>NC_133450.1:53986124-54639457 GCF_048565385.1 Saimiri boliviensis | reverse complement strand
AGTGGCTGTTTCGGCTGGTGCAGCAGGTCTATGCACAAGAAATCACACAGATCTAGGAACCGTTCAACTGGTGATTGGGATGCCTGGGAGGCAGAGTTGCCTGTTCAACTGAAAAGAAAAGGGGTCTGAGGCAGGGAGCCAGGTGACCAGGCTCGGCCAGTCCCACCCCCACAAAAACCAGCAATCTGAAACGCTCTGAATTGAGAGTTTCACAGGAAATACAGCTGAACCTGGGATAGTCCAGCTCTGTGGGAGAGGGGTGTCCACCATTACCGAGGCAGTACACCACTACCGAGGTAGTCTGCCATTGCTGCGGCAGCCTGCCATTGCCAAGGCAGTTCTAACTATACTCATATAAACAGGACGGCAGGGAAGGTCACACGGCATCTGGGCAGAGCCCACAGCAGCTCAGCAAAGCCTCTGCAGGCAGACTGAGACTACACTGCCTCCTCACTGGGCAAGGCAGCCCTGAAAAAAGGCAGCAGCATGACAGAAAGTTATAAATAAAGCCCTAACTCCCCAGGACAGAGCACCAGGGGGGAAAAAAAGGCATTAATGAGTTCTGCTGCAGCAGAATTAAACGTACCTACCCAGCAGCTCTGAATAGAACAACAGAGCTCACAGCTCAGCAGTTGAGCTCCTATAAAGGGGAGACTGTCTCCTCAAGCAGCTCCCTGACCCCCGTATATCCAAAGAGTCACCTCATAAAGGAGAGCTCACACTGACATCCGGGCGGGTATACTTCTGGGACAAAGATAGCAGAAGAAGAAACTGGCAGCAACCCTTACTGTTCTGCAGCCACTGCAGGTGATCCCCAGGCAAGCAGGGCCTGGAATGGACCTCAGCATTCCTACAGCAGAGGGGCTTGACTGTAAGAAGGAAAACTAAGAAACAGAAGGAAATAACTTCATCATCAACAAATGACGTCCACTCAGAGACCCAATCTGAAAGTCAATTGGAAGTATATCACTCCTCAGCAAATGCAAAAGAATGGAAATCATAACAAACAGTCTCTCAGACCACAGTGCAATCAAGTTGGAACTCAAAATTCAGAAACTAACTCAGAAATGCACAGCTTCATGGAAATTGAAAAACTGGCTCTTGAATGTTGACTGGATAAACAATGAAATGAAGGCAGAAATAAAGATGTTCTTCAAAACCAATGAGAATGAAGAAACAACATACCAGAATCTCCAGGACACATTTAAAGCAGTGTCTAGAGAAAAATATACAGCAATAAATGCCTATATGAGAAGCAAGGAAAGATCTAAAATTGACACCCTGTGGTCAAAATTGAAAGGGCTAGAAGAGCAAGATTTTAAAAACTCAAAACCTAGCAGAAGACAAGAAATAACTAAGATCAGAGCAGAACTGAAGGAGATAGACACAAAAAACTCTTCAAAAAATCAAAAAATCTAGGAGCTGCTTTTACAAAAAGATCAACAAAATAGACAGACAACTAGCCAGATTAATAAAAAAGAAAAGAGAGAAAAATAAAATAGATGCAAATAAAAAACGATAAACAGGCTATCACCACAGATTCCACAGAAATACAAACAATCATCAGAGATTATTACAAACAACTCTATGCACATAAACTAGTAAACTGGGAAGAAATGGATAAATTCCTGGACACCTGCATCCCCTCAAGCCTAAACCAGGAAGAAGTCAAAACCCTGAATAGACCAATAACAAGGTCTGAAGTTGAGGCAGCAGTTAATAGCCCACCACTCAAAAAAAGCCCAGGTCCAGATGGGTTCACAGCCGAATTCTACCAGACATACAAAGAGCTGGTACCATTCCTTCTGAAACTATTCCAAACAATTCAAAACAAAAGAATCCTTCCCAAATCATATTATGAGACCAGCATCATCCTGATACCAAAATCCAGCAGAGATTCAACAGGAAAAGAAAACTTCAGACCAATATCCATGATGAACATAGATGAAAAGATATTGAATAAAATACTGGCAAACTGATTGCAACAGCACATCAAAAAGCTTATCCACCATGATTAAGTAGACTTCATCCCAGGGATGCAAGCCTGGTTCAACATACACAAACCTATAAACATAATTCACCACATAAACAGAACCAAAGATAAAAACCACATGATTATTTCAATAAATACAGTGAAGGCCTTTGAGAAAATTCAACCCTTTATGCTAAAAACTGTCAATAAACTAGGTATTGATGGAATGTATCTCAAAATAATAAAAACTATTTATGACAAACCAACAGTGAATATCACAGTGAATGGGCAAAAACTGGAAGCATTCACTTTGAAATCGGGCACTAGACAAGGATGCCCTCTCTCACCACTCTATTCAATATAGTATTGGATGTTCTAGCCAGAGCAATCAGGCAGGAAAAAGAAATAAAAGGTATTCAATTAGGAAAAGAGGAAGTCAAATTGTCTCTATTTGCAGATGACATGATTGTATATTTAGAAGACCCTATTGTCTCAGCCCAAAATCTCCTTAATAAGATAAGCAACTTCAGCAAAGTCTCAGCATACAAAACCAATGTGCAAAAATCATAAGCATTCCTATACACCAATAACAGACTTAAGGAGAGGCAAATCAAAAACGAACTGCGATTCACAATTGCTACAAAGATAATAAAATACCTAGGAATACAACTAATAAAGGATGTAAAGGACCTCTTCAAGGAGAACTACAAACTACTAATCAACAAAATAAGACGAACATGGTACCAGGAAGACATGGGTTTGACTTTCTCTCCTCCTGGTCATTGATTGAATGACCTTCAGCAAGGAGAGAAGCATTATAGAATGATTAAGCAACAGGACTCTGGACCCAGAGATGACTCTCTAAGTGGGCAACCTACGGAACAAACTGGTTAAGAATTGAAGAACTGTGTAAGAATCATCTGGAATTCCCTGGGACAGAGACAGACAACAGGTGGATAAACGCACAAAAATGGGAAGAAACCAGCGCAAAAAGGATGAAAACTCCCGAAACCAGAACACCTCTCCTCCTAAAAGGGATCACAACTCCTTACCAGCAAGGGAACCATACTGGATGGAGAAGGAGGGTGATGAAATGACAGAATCAGACTTCAGAAGGTGGGTAGTAAGAAACTACAGTGAGCTAAAAGAACATGTTCTAACCCAACGCAAAGAAAATAGGAACCTTGAAAAAAGATTGGACGAACTGCTGACGAGAATGGACAGCATAGAGAGGAGTATAAGTGAATTGATGGAGCTGAAAAACGCAACACGAGAACTTCGTGAAGCATGCACAAGCTTCAACAGCCGAATTGACCAAGCAGAAGAAAGGATATCAGAGGTTGAAGATCAAC
The DNA here is from genome assembly GCF_048565385.1 of Saimiri boliviensis. Taxonomy (NCBI): domain Eukaryota; kingdom Metazoa; phylum Chordata; class Mammalia; order Primates; family Cebidae; genus Saimiri; species Saimiri boliviensis. The sequence goes on along the minus strand of NC_133450.1, from coordinate 54,636,133 downwards.
TCAAAGAAATAAAAAGAGAAGGCAAGAACAGAGAAAAAAGCACAAAAAGGAATGAACAAAATCTTCAAGAAATGTGGGACTATGTGAAAAGACCTAATCTACGTCTGATAGCTGTACCTGAATGTGATGAAGAGAATGAATCCAAGCTGGAAGATACTCTTCAGGATATTATCCAGGAAAACTTCCCCAACCTAGCAAGGCAGACCAATATTCAAATCCAGGAAATACAGAGAACACCACAAAGATATTCCTCAAGAAGAGCAACCCCAAGGCACATAATCGTCAGATTCACCAGGGTTGAAATGAAAGAGAAAATGCTAAGGGCAGCCAGAGAGAAAGGTCGGGTTACCCACAAAGGGAAGCCCATTAGACTCACAGCAGATCTCTCAGCAGAAACCCTACAAGCCAGAGATTGGGGGCCAATATTCAACATCCTTAAAGAAAAGAACTTTCAACCCAGAATCTCCTATCCAGCCAAACTAAGCTTCATAAGTGAAGGAAAAATAAAATCCTTTGTGAACAAGCAAGCACTCAGAGATTTCATCACCACCAAACCTGCTCTACAAGAACTCCTGAAAGAGGCTCTACACATATAAAGGAATAACCAGTACCAGCCACTCCAAAAGCACACCAAATGGTAAAAGAGCATCAACACAATCAAGAATCTGCATCAACTAACCAACAAAACAGCCAGGTAGCATCAAAATGACAGTATCAAATTCACACATAACAATACTATCCCTAAATGTCAATGGACTAAATGCCCCAATAAAAAGACACAGACTGGCAAATTGGATAAAAAGCCAAAACCCATCAGTGTGCTGTATCCAGGAAACCCATCTTACATGCAAGGATACACAAAGACTCAAAATAAAGGGATGGAGGAAGATCTACCAAGCAAATGGAGAGCAAAAAAAGGCAGGAGTTGCAATTCTCATCTCTGATAAAATAGACTTTAAACCAACAAAGATCAAAAGAGACAAAGAAGGACATTACATAATGGTAAAAGGATCACTGCAACAAGAAGAGCTAACGATCCTAAATATATACGCACCCAATACAGGAGCACCCAGATACATAAGGCAAGTTCTTAATGACTTACAAAGAGACTTAGACTCCCACACAATAATAGTGGGAGACTTTAACACCCCATTGTCAATATTAGACAGATCATCCAGACAGAAAATCAACAAGGATATCCAGGACCTGAATACAGACCTGGAACAAGCAAACCTAATAGACATTTACAGAACTCTCCACCCCAAATCCACAGAATATACATTCTTCTCAGCACCACATCACACCTACTCTAAAATTGACCACATAATTGGCAATAAATCACTCCTCAGCAAATGCAAAAGAACAGAAATCATAACAAACAGTCTCTCAGACCACAGTGCAATCGAGTTAGAACTCAGAATGCAGAAACTAACTCAGAACCGCACAGCTTCATGGAAACTGAACAACTTGCTCTTGAATGTTGACTGGATAAACAATGAAATGAAGGCAGAAATAAAGATGTTCTTCGAAACCAATGAGAACGAAGACACAACATACCAGAATCTCTGGGACACATTTAAAGCAGTCTCTAGAGGAAAATATATAGCAATGAGTGCCCACATAAGAAGAAAGGAGAGAACTAAAATTGACACCCTATCATCAAAATTGAAAGAGCTAGAGGAGCAAGATCAAAAAAACTCAAAACCTAGCAGAAGACAGGAAATAACTAAGATCAGAGCAGAACTGAAGGAAATAGAGACACAAAAAACTCTTCAAAAAATCAATAAATCCAGGAGCTAGTTCTTTGAAAAGATCAACAAAATAGACAGACCACTAGCCAGATTAATAAAAAAGAAAAGAGAGAATGACCAAATTGATGCAATAAAAAATGATAAAGGGGAAATCACCACAGATTCCACAGAAATCCAAACCATCATCAGAGATTATTACAAACAACTCTATGCACATAAACTAGTAAACCTGGAAGAAATGGATAAATTCCTGGACACCTGCATCCTCCCAAGCCTAAACCAGGAAGAAGTCGAAACCCTGAATAGACCAATAACATGGTCTGAAGTCGAGGCAGCAATAAAGAGCCTACCACCCAAAAAAAGCCCAGGTCCAGATGGGTTCACAGCTGAATTCTACCAGAAATACAAAGAGGAGCTGATACCATTCCTTCTGAAACTATTCCAGACAATCCAAAAAGAGGGAATTCTTCCCAAATCATTTTACGAGACAAACATCATCCTGATACCAAAATCCGGCAGAGACTCAACAAGAAAAGAAAATTTCAGGCCAATATCCATGATGAACATAGATGCAAAAATCTTCAATAAAATTCTGGCAAACCGATTGCAACAGCATATCAAAAAGCTCATCCACCATGATCAAGTAGGATTCATCCCGGGGATGCAAGGCTGGTTCAACATACGCAAGTCCATAAACGTAATTCACCACATAAACAGAACCAAAGACAAAAACCACATGATTATCTCCATTGATGCAGAGAAGGCTTTTGACAAAATTCAACAACCCTTTATGATAAAAACCCTCAATAAACTAGGTACTGACGAAACGTATCTCAAAACAACAAAAGCTATTTACGACAAACCAACAGCCAATATCATACTGAATGGGCAAAAACTGGAAGCATTCCCTTTGAAATCTGGCACTAGACAAGGGTGCCCTCTCTCACCACTCCTATTCAATATAGTACTGGAAGTTCTAGCCAGAGCAATCAGGCAAGAAAAAGAAATAAAGGGTATCCAAATTGGAAAGGAGGAAATCAAATTGTCTCTATTTGCAGATGACATGATTGTATATCTGGAAGACCCCATCATCTCAGCCCAAAATCTCCTGAAACTGATAAACAACTTCAGCAAAGTCTCAGGATACAAAATCAATGTGCAAAAATCACAAGTATTCCTATACACCAGTAATAGACTTCAAGAGAGCCAAATCAAGAACAAACTGCCATTCACAATTGCTACAAAGAGAATAAAGTACCTAGGAATACAACTAACAAGGAACGTAAAGGACCTCTTCAAGGAGAACTACAAGCCATTGCTTAACGAAAAAAGAGAGGATACAAACAGATGTTCATGGTTAGGAAGAATCAACATCGTGAAAATGGCCATACTGCCCAAAGTAACTTACAGATTCAACGCTATTCCCATCAAGCTACCAATGACCTTCTTCACAGAACTGGAAAAAAACACCTTAAACTTCATATGGAACCAAAAGAGAGCCCGCATAGCCAAGTCAATTCTAAGCAAAAAGAACAAAGCAGGAGGCATCACACTACCGGACTTCAAACTATACTACAAGGCTACAGTAATCAAAACAGCATGGTACTGGTACCAAAACAGAGATATAGACCAATGGAACAGAACAGAGGTCTCAGAGGAAATACAACATACCCACAACCATCTGATCTTCGACAAACCTGACAAAAACAAGCAATGGGGAAAGGACTCCCTGTTTAATAAATGGTGTTGGGAAAACTGGCTAGCCATGTGCAGAAAGCAGAAACAGGACCCCTTCCTGACACCTTACACCAAAATTAACTCCCGATGGATTAAAGACTTAAACATCAGACCTATTACCATAAAAACCTTAGAAGAAAATCTAGGCAAAACCATTCAGGACATAGGTGTAGGCAAGGACTTCATGACCAAAACACCAAAAGCAATGGCAACAATAGCCAAAATAGACAAATGGGACCTAATCAAACTCCACAGCTTCTGCACGGCAAAAGAAACAGTCAGTAGAGTGAATCGACAACCAACAGAATGGGAAAAAATTTTTGCAGCGTACCCATCTGAGAAGGGGCTGATATCCAGAATTTACAAAGAACTAAAGCAGATCTACAAGAAAAAAACAAACAAGCCTATTCAAAAATGGGCGAAGGATATGAACAGATACTTTACAAAAGAAGACATACAGGAGGCCAACAAACATATGAAAAAATGCTCATCATCACTGGTCATCAGAGAAATGCAAATCAAAACCATATTGAGATACCATCTCACACCGATTAGAATGGCGATCATTAAAAAATCGGGAAACAACAGATGCTGGAGAGGATGTGGAGAAATAGGAACACTTTTACACTGTTGGTGGGAATGTAAATTAATTCAACCATTGTGGAAGACAGTGTGGCGATTCTTCAAGGACCTAAAAATAGAAATCCCATTTGACCCAGCAATCCCATTACTGGGTATATATCCAAAGGATTATAAATCATTCTACTACAAGGACACGTGCACACGAATGTTCATTGCAGCACTGTTTACAATAGCAAAGACCTGGAACCAACCCAAATGCCCAACGATGATAGACTGGATAGGGAAAATGTGGTACATATACACCATGGAATATTACGCAGCCATCAAAAACGATGAGTTCACGTCCTTTATAGGGACATGGATGAACCTGGAAACCATCATTCTCAGCAAACTGACACAAGAGCAGAAAATCAAACACCGTATATTCTCACTCATAGGTGGGTGTTGAACAATGAGAACACATGGACATAGGGAGGGGAGCACTACACACTGGGGTCCGTTGGGGGGAAATGGGGGAGGGGCTGGGGGTGGGGAGGTGGGAAGAGATAGCATGGGGAGAAATGACAGATACAGGTGAGGAGACGGAAGGCAGCAAACCACACTGCCAAGTGTGTACCTATGCAACAATCTTGCATGTTCATCACATGTACCCCAAAACCTAAAATGCAATTAAAAAAATAAATAAATAAATAAAAAATAAGACAGGATATAAACAGATGGAGAAACAGTCCATGCTCATGGCTAGAAAGAATCAATATAGTGAAAATGGCCATACTCCTCAAAGTAATTTACAGATTCAACACTATCCTCATCAAGCTACCAATGACCTTCTTCACAGAACTGGAAAAAAACACCTTAAACTTCATATGGAACCAAAAAAGAGTCTGCATAGTCAACGCAATCCTAAGCAAAAAGAACAATGCTGGAGGCATCATGCTACCTGACTTCAAACCATACGACAAGTCTACAGTAATCAAAACAGCATGGTACTAGTACCAAAATAGAGATATAGACCAATTGAACTGAACAGAGGCCTCGGAGGCAATGCCACACATCTATTACCATCTGATCTTTGACAAACCTGACAAAAACAAGCAAGGAAAGGATTCCCTGTTTCATAAATGGTGTTGGGAAAACTGGTTAGCCATGTGCAGAAGGCAGAAACTAGACCCCTTCCTGACACCTTACACTAAAATTAACTCCAGATGGATTAATGACTTAAACATAAGACCTAACACCATAAAAATCCTAGAAGAAAATCTAGGCAAAACCATTCAGGACACAGGCATAGGCAAGGACTTCATGACTAAAACACCAAAAGCATTGGCAACAAAAGCCAAAATAGACAAATGGGACCTAATCAAACTCCACAGCCTCTTCACAGCAAAAGAAACAGTCATTAGAGTGAATCAGTAACAAACAGAATGGGAAAAAATGTTAGCAATCTACCCATCTGACAAAGGGCTAATATCCAGAAACTAAAAAGAACTAAAACAGATTTACAAGAAAAAAAAAATAAAGTCATCCAAAAATGGGCAAGGAAAGAACAGACACTTTACAAAAGAAGACACACACGAGGCCAACAAACATATGAAAAAATACTCATCATCACTGGTCATTAGAAAAATGCAAATCAAAACTACATTGAGATACCATCTCACACCAGTTAGAATGGTGATCATTAAAAAAATCTGGAGACAACAGATGCTGGAGAGGATATGGAGAAATAGGAACACTTTTACACTGTTGGTGGGAGTGTAAATTTGTTCAACCATTGTGGAAGACAGTGTGGTGATTCCTGAAGGACCTAGAAATAGAAACTCCATTTGACCCAGCAATCCCATTACTGGGTATATATCCAAAGGATTATAAATCGTTCTATTATAAGGACACATGCACACAAATGTTCATTGCAGCACTGTTTACAATAGCAAAGACTTGGAACCAACTGAAATGCCCATGGATGATAGACTGGACAGGGAAAATGTGGCAAATATACACCATGGAATACTACGCAGCCATCAAAAACGATGAGTTTGTGTCCTTTGTAGGAACATGGATGAACCTGGAAACCATCATTCTCAGCAAACTGACACAAGAACAGAAATCGAACACTGCATGTTCTCACTCATAGGTGGGTGTTGAACAATGAGAACACATGGACACAGGGAGGGGAGTGACACACACTGGGGTCTGTCGGGCAAATAGGGGAGGGACAGTGGGGTTTGGGGAACTAGAAAGGGATAACATGGGGAGAAATGCCAGATATAGGTAATGCGGAGGAAGGCAGCAAACCACATTGCCATGTATGTACCTATGCAACAATCTTATATTTTCCTAACATGTACCCCAAAACCTAAAATGCAATGAAAAAAATGAAGGTACCAAAAACATATTTAATAAAACTAGAGCTGAAAATTTCCCAAGTCATGGGAGAGTTATAAACATTCAAATCAAGAAGCTCAAAAGTCCCCAAATACTATCAAGCCAAAAAGGTAGTCTCCAAGCCACATTATAATCAAAATATCAAAAAGAAAAGTAAAAGAGAGAATTCAAAAAGCAGGGGGAAAAAGACTGTCAAGTCACATATAGGGAAATTGCCATTAACCACCAGATTTCTCAGCAGAAAGCTCACTCACCAGAAGAGAATAGGATGATACATTTAAACTGTGAAAAGAAAATCAACTGCCACTCAAGAATACTACACCCAGCAAAAATCAGAAATGAAGATGAAATAAAGTATTTCCTAGGCAAGCAAAAAGACCAGCTTTCCAACAAACGCTTAAAGGCATCCTTCATCTGGAAGCAAGAGGACAATAATTGTCTCATGAAAACAATATAAAGTATAAAATTCAGGTAGAACAGATACACAACTGAAAAAGAGAGAGAAATCAAACCTTATCACTACAGAAACTGACCATACTGCAAAGATAAATAAGAGAGGAAAAAAGGGAACAAAGGAAATTCAAAAAAACTGAAAAACAATTAACAATAAACAAGAGTAAGTTCTCGATGTATCAACAATAATCTTGACTACTAGTAGATTAAATTCCCAAATTAAAGATACAGAATGATTGAACAGATTTTTTTTTAAAGTCTCAACTATATTTTGCCTACAAGAAACTCACTTTACATGTAAAGACAGACAGACTGAAAGATATGGGATGAAAAAAGATTCAAGACAGACTCAAAGGTATGGGATGCCAAAAACATTCCACGCAAATGAAAATAACAAAGCAGGGCCCCACATGGTGACTCATGTCTGTAATCCCACCACTTTGGGAGGCCAGTTGGGTGGATCACCTGAGGACAGGAGTTCAAGAACAGCCTGGCCAACATGGTGAAACCCCATCTCTACTAAAAATACAAAAATTAGTCAGGTGTGGTGATATACACCTGCAATAATCCCAGCTACTCGGGAGGCTGAGGCAGGAAAATCGCTTGAACCTGGGAGGCAGAGGTTGCAGCAAGCTGAGATTGCTCCACTCCACTCCAGCATAGGCAACAAAGAAAGACTCTGTCTCAAATAAATAAATAAATAAGCAGGAAGAACTATACTTACATAAGATTAAATGGACTTTTTTTAAAGGACCAAAAAAGGTCATTATATAATCATGAAGGGATCAATGCAGGAAGAGGATATAACAACAGTAAATATCTATGCACCCTACACCAAAGCATCCAAATGTACAAAACAAATATTCAGCCTAAGGGAGGAGATAGAATCCAATACCATAATAGTTGAGGACTTCAATACCCAATTCTCAGCAATGAACAATCACAACAAAAACATCAACAGAGAAACATCAGACTTAAACTGCACTACAGACCAAAGAGACCTAACAAACATAACAAAACATTTCATTCAACAGCTGTAGAATACACACTCTTCTCATCAGCACACGGACCATTCTCCAATAGGCCATATGTTAGGCCACAAAACAAATATCAACAAATTTTTAAAAACTGAAAAAACGTATACTATCTCCTCTGACCACAATGGAATAAAACTAAAAAAATCAATACCAAGATGAACTTTGGAAATAATACAAATACAAGGAAATTAAACAACATGCTCCTGAATGACCAATGAATCACGGAAAAAATTAAAAAAAAAATTTTTTAATTTCATAAAACAAATACAAAAAAGACAACCTATCAAAACCTATAAAATACAGCAAAAGCAGTTATAAGGGGAAAGTTTACAGTCAAGAAACACCTGTATCAAAAAAAGTAGAAAGATTTCAAATACATAACATAATGATGCACTTCAAGGAACTAAAGAAAGAACACATCAAAACCAAAATTGCTAGAAGGAAAGAAATAATAAATATTAGAGTGGAAGTAAATGGAGACTTTAAAAAATACAAAAGATCAATGAAACAAAAAGTGTTTTTTAAAGATAAGCAAATTTGATAAACCATTAGCTATGCTAGGAAAAATGAGAGAAGACCCAGATAAATAAAGCCAGAAGTGAAATTGTTGAATTACAACTAAGACCACATAAACACAAAGGATCATTAAAGAGTATTATAAATAAATATATGCCAAAAAATTGGAAAACCAAGAATAGATAGATAAATTCCTAGACAAATATAATCTCCCAAGATTGAGCCAGAAAGAAATAGCAAACCTGAGCAGGCCAATAATGAGTAATTAGATGGGATCAGTAATAAGAAGTCTCACATCAAAGGAAATCCTGGTACTAAATTGCTTTACTGCTGAATTCTATCAAACTCTCTCTCTCTTTTTTTTTCATACAGGTTCTCACTCTGTATCACCCAGGCTGAAGTACAGTGGCACAATCTCAGCTCACTGCAACCTCTGCCTCCTAAGCTCAAGCGATCCTCTGGCCTCAGTCCTACAAGTAGCTGGAACTACAGGCACAAGCCACCACATCTGGCTAGTTTTTGTATTTTTTGTACAGACAGGGTTTCACCATATTGCCCAGGCTGGTCTCAAGCTCCTGAGATCAAGCAATTCACCCACCTAGGCCTCCCAAAGTACTAGGATTACAGGTATTAGTCACCACACTTGGCCTCAAACTCTTAAAGAAGAATTAACACCAATTCTTCTCAAAGTTTTTCAAAAGTTGAAGTGGAGGAGAGCTTCCAAACTCATTCTATGAGTCTGGTATCAGTGTTACCCTGATACTAAAACCAAACAAGACATAACAAAAAAGCAAAACTACAGGCCAATATCCCTGATGAACATAGATGTAAAAATCTTCAACAAAATACTAGCAAACCAAATCCAACAGCACATTCAAAAGATAATACCCTATGATCAACTAGAATTCATCCCAGCAATGCAAGGATGGTTTACAACATGTATCAAATTGTGATACATCACATTAGACAGAAAGAACAAAAACTATATGATCATCTCAAGAAATAAGGAAAAAACATTTCATAAAATTTGTCAGCCATTCATGATAAAAATTCTCAACAAATTAGGTACAGAAGGTATCCATCGAAACATGATAAAGGCAATAAATGACAAAACCACAGCTAACATCTTACTGAATGAAGAAAAGTTGAAATCTTTTCCTCTATGAACTGAAATAAGACAAGGATGCCCACTTTCACCATTCTTATTCCACACAGTACTGAAAGTCCTAGCCAAAACAATTAGGCAAGAAAAATAATATAAATAAAGAAAGTCCAAATTGGAAGAGAAGAAATCAAATTGTTCCTGTTTGCAGACGATATAACTTTCTATGTAGAAAACCCTAAATTCCACCAAAAAAACTCTTATAATTACTAAACAAATTCAGTAAAGTAACAGGATACAAAATCAACATATAAAAAATCAGTAGCATTTACATACAGCAATAACAAACTATCTGAAAAAGAAATCAAGAAAGCAATCTCATTTACAATAGTCACTAAAAAAAAAAAAAGAGAGAGAGAGAGAGAGAGAGAGAAACACCAGGCCAGGCACGGTGGCTCACGCCTGTAATCCCAGCACTTTGGGAGGCTGAGGCAGGCAGATCGTTAGGTCAGGAGATTAAGACTATCCTGGCCAACATGATAAAATCCCATCTCTACTAAAAATACAAAAAAATTAGCTGGGCATGGTGGTGCACGCCTGTAGTCCCAGCTACTCAGGAGACTGAGGCAGGAGAACTGCTTGAACTCAAAAAGTGGAGATTGCAGTGTGCTGAGATCACACCATGGCACTACAGCCTGGGTGATAGTGTGAGACTCCATCTCAAAAAAAAAAAAAAAAAAAAAAAACTAAGAATACATTTCACCAAGGAGATAAAATATCCTGATAATGAAAACTACAAAACACTTGTGAAAGAAATTGAAGTGGACACAACACAGAAAATGGAAAGATATTGCATGTTCATGAATTGGAAGTATTAATAGTATCAAAATGACCATAGTATCCACTGCAATCCCTGTCAAAAATACCAATAATATTCTACACAGAAACAAATATAAAATCATAAAAAAATCATATGGAACCATAAAAAAACCCTGAATAGCCAAAGCAATCCTGAGCAATAAGAAAAAGCCAAAGGCATCACACTACCTGACTTCAAATATACCACAAAGCTATACTAAACAGAACTGTATGGTAGTGGCATAAAAACAGACATGTAGACCAATGGAACAGAAAAGAGAACCCGGAAATAAGTAGATACATTTACAGCTAACTTGTTTTCAATAATGGCATCAAGAACATAACACTGGGGAAAGAACAACCTCTTCAATAACTGGTGCTGGGAAAACTGTGTATCTACATGCAGAATAATGAAACTAGACCCCTATCTGTCACCATATGCAAACAAAAAAACTCAAAATGAATTAAGGAGTTTAATGTAAGAACCAAAATATAAAACTACTGAAAGACAATATTGGGAAAATGCCCCATGACATTAGACTGGGCAAAGATTTTACGAATAAATCCTCAAAAGCATATACCACAACAGCAAAAAACAGACAAACAGGATTACATCAAATTAAAAATCTTTTGCACAGCAAAGGAGACAATCAACAGAGTGAAGAGAAAACTCCTAGAATGAGAGAAAATATTTGTAAATTATTCATCTGATAAAGCATTAATATCCAGAATATATAAAGAACTCAAACAACTCAATGGTAAAAAAAAAAAAAATGAATTAATTAAAAATTTGATTTTTTTTAAATGGGCAAGGAAACTGAGCAAACATTTTGCAAAAGACATACAAATGGATGAGTATATGAAAAATATGTTCATCATAATTAATCATCAGGGAAATTCAAATCAAAACCACAATGACACATCACCTCACCCTTCTTAGAATGTCTATTATCAAAAAGACGAAAACAAATGCTGGTAAAGATGGAAAGAAAGGGGAACTATTATACACTATTGGTAGGAATGTAAATTAGTATAACCATGATGGAAAACTGTATAGATGTTCCTCATAAAACTAAAAATAGAACTACTATATGATCCAGCAATCCCACTATGGGGTGTACATAAAAAAAAAAAGAAAGAAAGAAAGAAAGAAAGAAAGAAAGAAAAGAAAATCAATGTGTCAAAGAGATATCTGTACTTTTAGATTTATTGTAGCACTATTCACAATAGCCAAGATATGGAATCAACCTAAGTGTCCATCAACAAGTGAACGAAAAAAGAAAATGTGATATATAGATATACAGAGATATAGATATATAGATATATCCACACAAAGCAATACTATTCGATCATAAAAAAGAATGAAACCCTGTAATTCATGGCAACATGGATGAACATAGAGGACATTATGTTAAGTGAAATATAGTAGGCAGAAAGATAAATATGGCACTCACATGTTCTCATTCATATGTGGATGCTTAAAAAGTCCATCGCATAGAAAGAGAGAGTAAAATGGTAGTTACTAGAGGCTGAGAAGGGTAGCAGGTGAACGGAAAATGAAGAGGTTGGTTAATGGATACAAAATTTACAGCTAGCGAGGAGGTATAATTTTTAGTGTTCTGCAGCACCATACGGTGCCAATAGGTAACAAAAATTTATTGGATATTTTAAAATAGCTAGAAGAGAGGATTTTGATTGTTCCCCAAAGCAAATGTTTGAGGCAATGGACATGCTAATTGCCATCATTTTATCATTACACATTGTATATATGTACTGAAATATCACACTGTTCCCCATAAATACATATCATTTTACAGCCATTTAAAACAATAATTTTTAAAGAGAGAGGAAAAGCAGAATACACACTTGATTCTCCTTATTTTCAAGTTTTTCAAAGAATAAGTTGGTTTCCTGACACACTCATTGGACTGACGCATCCAAAGAATGAATTGGTTGCCTGATAAAATATCTAGAACGATCTTTAAAGACTTCCTGTTGCAGGATGTCTTTAAAGATCATTCTAGATACCGCTTGGACAAAGAATGATAGGTTAGAAAGCAAAAGCGATCATTAGTGGGGCTCTTGGAATATTCCAAACAGGATAAGATGATGGCTTTTACTAAAATGGTAGAAAAGATGAAAAGAAGTAGACAGATTTAAAATTTATTTGGAAAGTAAAGTCTAGAGGACTTGCTAATAGATTGTATATATACAATAAAAGAAAGAAAGAAAGAATGAGTCCTAGGCATTTCACTTCAGCAACTTGGTTAATGGGACATGCTTAGGGAGGTGCAGATTTAGGAAATAAAATCATCTAGTTATGATATGGATTAAATAAAACAATATTTACCAACATTATTATTGTATTTGTCTTTATCCTTACAAAAACATTAACATTTTCAGAAAGTAAAACTAACATATAATTTTATGACATTTTTCTATAAACAATTTTTGCTAAGATAAAAATAGCACCCCATAGGATAAATGTCCCTTTTTTCTCAGATAAATAACTTTCTCAACTTTTTCCCATAAATATATATGTTAACAAAGACATGCAGGGTAAAATATTTTTAAGGATAGTAATAAATATTATTGAATCAAGATTGAGTAGACCACCACAGATAGGACAGCTACACAAAGAGCCAGAATACAGAACAAAGAAGAAATATAATTCAAAATTAATCTATTAATTAATGTCCATCAATTAATCTTAAGAGAAGATGACAACTTCATTTTTCAGAAGCTAATTTTACAGTGTCCCATTTCTAAGTGAGTACTAATAATTCAAATTACCCTGTTGGGTTTCCCTTAACTTTCCCTACAAAAAAGGAGACTGTTTAAAAGAGAAGGGAACGTAAAAGCCCAATTTCAATGTATCAGCAACAAAGGTAATTAATATTGCTTTCTAAATGATGAGATTTCTAAAGATATATTACCTAAATTTTCCCACAGAAAAGGAATATATTTGTCACAAATCATTTCTACATACAAAAATTTTATAATGTGGCCGGGCACAGTACCTCATGCATTAAAGGCAGCACTCTGGGAGGCCAAGGTGGACAGATCACTTGAGGTCAGGAGGTAGAGACCAGCCTGGCCAACATGGTGAAACCCCATCTCTACTAAAAATATAAAAATTAGCTGAGCTTGGTGGCAGGCACCTGTAATCCCAGCTATTCAGGAGGCTGAGGCAGGAGAATCACTTGAACCTGGGAGGCAGAGGCTGCAATGAGCTGAGACTGTACAACTACACTCCAGCCTGGGCTAAAGAGCCAGACTCCATCTCAAAATTAGAATGTTACCCTGCTTTGGTAATATAAATTTATAGAGTATCTGACTAACTGGTAAGATAAAATGACAAATGAAATCACCCTCATGTAATGAATCATTTATATATATTATCCTATGGATAACAGTTAAACAAATCCTATTTATTTCCATTAGATCTTATAACTGCATTTATGTGTAAAGATAGCTTATTTATTAGCAATTGTGTTCCAGTATGGAATGTTCCTTTTTATATGCAAATGATAATTGTGGGCTACATTTCCCAATATCAACACTGCCCTTCTTCAATGGACTCTACTGATGTGCCCTTAAGGAGTAAAGAAACAGTTTTGCAAGCTACAAACTACAAAGTAAGAAAACAGAGTAAGTGCAGATATAATTTCAACCACCAAAAATGCAGTCCAAATATTTCAATAATTAGAGAGAGAAATATCCTGGACCTAAAGGGAACTCTGAAAGAAAGAAGAATAAGTTCATTTACAAAGAGTTAAATGTAAAAGTGATATTTAAGCTGCATCTAAAGTTTTTTTTTGAAGATCTACAAGATCTTTCAGTATAATGCATACATTAAAATACACATTCGATTATCTTGTGTACAATAAAAAAATAATTTAAATTCTGAGATATAATTGTTCTTTATATACCACATTTTATCTTATTTTTAAGTGCTTTTCATGGCACTCGTTTTTAAAGAAACATAATTAAATGCTTCATTCTTCTGTGTATTTTTCCTACTTGAAATCATCATGAATGTTTAAATGCAAATTTCTTTCATCAAATATCTTCATAGATGACAAATGGCATTCCGAATATCAATTATTCAAAAATACATAGTCAGAAGATTTCCAAACTGCCTGTTTTAAGTACAAAATGTAAAAACCCACAAGGAATGTTTATTAACAGTATTTGTAATAACAAATAGGTTCTTCATATTCATGTCTATGACATAAGGCTGAGTGACTTAGCCTCAAATGCCTTTGTAAATCTACCTTCTCTCACCTAAGAGATATTTTCTTCCCATTTTCATTTTATTCTCATTATATTTCTTGAAAAAAACTTTCCTTATATCTCTTTTTCCTCATCCTCTCCCCATCTAGATGCTAAGCCTTCTCCTAGACAAATAACGCTTCTTTCAGCAATCATCTAATATACTATCCTTAACCTGGGTAAGATGAGAAACAGAGAGTTATAGCTTAATCTGACAATAGGAAGAGACATAGCAAGAGGCACTTGAAGAGTTCGGGTTCTTTCATTTGTTAACTGCTAGGAAACACTAAACAACATTTTCTGTTTTCCAGATACTTCATCCTTGTATACATGGACACTCTCACACACACACAAATCTCTCCTTTAGTTCCTCAAAAGTGTTTTCTCTCTAGTAGTAAACTTTCGAGACCCATGCAAAAGAATGCCTTCTTCATCCAGGAAAGTTTGGGATCAAAAAACAGGAGCATTAAGAGCCCAATGAGCCGGGCATGGTGGCTTACTCCTATAATCACAGCACTTTGGGAGGCCAAGGCAGGTGGATCACCTGAGGTCAGGAGTTTGAGACTAGCCTGGCCAACATGGCGAAATCCCATCTCTACTAAAAATACGAAAGTTAGCCAGGTGTGGTGGTGCATGCCTGTAATCCCAGCTACTTAGGAGGCTGAGGCAGGAGAATTGCTTGAACCCGGGAGGCAGAAGTTGCAGTGACCCCAGATCCTGCCACTGTACTCCAGCCTCAGCAACAGAGCCAGACTCTGTCTCAATTAAAAAAGCAAAAACAAAAAACAAGAGCCTAGCCGAGAATGAACACCATAAATTTGTAATGGCACCAATCTGGAGAATCTCTTTTAATTCTTGCATTTTAATTTTCTGTCAGATATATTCAGCAACCCAGCTATAAAAATGGAAAAGCTGAACTGCAATTCTGATACAGGGATGGGTAACCAAAAGACAGGAAGGATGAAGGCATGAAAGTCATTTAAAGGGTGGAGGTGAAGAATACACTGTAAGAAGGTTCAGCAAAGAATACACTGTAAGAAGGAGCCTGTTAGGCTCAGGGAAAATAATGATGTCAGGATCTGGAAATCTCACTGAGTTTAGAGATGCAGCTCCCTGTAAGTAGGTAGTAACAAAGTTAGAAAGTTAAAATTGAAGTAGTACCCTGAAATACAGGATTTAGAGGTGGGAGAGTTTAATGATAAAATCTAGGTAAGATTAGGGCTGAAAAATGTAGGGAAAATAAAATTTATAAAATTGAAATGCAAGAATTAAAAGGAATGGTAGGTGTGGTGGCTAACGCCTGTAATCCCAACACTTTGGGAGGCTGAGGCAGGTGGATCACTTGAGGTCAGGAGTTCAAGACCAGCCTGGCCAACATGGTGAAACACCATCTCTACTAAAAATACAAAATAAATAAATTAATTAATTAACTGGGCATGGTGGCACACACCTGTAATCCCAGCTACTCAGGAGGCTAAGATAAGAGAATCACTTGAACCCAGGAGGTAAAGGTTGCAATGAGCCGAGTTCATGTCACTTTACTCTAGCTTGGGTGACACAGTGAGTAAGACTGTCTCAAAAAAATAAATGATATAACCTAGGATTATGGCCCAGGTCAATGTGAAAAGACTACAGCCCAGCTGGTAAAGTTTTTAGTAAATACTGATGGCTGCTTTGGAACCTTTGTGGTACTTGCAGTGTAGTCCAATGGCATCAACTAGAAGCTTATTAATAACGCAAAATCGTGGGGCCTGCTGAATCAGAATTTGCATCTTAACAAGAAACCCAGGAAATTTCACACATAGAATCAAGTTTGAATGTCACTGGCATACAACTTAATAGATAATATAAAAGACAAAGATAGGAAGTGGATGTTCTAATAGCATAAACCTTGGAAGGGAAGATTTTTGTGTGCGTACAATAGTTAAAGAAAATTGGTTTCATATTGCCAGTGGAGAATTAGGCAAAACGGTATCTCTGTTTGCCATGATCTCTGGAGCTTGAGAATTCTGGGTAAATTAGGGTCATATCTATTGTTTGGATATTTTGATACAGCTTTCCTACCCACTTCCTCTACATTTATTCAAGTGTATCTTCTGTCTTAGGTTTTTTTAGCGGGAGGGAGGGAGTCTTATGCTTTTATTTTAGGTTGCCTCCTATTACTTTTATAAGGATATGGGATAATTAAAAAATCAATTCGGGGATGGTATCATGTCTGGCATGAAAGAAGCTTGTAAGTTATCATTCTGTCCTAACAAGTAAACAACTGAACAAACTGAAAAACCAACAATTTTCTTGGATTTATAAGAGAGGTGAGGTCACAGGGCAAACCAGTGCCCCCAAAATTAGACAGGTAGACAGGTAGATATGAAGAACCACAATTTATCAATGTAGAAACCTACAAGCAGAAATCTCCCTGGGAATGAGTGCCACAGTAGGAAAACCTAAACTAAACTCTAAATGACAAATTGATGGAGGCTCAGTGTTGACAAGTCTGAAGGTCAAAAACTCCAGTAGGACTCACTAACAGGGGAGTCCCCACACTGTTGTGAGTTTTACCTCCATGAACTCAAACAAGTTCTCACAGTGAATGTCAGAGAAAAAGCTGGTGCTTCTGGCAGGAGGAGGGGGGAAGTAGTCATTTTGAAATATGCAGGAGTACTGTATTCTTATAAAGATCTACTCTCAGAAGCAATTATTTTACCAGAACCCAAGCTGTTGGGTTTATAACAAAGCTGAACATACCAGAGAGAAGGGAAATACCTAACTCGAGCTTCCTAGTCATTCCATCCCACCTACAGAGGGAGGAGGACAGTGAGCAGGAGTCTGAGAAGCACTGGTAAATTTCACTTTCCAGAGGCACAGGCTCATTAAAAAACTGAGATGTACTCATAGAACTACAGAATATCTCCCCTGCCCCTGCACTTACCTATAGATTACTAAAAACCTATTTAAAGCAATTCCTTTTACCCATACATCATGCCTGGCTATGAAGAGAAAAGTATAGGGAATCCTAAGAGGCAAAAAAACACATTCTGAAGAGACAGAGTAAGCATCAGAACCAGGCTCTGACATGGCAATGATACTGGAATTATCAGACCAGATATTTTTTTAAATTATGATTAATATGCTAAGGGCTCTAATGGACAAAGTAAACAGAATGCAAAAACCAACAGATAATGTAAACGAAGATGGAAATTCTAAGAAATAATCAAAAAGAAATGATAGAGAACAAAAATGCTTCAATATAAATAAACAATGCCTTTGATGGACATATTAGTAGACTGGAAATGGCTGAAGAAAGAGTCTCTGAGTTTGAGTATATCTCAGTCAAAAGTTCCAAAACCAAAAGCAAAGAGAAAAAAGACTAGGGGGATGAGGGGAACCAGAACAGAATCCCCAAGAATTGTAAGACAACTACAAAAGATGAAACCTAGGAGAAAATCTAGATGACTTTGGGGTTTGGCAACAATTTTTTAGATATAACACCAAACGCATGGTCCATGAGAGACGTATTGATAAGATAGACCTCATTAAAATTAAAAATTTCTGCTCTGCTGAAGACACTGTCAAAAGAATGAGAAGACAAGCCAAAAACTGTGAGAAAATATTTGCAAAAGACACATCTGATAAAGAATTGTTATCCAAAATATACAAAGAACTCTTAAAACTCAACAATAAGAAAACAGATGAGCCAATTTAAAAATTGGCCAAAGATCTTAACTACACCTCACCAAGTAAGATATATAAATGGCAAAATAAGCATATAAAAATGTTTTATATTATATGTCATCATGGAAATGCAAATTAAAACAACAATAAGATACCACTACATATCTATTAAAATCACCAAAATCCTGAATACTGACACCACCAAATTACAGTGAGGATGCGGAGCAAAAGAAACCTCATCATTCCCTGCTGGTGAGGATGCAAATTGGTACAGCCACTTTGGAAGACAGACAGTTTCTTACAAAAGTAAACATACTCTTATCATATGATCCAGTAATCATGTTTCCTGATATTTACTCAAAGTAGATGAAAACTTATATCCATACAAAAACCTACACCCAAATGTTTATGGCAGCTTTACTGATAACTGCCAAAACTTGTAAGAAATCAAGATTCAAGATAAATCAAATTTATCTATTTACCCACTGAAGGTAAATAGATAAAGTGTGATATTACACACAATAAAATATTACTCAGTACTGAAAAGAAATAAGCCATAAAGTCATAAAAAGACATGGAGGAAACTTAAATGTATACTAGTAAGTCAAATAAGTCAATCAGAAAAGGCTATATACAATGTTAAGAAAGCTATATACTTAATATATGTTATGATATAAGCTATGACTTTCTGGAGAAGGCAAAACTATGGGGGAATAAAAAGATTGGTGCATGCCAGGGGTCAGAGGGAGAGAAGGATCAATAAACAGAACACAGAGGAATTTTAGGATATGAAATTATTCTGTATGATACTATAACAGTTGATATGTGTCATTATATATTATCAAAACCCATAAAATGTACAGCATCAAGAGTATAATGTAAACTACAGATTCTGGGTGATAAAGATGTGTCAATGTAGGTTCATCAAGTATAGTAACTGGACCATTCTGGTGGAGGATGCTGATCATAGGAAAGGCTATGCATGTGTTGAGGCATGGGATATATGGACAATCTGTATACCTTATGCTCAATTTTGCTGTGAACCTAAAACTGCTTTAAAAAGTCTATTAAATATTAATTTTAGAAGTATTTCTATATGCATATACACATATACCCACACTCACATGCATTCTATTTTCTAGTCTAATTAACTGACCAACTTATTTTCAAAACTCAACATGTCTACTATATTTAACATATCAATTTCATATATAATAGACATATTCTTCAAGTCTCTAAAATTCTGAAGCTGACTATAAATGATTAGATATTATATAACAGACTTTTCCTCCCTTTTCTCCCTGAAACTTTGTAAGACCGGGAATGGATATACTTATTCAACAAAATGTAATTTTTAAAAATCCCAATTTATAAATCACTAGTAGAAGAACCTAAAAAAATAAATTAATTTAAAAAAAATCAGAAAGCTTAGTTTATTTTAGAAACAATTTTTCATATGAGAAAAATTTTAAATCCTCATTCCTAATCAATTAAAAAAATGCAGTAGTTGCTACCAGAGATGTCAAAAGCTTTTATGTTGGAATTTGAAGTTAATTCCTCTCCTTGAACATTAGGTAATATATTCATGCTTTGGGTTGTCCAGATTATCATTGTCTTTCGATTATAAAAAAATTTATAGAGAGATAATATTTAAATCGATTCCTCAAAGTACCTTGAGGAAATACCAAATAATAAAGTATAAAATAAAACAGCAGGAAGAAAAGGAAATGTTAAAAGTCCCCAGTCATATGTATCTGAGATCTAGGCTCACAAAGTTTAGTTTGCAAAAAGAAAAATCTCACTGATCATAGCTCTGGTAAGGTTGTACCCTCTGGTGAAGAGAATCATAATAAAATCCATACAACTGGCAACCTCTTATCTCTGCCCTCCAAATAGCTTGACTTTCAAATTGTTTTCTTTCCTAATTTCCAGAGCTCCCACTATAGTTGTGATATGGCCTGAAGGTAAAACAAGGTGAAGTAATGTAAACGAAACTATACATATTAACTACTTTGTGCAGAATATATTATGATATAAGCAGTGATAGCCACTATTTTAAAAGCTGATTATTGAAAATATAAAAGATTCTAAATTCTCAAGTGTTGCATATAAATATAAAGGTTATCATGCAAAATCTGTAAGAGGCCAGCACAGAGCCATTACTTTTCTTTCTTTTTTTTTTCCATGCCACATTATTTATAATTATGTAGAAAGATCTAACATGTCACCCAGGGACCATTTCACCCACTGCTCTGTTTGGCCGCCAGTCTTTTGTCTGTCTCTTCAGCAGTGGTGAGGTGGATACCCCTTCCCTGGGGAAGAGAAATCCATGATTTTTTGCCCTTGCCAACAACAAAAATGTTGGAAATTTGAATGGCAAAGCTGTTGCCATTGGCATATTTCACGTGAGCCACATCAAAAGATCCAGGGTGCCTCTCTCTGTTGGTAATCACACCAATTCTTCCCAAGTTAGCACCTTGTGAAAAGTGTGCTTACAAATAAAAAAATGAAAACCATTTCCAAAGAAAGAATAAATGAAACAAAAAATTCAGAAATAGAAGGATTATGGTTCAAATTATCTATACTCTTATACATGGGAAGAAAGGAGAGATTCAACTGTTAAGTAAATGCAACCAGCATGAACAGAATTTATTATTATTTTTATTATTTTGTTTATTTTGAGACAGAGTCTTGCTCTGCTGCCCAGGCTACGGTGCAGTGGCATGATCTTGGCTCACTGCAACCTCCACCTCCCAGGTTCAAGCGATTCTTGTGCCTCCACCTCCCAACTAGCTGAGACAATAGGCACCAGCCACAACACCCAGCTAATTTTTTTGTATATTTAGTAGATGCGGTTTCACCATGTTGGCCAGGCTAGTTTCGAATCCCTGACTTCAGGTGATCTGCGCACCTTGGCCTCCCAAAGTGCTGAGATTACAGGTGTGAGTGACTGCACTCAACCAGAATTATTTAAACATTGTTTTAGTAAGAATATACAAGTAGGATGCTTAGGAAGATTGCTATTGAAGGTTAGAATGGTGAGCACACATATGGTCACTTGATTTATAACCAAGATACCACTGTAATTAAGTATTGAAACAACTAGATATCCATATGAAAATATAATTAACCTTAACCCTTATTTCACACTATTCAAAAAATTAATTTGAGTGTGATCATAGATGTAAATCTAAAAGCTAAAACAATCAAGCTTCTAGAAGAAAACAATAGAATTTTTTTATAGGGTTAGAAAACACTTCTTAAATAAAACACACGTAAATCTGAATGGAAAAAATTTGATAACCTGAGCTAAATTAGAAGTAAGAACTTTTTACAGCAAAAGACACCATTAAGCAAGTGAAATTACAAGCCATGGACTGAAATAAGATAACTGCAACACAATGGGCTCATATCCAAAATATATGATGAATTCCTACAAATCAGTAAGAAAAACAAATAATGCTATTTTAAAGTGAACAAAAAACATGAACCACCATTTCACAAAAATGGATATCCAAGTAGACAATAAACAGTACTCGACAGTGAAACGCATTTTTAAAACACAAAGAAATACCAAAACACACCTGCAAGAATCATAGAAACAGACAAACAAACTGTTGATAAGGATGTAGAACAACTGGAATTCTCATATTTACAGTTAGATATTAAATCAGTAAGATTACTTTAGAAAACTTCTTGACAGAACCAACTAAAACTAAACATATGCTTCAGCTAAAATCCAGCAGTCACACTTCTAGGTATATACACAAAAGAAATTAGTGCATGTGAATCCCATAAAACATACACATGGATGTTTGTAGCAGTTTATTCATAATAGCCCCAAACTAGAAATAACTCAGCTATCAAGAGGAGAATGGACATTTTGTAGTACACGATGCAAGTGTAATACTATATAACAACAAAAAAGAATACACTTAGGATTCATGCAAAAACATGGATAGATCTCAGCATTATACTGCAAGAAAGAAGACATTAAAAGATTCTATCTACGTGAAGTTTAAGGGCAGGCAAAAACTAATAAATATTTAAAGAAGTCATATACTGGTTACCACTGAGAGTGAGCATTGAATATAAAGACCCAAAAGGAAATCTCCTATACATATTAAAAATGTTCTAGATCTTGATCTTGAAAACAGTTATTGAGGTATGTATAATATTTTAAGATTAGCACACCTTATACACTTTAGTGTTAAATAAATGAGTTAAGTGTTTTTTTTAAGTTAGGGCGGCAGGGAAAAAACAACATCAAGAAAACTCTGGAGGCCACCTAATCCTTTGGGGAAGCAATTTGGCTTTATATATTTTTAAAACCCTATGTACAAAATACTTTTCAGACAAATATTTATTTATAATGAAGAGAAAATGGCCAAAAAAAAAAAAACCCCGCTGTATTTCTAACAATGAGAAAAAGTTAAGAAGACTGAGTAATATATACTCCCTCTGAATATAGCTATTGTAACAAGTTACCATCTATTTATAATGTTTTATGGGCTACCACCATTGCAGTTTGTGAAGCATACGTAGGACATTTATCATACAAGTGAGAAACAAGTAATATGTCTTTCCGTCCAAGATTATGGATGTACATTCACCCTTATTTTAAAAGTTTAATGTATTTCACCCTGATTAATAAAAGAATTAGTAGGAAACATCTAAGCAGCAGACACAGAATAGACATATACCACTCCCCTATACTTTTCAGTTATTTGAACCATGCAGTGTTTGGTTCCATCTATGTTTAGTCCATATATGTTTAGTCCTTAGTTCATATACTACTTGTGATACCAAATAAGGTAGAAGTGACAATATCCAATCCATAACTTTCCTACTGTTTGATGCATCTTACAGCTGACTTTGCCATATTCCTCCTGGTTTGCTATTAATTGAAAGGGCAATTTAATATATACACAAATTATGTAGAAATCTACTAGGTCTACATAAATGACAAAAAGAAGGCCAGACATGGTGGCTCATGCCTGTAATCCCAGCACTTTGGGAGGACAAGGTGGTGGATCACCTAGGGTCAGGAGTTCGAGACCAGCCTGGCCAGGCTGAAACCAGACCAGCCTGCTTTCATGGTGAAAACTCGTCTCCACTAAAAATACAAAAAAAAAAAAAAAAAATTAGCCAGGCATGGTGGTGCATGCCTGTAATCCCAGCTACTGGAGGGCTGAGGCAGGAGGACCTCTTAAACCTGGGAGGCGGAGGCTGCAGTGAGCCAAGATCATGCCACTACACTCCAGCCTGGGTAACAGAGTGAGCCTCCATCTCAAGAAAAAAAGAAATCAACCTAGAGAAGTGGTTGCCATCTAGGTTGCAATTTTGGCCTCACCCTACCCCAGGACAATTGGTAACGTCTACAGACATTTTTAATTGTCACAAGTAAGGCTGCTATGGACAACTAGCCAAAGATGCTACTAAACATCTTCTAGTACACAGGAGAGTCTTCTTTCCCACCCAAAACAGGATTATACAGTCCAAAATGTCAGTAGTAAAGTCAACAAATTTGGCCCTAGAGTTAGCATGGTAGGGACTATAAAACTTAACATTAAATGATCATCGCTGATTTGTCTTCTTGGTTATAATCTAGAGGTTAAAGGCCATATCTACAAAGACCGTACAGGATTCACAGAAGAGAAATGGCTACCAGAAACCCTGAATATCACACACTCATTACTGCAACCTTATCTGTGACTGAGGTATACAGTGTTCCTGCTACAATGTTTCATGTCTTTAATGATAAATACTATACAATATTAATTATTTATGTAGGGGAAAACTCACAAACAAGTATATTTATAATTCAAAAACTTCAACTAAAAAATAGAAAATAATTATAATAAACCTTGACAAAGTAGAAGAAACTTACAATGAGGAAATTTATGAAATATGAAACCAAAAAGCTAGAGTCTTAAGTTTAACAATAAACTGTTACAAAGATATTATGAGAAGAAAATTACAGAACAACATCATCATGAACATAGACAGACAATCCTTAAAATAACAGAAAAATAATTTTAGCAAAATAAAAAACAATAATATATCATGACAAAATGATTTAATTTCAGGAATACAAGGTTGATTTAATATAATTTATCACATTAGCAGAATAAAGGAAAAAAACTAGGTGATCACTTTAACAAATACAGAAAAATCATTAGGCAAAATTCAATACCCATTAATAATAACAACTCTCAGCAAACCAGGAACAGAATTATCTGAAGCTAATGGATGATGTCCATAAAATAACTACAGCTAACATTATATACTTAGTTGTGGAACATTAAATGCTTTTCCTAAGAGATCAATACAAGACGAGTAAATACATTCTCACCACTTCTACATTACTGAAAATCCTAGTCAGTGCACTATGGCAAGAAAAAGAAAAGCCATAAATACTGAAAAGTAAAAGCTTTCATATTCCTAGATGACATGATTACATACACAGAAAATCCTATGGAATCTACAGAAATTACTAGAATAAATGATTTCAGAAATGTAGTATGACAGGTCAATACACTAACTCGGTTATGTTTCTTTGTACTAACGACACATAACAAAATAAAATTTTAAAAAAACTAGAAATAAACCCAACAAAATATGTACAAGACCTCTATTAGCCTATAAAGAGAGAATTCTTTAAAGATCTAAATAAATGACAAGATAATTTCATGTTCATGGGTCAGAAGACTCAATACTGTTAGGATGGCCATTCTCTCAAAATTGAGCAATAGAGTCAATACTATCCCTAGCAAATCCTAGCAGAAATTAACAGGCTAATTCTAAAACTGCTATGGAAATACACACAATATAAAATGCCCAAAATAATCTTTAAAAACAAATCCAGAAGACTTAACCTACCGCAATCAAGAACATGTAGTATGAGGCAGGAAAAAGCATAGAGAATTCAAAAACAGCCACATCATAAGGAAGGATATCTATGTATCTATGTATCTATGTACCTACCTACCTACCTACCTACATATACATTTTTTTTCAACCAAGGCTTTAAGGCAATTAAATGAGAGAAAGCATTTTTACACTTGGTTCTAAAAAACTAGACATCTGTATAGGAAAATGTGAACCTCAACTTCTGTTTCACACTATACGCAAAAATTAATTTGAGATGAATCATAGGCTTCGACCAGAATCAAAAAGTTTCTAGAAGAAAACATAAGATGTCTCCATGCTTGGGGTAGGCAAAGTTGTCTTAGGACACAAAAAAGTACTAACCATTAAAGAACAGGCTGGGCGTGGTTACGCCTGTAATCACAGCACTTGGGGAGGCCAACGCGGGCAGGTTAACTTGAGGTCAGGAGTTTGAGACCTGCCTGGCAAATATGGTGAAACCCCATCCCTACTAAAAATACGAAAATTAGCTGAGTGTGGTGGCACATGCCTATAGCCAGCTACATAGGAGGCCAAAGCAGGAGAATTGCTTGAACCTGGGAAGTGGAGGTTGCAATGAGCCAAGATTGCGCCACTGCACTCCAGCCTGGGTAACAGAGCAAAACTCCATCTCAAAAAAAAAAAAAAAATTGATACACTGGACTTACAAAATTAAAAACAATCTACCCATGAAATGACACAATTTTAAAACTAAACAGGCAAGTCAGAAACAGAAAATCTTTCTCTCTCATATACAGAATATAAAGAACTCCCACAAATCAACAATTTTTAAAACTCATTCCTGAGTTTTTTTTGAATTTCGAATATATTTTAATTCACATTTCTAGACACAATAAATCTTTCAGAGTGTGTTTAAAAGTGTTTTTTTTTAAAAAAAGAATCTAAAATATAGACTAGCTAAATGATTTGCCCAGAGTCTGATGAAACAAATTATTTTTGTAATTGCCAAAGTTAAAGGAGTGAAAAAAAACAATGAGGTCAGCATAAGTAGTAGTAGATGTAGAACCTGGGTCTTCCAGTTCTTTTTTCAAAGCAAAGAACTAGAAATCGAGAGAGCTAGCTTGAATTCCAAATTCCATCCTTTGTTTATGTTATACATTTGACCAAGTTGAAAGTTTCAGAATATCTTCTGGTGATGCTCTTTTCTGAGGAAGGCTAGAAAATGAGGCCGTGTTATTCCTGAATGTAATTCTTAAAAATTTTAATAGTTCTCAAAATGCTATTTGACTCTGGGCTTTCAACAGGGCATTTCCAGGAATTCAGCCTCAGCTATCCAGCTATAAGCTGACACTTGACAGCAGTATTTGAGCTTCTAATGAACAAACTGTTTTTTATCCATTCCTGGCATCTATCTTAGGATCTGGCAAATATTAGATCTTTAGTAAATGTTTTCATTAAATGGTTACATGAAAAAAATGAGAAATTATAGCAGAAAACTTAAGCAATCTTTGGACTAAGAACTGCTGTTAATGCTAAAAATTGCATTAACAGCAGTGCCCACTAAGAAGTGATGATGAGACCCAGAGGCATAAAAAAATTATGTATCTCGAATGTATTATATAAGCTAAGGACAGAATTTGGAATTCAAGCTTACTTCCTGGATTTCTGGTTCTTTGCAATGAATATCTATATCTTACCATCTTCTTCAGATTTCCCCTTTCCACATTGCATTGCAGACTGTATTCTGACCTAATTCTCTTCACACCTATATCTAATCTTATGTACAACCTAATGACTAAGTTTTAAATAGTATGTTTTTCAGCTTTACCATTATCTTACTGCTTTCATATTTGCTGGATAATTTTTAATTTCCAGTTTGTTGCTAAATTTTTATTTTTGGCCTTATTTCTTTGAACATAGCAAGTTTAGTTGTTTTATAGTCTATGTCTAATAATTTCAATATCTCATTTTCACGGAGTATATTTCTATAGTCTATTGTATCTACTAGGTTTTAACCAAAGTGTCTTTCATCCTTCCATGCCTGATTATCTTGGCCTGTGCACTGAATAATGTATTTGAAAAAATAAATAAATAAACTGATACATTGGCTGACAACATCCTCTTCCAAAGAGAACTTTCTTTTATCTTGGCTAGAGCTTGGAAGAGAATCCAGAACTATCTTAATCTAAATTCTAGATTTAAGATTATGTGATCCAGCAGATGATGATGAAAAGTTGTGTTGCAAGTTCTTGGGAGAGCCAAGTTCTGCTACCCTGAAAGCTCAGTCTTTTGTGGTTCAAGCAAAGTACATGGCAGAATTTCCAACCTCAGCAGACTCTAAATTTTGACTTATACTCCTCTGTCTTGTGAAGTATATGAAGGCAGAACTTAGCTTCAAAACTGGTAAGCTACAATCAACAAACATCCTTAAAACAAGTGATTTTGAGAGAATATGCTTATTTCTATGAGTTCTCATCTGCTCCCAGATACTCGTAAGAATCTATTTTCCATATTTTATCCAATTTTTAAATTCTCCTTAGCATGAATATTGGTCTAAATTGCTTTGACTACCATGATATAAACAGAATCTTATTTGTTCTAAATCATTAAATCTCTGTAAGCTTGGAATAAAAGGAAACACCCTCAACTTGACAAAAAGGATGTACTAGAAACCTACAGCATACATCACTCTTAATAGTAAGAGGGGAAACACTGCCATCAATATCATATGTAAGACAAAGATGACCATTATCACTGTCACTATTCAAAATTCAACTGGTCATGCTAGACAATGCAATAAGAAAAATAAAACGATTAAGAAATACAAACATGGTCAGAGAGAACATCACCTATTCTATTGAAAAGCTACTAGGCTGATGCAAAAGTAACTGTGATTTTGGCATTTTAAAAAAATGACAAAAACTGCAATTACTTTTACATCAACCTAATATTAAAATAAATAACACTGGTAAGATGGCTAAATACAAGAAAAATACATAAAAATCAATTAAGGCAATTACAAACTAAAATACATATAAAGGCAAAAAGATTCCATTAATGTGGAAATAAGAGTTTACATATAACTAAAATAATATGTTTTAATCTTTACATTCCAATAAACATTAAAAATTTGTACACTCAAATGTACGTTTCTGCTTTGTGAATTATTTATAAAAGGGTAAGCCTTTGGCATATTACTAAACTTGATCAAAATAAGAATGATTTATTCTATCTTTCCTTATATGTCATCTAAGAGGGTAGGGGCCATACTTATTTTGTCCATCATATTTTCTGCATATGGCACCTGGAACATAGTGGGTAAGATACACATATTTGTTGAATGATTTTTTTTTTTTTTTTTTTTTTTTTTGAGATGGAGTCTCACTCTGTCACCCAGGCTGGAGTGAAGTGGTGCAATCTGGGCTCACTGTAACCTCCACCACCCAGGGTCAAGTGATTCTCTTGCCTCAGTCTCCCAGGTAGCTGGAATTATAGGCGTGTACTACCACGCCCAGCTAATTTTTGTACTTTTAGTAGAGATAAGGTTTCTCTATGTGGGCCAGGCTGGTCTCAAACTCCTGAACTCAAGTATCCACCTACTTTGGCCTCCCAAAGCACTGGGATTACAGGCGTGAGCCACAGTACCTAGCCATATTTGTTGAAAACTTATGAGTAAACTCTTTCAATTTCAGATACTTATGTTTGAAGTTCTATAGTAACCCAATGTTAACCTTTTATATAGGTAATCAGTTTCATAAGAACATCCCACAATCTCGGGTTCAAAATTAGATAATAACTGCGGTTCTCAAGAGTTTTTAATCACCTACTACCATAACAGCAATGACATCTCACAAAAAGGTGAAGGCATAGCAATCAACCAGGTTAATGACTTGCAAAAGTATCAGCTATAATGAGACTGTGGAGACAGTTTTTATGGTTGAGAAAGTGAATAGTTGACTCGTGATCAATAATAGGGGGTCTTATTTCTCTTTGACCCTTCTAAAGTGATATTACTTTGCAGTCACTAACTGAGTTTCTCTGCTCACAGTAAATCTGGATCTAGCTACCTATGGGCTTTATACAGATACTTTTATGTTACAAGGTGGTTCTAACAAAATATTTAACGCATCTACTTGGTAAATACTTTTCAAATAAATCTATCAAAAACTTTACATGGACAGGTGCAGTGGCTCATGCCTGTAATCTCAGCACTTTGAGAAGCTGAGGTAGGAGGATGAAGACCAGCTTGGGAAACATAGCAAGATTCTGTCTCTAATTTAACAATAAATAAATAAATTTATCATACAACACAGGAAAATAAGTAAGTCTACTTGAGTGGCTCTCAGTTTCCATTTCCTCACTTAAGTTTATGGGAAATAAATAAATATCAGGTAAAAAGCACCTGAATCTACCAAAAAAAAAAAAGAATGTTTTTAATGTAGTAACATAAAGTAGTCAAAAATAAACTAGCTTCAATTTTACCTTTTACAATAACAAAATTTAGATTTCAGTTGACAGCGTCTCTACTAGGTTTTATCCCAAAGCAATTTAGAAACAGACAAGTCAGAAACTCCTCAAAATTTTTTGATTTTATAATACAAACGCTGAGAGACGCTTCTTTTATAATAATGCCCAGTAAGACTACTATATTTTATAAATGACTACATCTTAATATATATGCAAATACGTATTGTATATTAAAATGCAACAATTCCCAACTTATACTTAAATCAGGACCATGAATAGTTTAGTAATATATGTTATAAATAAAGTGTGATGTGACAAGAAAATATACTGAATTAAAATATATGCAAGCAGGGATTTATTAGAGCTTGCTATTTGGATTTAAACAAAAGGAAATATCAATGTAAATACCAGAAAGGGGAGTCAAGACATACAAACTAAGCATGGCTTAAAAGTAATTTATTTCCAATGTGGCTAGCATATACCATAACTGCTTATGAAGCCATATCTATCATGAGATTATCATATTTCTACACTAAGACCAAAATATAAATTTTAAAATATACATAACTTTAAAAAAATTCTTAGGTCTCCTGTTTCTAGAATCATTGATCAGCTGCTCAGCTTTCTGCTGCTGCTATCCTTTTCTGCTATTATACCTCATGCTATCTTGTCTTTGAAAGTTACAAACCACTATTTCCACCAACCCCTCCTTTTGAACTCTCCATATCTGTATTTCAACATGTAATGGTTGTCAAGGCAATTTGGAACTGAAAAAACATAAGAGAAATATGGTAAGCTTTCATTACTGAGAAGTTAGAGCTAAATAATCAACTTGAATTCATATTTCAAAACAAATTAGAAATACATAAGAGCATTATACAGACAATTTCTTCATTATAAAGCTACATGCATGCCTCAATACACAGCTCATACTAGTGCAGTTCATCTTAAAATATATAATTTACAATGAGCTTTCTTAAATTACATTATTTTCTTTAATTTTATCTAATGAAAATATTGGATTCATTGATTAGCATGGGTGTGTTTGGTGGTTTATTCACTAACTGAATAAGAGGTGATCTGTCCCCAAAGGAACATTTGGTGATGTCTGAAGGTATTTTTTATTGCCATGACTGGTAAGGAGGGGTGACGGGTGCCACTGATATCTGTTGAGTATTTTTAGCAGCCAGAGATGCTGCTAAAAATCCTACAATGTACAGGACAGCCCCCTCAAAACAGAGCATCATCAGCTCAAAACACTGATAGTGCCACTGTTGAGAAACCCTGCACGGACAGCTTTGACTTCCTAGAAAGCAATTCCCAATAGTTTCCCTATTTTCAACCTAGGATAAACACTCAAGTCATCAATCAAAAACCTCTTTGTGTAAACTTTACACAAAGAGGACGCATGAACTATCCAGACAACTTCTGAGAATAATTAATTCAACCAGTCAGTCAACAAATGTATCAAGCATGGTGTTAGCTACACATTGAGAATACTGTGGTTCCCAAGACACACAAGATCTCTGCTCTCATGTAGCTTATATTTTAGTGAATCTCAGGTTGAAGAAATTTGCAAACTAAACAAAAAACCTTGAATGTCTGACACATTCAAGAAAATTCATATAGCTACATGCAAACAGTTCCACTGATAGAGCATTCATTCTATCTTTGAAATATATTTATTTTTATGAACCAAAATAACCTTCCCAGTAGTTTTCACCCTTGGATCAGATTTCTGCTCTCTTGGGTCATTAAAAGCAAATCCCTGTTTCACATGACAACCCTTTATACTTTAAGACAGCTATATCAATTATGTCTGATTTTTGTCTCCTAAAGGCTAAAACAATTCTAACAGTGCTTTGGACAGATCTTTATAAGACATAATCCTTAAAATGGGAAGGAAATGAGTAAAAATACTAGGTTCTATATGACTTTAGGCCATTAATTAGGCCATTGAATTTTCTTGAACTGTCCTTCTCAAACTTACAATATTTATTTTAATGAGAAAGATTATAACATTTACCAACTTCTATGTACAAAGCAAAGTTTGATACTTCTAAATAAAATACAGGTTGACCATCTTTAATTCAAAAATCTGAAATCGGGCTGGGTGCAGTGGTTCACACCTGTAATCCCAACACTGCAAGGCAGAGGCAGGCAGATCATTTGAGGTCAGGACTTTGAGACCAGCCTGGCTAACATGGTGAAACCCGTCTCTACTAAAAATACAAAAATTGTCCAGGTGTAGTGGCAGGTGCCTGTAATCCCAGCTACTTGGGAGGCTGAAGCAGGAAAATTGCTTGAAACTGAGAGGCAGAGATTGTGGTGAGCCAAAATTACACCACTGCTCTCCAGCCTGGGCAACAGAATGAGACTCAAGTCTCAAACAAGTGGAAAAGACCACACCTGACTTCATGTGATGGGTTGCAATCAAATATTTGTTTCATGAACAAAATTATTTAAAATATTGTACAAATTTGCCTTCAGGCTATGTGTATAAAGCATGTATGAAACATAAGTAAATTTCATGTTTAGACTTGGCTCCCATCCCCAAGACATCTCACTCTGTATATGAAAATATTCCAAAATCCAAAAAAATCTGATATCCAAAACACTTCTGGTACCCAGCATTTTGGATAAAAGATACTCAGCCTGTATCTCATTTAATTATCATAACAACCCTGTGAAGTAATTGATAGCAATTAACAAAACAAACTGAATTTGTACCACTGAATGAGCCTGTTGATCTCTCCGTCTCTGTGTTCTAATCAAAAAATGGAGACAATAATAGAATCTATCTCACAGGGTTGTTTGATACTTTTAATTGGTCTCCCTACTTTCATTCTTCTACTAACCCCTATCTTTCAGTCCCACTCAGTTCATCTCTCTATATAAGCCACCAAAGTGATCATTTTAAAACAAAACCAAATCATGTCACTTCTACTACCGCAAACCTCCAATCACTTTTTATCATATTTGGAATAAAATTCAAAATCCGTACTACAAAATTCTAGATGATATAGCCCCTGGCTTCTTTGCTCACTTGACATCTGTGTATTTGCTCCCTTCGCTTTGTACGTTCTTCCTCCAAATACCTGGATGACTCACTTTCTTTACTTCCATTCAACTCTCTGCTTAAATGTCACCTTCTCAGATAACCCTTCCCTGATCATTCTCTATTGTCTTACCTTGCCTTTTTTTCCCATAGCATTTATCACTAATCAATGTTATATTATACTGCTTTCATTTATCTGTTTCTGCTCTAACATCAAAATATATGATCCACAAGACAAGGGTCTTTGTTTCATCACTGTATCTGCAGCCCTAGCATGGTACCTAGCACATCATAGGTGTTCAATAAATTGCCAATTAGTGAATGAAATGAAATAATTCAAGTAAAGAGCAGCACAAAATGCTTGGCAAGCAGAACACTTTCAAACATTGCTAGCTATTATAACTACCAATAGCAGTGTCTCTTATTTTTCAAAAATTCATTAAACATATCATTATTGAATACTACCTCCATGTTGGGCACTGTACTGTATAACTTTATAATACTGATGCTAGGTTGTAGAAAGTTCTGGAAACAATCATTCTCAGCAAACTGACACAAGAACAGAATATCAAACACCGCATGTTCTCACTCACAGGCGGTGTTGAACAATGAGAATACATGGACACAGGGAGGTGAGCATCACACGCTGGAATCTGTTGGAGGGGACTAGGGGAGGGACGGCAGGGGGTAGGGAGGTTGGGGAGAGATAATATGGGGAGAAATGACAGATAGAGGTGACGGGGGGTTGAAGGCAGCAAACCACATTGCCATGTATGTACCTATGCAACAATCCTGCATGTTCTGCACATGTACTCCAGAATCTATAGTGCAGTATATATATATATATATATATATATATATATATATATATATATATATATATTCAATAAAATGCCTTCAAAAGGCTTTGGGAATTCTACTCCTTATAGAACTTATGGTTTTCCCTTTAAACTGATTTGGTTAGATCTCATTAGCCTAAGCACAGTACCAGGCCATAGCAGTTGACCACAAAATGTTAACAGTGAGGCATTATAATTTCCTTCTTCAAAATTTTTTCAAGCTGTTGGTTTCTTTTAAATCCAAAAGCCATTAACAATTGAGGAATATCACTAAAGATACTGAGTGGCATTAAATGTATTACAATTCAAATATGGTTATAAAGAGTTCAAAATAATAAGAGCCATTTGTGATAAACCCCCAGACAACCTCATATTGAATGGGCAAAAGGTGGAAGCATTCCCCTTGAAAATCAGCACAAGGATGCCCTCTCTTACCACTCCTGTTCAACATAGTATTGGAAATCCTGACCAGAGTAACCAGGAATGAGAAACAAAGGGCATCCAAATAGAACAAGAGGTAGTCAAACTATCTCTGTTTGCAGACGACATGATTCTATATTTAGAAAACCCCATATACCTCCTTCAGCTGATAAACAACTTCAGCAAAGCTTCTTTTTTTTTTTTCTGTTTCATTAAAAAACCCTTTATCATAATTTCATGGTGCTTGGAAATCACAGAAATTAGGCAGAAAAAAAACCCAAGGGACCAAATACAAACAGCATGGCACTTCCCCACAGTTCTCGCTCTGCTCTCCCGCCAGCCAGGGAAGGAGACAGGCAGCCTGCTGCAGGCTGAGCTGGGGCAAGGGCTGGGCCCTGGGGCCCTCGGCTCAGCTCTCCTCATCCAGGGCCTCCGAGTCCCCCCGTGCCCTCTCCTGCTCCGGCCAGTCGCTCCCAGGCCTGTCCAGGTCAGGGCCCTCTCGCAGGCTGTCATGCAGGTCTTCAGAGGAGCCGCATCTCGGCCCCTCCTCCAAGTCCTGACCCTCCTCATGCTCCTTGTCCTCCCCGCTCTCCCCCTTCTGCGACGAGGAGGTTTTTGGGGTTTCTTCAGCTGATAAAAGCTTCTTCAGTTGATAAACAACTTCAGCAAAGTTTCAGGATACAAAATCAAAGGACAAAAATTGCTAGCATTCCTATACACCAATAACAGTCAAACCAAGAGACAAATCAGGAACACAATCCCATTGATGACTAACACAAAAGAGAATAAAGCCTACAAGTACAGCAAACCAGGGAGGTGAAAGATTTCTATAATGAAAACTACAAAACACTGCTCAAAGAAATCAGAAATGAGACAAACAAATGGAAAAACATTCCATTCTCATGGATGGGAAGAATCAATATCATTAAAATGACCATACTACCCAAAGCAATTTACAGATTCAATGCCAGTATTATCAAACTACCAATGACATTCTTCACAGAACAAGGAAAAAAACTATTTTAAAATTCATATGGAACCAAAAAAGAACCTGGATAGCCAAGGCAATCCTAAGCAAAAAGAACAAATCCAGAGGCATCTCGCTATGTGACTTCAAACTATACTACAGGGTTACAGTAACCAAAACAACATGGTACTGGTACAAAAATAGACACATAAACCAATGGAACAGAATAAATAACCCAGAAATAAGGCCACACACCTACAACCATCTGATCTTTGACAAGCTGACAAAAACAAGCAATGAGGAAAAGACTCCCTAGTCAATAAATGGTGTTGGAATAACTGGCTAGTCAAATGCAGAAGAGTCACACTGGACCCCTTCCTTATACCATATTCAAAAATCAACTGCAGATGGATTAAAGAGTTAAATGTGATACCCAAAACTATAACAATCCTGGAGGACAACCTTGGAAATACTATTCTGGATACAGGAACAAGCAAAAACTTCATGACAAAGATACCAACAGCAATTGCTACAAAAGCAAAAATTGACAAATGGATTTAATTAAACTTAAAAGTTTCTGCTCAGAAAAAAAAACTATCATCACAGTAAACAGTCAACCTACAGAATGAGAGAAAATATTCACAAACTATGCATCTGAAGAAGATCTAACATCTAGCAACTATAAGGAACTTAAACAAATTTACAAGGAAAAAAACCAACCCCATTAAAAAGTGGGCAAAGGACATGAACAGACACTTTTCAAAAGAAGACATACATGTGGCCAACAAACATATGAAAACAAACTCAACATCACTGATTAGAGAAATGCAAATCAAAACCACAAGGAGATACCATCTCATACCAATCAGAATGGCTATTATTAAAAATTCAAAAATAACAGATATTGGTGAAGTAGTGGAGAAAAGGGAACACTTATACACTGCTGATGGGAGTGTAAATGAACTCAACCACTGTAGAAAACAGTGTGGCAATTCCTCAAAGAACTACACACAGAAGTACCATTTGACCTAGCAATCCCATTACTGGGTATATATACCCAAAGTAAGATCAATCATTCTACCATAAAGACACATGCACACATGTGTTCACTACAGTACTATACACAATAGCAAAGACATGGAATCCATCTAAATGTGCATCAATGACAGGCTGAACAAAGACAATGTGGTATATATATACTACGGAATACTATACATCCATAAAAAAGGAATGAGGTCATATATTGTGCAGGAACATGGATGGAGCTAGATGCCATTATCCTTAGCGAACTAATGCAAGAACATAAAACCACATACTGCATGTTCTGACTTATAAGTGAGGGAGCTAAGTGATGAGAACACATGAACACAAAGAGGGGAACAACAGACACTGGGGTCTACTTAAGGGTGGAGGATGGAAGGAGGGAGAGGATTAAAAAAAACAACTATTGGGTACTAGGCTTAGTAGCTGTGTGACAAAATAATCTGTACAACGAACCCCCATGACACAAGTTTACTTACATAACAAACCTACACATGTACCTCAGAACCTGAAAGTTAAAAAAAAAAAAAAAAGGCTACATGAAAAGCACCTGAGGTATAATAGAGTCCCTTCCCAGCTATATATGACTTTATGAAAGCTACTTAGTTTTTCTGTGCTTCTGTTTCCTCATCTAAAAAACAGGAAAAAAAATACCCTACATAATAAAAATATTATGAAAATGAAATAAAACAAAAGCAGTAAAAATTCCAGCCACATACTAAGCACCTTAATGTTTGCTCACTCCATTCATAGAATATAAACTGTCAATATACATATTGAAATATATGTATCTCCATTCATGGAATATAAACTGTCAATGATATGTATTGAAAATGCTTTAAACCTTTGTGAAATGTCTAAAATATCTGGCACGCACTTTAGATATTTAAATATCTAATATTTAGAGAGTAAAATAATCAGAGAAACAGCAATTTGCCTAAGGCTTTATGTGTCACTAATGAAGTAAAACTAATAGGCACTTTACAACAGGAGATTAGCATTTATTTAAAATTGAAAGTCTCCTAACATTGTCATTATCCCATATGACTCCCAAAAATTTGAGTCATTTTTTGCTTATTTGTTCATCAGCCAACAAACATATCTTGAAATACAACTACATGCCACATACTATTCTAGATGCTAGTGATAAAAAGAAAAAGGTTTGGTCCCTCACCTACTAGGAAGGAACTCAAGGGCTCTTTAAATGGTTATTTGTAAGGGTTATGTAAACTTTAAGGAGGAAACCAATTATTTGATAAAAGACTTTATAGCAGTTCTGTCCAACAGAAGTTTCTGCAGTGATAAAATTTTTTTTTAATCTGTGCTGTCCAATACAATAGCCACTAGCCACATGTGACTACTGAGCATGTGAAATATACTTATAACTGACAAACTGAATTTTTTCATTTTATTTTACTTTAAAAGCTACATATAGCTAGTAGTTACTGTATTGGACAGCGGAGCTTTAAAGGATAGGTAATATTGGAGCTAAAGCATTGAATAAGAAAGTAAGAAACTAATGAGGTAAGAGGTAGTACGTTATAAGCAATGGAAAAGAAACAAAGTACACAAAGGGCTCTGAGAACTCCTCAGTGTTTTCAGGGAAGGCTACCTATGTGAAATGTGGAAAGAAGAGAATAATGAGGCTAAACGGTATAGACATGACCAAAATATGAATGTCCCTGAAAAACAGGCAAAGGCTTTATGCCACAGACAATGAAAAACCATCAAAGACTTTAAAATCAGGGAATATATGACTATATCCATGTTTTAGAAAGATAATTTTTACCATAAGATGAGTAATACATTGAAAGAAGAACACAGAGGCAGGAAGACCAATTACGTGTATTATTATTGCAGTATTCCAAGTTAGATGATGAAGACTTGAACTCATAGCAATCACAGTGAGAACGGAGATAAAGGAACAAATTAAAGAGACATTTCAAAGATAAAATTAGTAGAACTTATAGAGCTATGAGATGTGGGCAATGAGAATAAACCCAAGTAAAAGTAATAAGGTGCTAGCCTGGAAAACCATATAATCTAGGCAGTTTCCACATTGGCTAAAGGGATTAAAGAAAGTTTACATGCTCCTGCTCAATGTTGTATGTAAGTAAACAATCTAAATATCCAATAAGGTCTTAAGAGTTAAATAAATTACAAAATCAGTTAAGATGGCATACTATATGGTTCTTTAAATTATTTTTAAAGAATATCAATAACAGGGTAAAATGTTCATGATACAGCATAATGAAGTAAGTAGGCTACAAAACAGCATGTATAGCATTATCATGATCTCATTATATGCCCTGGTAGATTTTTTTAATTGAAGAAAATTAATAGTGGCTTACTTTGAGAATGGGGTAATGGGCCATTGTAATTTCTTGAATATTTTTTTCTTATTGTCTAATTATACCACAAAAATAAACATTTTTTTTTACAAAAATAAACTTTTGCCTTAACACAATGCACCTTAAAGCACTGGGGCCTATGATGAATCTACTGATATCTCCAACTGTGTTACAAACTGTGGGAAGTGACCGGACCAGATTCCAAGTCTCCCATTTATGGGAGACTAAATTCACAGTAAATTAAATAAGGTAGTTTTTCTCTTTAGGAATGTCTACCTCAATTATAAAGTATGAAATGGATTATGTCCCATTTAATTTATTTATAATGTCTTAACCTGTATGACTTATGTCTATATACTTGCAATTACAAGTGAGAATTCAGTATAAATCTATACAGATGGTCCCAGACATACAATGGCTCAACTTACGATTTTTTGATTTTATGATGGTGTAAAAACAATATGTATTTAGGAGAAACTATACTTCAAATTTTGAATCTTTATCTTTTCCTGGGCTGGTGACATGTATGCAGTATGATATTCTCTGGTGATGCAGGGCAGCATCAAAATTCCCAGCTATTAAATCAGGAGGGCAAACAACACATATTCTTTAGTACAGTGTTGCCAGCACTTTTTGGATATGATTTTGCCCAACTGGAGGCTAATGTATGTGTTCACAGAGTATGTCTAATGTAGGTCAGGCTAAGATGTGACGTTTGGTAGGTTAGGTGTATTAAATGCATTTTTGACTTAAAATATTTTCAACTTAGGATAGGTTAATAGAGATATAACTTCATCATAAATTGAGATGCATCTGTATCTTATTCTGTCCAGTCATGCAAAAAACAGATTGATTCCATACTCAATTTCAATTACTCAGGTTCATTTGATATAGTGCAGACACTACATGCTGAAGAAGCAGCTCAGCAAACACTAATCTTTTTTATATGTATATGCCAGTCCCTTTTTGCACTTAACAAAACCTGGCTTTCCAAGTTCTAAAGCTATATATATGAAGAAATCCTGACCTAGTAAAGATAAGCCTACCACAAAGGTATATGACTATGGTAAATGCTCAGACATCCTGGATGTGAATAAAATACAAATTAATAAGCAATGTAATAACTCCCCTCATTAAATAGAAAATTTATAGAATTTTTGACTATAAATTAATCACTTTGCTGTAAGATAGGCTGTACTTGTCTTAAGAAACCACATGTATATTAAAAATACAATCTTATACCAACATTTCTGGCCATATGACAGAATCTTATTCTGCTCATTTTACAGAAGGAGAAAATAAAGGCCTGAGATTAAAAGCATTTTTCCATTTAGATGTTTAGAAACTTGGTTTGATTTTTTAGCTAAAATTAGTTATATATCTTATTTCTGTTTCTTATTAAAGCACACTGGCAGAAAGGCAGTCTTTTCCCTGGGACACTTGTAAACAAGACCCAAGTCTAAGTAGCAACAATTGTTCAATCAATAAATATAACAAAATTGACAGAGATCAATCTGGCCCTAGTCCTAGAACTGCTTCTGTCTCACTGTTTGACCTCTCCTGGCTTGAAATCTAGTGTTCTTCTCTGACAAGATTACAGTTCTTAAATTAAAATATGTTTTTCGTAAAAGATAAAAAAAGAGAACATATTTTAGGATACCAGTTGGTGAGTCTTGGAAAACATCATCTAGCTCAAAAACCCAAAATTCCCTTAGATGTTTTGGCTAACTACACATACTATACAGTGGGCAAGAGTCACCAAAATAATCACTCCATAAACAAAAAGAATTTTGAATTCTGCAACAGCAATTAGCAACCAGTATCTTACTATGTTTCTGTGATCTGATGTCCATTTCCATGGGAACAGAAAAAAAAAAGTGAGAGGCAGCCAAGAGAAGAGATGTCAGAACTTGTCAGGTTCAGTAGTCGGGGCTGAAAGCTGAAAAAAAATACCTTTTTTTTTTTTTTTTTTTTTTAAACAAAAGCATCAGCTGACTTCTGGCACATAATCGATTCTCGAGTTAGGCAATGTCAGCTTGCTTGGAGAAGCATA
Organism: Saimiri boliviensis; assembly: GCF_048565385.1. NCBI lineage: Eukaryota > Metazoa > Chordata > Mammalia > Primates > Cebidae > Saimiri > Saimiri boliviensis. The sequence continues at coordinate 54,595,699 of NC_133450.1, read as the reverse complement.
AAGCTAAAGAACAGGCTTCGGGTTGTTTTGGTGGTGGTGGTGTGTTTTTTTTTTAAGGCTTAGATTAAGAGCTAAGGAGAAGCAAATTAAAAGCGAGTTTCTAGATTTCTAAAACACAAGAATGCAATAAAAATTGTATGAAATGTCACAAAGTGAACAGAAGAATTTCTTGCTATGATAGGGGGAAATGTGGGTCTACCACAGAGCACTGTCCGGAATGCATTGCAACCGGGTAGAGGTACGGAAAAGAAGGCACAGGAATCAGCACATATAAAGGCCCTCAGACAATAGAACGTACGGCCCTTTTAAGACACTGCGGGAACACAAGAGCACTTAATATGGGGTGAGAGATTATCACACAAGGGTTTCCCAAAGGAGTAAGATCTAAGCTAAGACATGGAGGATGAGAGAGTTATTTAAAAAGAGGGCATTCCAGCAAGACAGGAAAGCAGGAGGGAAAGCCCAGAAGCAAGAGAAAGCAAAATGAATTCAGGAACAGCAAACTGCTTAAGACAGCTGGAACAAAGAGTAGAAGTGGGAAAATGTTCCCTGATTAGATAAAGAAGGGCCTTTTTCCTACATTAGGTTTTGAAATTTTGTCCAAAAAACAAGGTGCCACAAAAGGGTATAAATCAGGAAAGTAACTTGATGAGATCTGAATTTTAGAAAGATTCGTCAGAATATCTCAGATTATATAGGAATATAGGTATGGAGTCTGTTACAGCTTTCCTAGAAAACAGAAAATGGTGGACATTGTAGGAAATGATAGCAGCAGAAATGGGAGAAATGAACACCATAGATAAAAGCAGTCGTTAAGAAAGATGCGTCAAGGGTGACACTCAGGATTTCAGCCTGAGAAGCTAGGTGGTTGGTAGTACCAATCGATAAGTCTCTTTCACAAGCAAAGAAGGAAGACTTTCAGGTATATCAGTGATGAATTCTAATCCAGACTTTAGCACTCTGAGGTATCCCTAGGATAGTCAAGTAGAGGTTTCCATTAGGCATTGCCCAGAATGAGCACAAAATCAGCAAAGGTTTCTAGAGATGAATTGCAGAGGTTTTAGACTCTGTTCATATGTTGGCTGCACCATTTACTAATTACAGTCATGCGCCACAGAAGGAAGTTTTGGTCAATAATGGGTCACATAGACAATGGTCCCATAAGATTACAATGGAGCCAAAAAATTTCTATCACCTAGTGACACCATAGCTGTGGTAAAGTCACAACTGTCTTAACGTCATCGCACAACAAAATAACTCACATTTGTGGTTATCCTGGTGTAAACTAACCTACTGCACTGCCAGTCATGTAAAAGTATAGCATATACAATTAGGTACAATACATAATACTGGATAATGATAATAAAGGGCTATTCATTGGTTTATGTATTTACTCCAGTATTCTTTTTATCATTACTATAGAGTGTATTCCCTCCCTTATTAAAAAAACAAAGTTACTTGCCAAATACTCAGGCAGGTCCTTAAAAATTTATTCCAAAAGAAAGCATTGATATCAAAGGAAATGACAATTTCATGGATGTTACTGTCCCTGAAGACCTTTCAGTGGAACAAGGTGTGGAGGTGGAAAATAATGATACTGATAATCCTAACCTGGTAGGCCTACCCTAATATGAGTGTTTGTGTCTAAGTTTTTGACCAAAAAAAAATGCAAAGTAAAAGAAAAAATTTTTAAATAGAAAAAAACAACTTAAAGAAAAAAAGGATGTAAAGAAAGAAAAGATTTCCATACAGATGGATAATGTGTTTGGAGTAAACTAAATGTTATGAGTCTAAAAGATTTTTACAAATTAAAAGGTTTATAAAGTAATAAAGTTACAGCAAGCTATGGTAGATTTATAATTGAGAGAAAGAAAATTGTTTTTTATAAATTTAGTGTAGCCTAAGTGTACAATGTTTATAAAGTCTAGTGTACAGCAGTGGTACAGCAGTACACTACCATTGTACAGTACACTACCATTATAGTGTACAGCAATGGTACAGTAGTATGCAGTAGTATACAATGTTTATAAAGCCTACAGTAGTGGACAGCAATGATACAGTAGTGTACAATGTATACAATGTTTATAAAGTTTACAGCAGTGTACAGCAGTGGTATAGTAGTGTACAATGTATACAATGTTTATAAAGTCTACAGCAGTGTACAGCAGTGGTATAGTAGTGTACAGAAGTGTCCTCAGCAATTGCATTCAGTCACCACTCACTTACTGACTCACCCACAGCTACGTCCAGTCCTGCAAGTTCCGTTCATGGTAAGTGCCCTACACAGAGGTACTATTTTTCATATTTCATACTGTATTTTTATTGTATTTTTTCTATGTTTAGATGTGTTCAGATACACAAATATTTACCATTGTGTTACAATGGCCTACAGTATTCAGTACAATAACATGCTGTTCAAGTTTGCACACTAGGAGAAATAGGCTATGCCATACACAGCCTGAGTGTGAAGTAGGCTACACTATCTAGCATAAGTACACTATCTTTGCATAAGTACACTCTATGATGTTCGCACAATGACAAAATTGCCTATGGACAAATTTCTCAGAACATGTCCACAATGTTAAGTGAAACATGACTGTACATGACCTTAGGTTAGTTTCTAAGCCTATAAAAGTGAGATAATTATACCTATGTTAAGGACTGATTTTTTTTTTTTTTTTTTTTTGAAACAAAGTTTCACTCTTGTTGCCCAGGCTAGAGTGCAATGGTGCGATCTTGGCTCACCGCAACCTCTGCCTCCCAGGTTCAAGCAATTCTCCTGCCTCAGCCTCCTGAATAGCTGGAACTACAGGCACCACCTTTCCATTTTTCAGTGATGTGTATTTAATCTGTAACAAAAATGTCAAGCCATAACAGCCCTTTCATATTTTAGTTTGTCACCTTGGCATTGCAGAATAAATACTGATTTAAAAAAACAATGTTTTAAGTCTGCATTAATAACAGAAAAAGTAGAAAAGTTAGGAGTTCTTCTGGAACTGTTTAAGGTAGAAATAGGATATTGTAAAGGTGGCAATTAACCTCCATTTAATTTATTGATTTTCAAAAGCAAATTACTTTAGCCTCACTATTTTTTGTTGCTAATAAATTGTGTCTGTATTGCAGCACTGTTGACAATAGCAAAGAGTTGGAATCAACTCAAATGCCCATCAAAGATAAACTGGATAAAGAAAATGTGGCACATATACACCATGGAATACTATGCAGCCATTAAAAAGGATGAGTTCATGTCCTTTACCGGGACATGGATAAAGCTGGAAACCATCATTCTCAGCAAACTGACACAAGAACAGAAAACAAACATTGCATGTTTTCACTCATAAGTGGGAGTTGAACAATGAGAACCCAGGGACACAGGGAGGGGAACATCACATACCAGGGCCTGTTGGGGCTGAGAACCTAGGGGAGTGATAGCAGAGGGTGGAGGGGTAGGGGAGGGATAGCATTAGGAGAAATACCTAATGTAGATGACAGGATGATGGATGCAGCCAACCACCATGGCACATGTATACCTATGTAACAAACCTGCACATTCTGCACATGTAGCCCAGAACTTAAAGTACAATTAAAAAAATGCAAAAAATAATAATTAAAAATAAATAAATAAACTGTGTCTGGTATCTTTCATCCCCCCTTTGATCAATATATTTCACTGGCTTGGCACATTTTTCTAATAGTGCTTCCTTTTGCTCTAATTTTGATTGCTGGCTTCCAATTGAATTAGACTGCATCATTTTATCTCATGAACAATCCAGCTTTCTGCATGCTTCCTACTTTTGTCAGAGCTACAGTTAGAGCCTACCTTTAACATGAACTAACTATTATTTCATTACTTTTCTCTGGTAGGTACACAAAGACATGAGAAAAGTTTGTCTTGTCAGAACAAAAGACCACCCAAGCATCTTTACTTTATATTTGAAACACTCATCAAGTTTAAACTACAGTGAGGACTTCAATTTCATGTCCCTCACAAGATGCTGGTATCTTGACCTTGTCCTTTCTCTTTCTTGTTACTTCATTTCCTGTTCTCTTCTCAGATTCAGGCCTGAAGTTAGACAAGACACTCTGTTTTTCTCTTATATTTTTACTTCTTTATTTAGAAGCTAGAAAAATCAGAAATGAAATCTTTTGTTACACTTTTATGTTTGTATTTAAGCAGTTAAATAATACCCCCAATTCTATGTTCTGAAAGATTCTAATTCTCTAAGTTTCTTAGTGACAATGAGAAATTAATATGAATGTGCAAAATCAGGGAAAGGTCTACCTCCCTTTAGGAAGCATTTGAATCAATGACAGGAAAGTAAAATTGGTAACCTGAGCCCACAGCTTCAAGCATTTCTAGAGCTTGAGTTAGCCTATAAATGGGTTGAGAACATGTTTTTCACCCAGGCAAAAAGTTATATCTAAAGTAAACAAAGACTTTAAACTGGGAATTAAGGGGAAGATCAGGGATGAGGAAGTTAATACCATATTGAAAAGTTCTACAGAAGAAGGCCAGGTAACTAGATAAAGAAGCATAACCTTGCCAAAGGAGAGAGTCAGTGTGAAGAAATAGCTAGTGATATAACAAATGAAAGAACAAGAGATAACATGCTAGCATTCAGAACAGTAGATCTAGAACATTCCAGATGTGTCTGAAAGACTTAATACCAAGAAGGAATTTGTGGCCAAGAACAGTAAAGTACCTTCCTCTTCCAAAGATGACAGAACTAGTGCTGACCCAAGAAGGCTGATGAATAATGTAGAGCAGAATATAATCCAGCTCAGCTTTATATAAACAGAAGGCTACAGCAGGAAGTCTTTCCTGGGTGTTGGGTTAGAAAAATATTCCAAGAGCCAGGTCCCTCCCAGCTTTTCAAATTGCTGCAATTCAAAACTACACAGTACAAACAGTGAAATATCAGTTGCTGATACTGTAAAACAATAACACCACTCCTTCTTTTATACTTTGGTTACTTTTTTTAATTCTATTGCTTTCTTGATAGAAGTACACATTTAAAGCATCAGATCACTAAGTAATTTTATCAAGGAAAAGTGTCTCTATAGCTGCATTACTAGAAGCTAGAAGATAAAAGTAAATTGGTCAAGTAATAAAATTGATCAAATCTACTCTAGCACTTGAGAAATTTGGCATAAATGAGTCAGATGGTGTTTTAGATTTTTTTCTGCTGCTATAACTGAATACCACAGACTGGGTAATTTATAAATAGAGGTTTATTTAGCTCATGGTTCTGGAGGCTAGGAAGTAAGTCCAAGGTCAAGATACCAGCATCTTGTGAGGGCCTCTGTGCTGCATCATCCATTAAGAAAGGGCAAGTAAGCAATGCAAAACTGAAGCACAAGTGGCCAGGCTCACTATATAACAACACATTCTTGTGATTAAAAAACCCCTTCCCCAAATAACATTAATCCATTCATGAGGACTCAGCCCTTCACGACCCCACCACCAGTCATTAGGCCCCACCTCCCAAACTGCCTGATTGGGGACCAAGTTTCAACATAAGTTTTAGAGGTGACAAACATCCAAACCACAGACAGTGGGAAACTGGGAACAGTTGGTGCCAATCTAAAAAGTTGCAGTAACTTTCAGTCTTAGATAGCTACAGTAGCAACATTAAAAAAATAAAATAAAATAAAAAAGCACTACGATATTCAAATTTTTCATATATAAGTACTCATCATCACAATGAGTTGGAGGTACACATGTAAGTCATCTGACAGCAGAAAAAGAAGGGCATTTTAAATAGGAGGAAATAAACAGCAATTAATATTCATAGGCTATTTCTAACTCCTTCTAACAACTTGTTCTCTTTCAATGCTGAGTATGGGGCAAGGTTGCTCTAAGACATGGACCCTAAATGAGACTGCAAACTTTTATACTACGTAACAATATTACTAACCTGATTGGTCAACACTATGTAACACTCAGCCTTGTTCTCTAAATTCCAACTTTGATTCCTTTAAATAAAATATTGTATAACCATATTTTTAAATCATCAAAACTTCTAGCATATCTGTATTTCTTGATTATTACAAGTCAAAAGCAGATCTGTAACTAAAGGCTTCATTTTACATTTTGAACTCTAGATTTATGTCTTATACAACTGTGTGTCCTCAACATCTAACCAATGGCCCAAACATAGTAAATAGCCAATAAATGTCTCTTGCTGTAAGATGACAAAAAGCCCAATGATATTTTTAGTACAACAATAATTATCTTCTGTCAGCTCAACAAGTAATTATTATGTAAGTGAAAAAATGCTCAAAAAGAACTTCTGGTCTATCAAACTAAGCTACTCACCAGATAATACTGCCCTATAAAAATATTTCAAAGAACTAGACTTTAGTTATATATCTATTTCCTTGCTCACTAATCTGTAATTTTAAAATGGAAAGGAGAAATCAAAATAAGAATTAGTGTACTGATTCCTTAGCTTCAGATTAAGCTCCCAAATAAATCTAAGAACAAATAACTGAACTACATTATATAGAATGTCTGCCTCATGTTTACAGATTTTTTTTTTAAATTATATCTTAGGTGTCTGAAAGACTACCACCCTGTCCAGCTGAATTAATTAGTGTTCCTCATTCCTTAATGTTTCATGGAGATTTAATAAAGCATTTTTAAAATATGAAACCTGCTAGAGTACCTAATGATGTAAAAATCATAAAGAGAAATTAATAAGGTCATATGCCCCAAACTGACAATAATGATATGCAATGACTTCACCTATAGTTAATGCATAGTCTATGAACCTTTTCCATGCAAGGTAATAAATTTCTTTGGTATATTTAGATATAGCTAACTTAATTATCTTAAGAACATCATTTAATATTTTATTTCTCTGACACTTAGGCATAACTTAATATATCATACTATAAATTTGGATGAGGTGGATGAGGATCATAATTTATATCAGTTTTATAATGTCAAAGGAAGAAAAATGGATAATTTCCTTAAAAACTATTTAAACTATGAATGACTACAAAGAAGGTCGTCTGAAGTATTTTTCTCATACCTCCATGTATCTTAGGAGCCTGAATATATCCAGATCTATTACTACCATCAAATTAGAAGGATTTAGATACTATTCAGTTAATTATTGATGCCTAACAACTACTAATATATAATTACTGAATTGTTTCACAATTCACCTTAAAGTGAACTCTTTTAAGAGCCTTTAAAATCATTGGGTATAATAATTTTTGATACAGAATACTGTTTGAAATCAAATGGGTTATAGATTTTTAAATGTTTTCATTATACTGACTTTATATCATATTGGTACTAGTAATAAAACTTATACATATTTATTTCCACAATACTTTGGCAATTACCTAAGAAACGTCTATTGCTGCAAACATTAAGCAGGGGGAAAAAAAGAATGTGGTCATTAATTATTCTGTTAAACACTGAGAAAATATACCTATTACAGCTTCTTGTATAATCACTTGCCACTTAAGTAACTATGTATCAAACTCCTTTGGCTCTTTCCATGATAAGTACTTACGGGACTCAATTTTTTTTTTTTTTTCATTTTATGCAGGATTAAGCAGAGCTTAGCCCAACTCAGAATCAAAATTCTTTAGGAAACCAAAAGCTCAGAATATTCCTTTTTCAAAAGTGAAATTCCATTGTCAGGGAAATCACTAATACCAACTATCAAGGGAAAATGTCTCATTTCTATTGCAGGATCAGCTAAAGTGAAACTGCTTCTTTAGTTGCTAGGAAACAACCGACTCATTATATGCCATTATCAGAACCCTAGAGAAGAAAACTGGCATCTGCTTCACATTTGGGGATACTGAAGATTGAACTAAAAGCACTGAAACTGCTGCCAAAATCCCTGGTCTCCAGGGTTTACACTATGACCACAGCAGGTGCTGACATCAGACTAGCCTTTGAAGTTTTCCTTTATGTGGCTCTTTTTCTGTAACTAAAATTGGTTTTTTCAATATCATATATTTTAAAACACAAAGATTCTTTTAAAAAAACTTTTCTTATTTGTGTTAAACTAATTATATCTATGTTCAGGAGCGTAATTCAGGAAAAAAACACTAATCAGGAATCTAAACAAATAACAGAAAAATTAAAAATTATCCACTGTTCATTGAGTGAAATGTATTAGATGTTTATGTCTGTAATTATTAAAGTCAAAATAGAAAATAAAAGGAAATTGTTTCAAATATCAGGAAAATAAAAAGAAATATATACTGATAAATCTGATAAATCCAATACTCAAAGTAACATTCTAGCATGTATCTGCCTACTTTTCCTAACTGATCTTAAAGTTTAACTTAAAAAAAAATCCTGGCATGCTTTTTTCCCAAGGCATCACAAAAGGCATTCATGAAGATATACCATATTTATTCATCAATCTTTTCCCTTCCTTCTAGCAGATGAGGTTAGAAGGACATGTGAAATTATGCATATTGATTACTGAACAGTGGCCAGTTGAAACCAAGAGATTCCTATACTACTGCTTATGTATCCTGAAAAATAAGTTACTCTTCAGAAGAATCTGCAGAGTTTGGTAAAGGCATTGACAATCTTTCTTTATGAAATTACAAAGAACAATCCTGGTAGGGCTGCCCCATTCTGGTATAATTCTTCACCCCACCTCCCACTCTAATGTTTGCCTCATTTCCATTACTCCTGAGCCTGCCACTCTGGGCTAAATATATTCCCTTAATATTACATCAAACACTTATTCTCAAGCAATTCAACTCCACTGCATCATCATGTCTGCTGTCTCCCAACCTGACTCTTACCCACCTTCCTGTATCTTTTACAAAACATCACTTCTGGCCGGGCGCGGTGGCTCAAGCCTGTAATCCCAGCACTTTGGGAGGCAGAGGTGGGCGGATCACAAGGTCAAGAGATCGAGTCTATCCTGGCCAACATGGTGAAACCCCATCTCTACTAAAAATACAAAAATTAGCTGGGCATGGTAGCGCGTGCCTGTAATCCCAGCTACTCGGGAGGCTGAGGCAGGAGAATTGCTTGAAACCAGGAGGCGGAGGTTGCAGTGAGCCGAAATTGTGCCACTGCACTCCAGCCTAGCGCCTGGCGACAGAGTGAGACTCTGTCTCAAAAAAAAAACAAAAAAACAAAAAACAAAAAACAAAAAAAAAAAAACATCACTTCTATGTAGGGTTACCAGATTTCGCAAATAACAGCACAATTGACCCTTGAACAACACAGAGCTTAGAAATACTGATCCCCTCATAGATCTGCATATAACTTTTGACTCCTCAAAAATTTTACTAGTAGGGTATTTACTAAAACCCTACTGTTGATCAGAAGCCTTACCAATAGCATAGTCAGTTATTACTACATAGTTTGTGTTATACATATTATATTCTGTATTTCTACAATAAAGTAAGCTAGAGAAAAGAAAATGTTATTAAGGAAGAGAAAATACATTTATTATTCATTAAATGGAAGTGGATCACCAGAAAAGTCTTCATCCTCATGATCTTCATATTGAGTAGGCTGAGGAGAAGGAAGAAGAGAAGGGATTGGTCTTGCTGTGTTAGGAGTGGCAGTGGCAAACTCCTTTGGCTCTTTCCATGAGAGGTACTTAGGGGACTCAGTATTACTGTAGGGAAATACCTCATAATTTCTATCTGACTTTTCTTTTTCTCTAAAAATGTTTCTATATGGAATCGATCCTTCTTCCTCTGGTTGCTTTAGTTTTAGTGCCCACATCATAGAAGGGTCAATGTCATAAAGGTCAAAAACAGCCTTGAATAATCATACCCTTCTGCCATGTTGTCTAACGCCAGTTGGTTTTCTGGCACAGTTTCTTCTACTAATTCTGCCTCATCATCTGGCACTGGTTCAGAAGCACTCATCTCCAACAAGTTGTGTCCTGTTAATTTCTCTGGTGTGGTGTCTACAGGTCTGGAATTTCTTTAAGGTTCATATCTGGAAACCTTCATCCCTCCCCTTTTTTGCCATAACCTGATCTATTTCATGATTTTTCTGATTGACTCTGTCGTAAATTCTGTGAAGTCATGAACAACATTTGGACATAGTTTTTCTCCAGCAGGAATTTCTTTTGGGCTTGATGGCTTTAATAACTTTTCATGATTTCTTCCCTACTAGGGTTCTCTTCCATAGCACTGACAATCCTTCCCATAGAGTATTCTGCGTAATAAGGCTTAAAGGTCCTTATGACCCCCTGAGCTAGAGGATAAATTAAAGATGCTGTGTTTGAGGGCAAGAAGACCACTTCAGCACCTTTTGTGTTGAACTCATGGGGTTCTGGGTGGCCAGGGGCATTGTCTAATATCAAAAGAACTTTGAAAGGCAATCCCTTATTGGCAAGGTGCTTACTGACTTCAATAAAAATACAACAATGGACCCAATCCAGAAATTTTAAATTTTAAATTTTAAATTTTTAAATTAATTTTTAATTTTTCTGTTATTTGTTTAGATTCCTGATTAGTGTTTTTTTCCTGAATTACGCTCCTGAACATAGATATAATTAGTTTAATGCAAATAAGAAAAGTTTTTTTTAAAGAATCTTTGTGTTTTAAAATATATGATATTGAAAAAACCAATTTTAGTTACTAGAAAAAGAGCCACATAAAGGAAAACTTCAGGGGTTATCACTCAATTTTATTGCTGTAAAACCCAAAACCTGGCAGTTGATGTTTATCTTTTCCCTTTGAGGCTCAGAGGTTAGCAACTTTATGGATAAGGGCAGTCCTAATCATAAACCTAACTTCACTGGCACAAAATAGTGCAATTAGCCTATCCTTCCCTTCTTAAATCCTGGTGCTCACTTCTCTTCCTTACTAATAAATGTCCTTTGTGGCATTTTTTTTCCCAGAATGGGTCAATTCCATCTACATTAAAAACCTGTTCAAAGCATGGTACTAGTACAAAAATAGACATATAGACCAATGAAAGAGAATATAGAGCCCAGAAATAAGGCCACACACCTACAACCATCTGATCTTTAACAATACTGACAAAAACAGACAATGGGAAAGGACTCCCTATTCAATAAATGGTGCTGAGATAACTGGATAGCCATATGCAGAAGATTCAGACTGGACCCCTTCCTTATACAATGTATAAAAATCAACTCAAGATGGATTAAAGACTTAAATGTAAACCCCAAAACTATCAAAATCCTGGAAGACAACTTAGGCAATGCCATCCTGGACATAGGAATGGCAAAGATTTCATGACGAAGATGTCAACAGCATTGCAACAAAAGCAAAAACTGACAAAATGATCTAATTAAACCTAAAAGCTTCTGCACAGCAAATGAAACTATCAATAGAGTAAACAGACAACCTACAGAATGAGAGAAAATATGCATCTGAAAAAGGTCGAATATCCAACATCTGTAAGGAACTTAAACAAACTTACAAGAAAAAAAAGAAAAAAAACTCCATTAAAAAGTGGGCAAAGGACATGAACAGACACTTTTCAAAAGAAGACCTATGTGCAGCCAACAAGCATATGAATAAAAGCTCAACATCACGGATCATTAGAGAAGTACAAATCAAAATCACCATGAGACACTATCTCACACCAGTCACAGTGGCCATTATTAAAATGTCAAAACATAACTGATGCTGGCAAGGTTGGGGAGAAAAGGCAACACTTATACACCATTGATGGGAGTATAAATTAGCTCAACCATTGTGGAAAGCAGTATTGTGATTCCTCAAATTACTAAACAGAAACTACCATTCAACCCAACAATCCCAACTTTAGCTATATACCTAAAGGAATATAAATCATTCTACCATAACAACACACACATGTATGTTCCCTGCAGCACTACTCACAATAGAAAAGACATGGAATCAACCTAAATGCCTATCAATGGTAGATTAAATAAAGAAAAGATGGTACATATACACCACAGAACATAAGGCAGCCATAAAAAAGAATGAGATCATGTTTTTTGCAGGAACAAGGATGGAGCTGTAGGCCATTTCCTTAGCAGTCTAATGCCAAAACAGAAAACCAAATACCACGTTTCCACTTACAAGTAGGAGCTAAATGATGAGAACACGTACACAAAGAGGGGAACAACAGACACTGATGCCTACCTGAGGGTGGAGGTTCGCAGGAGAGAGAGGAAAAGAAAAATACTTATTGGGTATTATGCTTAGTGCCTGAGTGATGAAATTATCTGTACAACAAACCCCCGTGACATGAGTTTACCTATATAACAAACCTGCATATGAACCCCTCAACCTAAAAGTTAAAAAAAAAAAAAAGCAAAAATCTGTGTAGGCAGCTATCCTTTCTCCTCAATGATTTTCTTCTCTCTCTCTCTCTCTCTCTCTCTTTTTTTTTTTTTTTTTGAGACGGAGCCTCACACTGTCACCCAGGCTGAAGTACAACTGGCGCAATCTTGGCTCATTGCAATCTCCGCCTCCCAGGTTCATGCGATTCTCCTGCCTCGCCTCCTGAATAACTGGGATTACCGGAATGGCACCACCATGCCCAGCTAACTTTTTGTATTTTTAATAGAGATCTTGTTTCACTATGTTGACCAGGCTGGTCTGGAACTGCTAACCTTGTGATCTGCCCACCTCAGCGTCCCAAAGTGCTGGGATTATAGGGATAAGCCACCATGCCAGGCCCAGTGATTTTCTTAATGATGTTTGGGAACTCATCTGCTGCCTCTTGGCTGGCAGAAGTACCTCTCCCGTTGTCATTTTTTTTTTTTTTTTGAGATGGAGTTTCGCTCTTGTTACCCAGGCTGGAGTGCAATCGCGTGATCTCAGCTCACCGCAACCTCCGCCTCCTGGGTTCAGGCAATTCTCCTGCCTCAGCCTCCTGAGTACCTGGGATTACAGGCACGTGCCACCATGCCCAGCTAATTTTTTCTATTTTTAGTAGAGACGGGGTTTCACCATGTTGACCAGGATGGTCTCGATCTCTTGACCTCGTGATCCACCCACCCCGGCCTCCCAAAGTGCTGGGATTACAGGCGTGAGCCACCACGCCTGGCCTCCTGTTGACATTTTTTAAGGCAAACCTCTTTCTAAAAGTATCAAACCATCCTTTGCTAGCATTAAATTCTCCACCTTCTTCATCTATCTTTTGCTTTAAGTTGTTATATAATGACTTCATTTTTTATCTCAAATAATATTACAGTCTACAGGTATGCTTAACTATAGCAATCCTGTGCACATATATAAGCTACATTTTCAGTACAAAGTGAAAAGGTATTTAGCAAAATGTGCAAGGTTTTTGTGCCTGATAACATTGCTATAGAAACAACTTCACAAATTTTCTTATCTTTTCTCACAATGGTCCTTAGGTTGGATTCATTTATCTTGAAACGGCAAGCAACTGTAGCTGCAGATTTCATTCCATGGTACATATCAAGCAATTCAACTTTTTTTGGTAATGTTGTGATTTTTCTCTACTCTTCAGAGCCTTCCAGCATTACTAGTGTCAATTCGCATGGTCCCATGGTATTATTCAAGGCTCACAGTATTATGTTAAACATAATGAAAAATACGTGAAAACTGTAGACCTAACTTGGTACTGTAATACTCAATTGATTGGAGAAATGAACTGCTCACAAAGAGATTATTAGCACATGGCATTTTAAGTGGATACTCACACTTGAACTCACCAGCACAGCAACAGGAGGTAGCTAACAAAATAATCACAGTAGTACAGTATGTAGTACAGTGAATTTTATGCAGTCATAGCAGTACTGCATCTGTACATGCGTTTATATTTACCTTGACTGCCAATGGCAGATTGAACAGTCTATAAGTTTGTATACCTAAGTTTTGATAAATTTTAACTTTTTATAATAGATTTGTGTATACTTTATAGTAGTACATGATAAAATACACTAGTATCAATATATATTTTATGCATTCATGACATATTTTATGTTTTCTTAATTTTTTGATATTTCTAAGATACATGGTTCATCTGCAAGTTTTTTCAAGTTGTTCCAAATCTGTGAAAAATTTTTCAATACAGTTAACTGAAAAATATCCTTGTATAAGTGGACTCACATGGTTAAAACACTGCTGTACAGGAAACTTAGTCAGTTATGCCTCAATATGAGATACACAATGAATTTTTTTTTGAAACAGGATCTCACTCTGTTGCACAAGCTAGAGTGCAGCAGCATCATCACAGCTCACTTCAGTCTCAAATTCCTAGGCTTAACCAGTCCTCCCATCTCAGCCTCCCAAATAGCAAGACTACCGGTGCATGCCACCATGCCCAGCTTTTTTAAATTTTTTGTAGAGATGGAGTCTTGCAATATTGCACATGTTGGTCTCAAACTCTTGGCCTCAAGTGATCTTCCCACCATGGTCTTCCAAAGCACTGGTATTACAGGTGTGAGCCATGGTGCCGAGCCATACTGAATAATATTTTAGTATGGGCAGATCCCAAGCACTCGCTTCAGCAGCACATATACTAAAATGGAAGACACAGAGAAAATTAGGATGGCCCTGCTAAAATATGACACATAAATTTGTGAAGCATTCCATGCTTTTATGAAAAGCAATAATAAATGCTGGCAAGGATATGGAGAAAAGGTAGATCCTAAATTATTCATTGTGTATCTGATACTCAAATTTAACTAGGTATCCTACATATTACCTGGGAACCCTGCTCCCAGTGTTTGATACCTTGATCCTTGACATTTTTATTGCTTGACTAGAGACCTGATTTTCCTCACATAATCTCATTTCTAAATTTTTTTTTTGAAAAGCCTAATTTTTCCAACATCCCTCCTTCTCTGAACACAACCAATTTATTCATCACTTTTTACACCTTTTCTTCCACTAGCTACTGAATTGCTTCTTCCTCATTACAGGTGGTTTTCATATTTGATCTCTCCAATTTTACCCACTCTCCTGATCCCTCTTGACTACCTGTGTTTCCTGAAACCAGGACTTCGGTGTTCTACTCATTAGTTCCCTGGCTATTTTTCCCCTTTGGACTTTCTGCCATGCCAGTTACTATTCCTAGGTCTAACAATAGGTTTACTCGTCACCTTGCAGGCTTCAAAGGATTATTGAAAAGTCACAAAAACTTGGCAAAACTAAAAATTTTGATATTCGGCATCCAGTAGGTCTTTGCTGCTACACAGGGATTCTATCATTCATCTGATCTCTCTCTTTTTTTTTTTAATTCCTCTGAAAGCAGTTAAAAAGCACTGCCTCTGTACCATTGTGTGCCTAAGCCTGATTTGAGACCCACCAGCATTAGAGTAAAAGGGAATAATCTAATTAAAATGTGAATTCCTTGGCCATACTTGGGACCTATTGAATAAAAATCTTCAAGTGGGAGAGTAGAATAGAAAGGCTATAAATTCGAATTTTAAATCTATTCTCCATGTAATTTTTATGAGCACTAAAAATTGAGGATCATTGCTCTACTGAATAAATGCACCATCTTTTCCCTGCAACTGGGAAGAATTTCTTTTGTGAGCCTCTTTTTAGTGTCAGGAAGGATGAGATTACTTCATCTCCCCTGTTTTCTATTCCAAGCACAAACTTGGAAGAACTTTTTCAAAATAACTTACCTCTCTGACCTTTAATCCTATTCCCTTTTGCCTTTTTCATAATTTTTTTAAAACAATCCTCTCATTTTCTATCATCTTCACTGCCTCTTCACTGAAACATTTTACCTTGGAAAAGGGTGGCTGTCCTCTTTATGAAAAAAACAAACAAAAAAGGCTTTCGTTTGATGTATCACTCCTTTTACGTTACCATCCTATTTTCCTTTACTTTCCCCCACCTGGCCCCCAAATCCTTGAAAGGCCTATTTTATCTAATAAGCAAAATACAACTATACCTACATAATCTTGTAAATGTATTCTCAAACCCCTATAATCTAACTTTTTTCATTCCCTGTTCTACTAAGGTTTACACATTTCCATCTAACATCTATTATTCCCTTGCCCTATCTCAATCCTTGTTCTGTCTGACCTATCATTCTTAAAACTCTCCACACCGGTGACTCCCAAACTTGTCACAGACTGGAATCAGGTGGACAGTTCCAAAAATGATAATGCCTGGGACACATGCCCAGGGTTTGTAATTGAATTGGTCCGAGGTGTGAGCTGAAATTTGAAATAATTTTTAAATCCCTAGATGATTCTAACATACAGATATGTTGGAAAACCATTGCTCCAAACATTTAATCTTCACGACATTAGTATCCTTAGCTTTTTCCTACATTTTTAACTACTTCTTTTTCTGTTTACTAACTGCTTTCCCTCCCACTAAATCACACACCTCCAAATATGAGGGTTAGCCAAAGAGAAGTCTGCAATTCATTACTCTTCCCTTACTATAATCAATATTAATTCGAGCCATGAAAGTAGAAGAGGTGTCTCAGGGATAATGCTGGTAACAATGTTGATATCTATTATAATATCAATAAATCTAATATATCACTAATTGCAAGATGCATCATTATTTTATGTAGCACTAAATGACAGAAGCACCTCAGATAAATTGGGGTCTAATAGGAGAATCCTACAAAAAGCTAGGACCCCAAAGAACTACACCATCTTAAACCAAAGATAAATAAAATATAAATCCACAATTTAGAAAGAAATCTCTCAACTTGGGCCATGACAGAGGGGGGAAAACACCTCCTTAACAACATGAACCACCAGTTGGTACACATGCAGCTTTCCAATCTGTATTCATGCCACCAGAGTGGTCTCAAAAACTTCAAACAGATAATTAAGTTGAAAGTGCCTCAGGTTAAAAGTGTTCCGGGTGACTGCAGAAACAACACAAAATCTCTCTGAAAGGACCCCACCTCAATCCAGGAATAAAGCAATGCTGATAAGCCATCAATTGCAAAATGCATCTTGATTGAAAATAAGTTAAAATGTGAAAAAAATATATATCCAGATAAAATAATAACAGAACTTATGTACATGCCACAAGGTTTCCTAAGCATTTAACACATATTAGCTCACTGAATCCTCATGATGAGGGAACTACCATTAACCCCATTTACAGATAAGAAAACAATAGCTCAGAGAAATTTCTGCCCAAGGTCACATAGCTATCAGATATGGAAAATGGAATAAACTCAGGCAGATGTGACTTTAGAGTCCATGCCCTTAGCTACTGAGCTATGGACATAATTTTGGAAAGCATCAATATTTGAGGGATAGTCAAGAAAAAATGACCCAAAGATAAGAAGGAATTTATGAAAACTGCCAGAGGAAAAAAAAACAACTCACAGAAGAACAACTACAGAAATTCCTACTATGGTAGTAGCAGTTGAAGGCCAGAGGATAATGGAACATCTTTTAAGACTTGAATTTAAAATGTCAACTCAAAACTCTATATGCAGTGAAAATAAGGTAGGAAAAATGAAGACATTTCCAATAAATAAAACTTGAGAAAATTCATCACTAGCAGACCCAACCACAAAAAAATACTAAAGGAAGATCTTTAAGATAAAGCAAAACAGTACCAGATGAAACTCAGATCTAAAGAAAAATTGAAAAGTTCTGAAATAGCAAGTGGGTGGGTAAATAAAAAAGATCGTTTATTAATTAGCTTAAATGATGACTAAGCTTTATAGCACTGTATGTTTTATAATGCATGTATATTTAAAATATATCACAATAAATACAGGAGATAGTAAATGGTACTGTATTATTGCAAGGTGCTATAGTTTGGATAGATGTCCCTCCAAATCTCATGTTGAAATTTATCTCCAAAGTTGGAGGTGGAACCTAGTGGGAGGTTCTTGGGTCATGGGAGAGGATCCCTCATAAACAGCTTGGTGCCATCCTTATAGTAATGAGAGTTCTCCCTCTATTAGTTTCCACAAGAGATTGTTGTTATATAGAGAAAAAAACAAAAGAAAACTATGACCTCCTCCCTTCCTCACTTCTTCTCTCTTGTCATGTGATCTCTGCATATACTGGCTCTCCTTTGCCTTCTACCATGAGTGAAAGCAGCCTGAAACTTTCAACAGAAGCAGATGTTGGTGCCATGCTTCTTGTACAGTCTCTAGAATCATGAGCCAAATAAACCTGTTTTCTTTATAAATTACCCAGATTGAGGTATTCCTTTTTAGGAACACTAAATGGAGTGAGACACAGGATTTTTCACTTCATATTAAGTAGCACAATATTAACTTAAAGCCGACTGTGATAAGTTAAGAAAACATATTATAATCCCTAAAACAGTCATAGAATAATAATACCAAGAGGTATAGATAGATAAGGAGCTAATGGATAATTTAAATGGAATTCAAGAAATATTTCATTTATCCAAAGAACATAAGAAAAAACAGATGAAACATATGAGGAAAAAACCAAAACAGTAGACTTAAACCTAACCATGTTAATAATTACACTAAATGTAAACGAACTAAGCATTCCAATTTAAAAACAAAGATTATCAAACTGGATAAAATAGCAAGATACAACTAAATGTTGAAAACAAGAGACTCACTTTAAATATAATGAAATAAAAGGTTAAAAGCAAAAGAATTCTTTAAATTCCATGAAATAGTACGCATAAAAAAGCAAATGTGGCTATACTGATATCAGATAAAGTAGACTTCAATATGAGGAGTTTACTAGAGATACAGAGGAGTAGAGTATTTTATAACAATAAAAGAGCAAATTCACCATGAATACATAAAAATTCTAAATATGTGTGAGTGTAAAAACAGAACTCCAAAATATATTAAGTAAAAACTGAAGTAAAGGGAGAAATGGGCAAATATACAATCATACCTGGAGATGTCAATACTCCACTCTCAGTAATTTATACAATAACTAGACAAATCAATAAAAATACAGAAGAAATTGAACAATTCTCTCAACCAACTTGACCTAAATGATACTTACAGAACATTAACCAAAATAATTTAAAAATGCAGTGTTTCCAAAAGCATATGAAATATTTACAATGATGGATCATATACTGGTCCACAAAAAGAAAATCTTAAAACATTTTAACAATGAAATATTACAGAATGTATTCTCTAGCCAAAACAAAATTACACTAGAAATTAATGTCATTAAGTTATTCAGAAGATCTTCCAATGTTCAGAAATTAAACAACATACCAAAAATACCTGTAGGCAAAAGAAAACTGGAAAATATGTTTAACTGAATGACAATGAAAACACCAACGCATCAGAATTTGTGAAAGGTTAAGCAATGCATAACAGATAAATTTACAGTCTTAACTACTTATATATTTTAAAAAAGAATTGTTTACTTTGGGAGGCTAAGGTGAGAGGATCAAAAGGTCAAGAGATGGAGACCCTCCTGGCCAACATGGTAAAACCTCATCTCTACTAAAAATGCAAAAATTAGCTGGGCATGGTGGTGTGCACCTGTAGTCCCAGCTACTCAGGATGCTGAGGCAGAAGAATCACTTAAACCTGAGAGGCAGAGGTTGCAGTGAGCAGAGATTGTACCACTGTACTCCAGTGTGGTGACAGAGCCAGACTGTCTCAAAAAAAGGAAAAAAAATTAAATGTTTAAAATCAATTATTTAACTTTCTATTTTAAGAGCTAGAAAAAGGATATACTGGCCTGATATAAATAAAAGGAAGGAAATAATAATGATAAAAGCAGAAACAATGAAATAAGAAACAAACATGAGAAAAATTTCTAAGGGTGAAAAGTTGGTTTTTTGAAAAAAAAATCAATAAAATGTATAAACATCTGAAGATTAATGGATACAAACAACTGGAAAGAATAAATAAAACCTAATATTTGCTAGCACGACAGTGTGACTGTAGTTATAGTAAAAAATAATTTCATGGTACATTTTAAAATAGCTAAAAGAGTATAACTGAATTGTTTGAAACACAAGGGATAAATGCTTGAGAGAATGAATTCCCCATTTACTCTGATACGATTATAACTCAGTGCCTGTCTGTATCAGAGTATCTCATGTACCCCATAAATATACTTACCATAGACCCATAAAATTTTTTAAATAAGAATTTCAAAAAATAATAAAAAAAAATACATTCTCATCATTACAATCTTGGGGCAGGCAGGTAAAGATTTCTTAAAAAGGATACAGAAAGCACTAAGCATTAAAAAAAATAACAAGTTGAAATTCATTAAAATTTCAAACTTCAGCATAAAAAGACAAGTCACAGACCCTATTATCTGACAATGGACTCATAGCCAAAATACATACAAACTCCCACAACTCAATTACAAAAAAAAAAAAAAAAAAAAAGAGTAGAAGACTTGAATAGACACTTCGCAAAAGAAAATATGAGATCTAATACACATGTGGAAAAGGGCTCAATATTATTGATTATCAGGGAAATACAAATTAAAGCCATAACAAGATATCATTTTATATCTATTAGAATGGTTAAAAGTAATGAGACTAATAAAACCAAATGCTGACTAAGATGTGAAGCAACTAGAAAACTTATAGACAACTGTAAAGGGATTTATAGAGGTATTATTCATCATAGCCCAGAACTGAAGACCACCCAAATATTCATTAACAGAAAAAAAAATACATTTTATCATATCCATACACTGGAGTTCCACTTAACAATAAAGAAGACCCAACTACTATTATAAGCAACAATAAACTTGAATTTCAAAAGCCTTAGGCTAAGTGAAACCATATACAAAAAAGCTACATCTCGTATGCTCCTATTCATTTGACATTTAAAAGCATGTAAAACTCATTATGGTGACAGAAATCACAACAATGATTGTCTACGGGTATGGGATGAAACTGAAGGGGGCCCAAGGAAACTCTCTTGGAGGATGGAAATGCTATCTAGTTTGATTGGGTTATAATTACATAGCTACACATATTTATCAAAAATCACTGAACTGTATACTGAAAATCTATGCATTCCATTATATGCATAATTTTAGCTCAACAAAGTACTGTCAAGGAGAAAAAGAAAAAAAAAAAAAAAAAACTTTAAACCAGACTTCTAGTTCAGGATGTCAGAATGACCACAGTATTTTTCTTCTCCCCATAAAAGGGTAATAGGAGGGAGCATGAGAGATGTTCTGGATCACTGGTATTGTTCTAGTTATCTTGCCCTCAATGATGATTATATAGGTGTTTTTACTTTGGGGTAATTTATCTATTTATACTCATGACTTGTACATTCTTCTGTATATATGTTATATTCAATTTTTTTAAATCATACAATGAATCAGGCACCCCCTACAATCCACTGCTGTACAAGAGTTCTATGTAGCTACTGAATTTTCACTAAGGATGTTGAATTTACCAAATAATGGTTTGGTTTCTAAATCAAAACAAAAAACAAAAGTAAAAACATTCCTTAGCTCAGATGATCGTACTAGTCCCAGTGTAGGCCTAAAATATCAACTGCTTTTCAGCTCCCAATGAAATACACACATGAAAGTGACTTTACAAAAGACTGTAAGACAGATATGCATTAGGTAACCTCTAAGCATCCCAATAAAATATGAATCCATTTTCTTACCCCATCTTTATCCTGATATTCTGTAGTATGTTTGCTGAAAATGTATCTTCCATGTTTCTCAAAATAAACTGTAACTTTTATACAATTTATGTGTCAGAGAGCTTGTTTTTGCCAAATCTTCATTTGGACCTCTGCTAGACTACCAAATTCCCTGAATATTTTTTTGGAATAACAATATGTAAAATCGGATGACTGAAAGTGTTGCAAAGGTAGCTAAATTCAGAAATCAAAAATATATAATACAGGCAATTAACACGACTATTATATATTCTCTGACAGTATTGAGCAGTAGAGAAAACAGAGGGTGGGTTAATCGAAAGTTCAAGGTCACATAGGAATTGGTGGGAATGGAATGGTTTGGGGAGTTTAAGTGAAATCACTGACTACAGGATCTGAACGTAAAAGAGGAGAAAATGAAACCAAGAGACTTCAATGACAAGGAGAATAAAAGGAGTCTCGAATCAAAAATTAAACAGCACATTTATCACAATTCAAGCAGCAAAAGTGGTAGAAAGACAAGATGTTACAGTGAAAGAAGAGTTTCAGAGTTCAAGATGTATTTTATCTACTTAATTGTACACCTGTAAATGAATATAGGAATATCTACCACTAGAATTATCAATCCATTGTATGGTGCCTGATCCAAAGTAGAATCTGAGTAAGAGGTAACTGTTTTAAGTTGATGTAGTAAATGCAAATTGCTTTTAATTTTTACCTATAAGACAATTATAAACTCACATCTACTGAGAAAAAAACAAAACTCATTCCAAGCCAACTATAAATAAGATAGAGCCCAAACGATATTTTTAGATTATCTAATCAAATGTTCTCTTCTTTTCTTAAGGACAAATTAAAGTTGATTGGACAGATATTACACATGCAAATATATGACCATATATACTCAAAGTAAAACAAAATTTCACTTTTTTCTGGAACAATTTTAAATCACAAGTACCATGGTTTATGTAATTTTTTATACATCTGAAGAATTTCTATACTGCCCTTATAACTCAATATTGAGCACAATGAGATTAACCACAAATCTAAAGAAGGCAGATTACTTATAAAAATAGATTTGCTCTTCTTACTGCAGAAACAACCAAAGCAAGAAAACAGTATTAAATAATAAGACAATTGAATTTTTAGTACTCACAGCAATGGGAAAGATTAAATCACATTAACAGTGAAGTTCAGTCTTGGCACCACATAACTCCCTAGGTGCCACATTACGCATTATTATACATTCATCCCATCAATTGATTCTTGACTACAAATTTTAACTATTCTTGAATCAGCAAGTACATTAACCGCAGCTTTGCCAATGATAAAATGATATTTCAAGAAATATTCTTACCTGTCTCAACAGTTTCTCAATGGCCGACATTACCATAAGGCCTCTCCAAACTACTGGTTCATTTTCTTCAACCAGAAAGCCCATAGACATACTGCAACAGTAATACAAAAATATAACTAATTTGTATAAATTATCAATATTATTCTGAAAAGTAACATTTAAAAAAATACATGCTCACCAAGCAATACCATAATTCAAGAGAGGCCTCATTAGGTTGCCTGGAAAAAAAAAAAAAAATCCTCTCTTTTAGAAGAATAAAACATAATAAATAAACATCCTGATGGGTTTTTTTTAATCTTTTCAGAAATATTTATCTATTTTTTAATTAACAAAAATTACATATGTTTATGGGGTACAATGTAATGTTATGATACACATATACATTGTAGAATAATAATAAATAGTAAGCCATGCTAATTAGCATTACACATCACCTCACATACTTATCCTTCCTTTGCAGTAAAAACATTTATTCTATTCTTTTAACACTGTTGAAATATATAAAATATGATTGTTAACAATAGTCACTATGCTGTGTAACAGGGCACTGGAACTTATTCTCCCTGTCTAAGTGAAACTCTGCACCAGTTGACTAACATCTCCCCTTTGCCCAACCATCCTTCCAGGACCAAAGAATACCAAACTGGAAATACAAATAGACTGCTCATATTGTACAATTTAACTTTCTACTAAATATATCTCAATTTGCAACAGTTTAAACATTATACCAAGCATACTATTAATATTCCCAATAGAGGAAACACTGATAAATAGTTGGGACATAATTTTATTAAGAAATAATTCAACTACAATTTTAAAATATGTTTCTAAAAAACAGCCTCAATACCAGGCATGGTGGCTGACACCTGTAATCCCACCACTTTGGGAGGCCGAAGTGAGCGGATCATTTGAGGTCAGGAGTTTGAGACCAGCCTGGGCAACAAAGTGAAACCCCGTCTCTACTAAAAATACAAAAATTAGCTGGGCATGGTGGCACATGCCTGTAGTCCCAGCTATTTGAAAGGCTAATGCAAAAGAATTGCTTTAACTTGGGAGGCCGAGGTTGCAATGAGCCCACATTGTGCCACTGTACTCCAGCCAGGGTGACAGAGCAAGACTTTGTCTCAAAAAATAAAAAATAAATAGCCTCAACAAATAATAACTCAACCACAATTTAAAATTTTTTCTAAAAAATAACCTCAATAACTAATTTTGTCCACCAATTTTATTCAGTGACAAAAATGCATACATATATAAATTATAAATATGATAATCTAATATGTGCATACATGTATGTGTATATTTGCATGCACACACACATCTAATCAGTCCTTCCTACAGAGGAGTGTTACTACTTATTTATTCCTTTACTTAGCTTAAAAAGTATAAAAATGCACAAAAGTGGAAAAACTCAATTTTGAAATTCGAGATGAAAAGTTGTATTAATCTGTATAGAAAAACAATCTATTGCTTATGGTGAAGTAAAAAAACAAAATCCTTTATATAGTCAACAAATGATTATAATAAAATATAATTTCTTTTATCAGACTATCTATGCAACCACATTCCCACTCACTCTTGTTTTCATATCCTACTTCTTTACGATAACAAACTATAATAGAAGCACTCTTAATTAATATGCTATGGACAAGTTTTGAGCAAAAAGTTTAGGACCAAATCACAAAACCTAGTATTATCCTGTTTTCGGATTTTAGCATATTATCTTCAGGGTGTTTTTTACCTCTGGAAAGAGACTGAGAGTGTACGAAGCATATACATACACAGGGATTATATAAGAAAACTGTGTAAAGCATATGTGCATGGATTATGTAAGAAATCCCCTGCCATATTCCATTCATTGAATCCCTACTCAAAGAAAAACCCATGGTCCTTCATTAAAAGACTACTGAATGAGTGTATGTTTATAGTTTCCTTCTTTAATTTCTGACTAAACTAACGAGTTCATCTCCTCATACTTAATTAGAAAGGAATATTTTTCTTCTATGTAATTTTCTCAATTCTTACCAAAGCATCCAACTATAACCTTTCACTATCATGGTTGGCAATATTTTTTTGCCATTTTCTTCAATCACATATGAATACAGATTAAAGAATCTGAATTATCACACGCTTTTTCACCTTTGATCTGCTAAAATGGTAAGTTACATTAAGAGATTTTTCCTAATTTGGAACAAACGCTTTCCTGGATTAAACCCCATTTAATTATAATGTAGTTATCTTATACAATGCTGAATTTGGTCTGCTAATATTTGCTTAACATGATATCAGTATGTGAAAGAGATATCTGCACTCCTATATTCACTGCAGCACTATTCACGATAGTCAAGGTATGAAATCAACCTAAGTGTCCAACAATAGACAAATGGATAAAGAAAATGTGGTATATATATATATATACACAATAGAATACTATTCATCCATTAAAAAGAATGAAATCCAACTAATCAGGGAAGTGAAAAAACTCTACAATGAGAATTACAAAACACTGCTCAAGGAAAACAGAGATGACACAAAGCTCATGGATAGGAAGAATCAATAACATTAAAATGGCTATACTGCAATTTATAGATTCAATGCTATTCCTATCAATCTACCAATGACATTCTTTGCTGAACTAGAAAAAAAACTATTTTAAAATTCATATGCAATCAAAAGAGAGCCAAAATAGCCAAGGCGATCCTAAGCAAGAAAACAAAGCTGGAGGAATCATACTACCCAACTTCAAACTATACTACAGGGCGACAGTAACCAAAACAGCAGGGTATTGGTACAAAAACAGGCACATAGACCAATGGAACAGAATAAAGAATACAGGAATAAGACCACACACCTACAACCATCTGATGTTCAATAAAGCTGACAAAAACAAGCAATGGGGAAAAGATTTTCTCTTCCACAAATGGGGCTGGAATAACTGGCCAGTCATAAGCAGAAGATTAAAACTGGACCCTTTCTTACACTATATACTAAAATCAACTCAAAATGGATGAAAGATTTAAATGTAGAAGCCGAAACTATAAAAATCCTTGAAAACAACCTAGGTATTACCATCCTGGACATAGGAATGGGCAAAGATTTCATGACAAAGAAAGCAAATGCAATCGCAACAAAAGCAAAAATTGACAAGTGGAATCTAATTAATCTAATCTAATTAAACTTAAGAGATTCTACACAGCAAAATAAACTATCAAGAGAGTTAACAGACAACCCGTAAGAGAAAATATTTGCAAACTATACATCTGACAAAGGTCTAATACCAACCTCCATAAAGAAGTTAAATTTACAAGAGAAAAACAAATTACCCCCATTAAAAGTGGGCAAAGGACATGAACAGACACTTCGCAAAAGAAGACATACATTCAGCGAACACACATAAGAAAAAAAGATCAGTATCACTGATTATTAGAGAAATACAAATCAAAACCAAAATGAGATACCAGCTCAAAACAGTCAGAATAGCAATTATTAAAATGTCAAAAAATAACAGATGTTGGCGAGGCTGAAGGGAAAAGGGAATACCTACACACTGCTGATGGCAGTGTAAATTAGCTTGACCAGTGTGGAAAGCATATAGCGATTCCTCAAAGAGCTAAACACAGAATTACCATTCAACCCAGCAATCCCATTACTGGGTATACACCCAGAGGAATATAAATCATTCTACCATAAAGACACATGCAGACAAATGTTAACTGCAGCACTATTCACAATACCAAAGACATTAAATCAACTTAAATACCCATCAATAACAGATTGGATAATGAAAATGAGGTACATATACACCATGTAATACTAGGCAGCCATAAAAAACAAACAAACAAACAAACAAACAAAAACAAACAAACAAAAAAAACCCAAGATCATGTCTTTTGTGAGAACATGGATGGAGCTGGAGACCATTATCCTCAGCAAACTAAAGCAGGAACGGAAAACCAAATACCACATCTTCTGACTTAAAAGTGGGAGCTAAATGATAAGAACTTATGAACACAAAGAAAGAAACAACAGACACTGGTGTCTACTTGACAGGGGAGGATGGGAGGAGGAAGAGAGCAGAAAATATTACTATTGGTTACTGGGTTTAATATCTGGGTAATGAAATAATATGTACAACAAACCCCTGTGACACGTGTTTAGCTAGGTTAAAAAAAACTTCATATGTACCTCGAAATGCAAAATAAGAGTTTTTTTTTTAAAAAAAGGAATGAAATCCTGTCATTTTCAACAACATGAATAAGTCTGGAGGACATCATGTTAAGTGAAATAAGCCAGACACAGAAATTCAAATACTACATCCATTAACAACAAGGTATTATCTATCTCAAAATAGCTTATAATATTTTAAATGTTCCCACTAGGAAATAATAAATGCTTGAAGTGATTACTCTGCTCATTACCCTAATTGTGATACAATGTACTATATATACCAACACATCAAATTGTGTCCCATAAATACATAGGATTATGTGTCAATTAAAAATAAACATAAAACCAGCTGCAGTGGTACATGCCTACAGTCTCAGCTACCTGGGTGGCTGAGGTGGGAGAGTCAATCAAGCCCGGAATTTGATTCCAGCCTGACTAACATAGTGAGACCCAGTCTCTAAAAATAAAATAAATAAAAATCATTTTAAAATGTAATAAATAAGGAGTAGGGCAAAATGGAACAGCTCCAGTCTGCAGCTCCCAGCGAGACCAATGCAGAAGGCTGGTGATTTCTGCATTTCCAACTAAGGTACCAGGTTCATCTCACTGGGACTAGACAGTGAGGGCAGTCCATGGAGAGTGAGCAGAAGCAGGATGGGGAATTGCCTCACCTGGGAAGTGCAAGGGGCAGGGCATCTCTCTCCCCTAGCCAAGAGAAGTCATGAGGGACTATGCTATCTGGCCCAGATACTACGCTTTTCAAATGGTTTTTGCAGCCTGCAGACCAGGGGATTCACTCATGCCTATACCATCAGAGTCCTCAGTTTCTAGCACAAAACTGGGCAGCTGCTTGGGCAGACATGGAGCTAGCTACAGGAGTTTTTTTTTTTTGTACCCCAGTGGCACCTGGAACCCTAGTGAGATAGAACCATTCACTCTCCTACAAAGGGCCTGAAGCCAGGCCCAAGTGGTCTTACTCAGCGATTCCCACACCCACAGAGCCCAGCAAGCTAAGATCCACTGGCTTGAAATTCTCACTGGCAACACAGCCATCTAAATTCAACCTGGGACTATCAAGTTTGGTGGGGGGAGGGGGCATCCACCAATACTGAAGCTTGAGTAGGCAGTTTTCCCCCTGTTGTATTGAGGAAACCGCTGGGAAATTCAGACTGGGCAAAACTCACTGCAGCTCACCAAAACGGCTGTGGCCCGACCGCCTCTCTAGATTCCTCCTCACTGGGCAAGCCATCTCTGAAAGAAAGGCAGCAGCCCCAATTAGGGGCTTATAGATAAAACTCCCATCTCCCTGGGACAGAGCACCTGGGAGAAGGAGCGCCTGCACGTATAATGTCAGCAGACTTAATCTTTCCTTGCTACTGTCTCTGAAAAGAGCAGCAGAACTCCTTGCACAGCATTTGAGCTCTGCTAAGGGACAGACTGACTCCTCAAGTGGGTCCCCAATCCCTGTGCCTCCTGACTGGGAGACACCTCCCAGCAGGGGTCGACAGATACCTCACACAGGAGAGCTCCAGCTGGCATCTAGCAGGTGCCCCTCTGGGAAAAAGCTTCCAGAGGAAGGAGCAGGCAGCAATCTTTGCTGTTTTGCATCCTCCGCTTGTGATACCCAGGCAAACGGTATGGAGTGGACCTCCAGCAAACTCCAGCAGACTTGCAGAAGAGGGGTCTATTAGAAGAAAAACTAACAGAAAGCAATAACCTCAACGTTAACAAAAAGCACACCCACGCAAAAACGCTATCCAAAGGTCATCAGCATCAAAGATCAAAGGCAGAAAAATCTACAAAGATGAGGAAAACTAGTGCAATAAGGCTGAAAATTCCAAAAACCAGAATGCCTCCTCCTGCCAAATGATCACAACTCCTCTCCAGCAAGGGCACATAACTGGACAGAGAATGAGTTTGATGAACTGACAGACGTAGGCTTCAGAAGGTGGGTAATAAAATACTCCTCTGAACTAAAAAAAGCACATTCTAACCCAATGCAAGGAAGCTAAAAACCTTGGAAAAAACATTACAGGAACTGCTAACTAGAACAACCAGTTTAGAGAAGAACAAAAATGAACTGATGGAGCTGAGAAACACAGCAGGAGAACTTTGTGAAGCATACACAAGTATCAACAGCCAGATAAATTAAGCAGAAGAAAGTATATCAGAGACTGATGATCAGCTTAATTAATTAAAGTGTGAAGACAAGTTTAGAGAAAAAATGAGAAAGGATGAACAAAGCCTCCGAGAAATATGGGACTATGTAAAAAGACCAAACCTACGACTGACTGGTGTACCTGAAAGTGACAGGGAGAATGGAATCAAACTGGAAAATGCACTTCAGGATATTATTCAGGAGAATTCCCCCAACCTAGCAAGGCAGGCCAACATTCAAATTCAGGAAATACAAACACCACTAAGATACTCCTTGAGAAGAGCAACCCCAATACACATAATCGTCAGATTCACCAAAGTTGAAAAGAAGAAAAAAAATGCTAAGGGCAGCCAGAGAGAAAGGTCAGGTAACCTACAAAGGGAATGCCATCAGACTAACAGTGGATCTCTCAGCAGAAATTGTACAAGCCAAAAGAGAGTGGGGACCAATATTTAACATTCTTAAAGGAAAGAATTTTCAACCCAGAATTTCACATCCAGTCAAACTAAGCTTCATAAGCAAAGGAAAAATAAAACCCTTTATAGACAAGCAAATGCTAAGGGATTTTGTCACCACCAGGCCTGCCTTACAAGAGCTCCAGAAGGAAGCACTAAATATGGAAAGGAAAAACCAGTACCAGCTACTGCAAAAACATACTAAAGTATGAAGATCAATAACACTGTGAAGAAACTGCACAACTAATGTGCAAAATAACCAGCTAGCATCATGACAACAGGATAAAATTCACATATAACAATATTAACCTTAAATGTAAATGGGCTAAATGTCCCAATTAAAAGACACAGGCTGGGAAATGGGATTAAGACTCAAGACCCATCAGTGTGCTGTAGTCAGGAGATCCATCTCATGTGCAAAGATGCACATAGACTCAAAATGGGGGGATGAAGGAATATTTACCAAGCAAATAGAAAGTAAAAAGAAAAAAGGCAGGGTTGCAATCCTAATCTCTGATAAAACAGACTTCACACCAACAAAGATCAAAAGAGACAAAGAAGGGCATTACATAATGGTAAAGGAATCAATGCAACAAGAAGCCAAACTATCCTAAATATATGTAAACCCAATACAGCAATACAGGGCCACCCAGATTCATAAAGCTAATTCTTAGAGACCTACAAAATGACTTAGAATCCCAGACAATAAGAGTGGGAGACTTTCACACCCCACTGTCAATGTTGATTAGACAGATCAACAAGACAGAAAATTAACAGGGATATTAAGAACTTGAACTCAGCTTTGGACCAAGTGGAACTAATACACATCTGCAGAACTCTCCACCCCAAATCAACAGAATATACATTCTTCTCAGCACCACACAGCACTTATTCTAAAATCAATCACATAACTGGAAGTAAAACACTCCTCAGCAAATGCAAAAGAATAGAAATCATAACAAACAGTCTCTCAGACCTCAGTGCAATCAAACTAGAACTCAGGATAAAGAAACACTCAAAACTGCACAACTACATGGAAACTGAATAACCTGCTCCTGAATGACTAGGAGTAACTAACAAAATTAAGGCACAAATAAACAAGTTGTTTGAAACCAATGAGAACAAAAACACAATGTACCAGAATCTCTGAGACACAGCTAAAGCAGTGTTAAGAGGAAAATTTATAGCATTCAATGCCCATATTGGAAAACAAGACAGATCTAAAATTGACACCCTAACATCACAAAAGAACTAGAGAAGTAAGGGAAAATTCAAAAGTTAGCAGAAGACAAGAAATAACTAAGATCAGAGAAGAACTGAAACAAATACAGGAAAAACCCCTCAAAAAAAAAAAAAAATCAATGAATCCAGGAGGTGGTTTTGATTAACAAAATAGATAGACCACTAGCCAGACTAATAAAAAAGAATAAAACAGACACAATAAAAGATGATACAGGGTATCACCATTGATCCCACATAAGTACAAACTACCATCAGAGAATACTATAAACACCTCTATGCAAATAAACTAGAAAATCTAGAAGAAAATTGATAAATTCTTGGACACATACACCAAGACTAAACCAGGAAAAAGCTGAATCCCTGAATAGACCAACAAGTTCTGAAATTGAGGCAGTAATTAATAGCCTACCAACCAAAAAAAAGCCCAGGACCAGATGGATACACAGCCAAATTCTACCAGAGTTACAAAGAAGAGCTGGTACTATTCCTTCTGAAATTATTCCAAACAATAGAAAAAGACAGACTTCTCCTTAACTCATTTAATGAGCCCAGCATCATCTTGATATCAAAACCTGGTAGATTCAATTAAAAAAGAAAATTTCAGGCCAATATCCCTAATGAACATTGATGCAAAAATCCTCAATAAAATACTGGCAAATCAAATCCAGCAGCACATCGAAAAGCTTATCCACAACAATCAAGGTGGCTTCATCCCTGGGACACAAGCCTGGCTCAACATACACAAATCAATAAACGTAATCTATCACATAAACAGTACCAATGACAAAAACCACATGATTATCTCAATAGATACAGAAATGGCCATTGATAAAATTCAACATCTCTTCATGCTAAAAACACTCAACAAACTAGGTATTGATGGGCCACATCTCAAAACAGTAAGAGCTATTTATGACAAACCCATAGCCAATATCATACAGAATAGGCAAAAGCTGGAAGCATTCCCTTTGAAAACTGACACAAGACAAGAATGCCTTTTCTCACCACTTCTACTCAACATAGTATTGGAAGTTCTGGCCAGGGCAATCATGTGAGAGAAAGAAATGAAGTGTAATCAAATAGGAAGAGAGGAAGCCAAGTCGACATGACTGTATATTTAGAAAACCCCGTAATCTCAGCCCAAAAACTTCTTAAGACGATAAGCAACTACAGCAAAGTCTCAGGATACAAAATCAATGTGCAAAAATTACAAGTATTCCTATACACCAATAATAGACAAATAGCCAAATCATGATTGAGCTCTCATTCAAAATTGCTACAAAGATAATAAAATACATAGAAATACAATTTACAAGGGATGTGAAGGACCTCTTCAAAGAGAACAACAAACCACCACTCATGGAAATAACAGAGGACATAAACAAATGGAAAAATATTCCATGCTCATGGATAAGAAGAATCAATATCATGAAAATGGCCATACTGCCCAAAGTAATTTATAAATTCAGTGCTATTTCCATCAAGCCACCACTGAATTTCCTCATAGAATTACAAAAAACTACTTTAAATTTCATATGGAACCATAAAAGAGCCTGTACAGCCAAGACAATCCTAAGCAAAAAGAACAAACCTGGAGGTATCACACTACCTGACTTCAAACTATACTACAAGACACCTTGTAAGAACTACAACGTTACTATAAGTAACCAAAACAGCATGATACCGGTACCAAAACAGATATATGGACCAATGGAACAGAACAGAGACCTCAGAAATAACATCACTCATCTACAACCATCTCATCTTTGACAACCCTGACAAAAACAAGCAATGGGGAAAGGATTAGTGCCAATGGGGAAAGGATTCCCTATCTAATAAATGGAGCTGGAAAAACTGGCTAGCCATATGCAGAAAACTTAAACTGGACCCCTTCCTTACACCTTATACAAAAATTAACTCAAGACAGATTAAAGACTTAAATGTAAACCTAAAACCACAAAAACCCTAGAAGAAAACTTAGGCATTACCATTCAGGTCACAGGCAAGGGCAAAGACTTCATGACTAAAACACCAAAAGCAATGGCAACAAAAGCCAGAATTGACAAATGAGATCTAATTAAACTAAAGAGCTTCCGCACAGCAAAGGAAACTATCATCAGAATGCACAGGAAACCTATAGAATGGAAGAAAATTTTTGCCATCTATCCATCTGACAAAGGGCTAATATCTAGAATCTACAAGGAACATAAATTTACAAGAAAAAAACAACCCCATCAAAAAGTGGGCAAAAGATATGAACAGACACTTCTTAAAAGAAGAGATATTTATGCAGCCAACAAACATGAAAAAAAAGCTCATCATCACCAGTCATGAGAGAAATGCAAATTAAAACTACAGTGAGACACCATCTCACACCACTTCAAATGGTGATCATTAAAAAATAAGGAAACAACAAATGCTGGAGAAGATGTGGAGAAGTAAGAGCGCTTTTACACTGTTGGTGAGAGTATAAATTAGTTCAACCATTGTGGAAAACAGTGTGGTGATTCCTCAAGAATCTAGAACCAGAAACACCACCCCCAAAGGACTATAAATCATTCTACTAACTATAAAGACACATGCATACGTATGTTTACTGCAGCATTATTCACAACAGCAAAAAATTGGAACCAACCCAAGTGCCTATCAACAATAGACTAGATAAAGAAAAAGTGGCACATATACACCATGGAATACTAAAAAAGGATGAGTTCATGTCCTTTGCAGGGACATGGATGAAGCTAGAAACCATCATTCTCAGCAAACTAACACAGGAATAGAAAAATCAAACACCGGATGTTCTCACTCATAGGTGGGAGTTGAACAGTGAGAACAAATGGACCCAGGGAGGGGAATATCACACACCAGGGCCTGTCTAGGGGTAGGGGACAAGGGGAGGGATAGCATTAGGATAAATACCTAATGTATGTGGGGCTTAAAACCAAGATGATAGGTTCATGGGTGCAGCAAACCACCATTGCACATGTATACATATGTAACAAACCTGCACATTCTACACATGTATCCCAGAACTTAAAGAATAAAATAAAATAAATAATTTAGTAATTTGTAATGCATACTCTAATTATTGTAGTTAATGAATGATAAATCATAAATTGAAAACTCAGAAATGTGAACAGATTCATCAGCATGTTAAATGTGTTTTCTTTAAAATGTAACATGTACTCACTTTGGTAGCACATAAACTGAAATTGGAATGATACAGAAGATTAGCATGGCCCCTGCAGAAGGATGATATGGAAAACTCAACAATGAAAAGAAAAAAGCATACAAACTAAAACCGTACAGCATATACATTAAAAAGAAACTTTCAAGCACATTCTTCATTATCTTGTCTTATGTATCAGTAAACAAAATTAATACTGCCTAAAGCATTTTGCTTTAATTAATAAAATTAACAGAAATGAAATGGTGGCATAGTCTGAAGCCATATTTTTTAAATAATTAAGAAAGACTCTAAACAACAACTCATGATTACAGGTACAAATTAGTTTCTTTGCCTTCAAATTTTATGTTTTAAATATGTGTACGGCAACCCCTCCACATAAACTTAATAGAAAAACTTACAATGTACTAACAAGTGAAAATTAACAAAGAAATTATAGAATCCACTACCCTGTGTATAATAGCCTTTAGAAGAGACCATTATTAGCTAAACTGATCATGATACAGATCATTATTTCCTACCTCCTCATATTTTCATGAGAGCCCATGCATTGAAGTATAAAAGATTCTTACTGTAAGTCAAACTATTTCAGCTGCCACAATGCTGCATCCTTCTCACTCTCTTACAACGAAGTTCTATTTTTCCAATAGGTGTGAATTTAATTAATCTGTAACCAGTTGGTTTCTAACAAATCTAGGGACTGCTTTTATATTATAAATTAATTGTTAAACTAGAATTAATTCCGCTGTGACCACATCAAACTAAAGAGCTAGGTAAAAAAACTTTCTGTTAAAGTTGACACCATTACATGTTCCAAGGATAACTCTGATCTAGAATCAGATCTTCTTTTTATAGAAATTCCATTGTTCGTGAATCAACTATGTAGTAGATGTTACCATGTACTTGCTATTAGCAATAAGCCTGAGAAACCTTTGTACTTTCTACTCTGTTCTCTAGCTCCAAAAATAGTTTTAAATGTAGCTGAACCCCAAGCTTCAGGAATATATGTCTAAAAAACATTATAACTTGAAATCATATAACTAGAGGCATTAAATCCATTTTAAAAAATGAGGACAAAGAGTATAATCAAGAAAACCTAGGCAATACCATTCAAGACACAGGCATAGGCAAGGACTTCATGAGTAAAACACCAAAAGCAATGGCAACAAAAGCCAAAGTAGACAGATGGGATCTAATTAAGCTTAAGAGCTTCTGCACAGCAAAGGAAACGATCACTAGACTGAACTGCCAACCAACACAATGGGAAAAATTTTTTGCAAGCTACGCATCTGACAAAGGACTAATATCCAGAATCTACAAAGAACTACAACAAATTCCACTTACCTGCAGTATACTTTCCCCTTTTGTACCATCTTAGAACCCTACTATCCCCATCTCAGCATCCTACCATCTAAAGGCTGAAAGCCATTCAGGCATATCTTTCTTTTAATCCAACCTGTTTTTCAGTTTAAAGAAAAAAATGTCACTCTTTTCCAATTCATCCTTTCAACAATCAAAACCTTCATTTTCTCATGTGGATAGATTCCATTAGGAAAATAATCTGGCTCAAGTAGATCACATTGAGAACTTCAGCTTTTCAGAGGATCTAAGTATTTTTTAAATAGAAACTGTTTGCTCATTAGAATATAAATTGGAAAGAATGCATAAGGGATATTTTGGAGCATAAGGGGTGAAACATCAGATTCTTTTCTACTCTGGGGCTAATTCACTAAGTAACCAGAAGTACAGATATAAACTTGGTATCTCACTTCTAAAACTTGCCATCTTACATAAGAAAATTTAACAGGAAGAAGTAAAAGGAAGGCTAGAAACAAATAAGTCATAGTAGGACTTAAAGCAAAAATAATAAGCACTGTTTACATATTGTCACTCCAACAACCCATATACAACCATTTCCTGCCTCCAGCCTATTTTATATTTGCCTTGTCACCAGTTGTTGATCATAGCATTCTTTGCTACTAAAACCAGGTACAGTTTGAGAATCTTTTCAACATTATGTCGCAGGTAGTCAGTTGGTATTTAAGATGAAAACTGCATGTCATCTCCAAGTTGTCAGGCATCTAGGAAGGAAAAATTTTTAAAGATGACAGAAAGAACCACTTTTACTCAGTCCAGAAAAAATACAGTAGCCGTTACATTACATAGTCACAAACCACTACATTTATTTTAGATACTTTAGATATTTTATTTCATTGAATCCTTACAACAGCCCTAAGTGGCAAGTAATATCTCCATTTTACAGTTGGGGAAAGTCAAGGTTATCCTCAGTCTTCTCTCTGCTTATCTAATACCCTTCTTCCATGGCAGCCTCCAAAATAGCTCTCCATAACTATTCCCTCTTCTAATCTCCTATAGCATCTGACACTTAATGTTATCCTCTATGATTATGTATCTTTTTATGCCTTTATCCTGCCTCACCATCTAAATACTATATTCCTCTTGCTTAGTAGGGGAAGTGTTCATAAACATGCTCATATAATGTCCACAACAATTCTATAAATAGCTAAAGAGTCCACAGTAAATAGCTGTTAAAGGAGGCACAGTGGCTTACTTTGGGAGGCCGAGGCCAGTGGATCACCTGAGGTCAGGAGTTTGATCAGCCTGGCGAACATGGTAAAACCCCGTCTCTACTTAAAATACAAAAATTAGCAGGGCACGGTAGCACATGCCTGCAGTCCCAGCTATTCTGGAGACTGAGGTGGGAGAATCGCTTGAACCCAGGAGGTGGAGGTTGCAGTGAGCTGAGATCTTGCCACTGCACTCCAGCCTGGGTGACAGAGCAAAACTCCCTCTCAAAAAAAAAAAAAAGCTATTAAAGGAAACTTCCATACCCTAAATTTGATCATCATGCATTTTTTTAGTGCAGTGAAGTATCATTATCAGGAATTAGTCACTTACTATCTGTGACCTTGAACAAACTATCTTCGTATGACTTTGGACAGGTTAGTTACGTGACATGCTTCATGTAGAATAGCTGAAGATCAGAAAATTAAACTAACCTGCCCAAAGTTAAACAGCTAGCAACAGAAACATTAAGTATTTCAGTTAAGGCCTGTTTCTTCATAAGTGCCATATTCTTTTCACACACATATCCAAGAAGCAGAAGATTTACGGTTATTCCAACATATATAAGATTAATAGATAACACATAATTGAAAGGTTGGCTAATATGAAAACAGATTTCTTTCTATTGCTTGATGATGCCCAATTTCCTTGAAATGATTTAACAGTGCTCTGATATATCAAGTTATTCTGTAATTAATATGAATCATCTTTTAAACCATAGTCGACTTTTTTGTTTGTTCTGACATATCTTTTAGGTAGATTTCTGTTATTTTCAATCTTTCTGTTTATAAGGGACACTTCCAGCCTTATCAAATTTATATGATGTATAAGACTATTTCTCTTCTATTAGTTCTGATTTCTAAAATTCTCAAGTTGATTTTTAAGTAGCAATAGTAAGCTACAAGTACAAGGAATCCAGGAGCTAGAATTTAAAACTCACTAGCAATACATATCCACAGGAAGTAACAAGTGTTTAGCAGCAAGTTACCAAAATAGGAGTGACATACTGAAATGAGAAAAAGGCATCTATGACAAGGGCTGAACACAAACTTACACTTGTTACAGTGACCAAAATGCCTGTTAATGTGTATATTATGAAGCAAGAAAAAAACCTGTTTAAGGCTTTAACCAGTAAAATCATTTTTTAAAAAAGACAAAATTACAACTGCCTGCATAAAAAGACCCAATGAAGAACAAAAATAGAATATAATAGAAAATAAATAAGAGGTATAGTCAAAGACAAGACACTGGCTTCACTGAGGCCTTCATAACATAGTGCATGTAAGAATTATATAAAACCAATTTGTTTTGAAAGATAATATACTTACAAATACTCAGAGGCAAACTCTTTTCAATAAACATTTTGTTTAAAAGAGTCTCGCTCTGTCACCAAGCTGGAGTGCAGTGACGCAATCTCAGCTCACTGCAACCTCCGCCTCCCATGTTCAAGTGATTCTCCTGCCTCAGCCTCCTGAGTAGCTGGGACTACAGGCAGGCACCCACCACCATGCCTGGCTAGTTTTTTGTATTTTCAGTAGAGTTGGGGTTTCATCATTTTGGCCAGGATAGTCTCAATTTCCTTACCTTGTGATCCACCCATCTTGGCCTCCAAAGTACTGGGATTACAGGTGTGTGCCATTTTGCCCAGCCAATAAACATTTTTTAGACAATAAAAGCCTTACTATATCACCCATTTAGTTACATTAGAGATTTGAAAGCTTACATGAATGGCCCAAATATCAGAGTATATAGGTAAGAAATCATAGTAAAGAAGTAATAGGAAGCAGAGTCATCAATGACTGTCATACCACATTAAACTGGAGGCTGCCCAGACAGGTAATAAAACTTTGGAAGTTGGGGTTTTGGTGATTTTGGTTGCTGGCTACATTTGAAGCATTTCTAGAGCAGTGATTACATTAAAGATTTCATTCTGTGCCGTTTAAGATTTAGGCAATTATCAGTTCATACAATAGCTGTACTGCTAAAAAAGACTGCATAAAAATTACATTTCTTTAACAAGGAATCTGATTTTGAAGGCTTACCACATAAGAGACTTCTTTCCGCTCACTCACTCATTCAATATATTTATTGAATGCTTTCTACAGGCATACTTCATTTTATTTTGCTTTGCCTTATTGCACTTCGTAGTTATTTCATCTTTTACAGATCAAAGGTTAATGGCAACCCTGCGTTGAGGAAGTCTATTAGTGCCATTTTTCCAACAGCCATGTACTAACTTCATTTCCATGTGTCACATTTCAACAATTCTGACAATATTTCACACTTTTTCATTATTATTATGTCTATCATGGTGATCTTTGATGTTACTACCGTAATTGTTGTGGGGCACCATAAACTGCACCCATATAAGATGCAAACCTAATCAACATATGTTGTGTGTATTCTGACTATTCGACTGACCAGCCCATT
The DNA here is from genome assembly GCF_048565385.1 of Saimiri boliviensis. NCBI lineage: Eukaryota > Metazoa > Chordata > Mammalia > Primates > Cebidae > Saimiri > Saimiri boliviensis. The sequence goes on along the minus strand of NC_133450.1, from coordinate 54,556,633 downwards.
CCCCTAATCTCTCTCTCTCTCTCTCTCTCTCTCTGCAGGCCTCCCTATTCTTTGAGACATAACAATATTGAAATTAGGCCAATTAATAATGCTATAATGGCTTCAAAGTGTTCAAGTGAAATAGAGTTATATGTCTCTCACTTTAAATGAAAAGCTGCACATGATTAAGCTTGGTGAAGTGTGTCAAAACCCAAGACAGGCCCAGAGCTAGGCCTCTTAAACCAAACAGTTAGCCAAGTTGTGAATGCAAAGGAAAAGTTCTCGTAAGAAATTAAAAGTGCTACTCCCATGAACACATAAATAAAAAGAATGCAAAACAGCCTTACTGTTGAGAGAGAAAATTTTATTGGTCTGGATAGAAGATCAAAACAGCCATAACATTCTCTTAACCCAGAGTGTAATGTAGAATATGGCCCTAACTCTCTATTAAAGCAAGAGAGGTAAGGAAAATACAGAAGCAAAGTTGGAAGGCAGCAAAAATTGGTTCATGAGGTTTAAGAAAAGAAGTCATCTGTGTAACATAAAAGTACAAGGTGAAAAAGCAAGTGCTGATGTAGAAGTTGCAGCAAGTTATCCAGAAGATCTAGCTAAGATAATCAAAGGAAGTAGCTACACAACAGATCTTCAATGCAGATGAAATGGAAGAAGATATCAGGACTTTCATAGCTAGGGGAAAAGAGTTAATGCTTGGTCTCAAAGCTTCAAACAATAGGCTTACTCTCAGCCAATGCCACTGGTAACTTTTGAATCCAATATTCACTGATCATTTTGAAAATCCAAGGGCTCTTTAAAATTATGCTAAATTGGCTTGGGATGGTGGCTCACACCTGTAAGCCCAGCACTTTGGGAAGCTGAGGTGGGTGGATCAAAAGGTCAGGAGTACCAGACCAGCCTGACCAACATAGTGAAACCCCATCTCTACTACAAATACAAAAATTAACAAGGCATGGTGGCATGCGCCTATAATCCCAGCTACTCAGGAGGCTGAGGGAGGAGAATAACTTAAACCTGGGAGGTGGAGGTTACAGTGACCTGAGATTGCACCATTGCACTCCAGCCTGGGAGAGAGAGCGAGATTCCGTCTCAAATATATATATGCTAAATCTACTCTGCCTGTGCTCTATAAATGGAACAACAAAGCCTGGCTGACAGCAAAGTATGGTTTACTAATATTTTAAGGCTACTGTTGAGACCTACTGCTCAGAAGGAAAGATTACTTTCTTCTTCTTCTTTTTTTTTTTTTTTTTTTTTTTTTGAGACAGGGTCTCACTTTTGTCACTCAGGCTGGAGTGCAGTGGCACCATCTTGGCTTACTGCAGCCTCAACCTCCTGGGTTCAAGTCACCCTCCTGCCTCAGCATCCCAAGTAGCTGAGACTCCAGGTGCTTGCCACCATGACTTGCTAATTTCTGTATTTTTAGTAGAGACAGGGTTTTGCTATGTTGCCCAGGCTGGTCTCAAACTCCTGAACTCAAGTAATCCACCCACATCAGCCTCCCAAAGGGGTAGGATTACAGGCATGAGCCACCGTGTCCAGCCAATTCCTTTCAAAATATTACTGCTCACTGACAATGCACCTGGAAACCCAAGAGCTCTGACATAGATATACAAGCAGATGAATGTTGGTTTCATCCCTGCTAACACAACATCCATTCTGCAGCCTGTGGATTAAGAAGTAATTTTTATTTCAAATCTTACTATTTCAGAAATACACTTTATAAGGTTAAAGCTGCCATAGATAGTGATTCCTCTGATAGATCTGTCAATTGAAAATCTCCTGGAAAGGAATCACTGTTCTAGATGCCATTAAAAACATTCATGATTCATTGGAGGGGATCAAAATATTAAAATTAACAGGAGTTAGGAAGAAGTTGATTTCAATCCTCATGAATGACACTAAAGAGTTCAAGACTTCAGTGGAGGAAGTAACTGCAGATGTGGAAGTAACTACAGTGGAGGAAGTAAATGCAGTGGAGGAAGTAACTGCAAATGGAGCCTGAATATGGGACTTAATTGCTGCAATCTCATGGTAAAACAAACATATAAGGATTTGTTTTTTATGATGAGCAAAGAAAGTGCTTTCTTGAGATGGAATCTACTCTGTGAAGATGCTGTGAACGTTGAAATGACAACAAAAAGTTTAGAATATCACATAAACTTAGAATATCAGATAAAGCAGTGACAGAGCTGGAAAGAATTGACTCCAATTTGAAAGAAGTTCTACTGTGGGTAAATGCTATCAAACAGCATTACATGCTATAGAGAAATCATTCATGAAAAGAAGAGTCAATCAATGTGGCAAACATAATTTTGTCTTAAGAAATTGCCATAGCCAACCCAAACTTCAGCAACTACCACCCTGATCAGTCAGCAGCAATTTACATGTATGCAAGACCCTCCATAGGCAAAAAGGTTACCATTCACTGAAGGCTAATGATCACTAGCATTTTTAAGCAATAAAATATTTTTAATTAAGGTACGTACATATTTTTAGACATAATGCTATTTCACACTTCAGGGACTACAGTATAGTGTAAACATAACTTTTACATGTACTGGGAAACAAGAAAATTCATATGGCTTACTTTATTAAGATACTTGCTTTATTGTGGTGGTCTGGAACAAGACCTACAACATCTCTGAGATATATCTCTACATACCAAGTATGAAGTTTGCTGTTAGTGCTATAATAGCAAATAAAACAGACACAGTATCTTTCCCCATGAAATACAAAGTCAATAGGAGAGACATACACTAACCACATAATCACTAGACAAATGTAAATTTGTAACCAAAACTAGTACTATGAAGGGAATTATAGGGTTTGGCCTTGTCACAGGGTCTTTGGTACAAAGGAAAATTTCTCCATAATTTAAAACCACAACTTGCAAAATTGATAGTTTTATAAATTTTGATTTTTATATATTGATGTCTTTAAAATCAGGGCACAAATATTAGAAATGTTATCACTTTAGATAAATGCCATCATCTAAAGAAAAAGCAACTTTATTTTTAATGACATAATTTGGATATATTTATGGTATACAAAACAATGTTCTCATATATGTATACACTATGGAATGATTTAATCAAGTTTATTAACATATCTATCATGTTACCAATTTTTTGTGGTAAGAACATTTAAAATGTATTCTCTTAGCAATTTTCAAAGGCACAATGCATTATTATTAACTATAGTTAGTTAATATGTGCATGGTTGTAGATATTAACGGTACAATGCTGTACAATGGCTTTCCTGAACTTATTTCTTCTATCTAACTGAAACTTTGTGTCCTTTGATCAGTATCTCCCCATTCTCCCATTTGCAACCCCTGGTAACCACCATCAAACTCCCTGATTCTCCAAGTTCCACTTTTTTAGAATCCATTTATCATATAAATGAGATCACATGATATTTGTCTTTCTATGCCTGGCTATTTCGCTAAGCTTAATATCCTGTAGCTTTACTCATATAGTTGCAAATGACAGAAATTCCTTCCTTTTTGAGGCTGAGTAGTATTACATTCTGTATATATACCACATTTTCTTTATCTATTCATTCTTGATGGACACCTAGTGATGTTGACCATTTTTTCATGCACCTTTAGGTCATTTGCAGGTCTTCTTCTGAGAAATGGCTATTCAGATCCTTCATATGTTTTTCAATACAGTTATTTGTTTTCTTGCTATTGAGTTGTTTAAGTTCCTTAAATATTTTGGATATTAACCCCTTATCAGATGTGTGGTTTGAAAATATCACCTCCTAATCCATAGGTTACAAGAGAAGAAAAATTTAAATGTGTAGTACACAATATCTGAGATAGCCCATGCTTTAAAAAATGTCATACATGCTAAAACACCTAAGGTAAAATTTGAGGAGGAGTAATTTCACATTTTAAAAAATAACCAAAGATCTCAACAGAGTGTGGTGGCTCACGCCTGTAATGCCAGCCCTTTGGGAGGCCAAGAAAGGCATATCACTTGAGGCCAAGAATTCAAGACCAGCCTGGCCAACATGGTGAAACTCTGTTTCTACTAAAAATAGAAAAATTAGCTGGGCATGGTAGCATATACCTGTAATCCCAGCTACTCAGTTGGCTGAAGCACAAGAATCACTTGAACCTAGGTGGCAGGGGTTACAGTGAGCTGAGATCACACCACTGCACTCTAGCCTGGGCAACATAGCATGACTCCGTCTGAAAAAAAAAAAATCCCAAGATCCAGAATAATATCTGCTACAATTTAGATACTGGTCCCTCCAAACCTCATGTTGAAATGTGATCCCCAGTGATAGAGGTAGGGCCTAATGAGAGGTGTTTGGGTTGTGGGGCAAATCCTTCATGAATGGCTTGGTGCTATCCTCACGGTAATGAGTGAGTTCTATCTCTATTAGTTCCTGAGTGCTGGCTGTTAAAAAGAACCTGGCACCTTGCTGTCCCCTTGATTCCACTCTCACTGTGTGATCTCTGCATATACTAGTTTCCCTTCTTCTGCCATGAGTAGAAGCAGCCTAAGGCTTTCATTAGATGCCCAATCTTCCAGCCAGCAAAATCCTGAGGCAAATATACCTTTTTTCTTTATATATTACCCAGTCTCAGGAATCCCTCTATAGCAACTTAAATGGACTAAGACAATGTCAATAATTTAAAGCCATTTTTAAACATAGGCATTTTAATGACATTTAGCCTTCAAACAATTAGCCAGTAGACATAAGTATAAAGACAGCATTTTTTCAATTAAAGCCATTCCCCAAAAAATGCTTAGTTAGTTAGGCTCTATCTTTACACACACATGCAATTACTTGGACTTATATTAATGCAAAATAATTCTCTGTATATATGGGTAATATTTTTGACAACATAATTATCCCTGAAAAAGTGAATCTTTGAGTCTGCTACAAGTGAAGAGCTAAGCATTTTAAAGTCTAATGGAAGATATTATGAAAATAATTTAAAAAGTATTTGCTCCTTCTTGACAACATAAAATGTATACTTAACATTTTTTTAAATAACTTGCAGTCTCAACAGCATGTGCATAATACTTTATCTCCTCATATGTTTAATTTCTGGAATGTCGACTTAGGTGAGACTTTATTATCCAAAAATGGTTACCTTGTATCGTATATCTAAAGTCATACTTTTTAAAACTTTTAGTAGGCCTTAGAAGTTAAAAGTATAAAACTCTAAAAGTTGCCAAACTTAAAACTTCATCTCACAAATCTTGTTTTGAATATAATTTATAATTTTACAAGAAAAATAAAAACAATTACTTTCACATTTTATCTTCATGTTCAATCAATTCATTACAGATTAAATTCCCCTAAACAATTATCTTCAATTATAAACCAGTGAAATTAAGTTGCCTAAAACATTTTAAATTTACAAATCAAATAAATCTGATTTTCTTAAACCTTTCAGATAAGTGACAGGGTAGACTTGCAAACCTAACAACCAAAATCAGTCTAAATACATAAGCAACTCTTGTAAATTTAATAAGCCAAACTAATAAGTAGAATAAATCCAATTATCTTAAAGGTTCTAACACTGTTTAGAAACATAATCAAATTATCTTACATCTTTCATATTAAAATCCTCCTAGGTATGGTGTCACAGTAAAGTAAAAAAACAAATCTTGGATCCTGAGGACTTTGTGGAATAGAACTAATACATCGGTAGTAAATGGCCTGCCTCACTCATGTAAAAGAGTAATAAACTATCTTGTTTAACCTACTATTTCATTGGGTTTTCCTTTACTCACAACCAATAATAATCATAGTTAATATATAGTCTATGTTTAATTTGAATTAAACATTTCAAATTAAAATACCAAAGATAACAGGGCAAAGTATCTGCCATGTTTCTCTTAAAGGTTTCAAAACACCTTTAACAACAAGTACACAAATGTAATATCACAATGACTATAAAAATTATTCCCAAACATAATGTTAAAAATGTTAGTACTGATGGATTTGGTTTACATCATAAACATAGATAGCATGCTTACCAAGATATGGTGTAGGGGTATGGATTATCAGTCAGTGCATCCAGACAGAATCACAGGACCCATGGGCCTCTTTCAGGAGAGTTCTACCTGCCTAGTATGTGAATTTCCTTCTTATGGTACTAGGATTTTTTCAAGCCTATGACTTTTCTTACAACCCAATATATCATACATACTTTTAATATTTTAAGCAACCTCTTAAATACAACTTTTAATTGCCTGGTTTGAATTGATGATATTCTATACACCATAATCAGATTCAACTAAATCTTCTTACTGACTGAGTAGACTCTTCTCCTTTTCTTCTCTTTTTCATCTTATTCAGTATCACAATGCTAATTCATTTTATTGACAAAAGATACAACAGAAAAATCCATTTTTAGTTTATTGTTATTATTTTTACAAAATGACAACCAACAATTGGTTGTCAAAAAGTAATAAGAATAAACTACAAAATGACAACCAACTTATAGCTATAAAACAGAATGTTTCATGCCCACCTTTATTTATTGCTATGCTTTCATGGATGGCTACAGGTACAATGTTATTAACTATAAGAAATTAAAAGTAGCCTTTTCCAAAAGGTGACCAGATATCTTGATATGGCCAAGAACATAGTCCACATTTCCAGTGGGTACAAATAAGCTGGATAGCCAAAAGGGCTGAAAAACGTGAGTTCAAAGTGGACAATCAACTTCCCCACCATCCTGGGTTCCCTGGCAGAAGATCTGTCCCAGCCACAACCCACGGGAAGCATCTTGAATACCAAAAGGGAGAAATATCCCTGCGTGCAGCCAAAGACAATGGGGGGAGGTGGGACCACCATCCCCAACCCTGGAAACTCTGCTCCGTAACTCCATCAAAGGAGATGCCAAATCAGACTGGCTGTTCAGCAGCACGACATTGTAGGAGGTTTGTTACACAGGTCCCCCTGAGCACAACCCCCTGGGTGGCATTCCAACACTGCCAGAATATTTCATTTGAGACCTCCCCCATTTGAGATGGGCAGTGCTCTGATCAAATATTGAATACTAGAGCTCAAGCAAACCTGGGCTTAAGGTGCCATTTAATGCCAAAAAGGAGGCAGCAACCTAACAAGAAAAAAAAAAATGAAAAAATACAAACTCTAAAGAAACATATCCAATAAAAACCAAAGCAAGCCAGAGAGAGAAGACTGGAATAAATAACTAATCTCCTTCATTGCAAACACATAGATGTATGTCCACAAGAAACAACAGCCAACAGGGAAGTAACCTCCTTAAATGGACAAAACAAGGAACCAATGACTGGCCCTAACAAGATGGCTAAATGTGAGCTTTTTGACCAAGAATTCAAAATAGCAGTTTTAAGAAAACTAAATGATATACAAGATGACACAGAAAAACAATTCAGAAACTTATCAGAGAAATTTAACGGAGACTGAAATATTAAAAATAAATCAACCAGAAATTTGGAAACTGAGAAATATGTTCACTGAAGTGAAAAATTCATTAGAAGTTTGCAGCATAATGAATGAAGTAAAGGAAAGAATCAGTGAGCTCAAAAACAGACTATTTGAAAACACACAAAGGAGTAAAAGAAAGAAAAAGAACAAAGATAGGCTACAAGGTATAGAAAACTACCTGAAAAACAAAATTTTGAGAATTGTTGGTGCTCGATAGGGAGCTCAGCAAGAGAAAGGGATACAAAGCTTATATTTAAAAAAAAAAAAAAAGACACTAAAATATTCCAAATGCTAGCAAGATATAAATATCTATGTTCAGGATGAGCAGAGAACACCAAATAGATTCAACCAAAAAAGACTACCTTAAGGCATATAATAATCAAACTTTAAAAGATCAAGGACAAAGAAAGGATACTAAAAGCAGCAAGAGAAAAGAGGTAAATAACACATAAAGGAGCTCCAATTAATTTAGCAACACACTTCTCAAAAGAAACCATACAGGCCAGAAGGGAGAAGAATAACATTTTCAAAATGCTAAAATAAAGAAAAAGAACCTGTTGACTAAGTGTGGTAGCTCACACCTGTTATCCCAGCACTTTGGGAGGCCAAGGCTGGGTGGATCACTTGAGGTCAGGAGTTCAAGACCAGCCTGGCCAATGTGGTCAAACCACATCTTTACTGAAAATACAAAAATTAGCCAGGCATGGTGGTGGGTGCCTGTAATCCAAGCTATTCGGGAGGCTGAGGTGGGAGAATCACTTAAACCCAGGAGGCAGAGGTTACAATGAGCCGAGATCATGCCACTGCACTCCAGCCTGGGCAACAGAGCGAGACTCCATCTCAAACAATAATAATAATAATAATGTCTTTAGTCATTGCTAAATGTCTTCTGGGCATCAAAATCACCTGGGGTTGAGATCCATTGACCTCAACTAAAAACCCCAACTATTTAATATTACCCATACTGCTAATTCACGAATGTGTATCTTTAACCCAAACCTCTCTCCTTAACTTCACACTTATCCAACCATCTGTTGACTAATTCTCTCTGGATGTCAATCAAAGTCAACACACCATAACCTAATTCATCACTGTTTTTCTTAAATTTATTGCTTTTTCCTACCTGCTCTATCCTGATGGATAATATTACTACATAGTCATCCAACCCAGAAAACCAAAGACCATTCAGAGACCTTTTTTCAATCATAATCAATAAATTACCAAGGCTTATTCATTGAATCTCTTTCATATCTCACAAGTAGGTCTCCGTCTCTCCATTTCTATCACCACAGACTTAAATCAGGCCTTACTACATCTCTCCTGGATCACTGCAATAACACTCCAACTGGTCCCTACTTCTCATCTAGTCCTATTACATTTCCTCCACAAGCTGTCAAAATAATCCTCCTAGAATGCAAAACTAGTGATAGTGCCACTCCCTCACCTAAAATCCAAGGTAGCATCTCATAGCCACCAAATAACACACTTCAACTCCTCAAACATGCACAAGAGGCATTTATGACTGGACTCTCAGTTACCTTTCTGACTCTACTCTTTCTTGCAACTCAACATAAACGACTTTTACTTTAACCATGCCAAAAAACTTATATTCTGCAACTTTTAACACCTGCTATTCCCACTCCCTCAATTGCCATATGTATTAGTCCGTTTTCACACTGCTATAAAGAACTACCTAAGACTGGGTAATAAAGAAAAGAGGTTTAATGGACTGAGAGTTCTACAATGGCTAGGCAGGCCTTAGGAAGCTTACACTCATAACAGAAGGCTAAGTGGAAGCAAGGCACATCTTACATGGTGATAGAAAAGAGAGAAAGAGACAGGGGCTCAACTCACATAATGAGATCATGATAGTGATCATGAGGGAAACTGCCCCCATGATCCGATCAATTTCCATCAGGTCCTGCCCTCAACATGTGGGGCTTACAATTCAACTTGAGATTTTGGTGGGGACATTTGAGCCAAACAATATCATTCCACCTCCAGCCCCTCTCAAATCTCATGTCCTTCTCATCTTCCAAAACCAATCATGCCTTCCCAACAGTCCCCCAAAGTTTAACTTATTCCACCATTAACTCAAAAGTCCAAGTCCAGAGTTTCATCTGAGCCAAGGCAAGTCCCTTACATATATGAGTCTGTAAAATCAAAAACAAGTTAGCTACTTGCAAGATACACTGGGGTTACTGGCATTGCATAAATGATCTCATTCTAAATGAGAGAACTTGGCCAAAACAAAGGGGCTACAGGCCCCATACAAGTCCAAAATCCAGTAGGGCAGTCATTACATCTTAGAGCTCCAAAATAATCTCCTTTGACTCCCTGGCTCACATTCAGGACATGCTGACACAAGAGGTGGGCTCCCAAGGCCTTGGGCAGCCTCGCCTCTGTGGTTCTGTAGAGTACACACAGACCCTGTGGCTGATTTTATGAACTGGCATTAGTCACTATAGCTTTTCCAAGCACACAGTGCAAGCAACTGGTGGATCTACCATCCCGGGAGTCTAGAGGACAGTAGCTCTCTTCCCATAGCTCCACTAGGAAGTGCCCCAGTGGGGACTCTGTGTGGGGTCTCCAACCCCACATTTCCCCCTCTCCATTGCCCTAAAAGTAATGGCAACAAAAGCCAAAATAGACAAATGGTATCTAATTAAATTTAAGAGCTTCTTCACAGCAAAAGAAACTATCAATAGAGTGAAACAGCAACCAACAGAATGGGAAAAAATTTTTTTTGCATTCTACCCATCTGACAAAGGGCTAATATCCAGAATCTATAGAGAACTTAAACAAATTTACAAGAAAAAAACAAACAACTCCATCAAAAAGTGGGCAAAGGATATGAACAGACACTTTTCAAAAGAAGACATTTATACAGCCAACAAACATATGAAGAAAACCTCGTCATCACCGGTCACTAGAGAAAAACAAATCAAAACCACATTGAGATACCATCTTGTGCCAGTTAGAATGGCAGTCATTTAAAAATCTGGAGACAACAGATGCTGGAGAGGATGTGCAGAAATAGGAACACTTTTACACTGTTGGTAGGAGGGTAAACTAATTCAACAATTGTGGAAGACAGTGTGGCGATTCCTCAAGGATCTAGAAATAGAAATTCCATTTGACTCAGCAATGCCAGTACTCGGTATATACCCAAAGGATTATAAATCATTCTATTATAAAGACACATGCACATGTATGTTCATTGTGGCACTGTTTACAATAGCAAAGCTTGGAGCCAACCCAAATGCCCATCAATGATAGACTGGATAAAGAAAATGTAGCACATATACACCATGGAATACTATGTAGTCATAAAACAGGATGAGTTCATGTCCTTTGCAGGGACATGGATGAAACTGGAAACCATCATTCTCAGAAAACTGACACAGGAACAGAAAACTAAACACTACATGTTCTTACTCATAAGTGGGTGCTCAACAATGAGAACACATGGGCATAAGGAGGGGAACATCACACACTGGGGCTCGGGGGGTGGGGGACCAGGGGATAAATAGTAGAGGGCGGGGGTATTGGGGAGGGATAGCATTAGGAGAAATACCTAACGTGGATGACAGGGCAATGGATGCAGCAAACCACTACCATGACATGTGTATGCCTATGTAACAAACCTGCACGATCTGCATATATACTCCAGAACTTAAAGTATAATAAATAAATAAGACATTCTCCATGGGGGCTCTCCCCCTGCAGCAGACTTCTGTCTGATCATCCAGGCATTTCTATATATCCTCTGAAATCAAGGCAGAGCTTCCCAGAGCTGAACTCTTGTCTTCTGGGCACCCACAAGCTCAACACCATGTGGAAGCTGCCAAGGCTTGGAGGAATGGCCAGAGCTATACCTTGGCCCCTTTTAGCCACAGCTGGAGCTGGAGTGGCTGGGATGCAAAGTGCCATGTCCCAAAGCTGCAAAGAGCAGTGGGGTCCTAGGCATGGAACATGAAACCATCTTTCCCTCCTAGGCCTCAAGGCCTGTTATGGGAGGGGCTGCCATGAAGATCTCTGAAATGCCCTAGAGACATTCTCCCCATTGCCTTGCTGAGGAACATTTGGTTCCTCATTATTTGTGCAAATTTCTGCAGCCAGCTTGAATTTCTCCCCCAAAAATGAGTTTTGGTTTTCTACCACATGGTCAGGATACAAATTTTCCAAACTTTTATGCTCTGCTTCCCTTTAAACATAAGTTCCAGTTTCAGGCCATCTCTCTACAAATGCCTATGACTATATGCTTTCAGAAAACGCTAGGTCACATATGTATGCTTTGCTGCTTAGAAATTTCTTCTGCCAGATACCCTAAATCATCACTCTTAAGTTCAAAGTTTCATAGTTCCCTAGGGCAGGGGCAAAATGCCACCAGTCTCTTTGCTAAAGCATAGCGAGAGTGACATATACTCTAGTTCCCAAGAAGTTTCTCATCTCCATCTGAGACTGCCTCAGCCTAAATTTCATTGTGCACATCACTATCAGCATCTTGGTCAAAAACATTCAACAAGACTATAGGAAATTCTAAACTTTCCCATGTCTTCCTATCTTCTTCTGATCCCTCCAAACTTTTCCAACCTCTACTTGATACCCAGTTCCAAACTCACCTCCACATTTTAAGATTATCTTTATAGCAGTACCCCACTCTGCCAGTACCAATTTTCCATATTATTCCATTTCACACTCCTGTAAAGAACTACCTACTACTGGGTAATTCATTTTAAAAAAAGAGGTTTAAGGGCCGGGCGCGGTGGCTCACGCCTGTAATCCCAGCACTTTGGGAGGCCGAGGCGGGTGGATCACGAGGTCAAGAGATCGAGACCATCCTGGTCAACATGGTGAAACCCCGTTTTTACTAAAAATACAAAAAATTAGCTGGGCATGGTGGTGCGTGCCTGTAATCCCAGCTACTCAGGAGGCTGAGGCGGGAGAATTGCCTGAACCCAGGAGGCGGAGGTTGCGGTGAGCCGAGAACGCACCATTGCACTCCAGCCTGGGTAACAAGAGTGAAACTCTGTCTCAAAAAAAAAAAAAAAAAAAAAAAAGAGGTTTAATTGACTCACAGTTCTACATGGCAGTAGAGGCCCCAGAGAACTTACAATCATGGTGGAAGGCAAAGTGAAAGCAAGGCACGTCTTACATGGTGGCAGGAGAGAAAGGGAGAAGTGCCACACTTTTAAAACCCTCAGATCTTATGAGAACAGCATGAGAGAAATCACCCCTATAATCCAATCACCTCCCACCAAGTCCCTCCCTAAACACATGAGGATTACAATTCAAGATAAGATTCAGGTGGGGACACAGAGTCAAACCATATCACTACCCTCATTGTCAATCCTCAGCACCTTCTTACAACAGACTCCTGGCTTATCTAGTTTTCAAAGCTTAGCCCAAGAATCATCTCTCCGAAAAGAAAATCTCAAAGCTCCAGTTTCATTTAGTTGCCATCTCTAGGTTCACACACACACAAAAAAAACTTATATTTCTATTACCTCATGTACTGATACTTATAATCAATGGCTAGTACATCTACTACAAGTTCATAAAGAAGGACAAAATCTTATTTGACTTGATAACCAAATAACCAAGTACTGCTCATGCCTACTAACTACACAAAGACAGTCAGAAAGGTCTATTAGGTAAACAGAAATAATGTCTCCATTAATGCATCACTACCGACCCAAATGGAAATTTTAAAACTAGGTTTAAAATACACATAATTTTTTTTTAAGTTCCGGGGTACATGTGCAGATCTTGAAGGACTGTTACATAGGCATACACATGTCATGGTGGTCTGCTGCCTCCATTCCCCCATCACCTACATGAGGTATTTCTCCTAATGTTAGCCCTCCCCAATCTCCCTACTCCCTGCTAAACTTCCTCTGACCCTGCCCACCCCAAAAGACCCTCGTGTGTGATGTTCTGCTCCCTGTGCCCATGTGTTGTCATTTTTGAACACCCACTTATGACTGAGAACATGCAGTATTTGGTTTTCCATTCTTGTGTCAGTTTACTGAGAATGACGGTTTCCAGTTTCATCCATGTCCCTGCAAAGGCCATGAACTCATCTGTTTCTATGGCTATATAGTATTCCATGTATATGTGCCACATTTTCTCTATCCAGTCTATCATTGATATGCATTTGGGTTGGCTCCAAGCTTTGCTATGGTAAACAGTGCCACAATGAACATACACATGCATGTGTCTTTATAATAGAATGATTTATAATCCTTTGGGTATATACCCAGTACTGGCATTGCTGAGTCAAATGGAATTTCTATTTCCAGTTCCTTGAGATATCGTCACACTGTCTTCCACAATTGTTGAATTAATTTACCCTCCTACCAACAGTGTAAAAGTGTTTCTATTTCTGCACATCCTCTCCAGCATCTGTTGTCTCCAGATTTTTTAATGACTGTCATTCTAACTGGCACAAGATGGTATCTCAATGTGGTTTTGATTTTCATTTCTTTAGTGAAAAGTGATGATGAGGTTTTCTTCATATTTTCGTTGGTTATATAAATGTCTTCTTTTGAAAAGTGTCTGTTCATATCCTTTGCCCGCTTTTTGATGGGGTTGTTTGTTTTTTTCGTGTATATTTGTTGTAGTTCTTTACAGATTCTGGATATTAGCCCTTTGTCAGATGGGTAGCCTGCAAAAACTTGTTCCCATTCTGTTGGTTGGCAGTTCAATCTAATGATCGTTTCCTTTGCTGTGCAGAAGCTCTTAAGTTTAATTAAATCCCATCTGTCTACTTTGGCTTTTGTTGCCATTGCTTTTGGTGTTTTACTCATTTAGTCCTTGCCTATGCCTATGTCTTCAATGGTATTGCCTAGGTTTTCCTCTTGATTTTTATAGTTTTAGGTTAGGTTTAAATCTTTAATCCATCTGGAGTTAATTTTTGTATAAGATATAAGGAAGGCATCCAGTTTCAGCTTTCTGCACATGGCTAGCGAATATTCCCAACACCATTTAATAAACAAGGAATCCTTTCCTCATTGCTTGTTTTTGTCCATTTTGTTAAAGATGAGATGGCTGTAGATGTATAGCATTACTTCCAAGGCCTCTGTTCTGTTCCATTGGGCTACATCACTATTTTGGTACAAGTACCATGCTGTTTTGATTACTATAGCCTTGTAGTATAGTTTGAAGTCAGGTAGCATAATGTCTTCAGCTTTGTTCTTTTTGCTTAGAATTGTCTTGGGTATGTGGGCTCTTTTTGGTTCGATATGAAGTTTAAGGTGTTTTTTTCCAGTTCTGTGAAGAAGGTCAATGGTAGTTTGATGGGAATAACATTAAATCTATAAATTACTTTGGGCAGTATGGCCATTTTCACAATATTGATTCTTCCTAACCACGAGCATGGAATGTTTTTCCATCTGTTTTTGTTCTCTCATTTCCTTGAGCAATGGTTTGTAGTTCTCCTTGAAGAGGTCCTTCACATCCTTTGTTAGTTGTATTCCTAGGTATTTTATTCTCTTTGTAGCAACTGTGAATGGGAGTTTGCTCATTATTTGCCTGTTATTGGTGTATAGGAATGCTTGTGATTTTTGCACATTGATTTTGTATCCTGAAACTTTGCTGAAGTTGCTTATCATCTTAAGGAGATTTTGGGCTGAGACAATGGTGTCTTCTAAATATAAAATCTTTTAAATATGCAAATAGAGACAATTTTACTTCCTCTTTTTCTAATTGAATATCCTTTATTTCTTTTTCTTGCCTGATTGCTCTGGCTAGAACCTCCAATATTATGTTGAATGGGAATGGTGAGAGATGGCACCCTTGTCTTGTGCCAGATTTCAAAGGGAATGCTTCCAATTTTTGTCCATTCAGTATGATATTGGCTGTGGGTTTGTCATAAATAGCTTTTGTTATTTTGAGATATGTTCCATCAATACCCAGTTTATTAAGAATTTTTAGCATAAAGGGCTGTTGAATTTTCTTGAAGGCCTTCTCTGCATCTATTGAAAATCATGTGGTTTTTGTCTTTGGTTCTGTTTATGTGATGAACAACCAGCTAGTATCAAAATGGCAGGATCAAATTCACACATAACAATATTAACCTTAAATGTAGACAGGCTAAATGTCCCAATCAAAAGATACAGACTGGCAAATTGGATAAAAAGTCAAAACCAATCAGTGTGCTGTATTTGAGAGACCCATCTCATGTGCAAAGACACACACAGACTCAAAATAAAGGGATGGAGGAAGATTTACCAAGCAAATGGAGAGCAAAAAATAGCAGGAGTTGCAATCCTAGTCTCTGATAAAACAGACTATAAACCAACAAAGATCAAAAGAGACAAAGAAAGGCATTACATAATAGTAAAAGGATCAATGCAATGAGAAGAGCTAACTATCCTAAATATATATACACCCAATACAGGAGCAACCAGATACATAAAGCAAGTTCTTAATGACCTACAAAGAGACTTAGACTCCCACACAATAATAGTGGGAGACTTCAACACTCCACTCTCAGTATTAGACAGATCAATGAGACAGAAAATTAACAAAGACATCCAGGACTTGAACGCAGGTCTGGACCAAGCAGACCTAACAGACATCTACAGAACTCTCCACCCCAAATCCACAGAATATACATTCTTCTCAGCACCACATCACACCTACTCTAAAATTGACCACATAATCGGAAGTAAATCACTCCTCAGCAAATGCAAAAGAATGAAATCAAAACAAGCAGTCTCTCAGACCACAGTGCAATCAAATTAGAACTCAGGATTAAGAAACTCACTCAAAACTGCGCAACTACATGGAAAATTAACAACCTGCTCCTGAATGACTACGGGATAATGAAATGAAGGCAAAAATAAAGATGTTCTTTGAAACCAATGAGAAGGAAGACACAAGATACCAAAATCTCTGGGACACATTTAAAGCAGTGTGTGGAGGGAAATTTATAACACTAAATGCCCATATGAGAAGCAATGCAAGATCTAAAATCAACACCCTATCGTCAAAATTAAAAGAGCTAGAGGAGAAAGATCAAACAAATTCAAAAGCTAGCAGAAGACAAGAAATAATTGAGATCAGAGCAGAATTGAAGGAGATAAAAAAACCCTTCAAAAATCAATAAATCTAGGAGTTGGTTTTTGAAATGACCAACAAAATAGATAGACCATTAGCCAGACTAATGAAAAAGAAAAGAGAGACAAATTGAATAGATGCAATAAAAAGTGATAAAGGGGATATCACCACCAATTCCACAGAAATGCAAACTACCATCAGATATTACTACAAACAATTCTATGCACATTAGCCAGTAAATCTAGAAGTGAATAAATTCCTGAACAATTACACTCTCCCAAGACTAAACCAGAAAGAAGTTGAATCCCTGAACAGACCAGTAACAAGGTCTGAAGTAGAGGCAGCAATTAATAGCCTACCAAGCAAAAGAAGTCCAGGTACAAACGTGTTCACAGCCGAATTCTACCAGATGTACAAAGAGGAACTTGTACCATTCCTTCTTATATTATTCCGAACAATACAAAAAGAGAGAATCCTCCCTAACTCATTTTATGAGACCAACATCATCCTGATACCAAAACCTAGTAGAGATACAACTAAAAAAGAAAATTTGAGGCCAATATCCATAACGAACATCAATGCAAAAATCTACAATAAAATACTGGCAAACCAAATACAACAGCACATTAAAAAGCTTATCCATTACGATCAAGTAGGCTTCATCCCAGGGATGCAAGGCTGGTTCAACATATGCAAATCTATAAATACGCATAATTTTTAAGAGCAACCATTTTTGTTTCAAGCCAGTGCTAGTTAAGTTACCAGCAAAAAAATGAAAAAGATGTTTTAGTTAAATATAGATATGTATGTGAGTATGTGTATGTGTGTATATTCACCATCAAGTGAAATAATCATATGGTTTTAGTCCTTCATTCTGTTCATACACTGCATCACATTAATGGATTTGCATGTGCTGAACTTGCATCCCAGGGGAAAATCTCACTTGGTAATGATGAATGGTCTTTCTAACATATTGTTGAATTTGGTTTCCCAGTATTTTGTTGAGGATGTATGCATCAATATTCATCAGAGAAGATGACCTGGAGTTTTCTTTATTTGATGTATCTTTCTCTGGCTTTACAGTGTAATACTGGCCTCACAGAATGAGTTTGTCAATATTCCTTCCTCTTTTGTTTTTTGGCACAGTTTGAGTAGGATTGGTATTGGTTCTTTAAATGTATGGTAGAATTCAGCAGTAAAGCCACTGGGTCCTGGACTTTTTATTACAGTGTTGAATCTTGCTACTTGCTACTGGTCTATTCAGGTTTTGAATTTCTTCCTAATTCAATCTTGGTAGGTTGTATATATGAATTTATCAATTTCTTCTAGAGTTTCCAATTTATTGGCATATAATTACTCATAGTAGCCACTAATGGTCCTTTGAATTTCTGCAGTATCAATTATAATATCTCCATTTTTATTTCTGATTTCATTTATTTTTAATCTTCTTTCTTTTTTTCTTAGGTAGTCTGGTAAAAGGTTTGTCAATTTTGTCTATCTTTTTAAAAAGCAACTTGTTGGTCAGGCACAGTGGCTCATGCCTGGAATCCCAGCACTTTGGGAGGCCAAGGTGAGCAGATCATGAGGTCAGGAGATCAAGACCATCCTGGCCATGGTAAAATCCCATCTCTACTAAAATATAAAAAATTAGCCAGGCATGGTGGCTGGCACGTGCTTGTAGTCCCACCTACTCAGGAGGCTGAGGCAGAGGAATCACTTGAATCCAAGAGACGGAGGTTGCAGTGAGCCGAGATCATGCCACTGCACTCCAGCCTGGTGAAAGACCAAGACTCTGTCTCAAAAGAAAAGAAAAGAAAAGAAAAGAAAAGAAAAGAAAAGAAAAGAAAAGAGAAAGGAAGGAAGGAAGGAAGGAAGGAAGGAAGGAAGGAAGGAAGGAAGGAAGGAAGGAAGGAAGGAAGGAAGGAAGGAAGGAAGGAAGGAACTTCTTGTTTCATTGATCTTCTGTATTGTTGCCTTCATTTTAATTTCATTTATTTTATTTCTGCTCTAATCTTTATTATTTCTTTTCTTCTACTAATTTTGGGTTTAGTTTGCTCTTGCTTTTCCAGTTCTTTAAGACACATCATTAGATTGTTTATTTAAAATTTTACCTCTTTTTGATATAGGAACTCATAGCTATTAACTACCCTCTGGCGACAGCTTTTGTTGTGTCCCACAGGTTTTGGTATGTTATATTTCTGTTATCATTTTTTCAAGAAATCTTTCAATTTCCTTCTTAATTTCTTCATTGCCCCACCAGTCATTCAGAAGTATACTGTTTAATTTCCACGTATTTGTGCAGTTTTCAAAATTCTTGTTACTGATTTCTAGTTTTATTCCATTGTGGTCAGAGAAGACGTTTGATATTATTTCCATTTTTTGAATGTTTTAAGACTTGTTTTGTGACTTAACATGTGGCATATCCTTAAGAATGATGAATGCGCTGAGGAAAAGAATGTGTATTCTGCATTCATTGGATGAAATGCTCTGTAAATATCTATTAGATCCATTATGTCTATAGTGCAGATAAAGTTGGATGTTTCTTTGATTTTCTGTCTGGAAGATTTGTCCAATGCTGCAAGTGGGGTAATGATGTCTCCAGGTATTATTATATTGAGTCTTATCTCTTTCTTTAGCTCTAATAATACTTGCTTTACATATCCGAGTGCTCCAGTGTTGGGTGCATATATATTTAAAATAGTTACATTCTCTTGCTGAATTGACACCTTTATCATTATATAGTGACCTTTTTTGTCTCTTCTTTTAGGTTTTTGTCTTAAAATCTATTATGTCTAATGTAACTCCTGCTCTTTTTCAGTTTCCATTGGCATGGAATATCTTTTACATCCCTTTATCTTCAGTCTATGTGTGTCTTTATAAGGGAAATGTATTTCTTGTAGGCTACAAATCAATGGGTCTTGTTTCTTTTTTTTTTTTTTATCTATTCAGCCACTCCATCTTTTGATTGGAGAGTTCAGTCCATTTACATTCAGTGTTATTACTAAGAAGTAAGGACTTACTCCTGCCATATTGTTACTTGTTTCCTGGTTGTTTTGTGGTGTTTTCTTCTTTCCTTCTTCCCTTCCTTAAGTGAAGCTGATTTTCTCTAGAGATATAATTTAGTTTCTTGCTTTTTATTTGCTGTGTATTCATTGAATATTTTTTGGTTTGAGGTTACCATGAGGCTTGCAATTCTATCTTATAACTCAGGGGTCCCCAACCCACAGGTCACAAACCAGTACCAGCCCATGATCTGTTAGGAACTGGGCCGCACAGCAGGAGATGAGCAGCAGGCAAAGGAGTTTTACTGCCTGAGCTCCGCCTCCTGTCAGATCAGTGGCAGCATTAGATTCTAAGTCTTTCTACTTAGGATCAGAGTAGATATGCACATCATAGTTACAATGTTATAATATTCTTTTTTTTTCAATATGTACTTACTATTATGAGTGAGTTTTATAGCTTCAGGTGATTGCTTACTGCACATTAATGTCCTTTTGTCTTTCTTTTTCTTTTTTTTTTTTTTTGTTTTTTTTTTCAGTCTCACTCTGTCACCCAGGCTGGAGTGTCATGGCATGATCTCAGCTCACTGCAACCTCCGCCTCCTGGGTTAAAATGAGTCTCCTAACTCAGTCTCCCAAGTAGCTGGGACTACAGGCACATGCCACCACACCTTGTTAATTTTTGTATGTTTAGTAGAGACAGGGTTTCACCATGTTGGCTAGGCTGGGCTTGAACTCCTGACCTCGTGATCCACCTGCCTCAGGCTCCCAAAGTGCTGAGATTACAGGCATGAGCCAAAACGCTCAGGCTATGTCCTTTTCTTTCTGATGACATATTCCCTTTAACATCTCCTGTAGTTCAAGTCTGATGTTAAAAATCTCTCAGCTTTTGTTTGTCTGGGAGAGTCTTTATTTCTTCTTGTGGCTTGAAAGATATTTTCACCAGATATACTATTTTAGGATAAAAGTGTTTTCCTTCAGCACTTTAAATATGTCATGCCATTCTCTCTTGGCCTGTAAGGTTTCCAATGAAAAGTCTCCTGCCAGAGGTATTGCATGTTATTTACTTCTTTTCTCTGGCTGCTTTTAGGATTGTTTCTTTATCCTTAATCTTTGGGAGTTTCATTATTAAATGCCTTGAGGTAGTTTTGTTTTCTCTTCTCTTCTCTTCTCCTCTTTTCTTCTCTTCTCTTTTCTTTTGAGACAGAGTCTCACTCTGTCATCCAGGCTGGAGTGCAGTAGCATGATCTCAGCTCACTGCAACCTCCGACACCTTGGTTCAAGTGATTCTTCTGCCTCAGCCTCCCAAGTAGCTAAGATTACAAGCACACACCACCAAGCCCAGCTGATTTTTATATTTTTAGTAGAGATGGGGTTTCACCATGTTGGCCAGGATCATCTTGATCTCCTGACCTTGTGATCCACCCAATTCAGCCTCCATGCTGAGATTACAAGGATGAGCTACCATGTCCAGCCACCTGGAGGTATTTTCTTTGGGTTCAATCTGTTTCATGTTTTATAACCTTACTGTACTTTTGTACTGTACTTTCTCCAGGTTTGGGAAGTGATCTGTTACTATCCTTTGAATGAACTTTCTACCTCTAGTTCTTTCTCTTCCACCTCTTTAAGGCCAATAACCCTTAGACTTACCCTTTTGAGGCTATTTCCTAGATACTGTTGTTGTGCTTCATTTTTTTAAATTCTTTTTTATATTGTCTCTTCTGACTATATATTTTCAAATAACCTGTCTTCAAGCTCACTAATTCTTCTGTTTGATCAATTCTGCTAATAAAAGACTCTGATGCATTCTTCAGCATGCCAACTGAATTTTTCAGCTCAAGAATTTCAGCTTGAATCTTTTTAATTATTTCAATCTCTCTGTTAAATTTATCTAATAGAATTCTGAATTTTTTCTATGTGTTATCTTGACTTTCTTTGAGTTTCCTCAACACAGCTATTTTGAATTCTTTGCCTGAAAGGTCGCATACCAGGACTGGTCCCTGGTGTATTATTTTTAGTTCTTTTGGTGAGGTCATGCTTTCCTAGACCATGTTGATGCTAGTTTTTAGGTGTCTGTGCATTGAAGAGCTAAATGTTTATTGCAGTCTTCACTGTCTGGGCTTGTTTATACCCATCCTTCTTGAGTAGGCTTTCCAGATATTCAGAAGGACTTGGGAATTGTGACCTAAGCTATATCTGCATTAGGGAGCATCCCAAACTCAGTAATACTGTGGTTCTTACAGACTTTAGAGGTACTGCCTTGATGGTCTTGGACAAGGTCTGGGAGAATTCTCTGAATTAGGCAGAGACTCTTGTTTGCTTCCCTTACTTCTTTCTCCCAAACAGAGTCTTCCTCTCTTTCTCCCTCTCTCTCTCCCTCTTTCTCTCCCTCTTTCTCTCCTTCTCTCTCTCCTTCTCTCTCTCTCTCTCTCTCTCTCTCTCTCTCTCTCTCTCTCTCTCTCTCTCCCCCCCTCTCTCTCTCTGTTCTGAGCCACCTAAACCTAGGGGTGGAGTGACAAAAGCACCCCTGTGACCATGACAACTATGACTCTGCTGGGTCAGACCTGGAGCCAACACAGCTCTGGGTCTTGCCCAAGGCCTGCTATAACTACTCCCCGGCTACTGCCTGTTCACTCAAGGCCTTCAGACTCTACAATCAGTAGGTGACAAGGCAAACCATGCCAGTGTCCTTCCCTTTGGGCTGGTGAGTTCCCTTAGGCCCTGGATGGGTCCAGAGGTGCTGTCTGGGAGTCAGGAACTAGAGTCAAAAACCTCAGAAGTCTACCTGATGTTCTACTGTACTACAGCTAAGCTTGCATGCAAACCACAAGATGCAGTCCCTCCCACTCTCCCCTCCTCTTTCCAAAGGCAGGGAGCCTCACCTCATAGCCACTGCCACCACAGGCCACAGGGATTACTGCCAGACCACAACCAACATTCCCTTAAGACCCAAGGGCTCTTCAGTCACCTTGAGGTGAATCCTGACTGGCCTAGAATTCATCCTTCAGGGCAGTGGGCTTCCTTCTGGCCCATGGCAGGTCCAGAAATGCCATCCAAGAGTCAACTCCTGGAAGTGGGGACCACAAGAGCCTGCTTGGTGCTCTACCCCTCTATCGCCAAGCTGGTACCTAAGGTGCAAGATGAAGTCCCCTTTACTTTTCCCTTTGTTTTTTTTTTTCCAAGCATATGGAATTTTGCATTTTTTTCAACATAGTTGAGAATGTGCTGAGTCTCACCTAAAGCCAGCAAGTCTCAGAGGCTCACCCAAGGCCCTCAATGTAGTACCAAGGCCCTCAATAAGATAGTTCTTTAGACCAGTGTGATAACAGACTAATACACTTGCCATCATATCCTAATATCAGTCAATAGGGGCAGGACTCACTGAAAGAGCTATCTATCTTATGGAAGAGGCAAGCTTCCCACCCTCATCCCTATGCATCAAAAGACTGGTTATTCAGGGCCCAAGGGCTCTTCAATTAGCAGGCGCTAATTGAATGCCAGCAGTGGGTCCTTCCCTTCAAGGCAGCAGTTCCCTTCTGGCCTAGGGTGTATCTAGAAATGTCATCTAAGAGCTAGGGCCTGGATCGGGGGTCTGATGCTCTGATAAATACTCTATCCGGCTGTGGCTGAGCTGGTAACCAAGATGCAAAACAAAGTCCTCCCCACTCGTCCCTCTCCTCTCCTCAAGCAGAAGGAAGAGGTCTCTTTTAGATCCATGAGCTGTGCAGTTTGGGGTAAAGGGAGGGGTGATGCCAGCACTACCTTAGTCACCTCAGCCGGTGCCTCAGTAGTTCTTGTGCCCCCAGCCCACTGTCTCTGGCCCAGTTCTGCCCTAGAACTCACCTAAGAGTTGCAGTCCTTGTGACCTAGACTGCCTTTCAAGTTTACTTAGATACCCAGAGCACTTTAGCCCACAGTAGTGACATTTGCAGGAGCTCCAGTTCCAACTATTGGGATCAGCAATTCCCCTCTGGCTAGAGCTGGTTTAAATGCTCCCTCCATGGACAGGCATCAACTAAGTCTGGTCTGGTTTTTCTTTCTGCTCTAACAAGACAACACTGTGTTCAATGCCTCACAATTGCTGTGCGCTCCCTCCCTCAGCACACAGAAATACTCTCCACAACATGCTGCCAGCACCAGGTGGGTGGGGTAGGTGACACATCGGCAATTCAGGATTGTCCTTTCCACCTCTTCAGCACATCTTTCATAGATGCATAATTAAAACCAGATACTATGAGGGCTCGCTGGATTTTTCACTCTCATAAAGGTGTTTTTATGTATAGATGGTTGTTAAATTGGTGTCTTTGTGGGTACAGACAATCAGTGGTGCCTTCTATTCCAACACCTTATTCCACCTTGTGAAGGCAACTTTGAAACTGGATTTCTAAATATTATTCTAATATTGAGGCATGCCCTCCCTTGAGAAATGAAATTGTAAAATGTTTTAGTTTACTAGATTAGGGGAATCATTCTATATTCTCTTAAGAATTCAAACTTTAGGAAGAATTCTGTACTTTCTTGGTTCCTTGCTGATATGATTTGGCTCTGTGTCGCCACCCAAATTTCATGTCAAATTGTAATTAATCCCCAGATGTTGGGGGAGTGGCCTGGAGGGAAGTGATTGAGTCGTGGAAGCAAACATCCCCCTTGCTGTTCTCATGATAGAGTTCTCACAAGATGTGGTTGTTTGATAAGTGAGTGGTGCTTCCCTCTTCTCTCTCTCTTCCCTGCCACCATGTGAATAAAGTCTTTGCTTCCACTATCCTTTCACCATGATTATAAGTTTCCTGAGGCTGCCCCAGCCACGCAAAACTGTGAGTCAATTAAACCTCTTTTCTTAATAAACTACTCAGTCTCAGATAGTTCTTTAGACCAGTGTGATAACAGACTAATACACTTGCCATCACATCCTAATATCAGTCAATAGGGGCAGGACTCATTGAAAGAGCTATCTATCTTATGGAAGAGCCAAGCTTCCCACCCTCATCCCTATGCATCAAAAGCCCCACATACACCACTCTAGACCATCTTTGTCTCACTTGTCTCTCATCCCAGCCACCACTATGGCTACCAGCTCTACATGGTCTCTCAACTGAACAGAGGGGACTACATGACAGCGCCTTGCCTCAGGCCTATATATTATGTGTCTCTCACCTCTTATCAAAAGCTTCCATGTTGACACCAAAGTTTGGGATATCACCAGGCATCATGGGACCTTGCTGGGCACTCACACATACAGTTGACCCTCCGTGTCCATGAGTGTTACATCCATGGATTCAACCAACTGCAGATGGAAAGTACTCAAAAGAATAAAAAAAGGATTGATCTATACTGAACATGTACAGACTTTTTTCTTGTCATTATTACCTAAACAATACAGTATAACCACTATACACACAGCATTGTATTAGGTATTATAAGTAATCTAGAAGTGATTTAAACTACATAGGAGGATGTGCATATGTTATATGCAAATACTGTACCATTTTATGTATGGAACTTGAACATCCAGGGATTTTGGTATCCAAGGAGGATCCTGGAACCAATCTCCCATAGATACCAAGGGACAATTATGCACAACTTGGAAATGTAGGCAAGTTAGTATCTCTGGAGGTATGCCTTTGGCTAATGGAAGAAGGACACCATTAGATAAGTCTTTCCTTCTTCTCTCCAACAGACTATTTCATGTATAGGACCTGGAGATTATATAGCCCCATACAGTTAGGTGATCTGTGACATTTAGCGACAGCCACTTTGGTGACACATCTTTATATTGGCTCTCCCTCCTTTCCTTCTTCACTATAGTTTCTTACTCCCTACTAAATTAGTAGTACAAGGGCTCTGTTTTCTGGGGAAGCCAGCTTAAGCCACTCTACCCGTCAAAAGAAGTTTGTAGTTTTATATTGCAAGAGAGATTCCCAGAGCTCATTAAACTGCAAGCTCCTATTTCTGCGTTCTTTTCCTTAATTGAAAGACCTTGGAGGCAGAAGAATAAAATCAAAACTTTACTGCTTCCCCACTCACTACTTCGCCTAACCTATTACAAACATCAATCTTCATAATAAATAGTCTCAAATGAGGTCTTTGTATTAGTGTCCATACACCATTTCAGGTTGACGATGAGGATGGTCTGAGGAAAGAATCATGGTGTACACTGACCTATCCCAGAGCTGCGATTCTGAACAGTGACCCTTTCATGATGGCTCAAATTCAAGCCCCAAAGGACTCCACCTCTTATAAGTAAGTAGAGCAATGCTGAACATCTCAAAGCTAAAAAACAAGACTGGCACTGTCTTATCATACTGAAACAATCTGAGAAATCATGTCATCCATATAGCATAATTCCCCGAAGTCAAATTATTAATTATATAGATTTTTTTTCTTTCTTCCTTTTATTTTTAAGAATGGGTGGGGGGAGCAGTACAAGACAGCCACTCAGATATGTCACGAAGATTAAACACTAATATAATGTCTTAAAACTGCCTTTATTATTCAGGAAAAGAAATATGTTTGCAAATTAAGTTACCTAATATAACAAAGCAAAAAAGTAATTATGCAGCTAACATAACATAAATTTAGTAGGAGTAAACTATTTATTCAACTAAGAATTATTGTACATATACTGTATACTGAGTATTAAGGAAACAAACCAAGCAAAAAAAGGCTCTGCTATATGGACATTGTATAGTTTAGTTAGTGGCATAAAAAAATTAAACAGATAATAACACAAAAATTCCATTTTTACAATCATGGTATGAAGACTGAGGACTCAGAAAAAGCCTCATGAAAGAAGAAACTTTAAAACTGAGATCTCTTGTGGGGGACTGAGGACAGTAGAGGTGGAAGGCATTCCAGGTAGAGAAAATAAAATATGTGAAGATCCTGAGACAGCACAGAGGTTGACATCTTACATAAACAGGCCACTGTGACTGGTGTTCATGGCAAGCTTATTGGAATGGACGCTATAGAAGGAGGCAGTAAAAGGGATCAAATTATGCAGGGCTTTGTAATTTCTTTTTTTTTTTTTTTTTTTTTTTTTTTTGAGACGGAGTTTCGCTCTTGGTACCCAGGCTGGAGTGCAATGGCGCGATCTCGGCTCACCGCAACCTCCGCCTCCTGGGTTCAGGCAATTCTCCTGCCTCAGCCTCCTGAGTAGCTTGGATTACAGGCATATGCCACCATGCCCAGCTACTTTTTTGTATTTTTAGTAGAGACGGGGTTTCACCGTGTTGACCAGGATGGTCTCGATCTCTTGACCTTGTGATCCACCCGCCTCGGCCTCCGAAAGTGCTGGGATTACAGGCTTGAGCCACCGCACCTGGCCAGGGCTTTGTAATTTCAATCATGTTACACAGTAATACTGGTAACTATAACATTAACAATTTTTAATTTTATCACTTTTCATGAGATAAAAAGGGATAATACAATTTTATTATAATTGCTAAGCTAGTTAAGTTTCTTTCTTTTTTTCGTCTCGCTCTGCTGCCCAGGTTGGCGTTGAGTGACATGATCTTGGCTCACTGCAACCTCCACCTCTCGGGTTCAAGAGATTCTCCTGCCTCAACCTCCCAAGTAGCTAGGACTACCAGTGCACACCACCACACCCAGGTAATTTTTTTTTATTTTTTTTATTTTTTATTTTTTGCATTTTTAGTAGAGATGGGGTTTCACTGTGTTGCCCAGGCTAGTCTTGAACTCCTGAGTTCAGGCAATCCGCCCATCTCAGCCTCCCAAAGTGCTAGGATTACAGGAGTAAGCCCCCATGCCCACTGGCTAGTTAAGTTTCTAAACTGAAACTTAGAGGTTAATAGTCAAGTTTCCTAATGAAATATCACCATTCTCTTTTCTTCCAGTTCTGTAATGATTGCCTTTTAAAGAACAAGATAGAGTGATATCAGCAAGACGGCTGACTAGAAGCCCCTGGCACTCATCCTCATAACGACAGCCAGAACAACAAAGAAATAACTACATTTGGATACACCACCTCCACAACCCTATCCCCTCAACCAGGATCAGCTGGGAATCAGGAGGAATTTTTGCCCTATAGTGAAGAGGTAACCAAGAATATCCCACTAACCCCCATCAAAACCCTGGACACCTACAGACCTCACCACTGTGGTCTCCTGCAGTCCTCAGAGGCATTAAGCCCAGCTGAGGGAGCCTCCTGCAGTCCACGTATCTGTGATACTCCAAAGAGGAGCCAACAGTATGCCCTGCCCTCTGTGGCTCATGAGACTACTGTACTAGCCATCTTAAAACTGCAAGTATTTGGTGAGTGTCCCCAGAACCACCCTAACCTGGTGGACTAAGACCCACAAGTCATGCAGCAAATAGCTCTTACACCCTTTGGAACCTCCATGCTTTGGATAGGAATGTGATCTTACACGTTAACAACTTCAGCAACAACCCTAGATCTCTTCTCTGGAAGGAAACAACAGAGTGACTTCAGGAATGACTAGAGTTCACTCTCATTCTTTAAGCACTTAAATTACCTTTAAGAAATCTCAGTGCTGGGCCAGGTATGGTGGCTCACCCCTGTAACTGCAGCACTTTAGGAGGCCAAAGCAGGAGGACTGCTTGAGTCCAGGAGTTCAAGATGAGCCTGGGCAACATAGCAAGACCCCATCTCTACAAAAAATTTAAAATTAGCCAGCATGGTGGCACATGACTGTAGTCTTGGGAGGCTGAGGTGGGAGAATAGCTCGAGCCCAGAGTTTTAGGTTCCAGTGAGCTATAATGGCACCAATGTACTCCAGCGTAGGCAACAGAGTGCTACGGTCTCAAAAAAAAAAAAAGAAGAAGAAGGAATCTTAGGTCTTTCTTCATAGTTTTTATCAGAGATTATAAAAAATCATTTGCCCCAGCTGATTTTCCACACTTCTGTCTTATAAGCCTGCATACACATTCATTCCTAAACCTGAGAAAAGGTTACTAACTTTAAACAAATAGAGCAGAAAACCCTGCCATGAGTGTAAAATTACTATCCCACAATAGAAAAGACAAGTGGATCCTACTCAAAATCTCTAATAAGCACTGTGTCATCCTTCATAAAATACTTGACATATCAATTTTAGTAAACCTTCTCCACAGGTCTTAAAATGTTCCTACTTTATTAGCTCAGTGCATTTAAAGACTCTTAAGTAAAACTACGTTGTAATAAATTCACCAGTATTCTGAAAGTGATTTTTCATTTAAAAAGCTATGAAACAAAGCAGATATTTCTACTTATAGGAGTCACTTTAGAAAACTTAGTGAAAATCCTGAACATCGTCACAAAAAGAATATTGCTTTGGTGAAATGCAGCAACACGCGTCTTGTGCAATGACCATTTAATATTCATTTGCCATTTCAACTAAAAACCTTAAATAATTTCTAGGACTATAATTTGGCTATATGATAATATTAAATTTGAATGTGACATTATTTAGAAAGTTAAAATGAAGGAAAAAAGTGGTATTTGTTCTCTTTTAAGAAAAGGTTATATTCATGCTTAGATGCTACTTTCTCCACAGACACTTAGGTTTTATTCTAAATCCCACTAGCTTCCCAAAGTAACCAGTCATCTTCAGTCATTATAATGTCAGTTTGTTGATGTTTCTGCATAATGTCCTTTCCACAAACGGGCTAAATTTTCCAATACCATGATTTTGCATAACATAGAAAAATCACCATTGTCATTTTAAGCTGACAGAAACATTCTCAGCCTGAGAAACCCAAAACTATTATAAACTTAAAATCTTCTTTAATTACTCTTTTAAAATAGAACAGAAAATTTCTCTTGGTAATGAAGGCTAAAATGTCTTAATTGCAAAAAAGTACTGTTTTTCTACAATTCCCCCCACCCTCCCAAAAAAAGGAATGAATAGAATGTGGATAAATGTTTGATCTGCCAACCCTAACACATCGTTTTAAAATGAACACACTGTCAAAAACTACATTGTCATACAGCTATTTAAATCATAAAGAGAAAGGCAGTTCTGAGGTCCCACTGCTTGCAAGGCTGTCCAGCTTAGTCTAAAAACAGAGGAACACCATAAAGGTGAGATTCAGTTTACTGGTCTATATCCCCAAAACCTGAACTGCTGAAAACAAGTCTTTCATAGTTTTTCTTTATTGTTAATTAGGTAATTTTGTATTGCATTGTTTTCTATAATAGAGAGTAGAACAGGATAAATTAACATGATAAAATGTAGAAATGTCAAAATGACACCAATTAGTAGAATGGTGGAAGGTTTTTTAAGATTCAAAAGTAATTTATAAGTTGGGTTTTAAAGATTCCACATTCTTTTATGTGAACGCTTTAATCATCCAGTTTATTTCTTGGAGGACTTAAGATTAGCTTGTCAACAAGTGGGTTTTGTTTTTTTTTTTCAGCCTTTCCAAGATTTCCAGTACCTCATCTTTGCCAGAAAGCCTATTTACTGGCAGCCAATTTGCAAACATCAAATTTAAGATTACAGCTTCAGTAAAACAAGAAGAAAGAAATTAAAGTTCACTTCAAGTAGTTATGTTGGCATATATACCAAGCAGACTACTTAAGAAAAGAATGACACCAAGGGCTCCATTTTGCCATTCCTCATGTTCTGCATGTATTTGTTTTCATATTACTTTAATCAAGAGACAAATTATAATGAATCTATAATTTAAAGTACACAAATCTCATTACTCCTTCTTGGCTCATGTCATATATTTGCAAACTAAGAATGTGTTCCACTAAAAAAGTTAAGAAAACAGAAACTAAAATAACTTTTTAAGTTTATGTTTCACGAAACAAGAAAATAATTAAGTGGGTTCTTGCAATATACTACTGCTAGGGTCAATTTTAACATCACTGAAATCTTTAAGTTTTCTTCAAAATGTTAGGGAGAATGTTTACTGTCTCATACAGTTATGCAAATTGGCTCCAACAACTAAACCACAAAGCACCTTAAATGATATAAACAATGCCAAATTAACTTTTAATGATAACAAAATTATACTTCTATTACCTACAGAGATGATCCAATAAATACCCAGTAGTAAATATAGTCATTTTGTCTAGAACAATGGAAAATAGAAAGCCCATTAAGAAGCAAAAAAATTATTCAATGTTATAATTACAAATCAATAAACCAATTTCCCATAAAACCATTCTTTTTTTTTTTTTTGAGACAGAGTCTCACTCTGTCACCAGGCTCTAGGTTGGAGTGCAGTGGCACAATCTTGGCTCACTGCAACCTCCGCCTCCCGGGTTCAAGCAATTCTCCTGCCTCAGCCTCCCAAGTAGCTGGGACTACAGGCACATGCCACCACGCCCAGCTAATTTTTGTATTTTTAGTAGAGACGGGGTTTCACCATGTTGGCCAGGATGGTCTCGATCTCTTGACCTCGTGATCCACCCACCTTGGCCTCCCAAAGTGCTGGGATTACAGGCTTGAGCCACCATGCCCAGCCCATAAAACCATTCTTTTAAAAAATTAACAGTTTTTCCAATTCCTTTTTTGTTTACTTGCTTTTTTTTTTTTTTTTTTTTTTTTGTGAGACAGGATCTTGCTTTGTAGTCCAGGCTGGAGTACAGTGGTGCAGTCATGGCTCACTGCAGCCTTGACTTCCTGGGCTTAAGTGATCCTCTTTCCACAGCCCCCAGAGTAGCAGGGGATACAGGCGTGAGCCACCATGCTCAGCTAATTTTTTTATTTTTGTCTTAGTATGTTGCCCAGGCTGGTCTTGAATTCCTCGGCTCAAGCAATCCTCCCACCTCAGTCTCCCAAAGTGCTGGGATTACAGCCATGTGAACCACCAAGCCAAGCCAATTCATTTTTTGATAATAACATTTCCTTGTTTTTAAAGCTTTTGATACTTTATGCTTAAAATCCAGTAACAAGAGCAGTAAATATTAAAGAGGTATTAAAAAATTACTTCTTTCTAGTAAAGAGGCTGGGGAAAGAAAATAATGTTTTGGGAGCTTTTATAACACTTTAAAACAAATCTGACCGAGAAATCTGACTAGGAAAATAATTTTCATCTCTTCTAAACACAAATATATTTTCAATTCAAATAAGCCCATATGTCCACACATTTAATGTAAAGAGACAATAATGATGTTCTATCATTTTTGATCACTTATTATCTGCCAGGAACTCTGCTAAATGCATTACATTTATATTAATCCTCACAATAGTTATAACTATTTTACATATGGGGGTCTGAGGCACAAAGAGATTAAACAATTTACTCAAGCCATAGTACATGGATGGAGCTGAGACTCAAACCCAGATGCCTAGTACCTTGTCTGATTTCTTTTTACATATATACTTTTTTTATTTTATTAAAATTCAGTACTCATGTTCACAGAAACCTCTCTAGTAGTGAATTATAGAAATGATTCCTGAAAGTATAGTCTTCCATATCTGCTTTCTGAATCAATATACAGCAGGTCCTCCAATAAAACTGTTTTCTTTCAACATCATTTTGTTGTAACATTAATGAAGAAAACAAATCAATTTCCATCCATGGCCACAGTCTTCTGTGGAGTTTGCATGCTCTCCCCAGGTCTGCATGGGTATTCCTTGGGCTCTCTGGTTTCTTTCCACAAGCCAAAGCTATGCACATTAGATGAATTGCCATGTCTATATGGTCCCAGTCTGAACGAATGTGGGTGTGTGAGTACACCTTGCAATGGAATGGCCTCCTGTCCAGGGTTGATTCCTGCCTTGTGCCTTAAGCTGCCAGGATAGCTCCAGCCACCCCCAACCCTGAACCAGAATCAGTGGGTTGGAAAATGAATAGATACAAATGATTGCCAAATAAAAATTAGTGGGCCAGGTGTGGTGGCTCACACCTGTAAGTCCAGCACTTTGGGAGACCAAAGTGGATGGATCACTTGAGGTCAGGAGTTCCAGACCAACCTGACCAACACGGTGAAACCCCGTCTCTACTAAAAATACAAAAATTAGCTGGATGTGGTGGTGTGCACCCATACTCCCAGGTACTCGCAAGGCTGAGGCAGGAGAATCACCTGAACCCAGGAGGCAGAGGTTGCAGTGAGCCAAGATCATACCACTGTACTCTAGCCTGGGCAGCAGAGTGAGACTCTCTCTCAAAAAAAAAAAAAGTAGTAAGGTATATGATAATCATACAAATGCACAATAAATGATGCAGTAAGAAAGGGCTCAATGATCTGCCATATTGGTTACTGCTGAACTGCGTAGTGGTAGGAGATTCTCCTTACAAATTTCACTTTGCAGACACCTATTCCTCAATTTAACTCACCACCATTATGACTGCTTTCACTAAAAATTGCGTAAATAATTATCTTATTTTTATTAATCTTTCTTAAATGTATTTGTATCCCACATTTATTTCATTGTTTAATATTAGAAGTGTTTTGAGTCTTTATTCAGAAGTTTGGTGAAGTTTTTGCGACCAGAAATATGCCATAGGAACTTAACTCTTACTTACATCAATTAACTTACCGATTTCATGTAAAGTCACAGTTTCCAAGAATCTACTAACTTAAGTGAGGACTTATACTACATTGTGTATAAAATATTCATTGTATCTGGCAAATGTCTGACACCCAGTAAGTACTAAATAAAAGTGCAACTGTTAATAATATTTATCTCTTCTTTACTCACTCTGTGATAATTCCGGATTTCCTTTCAGATTCATCATCTTTGGAATTGAAGGTCCATACACATCCACATCTAGCAAACCAATGGCCTTGGACTGTAAATAAATAAATAAATAAAAATAAAAAGCAAAACAAAAACACTTTATCATAAGATTGTTCCCACTCTTCTCAAAGATGAAGTATATAGCAACAGTAACCTGAGTATAGAAAATAAAACTGGCAAAATATTCCAAATCATAACCTAAACTTTCAAAGCAACAGTTAAATAAAAGAGCATAAATTGCTTAGAGTCTTTACTGATTTACTAGTATCATCTAGATAACTGACTAGAGAAACCTACCCTATATGCTTTACATACTGTAGTTCAGGTCTCCCAAATAGTCTCAAGCAGACTAAGACCTTTTAGATCTGAACATGAGTTTGAGAACAAATTACATGCAAACAATTTCAAAATAATGATTTGTGATGGCAAGCAAAACCCCAGAAAGACAAAGCATTAACTTTTGGAATGCCTGTCTAACACACCAAAGAAGACAAAATTAAAAAAAGATCAAAGGAAGCAAGGCTATAAAAAAGCACATGAGAAATTCTGATGCAGATCTGGGATAAATGAGATAGAAGCGCCAATAAGGATACTGGCACACCTAACATAGAGACAACCTCTTATATGCAAGTCACAATTAAATACTCAATGTTAGAGGATTCAGAAACAACTAAAACTGTTTTCTTTGATGATGCTGAAGGACAGGATGCCCTGTCTGGTCTATTCGCTGGCTGTCAATTAATCAGCAGCTTAGCCAAGGAAAGGAAAACAAAATTCACTGTTCAGAAATATGTCTCTTTTTTTCTTCTTCCCCTCTCTTCTTTCTCTTTTGATAGATGAAATAAATCTGTTATTGGTTTTGTTCATCTACAAGTAAACAGTAACACAGTATGTCTTAGAGTTATGTTTCGTCAAGTCTTACAACTTCTCTGCTACTCTTCTCATATCCTGGCAGAATAAAACTCTTAACTCCTCAACAAAATTTTTTGAAAAACTGAAGCAATCGCTCATCTTCCATGTTACTTATCTATTTCTAGACAAAAAGAAAATTACTTTTTAAATTTTGTTATCTGGTTCCGATGAATATACAAAATAAGATAAATCTAACATTTGTGTTCCCAACTTTATGCTGACTAAAACTACAGTTTAAATATATATATATATATATATATATATATATATATATATGTGTGTGTAATCCTAGAATTTTGGGAGGACAAGATGAGTGGATCACAAGGTCAAGAAACAAAACCATCCTGGCCAACATAGTGAAACCCTGACTCTATGAAAATACAGAAATTGGCTGAGCATGATGGCACGTGCCTATAGTCCCAGCTACTCGGGAAGCTGAGGCAGGAGCATTGCTTGAACCCAGGAGGTGGAGGCTGCAGTGAGCCGAGATTGCGCCACTGAACTCCAGCCTGGCATCTGGCGACACAGCGAGACTCTGTCTCAAAAAAAAAAAAAAATATTTTTATATATATGTGTGTGTGTGTGTGTGTGTGTGTGTGTGTGTGTGTGTGTGTATGTACGTATATACGTGTGTGTGTCTGTGTCTGTGTGTGTGTGTGTAATATCTCTTCTGTGTCTCTCGGTGTCCTCAGAGGAATAAATGAAATTAATATATGTCTCCATGAAAATCTCAGCTTTATATAAAATAAAGGAAAAAATAGGAAGGATACTTGATTTTTAATAGAATGGTGGTATATAAAATTTAAGTTTAGAGGAATGCTGGGAAGATGGCCGACTGAGAACAGCTCAGGACTTCAGCTCCCAGTGAAAGTGCAGAGGGTGAGTGGACGCCGCAATTTCAGACGAATTTTTATTGCCCACAGACCAGGAGATACCCAGGCAGAGGGGTCACCAGCGCCACTGTTCTGGCCGGTGTGGCTGTTTTGGCCCCCGCGGGGCTGATTTGGCCCTCGCAGCTGCTTTGACCATGCCCTGTTGCGGCGGTTCTCCGTACAAAAGCCACTGGTCTGGGAGCCCTCTTAGCTGGCAAGCCCTGAGACGACAGAGTTGCCCATTCATCTGAAATAGCGAGCCAGGCCAGGAGATTCCTAGGCAAAAAAACCACTAGGAGCCGGCGCAGCTGTTTGAGCTGACTCAGTGAGTCGCAGCACGGGAGATCCTGGTGCCTTTTCAACAAGCGACTGGAACGCTGGGTGGTTCAACTTAAAAAATTAAAAAAAGACTCTGAGTCAGGGAGCCAGGTGATCAGGCTCGGTTGGTCCCACCCCACCACCCCCAACAACAACAACAACGAAAACAAAAACAGTAATTGGAAACGCTCTGGGTTGAGCGTTTCAAAGCAAGCACAGCTGAACCCGGGACGGTGGGGCTCTGTGGGGGAGGGGCGTCTGCCATCATTGAGACTCTACACCAATACAGAGGCAGGCCGCTGTTGCTGAGGCAACCCGCCGTTGCTGAGGCAACCTGCCACAACAGAGAGAGTCCGCCATAACAGAGGCGGGGCCACCGTTGCCAAGACAGTTCTAACTACACCCATATAAACAGGACTGCAGGGAAGAGCACAGGGCAGCTGGGCGGAGCCCACAGCAGCTCAGCAAAGCCTCTGCAGGCAGACAGTGGCTAGGTGGGCTGCTACCTGGGCGGGGCAGACCGGAAAGAAAAATCAAAAAGGGCAGTAGCACAACGGAAACTCATAAAGCCCTAACTCCCCGGGACACAGCACCTGGGAACAAAAAGCGGTGTATGAGTTCAGCTGCAGCAGACCTAAACGTACCTGCCCAGCAGCTCTGAATGAACAACGGAGCTCACAGCTCAGGACTTAAGCCCCAATAAAAGATAGACTGTCTCCTCAAGTAGCTCCCTGACCCCTATAGATCCAAAGAGTCACCTCATAAAGGAGAGAACAGACTGACAGTTGGCGAGCATCCTTCTGGGACAAAGATAGCAGGAGAGGAAACGGGTAGCAACCCTTACTGTTCTGCAGCTGCTGCAGGTGATCCCCAGGCAAGTGGGGTCTGGAGAGGACCTCAGCAGTCCTACAGCAGAGGGGCCAAACTGTTAGAAGGAAACCTTAAAAAAAATAAAAAAAGAAGTAACTTCAGCATCCATGAACTAGAAGCTCACTCAGAGACCCAATCTGAAAGACAGTAACTACAAAGACAACAGGTGGATAAACCCACAAAAATGGGACGAAACCAGTGCAAAAAAGGACGAAAACTCCCGAAACCAGAACACCTCTCCTCCTAAAAGGGATCACAACTCCTCACCACCAAGGGAACCAGACCGGATGGAGAAGGAGTATGATGAAATGACAGAATCAGACTTCAGAAGGTGGGTAGTAAGAAACTACAGTGAGCTAAAAGAACATGTACTAACCCAATGCAAAGAAACTAGGAACCTTGAAAAAAGATTGGACGAAATGCTAATGAGAATGGACAACATAGAGAGGAATATAAGTGAATTGATGGAGCTGAAAAATGCAACACGAGAACTTCGCGAAACATGCACAAGTTTCAACAGCCGAATTGACCAAGCAGAAGAAAGGATATCAGAGGTCGAAGATCAACTCAATGAAATAAAAAGAGAAGGCAAGAACAGGGAAAAAAGCACAAAAAGGAATGAACAAAATCTTCAAGAAATGTGGGACTATGTGAAAAGACCTAATCTACATTTGATAGGTGTACCTGAATGTGACAGAGAGAATGAATCAAAGCTGGAAAATACTCTTCAGGATATTATCCAGGAAAACTTCCCCAACCTAGCAAGGCAGGCCAATATTCAAATCCAGGAAAAACAGAGAAGACCAGAAAGATATTCCTCAAGAAGAGCAACCCCAAGGCACATAATCGTTAGATTCACCAGGGTTGAAATGAAAGAGAAAATGCTAAGGGCAGCCAGAGAGAAAGGTCGGGTTACCCACAAAGGGAAGCCCATTAGACTCACAGCAGATCTCTCAGCAGAAACCCTACAAGCCAGAAGAGATTGGGGGCCAATATTCAACATCCTTAAAGAAAAGAACTTTCAACCCAGAATCTCCTATCCAGCCAAACTAAGCTTCATAAGTGAAGGAAAAATAAAATCCTTTGTGAACAAGCAAGTACTAAGAGATTTCATCACCACCAAACCTGCTCTACAAGAACTCCTGAAAGAGGATCTACACATATAAAGGAACAACCAGTACCAGCCACTCCAAAAACATACCAAATGGCAAAAGAGCATCAACACAATCAAGAATCTGTATCAACTAACCAACAAAACAGCCAAGTAGCATCAAAATGACAGTATCAAATTCACACATAACAATGCTATCCCTAAATGTAAATGGACTAAATGTCCCAATCAAAAGACACAGACTGGCAAATTGGATAAAAAGCCAAAACCCATCAGTGTGCTGTATCCAGGAAACCCATCTTACAAGCAAGGATACACAAAGGCTCAAAACAAAGGGATGGAGGAAGATCTACCAAGCAAATGGAGAGCAAAAAAAAGCAGGAGTTGCAATTCTCATCTCTGATAAAATAGACTTTAAAGCAACAAAGATCAAAAGAGACAAAGAAGGACATTACATAATGGTAAAAGGATCACTGCAACAAGAAGAGCTAACGATCCTAAATATATATGCACCCAAGACAGGAGCACCCAGATACATAAGGCAAGTTCTTAATGACTTACAAAGAGACTTAGACTCCCACACAATAATAGTGGGAGACTTTAACACTGCATTGTCAATGTTAGACAGATCAACCAGACAGAAAATCAACAAGGATATCCAGGACCTGAACTCAGACTTGGAACAAGCAAACCTAATAGACATTTACAGAACTCTCCACCCCATATCCACAGAATATACATTCTTCTCAGCACCACATCACACCTACTTTATAAATTGACCACATAATTGGCAATAAATCACTCCTCAGCAAATGCAAAAGAACGGAAATCATAACAAACAGTCTCTCAGACCACAGTGCAATTGAGTTAGAACTCAGAATGCAGAAACTAACTCAGAATCGCACGGCTTCATGGAAACTGAACAACTTGCGCTTGAATGTTGACTGGATAAACAATGAAATGAAGGCAGAAATAAAGATGTTTTTTGAAACCAATGAGAACGAAGACACAACATACCAGAATCTCTGGGACACATTTAAAGCAGTCTCTAGAGGAAAATATATAGCAATGAGTGCCCACATGAGAAGAAAGGAGTGATCTAAAATTGACACCATATCATCAAAATTGAAAGAGCTAGAGGAGCAAGAACAAAAAAACTCAAAACCTAAAGGAAGACAGGAAATAACTAAGATCAGAGCAGAACTAAAGGAAATAGAGACACAAAAAACTCTTCAAAAAATCAATAAATCCAGGAGCTAGTTTTTCAAAAAGATCAACAAAATAGACAGACCACTAGCCAGATTAATAAAAAAGAAAAGAGAATAACCAAATTGATGCAATAGGATATCACCACAGATTCCACAGAAATCCAAACCATCATCAGAGATTATTACAAACAACTCTATGCATATAAACCAGTAAACCTGGAAGAAATGGATAAATTCCTGGACACCTGCATCCTCCCAAGCCTAAACCAGGAAGAAGTCAAAACCCTGAATAGACCAATAACAAGGTCTGAAGTTGAGGCAGCAATTAAGAGCCTACCACCCAAAAAAAGCCCAGGTCCAGATGGGTTCACAGCTGAATTCTACCAGACATACAAAGAGGAGCTGATACCACTCCTTCTGAAACTATTCCAGACAATCCAAAAAGAGGGAATCCTTCCCAAATCATTTTATGAGACCAACATCATCCTGATACCAAAACCTGGCAGAGACTCAACAAGAAAAGAAAACTTCAGGCCAATATCCATGATGAACATAGATGCAAAAATCTTCAATAAAATACTGGCAAGCCGATTGCAACAGCATATCAAAAAGCTTATCCACCATGATCAAGTAGGATTCATCCCACGGATGCAAGGCTGGTTCAACATACATAAGTCCATAAATGTAATTCACCACATAAACAGAACCAAAGACAAAAACCACATGATTATCTCAATTGATGCACAGAAGGCCTTTGACAAAATTCAACAGCCTTTTATGCTAAAAACCCTCAATAAACTAGGTATTGACGGAACGTATCTCAAAATAATAAAAGCTATTTACGACAAACCAACAGCCAATATCATACTGAATGGGCAAAAACTGGAAGCATTCCCTTTGAAATCTAGCACGAGACAAGGATGCCCTCTCTCACCACTCCTGTTCAATACAGTACTGGAAGTTCTAGCCAGAGCAATCAGGCAAGAAAAAGAAATAAAGGGTATTCAAATAGGAAAGGAGGAAATCAAATTGTCTCTATTTGCAGATGACATGATTGTATATCTAGAAGACCCCATCGTCTCAGCCCAAAATCTCCTGAAACTGATAAACAACTTCAGCAAAGTCTCAGGATAAAAAATCAACGTGCAAAAATCACAAGCATTCCTATACACCAGTAACAGATTTAAATAGAGCCAAATCAAGAATGAACTGCTATTTGCAATTGCTACAAAGACAATAAAATACCTAGGAATACAACTAACAAGGAACGTAAAGGACCTCTTCAAGGAGAACTACAAGCCATTGCTCAACGAAATAAGAGAGGATACAAACAGATGGAGAAATATTCCATGTTCCTGGTTAGGAAGAATCAACATTGTGAAAACGGCCATACTGCCCAAAGTAATTTACAAATTCAACGCTATTCCCATCAAGCTACCAATGACCTTTTTCACAGAACTGGAAAGAACCACCTTAAACTTCATATGGAACCAAAAGAGAGCCCATATAGCCAAGTCAGTTCTAAGCAAAAAGAACAAGGCAGGAGGCATCACACTACCGGACTTCAAACTATACTACAAGGCTACAGTAATCAAAACAGCATGGTACTGGTACCAAAACAGAGATATAGACCAATGGAACAGAACAGAGGCCTCAGAGGAAATACAAAATATCTACAACCATCTGATCTTCGACAAACCTGACAAAAACAAGCAATGGGGAAAGGACTCCCTGTTTAATAAATGGTGTTGGGAAAACTGGCTAGCCATGTGCAAAAGCAGAAACTGGACCCCTTCCTGACACCTTACACCAAAATTAACTCCAGATGGATTAAAGACTTAAACATCAGACCTAACACCATAAAAACCCTAGTAGAAAATCTAGGCAAAACCATTCAGGACATAGGCGTAGGCAAGGACTTCATGACCAAAATGCCAAAAGCAATGGCAACAAAAGCCAAAATAGACAAATGGGACCTAATCAAACTCCACAGCTTCTGCATGGCAAAAGAAACAGTCAGTTGAGTGAATTAACAACCAACAGAATGGGAAAAAATTTTCGCAGTCTACCCATCTGACAAGGGGCTGACATCCAGAATTTACAAAGAACTAAAACAGATCTACAAGAAAAAGACAAACAAGCCCATTCAAAAATGGGTGAAGGACATGAACAGACACTTTACAAAAGAAGACATACAGGAGGCCAGCAAACATATGAAAAAATGCTCATCATCATGGGTCATTAGAGAAATGCAAATCAAAACCACATTGAGATACCATCTCACACCAGTTAGAATGGCGATCATTAAAAAATCTGGAGACCACAGATGCTGGAGAGGATGTGGAGAAATAGGAACACTTTTACATCGTTGGTGGGAGTGTAAATTAATTCAACCATTGTGGAAGACAGTGTGGCAAGTCCTCAATGACCTAAAAATAGAAATCCCATTTGATCCAGCAATCCCATTACTGGGTATATATCCAAAGGATTATAAATCATTCTACTATAAGGACATATGCACACGAATATTCATTGCAGCACAGTTTACAATAGCAAAGACCTGGAACCAACCCAAATGCCCATCGATGATAGACTGGATAGGGAAAATGTGGTACATATACACCATGGAATATTACACAGCCATCAAAAACAACGAGTTCGTGTTCTTTGAAGGGACGTGGATGAACCTGGAAACCATCATTCTCAGCAAACTGACACAAGAGCAGAAAATCAAACACTGCATGTTCTCACTCATAGGCAGGTGTTGAACAATGAGAACACATGGATACAGGGAGGGGAGCACTACACACTGGGGTCCGTTGCGGGGAAATGGGGGAGGGATGGGGGGGTGGGGAGGTGGGAAGAGACAGCATGGGGAGAAATGACAGATACAGGAGAGGGGAAGGAAGGCAAGAAACCACACTGCCATGTGTGTACCTATGAAATAATCTTGCATGTTCTTCACATGTACCCCAAAACCTAAAATGCAATAAAAAAAAATTTTTAAGTTTAATGCATTTAGGTATTAGCTTTAAGAAGGGAGGAACAGTCAAGGAGAAATTTGACCAATTTAACTATTTTTTAAACCACAAACAGAATTTAGTTAAACTAAAACAATTACTATGGACAACAAGATTTTCAAATAAGGGGCCCTAAATCCTTTAGAAATATGGCTAATTGTTACTACCATATAAAAGTCTGCTAACGATATAACTATCTTCCTAGAATTTTATCTCTTTTCTGTATTTTTGTGATACCTTCAAGAACTAAAAACTACCACAAAATAATAATAAATACCAATAAAAACAAAAGTTATTTTAAGATTATCTTTGCTTGTTCTTATTTATATCAATGCTGGTTTTACAATGACATGAAGGGGGTTAGGTCCTAAGTTTCAAATTGATCTTCTAGCAATACCTGTCAAGTAAAATAACAGCTTTTTAAGTTTATGTTTCCATGAAACAAGAACATAAGTAAGTGTTCTAACTAATATAAGATTGCTAGGGCCAATTTTATCATCACTAGCTTTTCAAGTTTCCTTCAAAATGCTAGAAAAGATCTATCATCTACCCTGCTTCTAGAAGAAAACCAAGCTTGCCTAAAGATGAGCTCTTGACACAATGGTCCAAAAAAACTGAAGATCTCCCCTAACATTTACTATAGTAAGAGTAGATTTTACATATACCTAGATGGCTACCATTATACATTATATAAAAATTAAAGGGCTGGGCGTGGTGGCTCAAGCCTGTAATCCCAGCACTTTGGGAGGCCGAGGCGGGTGGATCACGAGGTCAAGAGATCGAGACCATCCTGGTCAACATGGTGAAACCCCGTCTCTACTAAAAATACAAAAAAAAATAGCTGGGCATGGCGGCGCGTGCCTGTAATCCCAGCTACTCAGGAGGCTGAGGCACGAGAATTGCCTGAACCCAGGAGGCGGAGGTTGCGGTGAGCCGAGATCCCGCCATTGCACTCCAGCCTGGGTAACAAGAGCGAAACTCCGTCTCAAAAAAAAAAAAAAAAAAAAATTAAGAGGAGGGGGAAATTATAAGATTTTAGAGTTCTTCTGCTTCCTAGAGAATAGAAATAACAGTAATGGACAATATTCTACATATTAGGTTCTCTGCATACTCTAAGAGACTGACCTAAATTTAGTCCCAATGTTTGCATATATCAAAAAGGAAACAGAGAGGAAAACATAAAGATCAGGAGGAAAAGAGAAAGAGATCAAAGAGAAAGAGAGATTGGGGCAAAGGGATGAAAGGATGGAGTAAGAACAGAATAAAAGGACATTAGTCAGCAAAGTTATATTAAGATACTGGATAAATAAAAAACCATACTTTTCAGACTATTTTACTGGAACTAAATTAGGATGTTCTGCTTAGATTTTATTTGTCATGAATAAAGTCAGTATCCATTAACAGAAACACCAAAGCACACATTAATTAAAACATATTATACTTAGAATTGGCACAGCTACTGGACCAGTACAATTACCATTGACACAAAAATAAATTTAAACAGATTTTTCAAGTCTAGAATTCAGTCATGTTCAAAAGATGCCAAATAAACTTCATTTGTTTTTCACAATTTACTCCATTATTTTAAAATAGGCTCCAAGTATGTAAACAGTGTTCCACTTTAAATTTCCAGTTTTATACTGCTAGGAAAATAAATGAGCAAGGTAAAAGCCTATAAATAAATGTATGCAGCTGGGTGTCTAACTAGCTAAGTTTTATGAATCCTTTCCAACTCATTCCTCCTATAATAATTATATTTAGTCAAGAAAGCTCCAATTAGGATTTTCTTCAATTTCAGTCAGATTCAAAAGAATATTCACTACAAAAGCTATATAATACAAACAGATAAAAAAAATTACTACTAGCAAAAATCACTGTAAACTTACTACTAGAAAGTGTGATTGTCATCTTTAATGTCACCATAAACTTAACCTACTATGTTGGTATCTAACAATATACTCTTTTTCTGACTCTCCTACAGATCTCCTAGCAGATGACATAAAACAAGATAGATCAAACTTCAAGATAACAATTAGTTTTTTGGATTTGTTTATAATTTATAACACCCTGTGGAAGTTTTAAAAGGTGGCAGATTTATTCAAGAGTGATTATACTGTTTCATTACTGCATGAAAGCTGCAATTTGAGAGCCTACACGTCCTATTTTTTTGTGTTGAATTTCAAAGGCATGAACCGCAGTTTTGATACTGCTTTGTTCTTCCAACACAGAATTTATACTAAATAAGATTGTAAAGCTTCATAACAAGTTCCTTGTTATCCATGTCTTCTGCTAATAGAACCCATCAAAACAACATCTTAGAATGCTCCCATTCAGTTATTTCTAAATAAACATTCCTTTAAGACCTACCTAAAAGTTGTACTTCTAAAAAAGTACCCAGCTAAGACTCTCATGATTCCCTGTATATTTTAATCAACTTAACCTTGGACTCACAGTTAGTACGTAACTCAATTTAGAAATAATTCAAGCCTATTCTTTCTTCTCTTTCTGCCTTCCTTTAAGTCAAGCTGCCAATCATAAGAATTTCAATCTCTTAGTAGAGAAAAATATATGTTTCCAAATTCTATTAGCTAAGATTAAATAAAAATCTAATTGTCAGAAGACCTAATGGTTAACAAGGTGATAAGAGAACAATTTCCTAGTGGTTTATCAAAGGACTGTCTAAATCTTTAAGTCCAATCAGGAAAAAAGAGAAACAAGAGCAGCATAAAAGAAAAAAAATCATCTGGCTGGTTAGAACACAATCTGAGAGGAGCTCATGAAAAGTACAGAAGAATCCCAAATGATAAACTATCAATAATTACTCTCAAAAGAGGTACAAAGTAGAAATGGAAGACAAATGACATATTTAGTTTTGGGGTTTTTTTTCAGACAGGGTCTTGTTCTGTTGCCCACACTAGAGTGCAGTAGTGCAATTGGGGCCTTGACCTCCCTGGCTCAAGCAACAATACTCCCACTTCAGTGTCTTGAGTAA
The DNA here is from genome assembly GCF_048565385.1 of Saimiri boliviensis. Classification (NCBI taxonomy): domain Eukaryota; kingdom Metazoa; phylum Chordata; class Mammalia; order Primates; family Cebidae; genus Saimiri; species Saimiri boliviensis. The sequence continues at coordinate 54,512,167 of NC_133450.1, read as the reverse complement.
CTAGGACTACAGGTACCAGCCACCATGCCCAGCTATTTTTTTTTTTCTTCATTTTTTGTAGGGACAGAGTCTCACCATGTTGCCCTGGCTGGTCTCAAACTCTGGGGCTCAAGCCATCCTCCTGCCTCAACCTCCCAAAGTGCTGGGGTTACAGGTGTGACCCACCATACCTAGTCAATAATCAATTTCAAATTAAAGACTCTATTTTAGAGTAGGAAGAAACCTAAGAGATCATCTTAGCCTTCTAATTTTTAGTGATAAACTAAGGCCCAGAGATAATGACATTCTTGGGCCTAGGATCCCAAGTCTCTCTAAAATATATCAAGAAACCTAACCATTCAACAATCACTAGCGACTTACCATACCTCTTTCATCTCATCTTCTACTTCCCTTTTCCAATCCACTGCATACATATTATCCTCTTGCAGCTTCTCAGACACACAAGGAACACCCCAGAAATAGGAGTTTTGCAGTTGCTATTCCTTCAGCCAGAAATCCTGCTCCACCAGATATCCACCTGGTCTTTTCCTCACTTCTTTCAAGTCTTGATTTAAATATAACCATATAGTAAGGCATTCATTGACCACTCTATCTAAAATTGCAACTCCCTGACCACAACATTATGCATTTCCTATTCCCCACCCTGCTTTTTTCTTCTTAGTATCTATATTAGTATTCAACATACTATATACATTTGTTTCTAGGTATCTGCAGGGGATTGGTTCCAGGACACCTCCACCCCATACCAAAATTCTCAGACTCATATGTAAAATGGCCTAATATTTGCAGAAAACCTGTACACATACTCCCACATACTTTAAATCATCTCTAGATTACTGATACCATACAATATAAGTTTTATGCAAAGGGTTATTATAGCGTATTTTTATTTGTATTACTTTTTGTTGTTGCATTATTTATTGAGTTTTTAAAAATATTATTGATCCACAGTTGGTTGAATCCACTGATACAAAACCAGCAGATAGGGAGTACCAATGTATTTATCTATTGTTTACTGTCTCCCCTACTAGAATATAAATCCCCTGAGGGTATTTTTGCCTGCTTTGTTCACTACTATATAACCAGAATGTAGAAGAACAGGTAGTTATGGAGATTCCCTACTACATCCCAGAAATTCTGAATCATTAGGTCTGAGCTGCCATCCAACAAATTATATATGCAGCACTCTAGGGTATAAGATGACCACAATGTGAAAAACAGAAATATGGATAATACAGAAAAGAGAGATGAAAATTTGCCACTAAGCCTTGGGACCAGCAGGATCATAATAAGATTAATCTACAGTAATCAATAATAACGTTAAAGAGGTCCTTTTTAAAATGATTTTTTAAAGGTAGTAAACATTCTGCCTTCTGTGTGAACAGTCAATAAATATTGCATGGGATATATACATTAAAAAATTATTCATTGTTTATCTGAAATTCAAATTTGTTATTTGCTAAATCTGACAACCCTTATCCCAGCATTTCTTCTCAACAGGGCTCCAAGAATGATTCAGATGAAATATAAGTCAGATTGAGTTATTACTCTGCTCAGAACTCTTCATTGCCACCACTCTTCCCATTTCACTCCTGTAAAAGCCAAAGTCCTTTTACAACCATTCACCCCACATAACCCAGCCAGTTCCCCACCCCAACTCCTGCCTCCCAAACCTAGAAATTTTCATCACCTATTACTCCGTTTCACTTCTTCCTCCAGAAATCACATTGACCTTATTACTATTCCTTGAATGGTATTCTAGGCATGCTTCCACCTATTGGCCTTTGCCCTGGCTCTTCCTTCTCCCTGAGATACTCTTCCCTCAGATAGTCACATAGCCTACTTTCATATTCTTCTCTTCTCTGCTCAAGTGTCATCTCTTCAATGGAGACTATCATATTTTAAAATGCGAACCAGCACTAACCCTTAAGTACTATCCCTTCCCCATCTCAGTTGACTTGTATCACTTTCTAACATACTATTTAACTTACTTGTGATGTTTATTATCTACTTGCTGTAAGTTCCATAAGAACAGGAATATCCCCGAGTATCCTGAACAGTAAGAATTAAATATTTGTTAAATAAAACGGTAAGTAAATGAACTAATGAATGAATGAACAAACCTCCATCTGTTACTCTGTAGAATTTTGGTATTGGTTACTATATGATCCCTAAGGTGTCATAAGTTTTAACATACTATGACTTCAAGAAAGTCCCTCCTCTAATACCTCTACACTAATATTTTAAGTTATAGGACTCAAAATTAAATAATATTACTATATAATAATTATATGATAATATATAGCTTAAAAATATTCTAGTGTTAAAAAGGGGGTCATACATTTCCTTGCAGTCTATGCCTAACCACCATTTTCTCCCAAGAAAATCTAATATCATCTTCATTTTTCCACTGACCTAAACTCCAAAAAAAATAGACTTCATGAAAGAAAATCTAGTGCAAAGAATAGCTATGGTTCTATGGTAGCTTTATTAAAAACTATGACCGGCTCAGTGGCTCACAACTGTAATCTCAGCACTTTGGGAGGCCAAGGCAGGCGGATTACTTGAGGTCAGGAGTTTGAGACCAATCTGGCCAACACAGTGAAAACCCATCTCTATTAAAACTACAAAAATTAGCCTGGAGTGGTGGCAGCGCCTGTAATCCCAGCTACTTGGGAGGCTGAGGCAAGAGAATCACTTGAACCTATGAGGCAGAGGTTACAGTGAGCAGAGATCATGCCATTGCACTCTAGCCTGGGTGACAGAGTGAGACTCCATCTCAAATACATATACATACACACACACACACACACACACACACACACACACACACACAATAAAGTACACTGTCTAAATCTTTGAAAACTAAAGCCACAGTATGGTATGGAAAAGCTAATCAAAAAGCAGGAAATTTTTTATCTGCTTACTAGCAAGATTTAGTACAATAGGGTTTCAAATATAAAAAAGCTGCAAATTTGGATTTTTCTTTCCGAAACTGGAGAAGCAATATCTCCTTTAGTTGGAAAACAGTTGCCTTAAGTGTCACATTTTCATTTAATAAGGAGGGAAAAGTAAGTCAGCAATAAAACACCTAAGATTAAGAGAAGAAAAACTTTAAATCCTTGGTCTGTGTAATTTAAAAAAAAATAAAAATAAAAAGTTTTAATGCCCTTAGTAAGTAAAGTCTTCAAATGCCAAAAAAATTAAAAGCCTTTAACCACCGTGGTGGTGCTTATAAAATGCAGAAAATGCTTATAAACACTAAACTCTAAAAATCATAGTTATCTGTTATATAAACTAGTCATTTTGTTGCAAGGAAGCCTGGAGACCTAGCAACCTAACTAAACAAGAACCTTTCCCCAAACAAATAAAGTACTGCAGCAAAGATGCTGGAAAACCAACATCAATTCCTTAAGAATGTCCTTAACTAAACTGCAATGCAGGGGAAAGCATTTATAATTCTGATAGCAGCTCTTCTAAAGCAAAGCAATTATAAGATCAGATATGAACAGAACACTTGATCCACCCTCCAGACTCAAAATCAGAGCAGCCCAGCAGCTGGTTTTGAAACCCACAGTTCCACATGCTCTGTTCTCTTCCCCTCAATGACCCTTCAAACACTGCTATGCTGAGAATCAAAGGCCCTCTGTTCCTCAAGGATATGGGATGGGGAAAAATAATTTCCTGATTGGAAAAAAAAAAATGAGAGAAGAAAAATGAACTCGTGAAAGCCAAGTCAGAAAGAAGGTAAATAATTTTTTAAAAAAGAATTGTTCCACCTGAACCTAGGAGGCAGAGGTTTCAGTGAGTTGAGATCATGCCACTGCACCCCAGCCTGGGTGACAGAGTGAGACTCCGTTTCAAAAAAAGAAAAGAAAAAGGATGATTCTGTGAGAAAGATTTGGATAAATTCTTATTAGACAAAATCAGATAATGAAATTCAAAGGATGTGGAGTAGTTTTACCACCTGTATGTTACACATAAAGGGAAACTAAGGTAGAATACACTAAATGCAAAATGAGGGTAAGGCTTGTCATTTTAACTCATAAGTAAATTCAGCAACTTCCTTGAACAAAGTAGGGAGAATGAATTACTGATAGCAAGCTGTCAGTAATTCTGAAAGAAATTTTTAAAAGGTAGGCAAAAGAGTACTGAGGAGGAAACATCCAACCAATAGCTTCTTTAGAGCTATACTAACAATACTGCTACAGCTTCTAATGGGGAATTTCAAAGCATGCTATACACAATGCTATCTACCTAAAACCATACAGAAAATAAGGTGGGGGTTGGAAGAGGCAGCAGTTTGGAGATTTTTACCTATATGAAGATATGTTAACACAGTATTTTATTTCATTGTGTTGAGTGAATGTGGTATGTGTGTGCTTGCGGAAGAGGAGAAAGAGCAAATGTGTAAGAAAAAATACCTAATAGAAGATTGGCTTTAGGATCTACTCTAACACACTCTCATCCCTCTACTATACATTTAATTTTTTAAAAAACATTTCATCTTTCATTTTAATATGTGATGTTAAGTTTCTTATTCTGTACATTGAATTATTCTTATAAAAGACACTGTAGAGATAGACATACAGGTTTCAAATCAATTAATACTATTAATATATATTTCAGGTTTGCCATTAGTAAAACTGCTTATATTTTATATAAAATATATGAAACGAGGATTTAACCTACTCAATCACAGATGTCATCTAAATCATGAGTGATATAAACAACTGTACTATATTCACATATAGACATTATTATACAACTCTATCAAATTTAAAATAAAGTTCAAAAACTATGAAAAATTATCAACGCCCCATAATGATTATTACCCACAAACTGATGCTATAAATATATTAGTACCTAAGCTCAGGTAAGTAATATATATGGAATCAATTTCAATTAAATTGTTATTACAATATCACACTTTTAAAATCTGTTAGTTATATCTTGATGCAATATTTTAAATTAAGGGTCAATAACAGATCTTTTAAAAATATTAACACCTCACTCAAAGTTCAAAAAGAGTTAATCTATTAATTCCACTGCCAAGTAGTAACAATTTTTTAACAAATGAAAATGTTCTTTAGTACCATATGCATCACATAGGTGATTAGTATTTTTTTCTTTTTAAATAACTAACATATTAAAGGCATAACAGGATGCAGGAGAAAGCAAACTAGTATTTGTATCACTTAATAGATGGGTGATTACGGGTAAGTTATTAACCTCATCAAGCCTCAATTTCCTTACCTGTAAAGATTAAGATCTACTTTTTAAAAACAATGAAGACATTTAAAACCAAAAAAAAAAAAAAATCTAATTTACAGGATTTTTGTGAAGATTTTAGAGCATGGTAAATTTGTGAAACTTAAAGAATAGCTAACAGTACTATGTACACACAGTATATATGTACTATCTATGTGCCAGGTACTTCCTAAACACATACATATTTTAACTTATTTAATCCTCATGACAACCCTATAAAGTAGGTATACAATAACCCTCAATGAAGAAACCAAGGCACACAAAGGTTAGTAACTTGCCCAGGGTCAGACAATTCAAGTGCAGAAAACGGGAAAAGAACCCAAGCAACAGGGCTTCAGAGTCTGCAGGTAACACTACAACATGCTACCTCTTCCCAATATGACAAACTCATTCAAATTCCTAGCATAAAGTATGTACTCAATGTTAGCATCTTTATCCTTTCCACCAAGACCTCTCTATGCACAAAAGCAGGAAAAATAAGCATTCACCCTCAGTGGGTATTTATCACCCAAAACAACCGTCCAAAATTACATTCTAATTTTTAAACCAGGCAACCATATAAACTTTAAGAATAACAAAATGATCCTTAATGTGCACTTATTATTTGTATCTGAATTGATATTGTCTGTTTTTTAAGAGCAGGAACCATGTCTAGTTTAAGGTTTTACATGAGATCACTGTGAAAAATAGCCTCTAGCAAATATTAAGTAGCATATTTTATAAAAATTAAAGTCAGAGTCTTGGGTATATTAGTCAATTTTTAAGTTATGTAGATAATAGAGCACAGACACAGTCAAAAATCCAGTTAAGAAAATAAAGACTCATATGCTCTAGCCTAGAAAATAACGGATACTAAGCAACAATAGAAACAATTAGTTAATTCTGCTTTTCTTTTTGTTGTAGTTGTACAGAATCATATTCAGCTTCTTTTCCTTTTGTTGTAGTTGTACAGAAATTTGTGTTTCTATGCTAAATCAAATGCACATACTTACTATAAGCTAATACATAGTAGCCAGAGTTCATGACTCCTTACTACATGCCAGGCGTTATACTAGTGGCATTACATTTCAGCTCTGACAGATCAAGTGCCTAGCCTAAGTTCACACAGTTAACAAGTGAAGAGTTGGGATCAAATTCAGATTTGCCTGAATCCGTAGCCCATACTTTTTCTACCAAAAGTACCCAAATCTAGCCGTGTATAAAAATCACCTGGGGAGCTTGTTAACAAAATTGATGGTCAAATATCAGACCTAAAAATACCAATTCCCAGAAATTCTGATTTATTTAACAAGCTCCCAAATGATTCTTATGCAGGAAGTTGGCACCAGTACTAAGAGTAGCATTTAAAAGCCACTGTACTACTTTCAGCTGCCTCCTCTATTTTCCTTTAGGTTTCATGATTAGAAAGTGGGATTACAGAGTCCCAAACACTGAGGGTTAGATTCAGGTAAGTGACATTAATACAGTAAGGACCCAATTCAATTTTAAATTGGAAAAATCATTATGGAAAATGGCACCACCAATTTTTCATTCACTACCCAACTAGGACTCATCTTCAATGCCTTCCTCCCTTCTAATCTCTCTCTTAAATCTATCTCTTCCTTTGCGTTCTTACAACTAGAGGGTATTATCATATGTAGACACTGTTGGTTGCTATCCAACAGGAAATCCTAATCCCACCCCTCCTTTTCATAGGCAGAACTGACTTCCCACTGGAAAGGTAGGAAGTGTTAGATTCTCCACATTCCCAGTCTTCCCTGCAGCTAAAAGATATTCATGAGATCCAATCCTAATCAGTGAAGCTAGAAAATGACTGGTGAAAGTTTTCTTCCCTTGTAAATAAAAAATCAGGGAACACGCTCTTTTTCTTGCTCTTTACAATTCAGTGCGGCAGCCATCTTGTCACCATAAGAATTAAGCCAAGAGAAAGACAGAAATGCCATTCCTCAGCACTACTTTCTAGTTGAGCTACTTTCTGTAGTTCTCATTCCAAATATCTTGTAATTTCTTGCTATGACTTTGCTTACATAGTCCTTTCAACCTAGAATTACCTTCTGCTATTTTTCTACCTGCCAAAACTACACCTCACCTTCAAATTATTACCTCTGAAGGACTAGAATTAATTTGTCTGTTCTAATATATTATTTATACCCATGAACTGCTGCACTTGCCACATTCTTCCTTCTATGTAAATAAGTATGTATTAATATATCTTCCTCACAAGGCTGGAGGCTTTACGAGGGTAGCACCATGGATAAACATAGTGTGTGGTATAGATGGTTCTTGATTGGTTCAACTGAATTTGTCCATAATTACTTAGATATTCCCAACTGTGTTGTTTAGGGGCCAAATAACCATTGCACATTAAAGGGGGAAAAAAAAAACTGAAAGAAACGTTTGGGGTTTAAGAAAAATTATTTTTCGGGTACTTCAAACCTTGTACAACTTAAGATACAAAATATATTTTGTTAGTTGCTAAATGAGAATCATAAAGATAATGTTAAGCATTACAAAATGCTGAAAATACTTACTTGTATATGCCAATTCATCTGTGCTCTCTAAGAATTAAAATGACTTTTTAAATTCTATGTCAGCCAGTAAACTTCTCAGCTTCAATGTCATTAACATTTTAGTTCAACAGAAACACAGTCAGGAAATGCAAATCAAACCACAAGATACCCCTTCATAACCATGAGAATAACTATAACCAAAAAGACAGTAAGTATTGGTGAAGATGTAGAGAAAGTGGAATCCTCTTACACGGCTAGTGGGAATGTGAAACGGTACAGCCACTTTGAACAACAGTCTGGCAGTTCTTCAAACAGTTAGGCACAGAGTTACCACATGATTCACCAATTCCATTGCTAGGTATATAACCAAGAGAGCTGAAACATAGTAGCATGAGTCATGACAGCCAAAAAGCAGAAACAACTCTAATGTCTGTCAACTGATTAAATCAATAAACAGAATATGGTCTATCCATACAATGGAATATTATTCAGCAATAAAACGAAATAAAGCACTAAATACACTATAACAAGTTTGTCCATCCCACAACCTGAGAGCTGCATGTGGCCAAAACAGCTTTGAATGTGGCCCAACACAAACTCATAAACTTTCTTAAAACATTGAGAGTTTTTTGTGATTTTTTTTAAGCTCATCAACTATCACTAGTATTAGTGTATTTTATATGCAGCCCAAGGCAATTCTTTTTCCAGTGTAGGCCAGGGAGGCCAAAAGATTGAACACTCCTGTGCTACAAAATGGATGAACTTTGAAAACATGCTAAGTGAAAGAAACCCATCAGAAAAAGCACATATTGTATGAATCCTGTTACGAACAGATTATCTGTGTCCCCCAAAATTCATATGTTGAAATCCTAACCTCCAATGTGAAGGCACCGGAAGGTGGGGCCTTTGGAAGATAATTAGGCCATAAGGGTGGAGGCCTCATGAATGGGATTAGAGTCATTATAAAAGAGACCCCAAAGAGCTCTCTCACTCTTTCCACTATGTGATAATCCAATAAAATGAGAAGGCAACCTACAAACCAGGAAGCAGGCCCTTAACCAGACACTGGATCTGACAGCACCTTGATCCTGGACTTCCCAGCCTTCAGAACTGTGAGAAATAAGTTGTTGTTTAAGCCACACGGTCTATAGTAGTTTGTTATAGTAGCCCAGCCTAAAACAATTCCATTTATATGAAATACCCAAAATAGGCAAATGAATAGAGACAGAAAGTAGATTAGTAGTTGCCTAGGGCTTGGGTAAATGGGGGAATTAAGGAGCGACAATCACAGGGTATAGGATTTCTTTTGGGAGTAATAAAAATGTTCTAAAATTGGTGGTGATGAATGTAACTCTGTGAATATACTAAAAGCCACTGAATTGTACACTTCAAATGAATGAACTGCATAGTATGTGAACTATGCCTCTAAAACTGTCTTTAAAAAACTGCTGGGGGTCTGATGCAGTGGCTCTTGTCTGTAATCCCAGCACTTCAGGAGGCCAAGGTGGGAGGATCGCTTGAGCCCAAGTGTTCAAGACCAGCCTTGGCAATATAACAAGACCCCATCTCTATAAAAAAAAAACTTAAGAATTAGCCAGGTGTGGTGGCACATGCCTGTAGTCCCAGATCCTTGGGTGGCTGAGGTAGGAGAATGGCTTGAGCCTGGGAGGTGGAGGTTGGGTGACTCCAGCCTGGGCAACAGAGCAAGACCCTATCTGGAAAAAAAAAAAAGAAAACTGCTAGAACTTCACTCAGTTATGACAATTAGCAAGCCTTAAACACATAGGTTACTTAATAGTAGGTAAAACAGTACAGGCTGAAAGTATTGTGGTTTTGCATCTTGACCAAAAGATGACTGGAAAAATTTAACACATTTGTGAATTTTCAAAAGCAAGGGCAATTTTGTATACCAAACTTGAAAATATACATATTAGTTTCACATGCATTGGGAAAATGTATCTAACATCAACTCAGTTATACAGTCAAGAACCTGCAGTAGCCATCATCCTTGAGCCCTTCCTCTTCATCCTCATATCCAATCCATAACCAAGACCTACCAATTCTACCTCCTTCTCCATTTCCAATGTCAAGACTCCCATCCGAGATATTACCATGCTCTCTTGCTAAGGTTACTGTAATAGCCTAACCTGATATCCAGTGTCCACTCTAACATCCCCTCCATTCTCCATGCAACAGCAAAGTAATTTTTAAGAAAATCTGACCAGATTTACACCATGCTTAAAATTGCTTTCGATTGCCCTTAGAGATAGGAAGTAATAATGGTTGTAGGAAAGCAGATATAATTAGTATTACTCCCTGGGGGAAGTCTTCTTTCAACCCTCAGATTAGGATCAGTATCCTGTTACACGCTCTCCTGACAACAGGACTTCTTTACGGCACTTATCACAGATGTAATAACTCAAACTATCTTTCTTATTCTCTATCCAAAATTCCCACCACAGTATCTATCTAATATATAGCAGGTAGATAATAAACATGCTTTAAAGAAATGTCTTGGGTTCTCTAAATCATAAAACCACATGCTGTGTGATATAATAGGCTAACCTACCCAACTCTGCAAGGGCTAAAACCAACAGTTACCAAGAGAAACAAGAGAGGTTACCTGCCCCATCTCTGCTCCATGAGCCTCAGCAACACCGTCTTCGCCACCTTTGATTTACTACTGCCTATGTTATATTTCCTGCATCATTTATGAGACATGCACTTAAACAGCCAGCTTCCATCTTCCCTATCTAATCACCTATAAAAATAAAACATCATTTATATTATCACAATCATTTCCATGGCAAATATGAAAATGTCAGTGCCCTAACTCAAGGACTACAAGGAAAAATAGCAGCCTTGCAGGAAATTTTGTCAGAGGCAGATGTTAGCTACTCAAGTTCCATTTATAGGACATGTTTCCAAGCAAGTCTATTCTTTCCTGACTTTAATTTCCTCCTGTAAAAATGACATTTGGTAGACTCTCTAAATCTTGAAATTTTCCTTTTTCTTTTGATTAATTGTAACATCCTTTAGTAACATAAAAACAAATCCTTTTTTCTCTATCACTAAAACAGTATCTACTACCAGGCTACTTTTGCAAAGATTTGATGCTCAAAACATGTATCACTTATAACTAGGAAATCTAAAAGAATTGGTATTCACAACCTCTGTGGTATGACCATTGTAAAGACAAAACTGAGAGCTAATCAAGCTAAGTAAGTCTCATTAAATGGAGAAAAAAAATAAGTAATACTAAGATTTGCCTCTTAAGGACTTGATCAGATGTCTATGAACCCAGTGTCCAGGGAAAGTTCTACTCCAGTATTGCTGCAAACATTCTTCTTGTTACAAATATTTCCTCCACTCCCATCTTACCCCAAAAGAGTGGTCTGATCCTTCTTTTGAAACTTAATCCTTTGGAAAAGAAAAAAGACCAATAGTCTAACTAAAAAGCCTCTGTGCTGTTAAAGAAAAAAGTACACAAATTTTCCCCAAAACATCCTTCCCCTGGATAGGTGCCACTCCTAGTCATACACAGCTAGTGTTTGCTCACTAAAATACTCCATTCATAAGCAAGCCCCCTTTATCCTATTATCTGTTAATTTGACATAATTAATCCTATTATCTATGACATCTACTAATTTTCAAATTGCCTCTACTATAATAAACTTCATATTCTGTGTGACTTTTGAAAATAACCTATTCTAGCCAGTACCCAATTCATCTTGACACAAATTTAGTTTTTTATTTCTCAGAGAACTCTTAAAAAACAAGGCTTACCACTATTTCAACCCAAAGAAAGTAAAGGAATTGACTAATAAATTAACAAGCAAATAACTGCTTAAAACTAATGTGCAATACCAATTAAAACATTTTAAATCAATGACAATTTTTAAAATTATAAATTTAGCAATTTAGGTACATCTTAGAATATATATTCCTTTATCACAACTTTAAATTGTACTAGTTAAATGGCCACTTTCTCAAGCCTCCTCTTACTTCTGAGGTAAACTTACTCAGTTTCATAGCTTTAAAAACCACCTATATATATGCTGACACCCAAATTTAAATCTCCAGCCCCAACCTCTCCTCCACGCTGTGGACTTACTCAACATATCCAACTGTGTGTCTATTAGGCATTTTAAATTTGACACCTGTAAAGGAGAACTCGTTTTAACCCCTAACCACTCCTTCAAAAGTCTTCTCCATCCAAGGAAATTTCATTACTATTCACATAGTTGCTAAAAGCAAAACCAAAGAACCTAAAAGGAAGTGAAAATCAAATATATACTACAACATGGATAAACCTTGATAACAATTTGCTAAGTGAAATAAGCCAGACATAAAAGGACAAATATCATATGACTCCAATTACACGAGTTGGAACAGTCAAATTCACAGAGACAGAAAATACATTAGTGGTTACCAGGGACTAGGAACAGGAGGAAATGGGGAGTTCTTATTTAATGAATAGAGTTTCGGTTTGGAATAATGAGAAAGTTCTGAGGATGAACAGTAATGATGGTTACACAACCATGTTAATGTACTTAAGGCCACTGAACTGCACACTTTAAAATAATTAAAATGGTAAGTTTTATATTATGCATATTTTACTATACCAAAAAAAAAAGAAAAAAATCTCTTTCCTTCACCATCTACATCCAGTTCATCAGCAAGTCCTCTTGGCTCTATCTTCAAAATATCTTTGGAACCTAAGTACTTATCACTACCTCTACCACCATAGTCCAACCTATCAACTTTAGCTTATGCTGTGGCATTAGATACTAGCTAGTCCTCTTGTTCTATTCTTAATCCCCTATACTCTATTCTCTATACTATAGCCAGATCCTTTTAAGGAGTAGATTAGATTGTCACTGCCCTGGTCAAAAACCCACTACACTATACTCAGAAAAAAATCCAAATTTCCAGCCAGGTGCAGTGGCTCATGCCTGTAATCCCAGCACTTTGGGAGGCCAAGGCGAGCGGATCATGAGATCAAGAGTTCAAGACCATCCTGGCCAACATGGTGAAACCCTGTCTCTACTAAAAAAAAATACAAAAATTAGCTGGGTGTGGTGGCATGTGCTTGTAATCCCAGCTACTCTGGAGGTTGAGGCAGGAGAACTGCTTGAACTGGGACCCTGGAGGTCAAGGCTGCAGTGAGCCAAGATCATGCCACTGCACTCCAGCCTGGGCGACAGAGTAAGACTCAGTCTAAAAAAAAAGAAAAGAAAAAAAATCCAAATTTCCACTATGGCTCGCTCTGTCTGACATGCCTCTATCTACCTTTCCCCTAGTCCACTCTAGTCACATGGACCTTCTTCCTGTTTATTTTGTTCATGAGGCTTTCCTCCTGTTTATATAAACACTTCAAATATCCAAGTTGATTTCACCTCAGGGCTTTTGCTCTTCCTGTGGCCCAATTACTCAATTCATTCACATGTCTGCTCGAATGTCATGTCTTCAAAGATCTCCTCCCTGACATCCTTATCTATTTTGTACCTCCTATCACTTTCTTTTTATTTTATTTTACTTTTCGTATTTTAGAGATGGGGTCTCACTCTGTTGCCCAGGTTGCAGCACAGTGGTGTGATCATAGCTCACTGTAGCCTCAAACCCCAGGGCTCAAGCAATCTGCCTCAGCCTCCTAAGTAGCTGGGACTACAGCTGTACACCACCATGCCCATCTAATTGTTGTTGCAGAAACAGGGATCTCACTATGCTGCTCAAGCTGGTCTCAAAGTCCAGGCCTGAAGTGATTCTCTCAGTTCAACCTCCCAAGTTGCTGGGATTAAAGGCATGAGCCACAGCACCCACTTTCTACATCCTTACACTGTTTTATTATTTTTTTGTAACCATTATTACTATCTAAAAGTATATGTTTATTATGTCTCTTCCAATACACTGTAAACTTAAAGACAGAAACTTACACATTTTACCACTATATCTCTAGGACTAAAAAGAGTGCATAGCACATGTAAAGTACTCAGTAAAATCTTGAATTAATTAATAAAATTATCCTTATTTGTAGAAGCACTGAGTATTATACCCTTTATTTTCATTTCATATAAATAGCCTTTATTGGACATTAAAAGAAAGCATGTTATTTGAAACAACCAAGAGGTAAGCCTCAATCACCATAAGTTCCCATTTTGCCTTTTCAATCAGGGTCAGGCTTTGAAAATGGAACAAATCCTTCACAATGCTATCAGTGTGGCCCACAACCCAAAACTCTATGAATTTTACCTCAATTTTTAAAATTAACTAATTAATAAACATTCTTCTATCAGCACCAGATGACACCCTAGATATTAACAGCTTCTGCTCAGATCTTCCTCCTCTGTTTCCATTGCCCCACTAAGAAAATAGGAAGGACTGCCAAAATATAGACATCTAAAGATTACCATGGATTTCTTTTCAGTAACTTTAGCTATGGACTGGTCATTTTGGAAGATGTGCTATTAGATGTCTGCAAAATCAGAATAATTAGTGCCTTAATTGTTTACAGATGCTTTTAATTTGTGTATCTGACACCACCTCTTAAACCACATTTCACTTAGCAATGACATAATAAAATACTACCCATGCCTTAATTTCTAGAACAAGTTCCTTTCCATCACTAAGTAGGTAAATGGAAAATTAGCATTTGTTATTCTGTTGCATATATCAGCTCAGGAGCTGAAAGACAGCATCAGAAACCAACAGAATTATGCATATCCAGAGCGATAGTTTTCATTAATGTTTCTTGGCCGGGATACACTTCAGCTGCACACAATGTTTTAAATAGCCTAATAGAAACATGACACAAATATCCTATTCCTCCTTAAGTAAGCTGTATTTTTAAATCATTTTTAAAGAAAATGCGCATGTGGAGAATAGGATTAGATACATTGGTGTCCTTTATTTAAGCCACCCCAAATAGCCCAAAGGACAGAACTGGAGCCTTCATCAGTTTCCATGATGACTGGCAAAGGGCCCCATCACAGTCCAGATAACATTTCAGCACAAAGTTGAGAGCAAAGGCTGTTCCAGGGTTTGGAGAAGGCTTATGCTTTCTTATTTACTCAGAAAAAAATCGAAACAGAGAGCAACCCTACAGCCATTCAGGGAACATAGACTTCCTTCAAAGACTACCTGAGTACTTTCCTCCCTTAATTCAAGAATGTTACATTGTTTAAGAGCCACAAGCAGTACTCTAACTTGTCAGTTATTGCTCTTAGAAAATCCTAGCTTGTTACCTGTCCTGACAGTAATAAAATCATCTTTTAAAGCAACAGTAAGATACAGTTCTTCCTCCCAGCTCAACTGAAAAATAGGCAGTTGTACTTTATTACCAATGAAGTAGAACAAGCTGCCTGCTCTCTTTAAGCAGCCATTTAAGATGTTTTACAGAACTGCAAAGGAGACTTATGTCCTTTTGGAAGACGAGAGAGAGAGAGAGAGAACGAGAGAGAGAGAGGCTTGCTGAAGAAGCTTCTTGAGGAATCCATTTTCTGTAAAATTAATTGATGTGGTTAATTTGGCAAAGCATTTGAGAGATGAAGGAAAAAGCAAGCACATGGTGAGAGTTTCAAGCTTATAATGAGTTTTGTCTTATTACATCAGCAATATATAAAGGCTCTTTAAAAGTGTTTTCCCTTTCATCTGAACGCTCATTGACCCATTTCTGTACAGTGGAGCTGACCCAAGCCCTTTCACATAGTGCAACTGCCAAAAGTGAACCATCACACATTCCTGACCGGAAAGAAACAGGCTGGAACGAAATCTGTCATGTGAAATATTTCACAGCCAAAATTAAAGCTTTAAAATGCCACAACCAAAGACAAAACTGTTTTGATTTCAATTCTCAGAGCCTTTAATCTTATCAAAGCTTGTTCTAAATCTAATACTTGCCCACTTTCCTGAATTTTCTGGCAGATTAGAATAAGGTTTCAAACAAGTCTTTGGTTTTTGCTGTATATGTTTTAACTGAAATAAAAATGCTGAAGCACAAGATATAAACTCCCTTATCTAAAAGCTTCTCTAAACATAATTCTCCCAAGTCAAAATGTTTCCTTGGCAAACTTATGGACATTTTAGAAAATGCAGTAACAGCATTCAAAATGTTGGAGAATTCCACCAAAGTGTAATCTGTTTTCAACCACTTAGTATTTACTGAGTACATAACAATGGGCCAGTCAATAGTGGCCAATGATGTAAGAAGCAGTCTCTGACCTTGTGAAAGTCATGGTCACACTAATGGCATAAGATAAACATGTAAACCAATAGAGAAGGAAACGGCATTTAAAACCACTACGGTGGCTCCATGTAAGAAGTGACATCTAATCCGAGACCTGAAGGATAATAGAAGCTGGGCAAAGAAGGCAAGGAAGACAGTCAGTGAAAAAGAGCAGTACCAATAAAGTCAAGTACAGAGTAGAAAATTAGGCAGAACCCAATCCTTAAGAACTAAGCCAAGTGGCCAGGTGTGGTGGCTCACACCTATAATCCTATAGGTGTGAGCCACTTTGGGAAGCTGAGGTGGGTGAATGGTGGTCAGGAGTTTGAGACCAGCCTGGCCAACATGGCAAAACCTCGTCTCTACTAAAGAAAGCAAAAATTAGCTGGGCGTGGTGGCAGGCACCTGTAATCCCAGCTACTTGGGAAGCTGAGACAGGAGAATTGCTTGAAACTGAGGGGTGGAAGTTGCAGTGAGCCAAGATTAGGCCACTGCACTCCAGCCTAGGCCACAAAGTGAGATTTCGTCCCCCCCCACCCCGCTCCCCCCCCCGCCCCCACCAAAAAAAAGAACTAAGCCAAACAATCTCAGCAGAAACCTGTAGGCCATCAGAACTGTCCTACAATCAATATGAAGAACCATTATTTAATTCAAGGTGGATGAGATTAAACAGACCAATTAAGAAGCTATGGAAAACTCTCAAGTGAAAGACGGTAAAATTCTTAGCTAAGTTCAGGACAGTGGCGAGAAAGAGATACCTCTCTAAAAAAACAGCACTTAGTTGCTGATATATAGAAGCAGAGTGGGTGAAATGAAAGAGATGAAAGACAAGGATGATGTCAAGGTTTCAAGGCTTTTGATATACCTCCCATCAAAAGGGAGGTCTATGTCTCCTCCCCTTGAACATAGGAAGGCATATAACTACTTCAACCACTAATCCAGACTGACCACCAAGGATAGGTCACAAAAGGCATACAGCTTCCTCCTTATTCACTGGGACGCTTTTAGAGCTCTCAGCCACCAAGTAAGTCCAATTATACTGAGGCTGCCATGCTACGAGGAAGGCCATGCAACATGAAACAGCCATGCAAAAGCACTGCAATCAACAATCCTACCTGAACTAAGCCTTCAAGTCATTTCAGGGCAGCTACCAAACTTGTGAGTAAAAAGCCTCCAGATAAATTACCAGTGAAAAGTCCATTTTTCACATTAATATAAATCAAGACCATGTGCTAGGAATAAAGAAACTGGAATTGGATAGAGGACCTGATGAGAGTGGGAGGATTTGGAAGAGCATCTGTGGTAAATGAGAAGTAGACGAGATAATTAAGGAATCAACAAGTCATATAGAGAGCCTAGAGCAAACTGGAAACAACAATCTCCCAAATAGTCACCAGCCTATACATTAAGATAAAGGTAGGTCTGGTGACGCACACCTGTAATCCCAGCTGAGGCAGGAAGATGACTTAAGCCCAGAAGTTTCAGACCAGCCTGGGCAACACAGTGAGATCCTGGCTTTGCCAAAAATAAAAGATTAGCCAGGCATGGTGGCATATACCTATAGTCCCAGCTACTCAGGAGGCTGAAGCAGGAGGACTGCTTGAGCCCAAGAGTTCAAGGCTACGGTTAGCTATAATCACTCCACTACACTCTAGCCTAGGTAAGAGAGCAAGAAATTGTCTCTAAAAATAAAGAAAGAAAAAGGTAAAGGCAGGGCTGTTCCAATTTTGTATCCCCCATGCCAATCAGAGCACCTAAGAGATGACAGGCCCTTAGCAAACATTTGGTAAATGAATCTATGAAAGTTTGTGTGTAGATGTCACAATTATCAAATATTCACAAGAAAAATTCATCAATTATAATGAGTATTTCCATTTCTTATCCTGAAAATATTCTTAGTTTTAGTAAAGAGTTGTGCTTTATAATTACAAATATAGTTTCTGAGTCCCTCTCTTAGTGAATATGAAATGTGTGAATTCAAATGCACTTGAAAATATAAACACATTTCTTACCAAGAATTACCTTTTAATTGATAAGCAAAAAGCAAAACATAATAATTTTGCAATCGTTTCTTCTGAATCTGACCTTTTGCCCTAGTTTCTCCTCTAGCTTTAAAATAACTATACTTTAAACAAAAATAGCATAACTTTCCTTCAAAATGGCTAACCACAATACTGAAACAAAATTTTTTTGTAAGAAATGTTACATGTTGTATATACTTCCAAACTATAACAAAAACATTAAGAATAGGTTAATTTAATATAGCATAATCCCTTTAAAACACATGTATTAAAGGAAAGATGAGCCCCAACCTTATAAACTTTAAGTAGTATACATCAGGATTTCCCATGTGTAATTGTGAGAAATATATTTTCATTCATATTTATTTGAAATTCACATAACTAATATTCCAGATTCTAGTAATAGTAAGCTAATAAGAACAACTCTTACTAGCATTTACTATATGCCAGACAGCGTGCTAAGTGCTTTACATGTATTATTTCCTTTAATATTCACAAGAACGTTATTAGGTAGGTACAGGAAAAAGTCAGAGAGTTTGCAAGAGACAGAGCCAGAATCAAGCCCAGGTATATCTGACACCAAAAGGCTGGACTATTAACTACTATACACATATTTATTAATGAAGAAAATAGTGTTATAAGTGGTAATACAAAATATATTCTGACTTAAGACTGTCGAACTTTTCAAAAATCAAAACCTAAATCTTGAACTAAAATTTCTTAGTTTGTTCTGACATGATCACAGAACTTCAAAGGCTAAAGATAATCTTAACTGTGTTTAAAGAACCACTCATAATAATTTGTGAAAAAAAGCAGTACATCTAGGAAGAATAAGTATAAAGACATTGTGTGATCATGAGAAAAAAATTAATATTTTGAGAAAAACATCAATAAAAAGGAAATAACAGAAGAAGCAGGTCTTTGAAGAAAAAACTGCTTTTTTTCCCCATCTTTAAGTTCAATTAAAATTTTGGTCAAATTCCTTGTAGCAATGGAAAATAAGTAAAAATGTAAAATAAGGTTTGCTAAAACAATCGAGTGGCCGGCCTGGCCGAGTGGCCGGCCTGGCCCAGTGGCCCACTCCTGGAATCCCAGCACTTTGGGAGGCCAAGGAGGGCGGATCACCCAAGGTCAAGACCAGCTTGGCCAAGATGGTAAAACCTCGTCTCTAGTAAAAATACAAAAATTAGCTGGGTATGGTGGCACACGCCTGTAGTCCCAGCTTCTTGGGAGGCTGAGGCAGAAGAATCACTTGAACCTGGGAGGCAGAGGTTGCAGTGAGCCAAAATCATGCCACTGTACTCTAGTATGGGCGACAGAGTGAAACTCTATCTCAAAAAAACAAAATACAAAAATTAGCTGGGCATGTGGCTGTAATCCCAGCCACTCAAGAGGCTGAGGTGGGGAAATCGCACGAACCTGGGAGGCGGAGGTTGCAATGAGGTGAGACCAGGCCACTGAACTCCAGCCTGGGCACAGAGCAAGACTCCATCTCTCAAAAAAAAAAAAAAAAAAAAAAAAGAATCGAGTAGGCCAAGTGCAGTAATCCTAGCACTTTGGGAGGCCAAGGCTGGGCAGATCACTTCTTGAGGCCAGGAGTTCAAGAGTGGCCTGGCAAACATGGCAAAAGCCTGTCTCTAAAAAAAAAATACAAAAAATTAGCCAGGTGTGATGGCACACACCTGTAATCCCAGCTACTCAGGAGGCAGAGCCAAGATTGTACCACTTGTACTCTAGCGTGGGTGAGAGTAAGACTGTCTCAAAAAAAGAAAAAGAATCAAGTAAATAAGATGTGCACTGATTCTGAAATATTACTTATAAAAAGCTTTTACTTAGCTAGCAATACTAAAAATTTATTTCAAACTTAGAAGAGGTCAACCACTGTGCTGAGTGCTTCACATACATTGTCCCACTTAGATTTTAATTACTTCATTTGCTCAGGGAAAAAAAAGCATAATGGGTTTTTAACCAACTAAAGACACCTTATCCAACACTTGGAATTTGCCGTGTATATTTTATTTATTTATTTACTCACCCATTCATTTATTTACAGCCACTATTCATTTAACACGCTCCACAATCACTACCAACATTTATCAAGAACCTACTGTGTTCCATTACTGGACAAGGCACTGAGGATAAAAAAAAGGAATGGATAAAAAAAAGGAATAAAATAAAAATTATTGTCCCCTAATGGTTCACAGACTGGGAGAAGAGACAGTAAACAAACTTTATAAAATAATATAGGAAGTGTTCATCCTTTCCTCAAGGCATCATAGCAGGGAAAATAGAGAACAAGAATAACCTAATGCTGGAATAATAGTGAGAGAAGTCATCACAGAAGATCCACAATATGGGTCCAAATAAAGCAGTGGCATCAAGAAATGAAATAAAAGGATACAGTCTATAAAGCTTTAAGTGGCATAAGCAGCATGAACAGGTGATTGATTTGGGAATGGGAGATAACCGTATGATTCTTTCATCTATATTCCACCAAATACCATAGATAGGTAGATAGACTTCCATGAGACAAAGACAGATACAGGAAAGAAGAGTTTGGTTTTACACATGCTGAGTTTGAAATGCTTATAAAGGATTCAAACAGACATCTACAGTAGACAACCAGACAGACCTTACTGGTACCTGGGAGAGATATGAAGACTGGTGATGCATGTGGAGTAAAGGCACATGAGTAGTAACCAGAGCAGTAGGAAAAGCTGAGATCACTAGATAGAGCATAAAATGAGACGAGGGCCAAGTAGAATAATGGAGTACAGACATATACCCCATAACAACATTTCAGTCAACAATGGACATCATAGCACAACACGATTCACCTGTTTATGGTGATGCTGGTGTCAACAAACCTACTCTGCTGCTACTTACACAAAAGTGTGCAATAATGCCCTAGGCCTTCACATTCATTCACCACTCACTCACTGTCACCCAGAACAGCTATCAGTCCTGCAAGCTCCAATCATGGTAAGTGCCCTTGCAGGGGTACCAGTTTTTATCTGGTTTTAACTGTATTTTTACTGCGCCTTTTGTTTAGATACATACTTGCCATTGTGTTACAACTGTCTATAGTATTCAGTATAGTAACATGGTATATAGGTTTGTACTCTAGGAAAAATAGGTTATACCACATACCTTAGGTATATAGTAGGCTATACTATCTAGGTTTCTTTAAGTACACTCTACGCAGTTCATACAAAAATGAAGTCACCTAATGATGCATTTCTCAGAAGGTACCCCCATCATAAAATAAACCATGACTGTACATCATCTTTTAAGAAGCAGGAAAGAACAGTGTGTAGGGCACTAAGTCACAACAAACGCCTCCATACCACACCACTCCTCACAAAAACAAAGCAAAACAAAACTTTACACTTAATACTTTCAAATCTGCTTGTGCAATCATACATATAGCAAACATTTACCATGTATTTCCGACATCATAAGGCATGCACTAGCTGCTGAGGGTAGCCAAGAATAAAGACAACCTAGTTATTAATCATAAGAATCTAGCTAAAATAGGAGCAATACAGCAAGTATGTTAAGAGCACAAGATCTAGGTTGGCATTCGAACCTTAGCTCTGTCATTTACTTTCTGGGTGACTTGAGACAAATTACTTAACCTACAGGTGTTTCTTCTTCCTCAACTACAATGGGGATCATAATAGATTTATTCCCATAAGGTTGCTATGAAGAGTAAATGAACTAAAAACCAAGTCATGAGGACTAAAATAGTCCATGGAAAACATGTATAACACTGCTTTATACATAATGCATGGTCAATGAAAATTAGTTGTTTCCTATTATAAAAATTATCAGAATGGCTGCATGAGTGCAATTATAATACAAATAAACAGTGTTACTGGATTTCAAAAGATGAAGAAAGGAGCAGGCCAGGTGTGGCAGCTCACGCTTGTAATCCCAGCACTTCGGGAGGCCAAGGTGGACGGATTACCTGAGATCAGGAGTTTGGGACCAGGCTGGCCAACATGGTGAAACCCCTCTCTATAAAAAATACAAAAATTAGCCAGGCATAGTGGCACTTGCCTATAATCCTAGCTACTTGGGAGGCTGAGGCAGGAGACTCACTTGAACTCAGGAGGCAGAGGTTACAACGAACCAAAATCACACCACTGAACTCCAGCCTGGGCGACAGAGTGAGACTTCATCTCAAAAAAAAAAAAAAAAAAAAAAGACCCTCACTTGGCAGGAATTCAGGGAACACTTCAATGAGCTGCCCTTCTGAGCAAGGCTAGCTCATACAGTGCCTTTTTGTGAATTACAAAGCAGTTACTCTTTTTTTGACAAATCATAAATAAGAGAACAAGAGGTATACATCAAGAGGAGGGTAGCCTGCATTTCTGTCATCACTCAATCCCTTCAACAAGTACACTTGTGCAGGATATAACCAGCACAGCCATATAAGGAAAGCTGAAAAATATGACACATAAAGCTGATGAAAGGTAATGCAAACATTCCAGTAGACAAGTAGAAGAATGACTGTAAGCTATCAATAATAATATATCCAGCCTAGGCTGGCTTTGGCAAGTAACCCAGATTAGCTAGCGCATAGGAGTCATTTAGAAGAACAGCTAAAGATAAACCCAGAAAGGTAGATTGAAGCCAGATGACAGAGAATATTGAATATCAGCAAAAGCATCCTGCTATGACTCTGAGCAAGGGAGTAATATGATTTCAATAGTGAGAGAAGTCTGGTATTATGTACCAGAAGGATTTAAGTAAACACAGGCCAGTAATAGGCCATTGCAGTGGGATGCTGGTTTATGAGTTTCTTAAAGGCAGGACTCTGTCTCATTCATTTTTGTATCCTCAAAACTAACACAGTGCTTGGGACAGAGTAGGCACACTATAATTTTTTGAGGATATAAATGAATGAAGGACCAAAAAGTAGCATGTGCCCTAATTAAAGTAGAAATAATGGAAACAGAACCATACATACTGGAAAAAAATTGCAGAGATCGAAAAAGGGATTATTTGCTCGCGGCTGAAGTGTGGTAAGGATATTAGGGGAGAATCAATAAAGACTGTAAAACTAATAAAACTACATGGACTGCATTACAGGTTTCAATGAGAATCAAATATAATTATGTTCATGAAAATGCTCTATTTTAAAAAATACTGCTTTACTCTAGAATAAAAGCTACTCATCTTGGGCAGATTTACTACTATCTATGACACTGAATATACCTCATCATTTTAAAACATTTGTCTTCCTTTTGTCTTCATCAGATTATAAAACCTTTAAAAGCACACTGGTGTCTACTCTGTTATGAAGCAATATTAATAAAACCTTATTAAATGTTGCTTTAATTAAACTTTCTCACTCATGAAACTATTATTAAACCAATTTCAACTATATGCCACAAAAATATAGACACATATACACAGATACATACTTATATAAATATACAATATATACTAAACATTTTTGTGAATGTAATCTTAGCAGGCTATGAGCTTCCACAGTATATGTTTATTTTTCTTTATATACCCCTGGTGTCTGGCAATGAGTGTCAGAGGTGCTCAATTAATATTTGTTGAACTAAAATGAACTGAAATGAACTGACTTAGGAATCTCACAGAGCTTATCAATGGTTTCTGATGGTCTTTAAGTTTCCCTCTCCCAGTCTCAATGATCTTCCACACTGTGCATCAAATTTATGCTGTGAAAGAATGAGATCCATAATAAGGGTGTTTTTAAGAAAGAGAAAAAAGAAAAATCAAAAAATAAGATCATAAAATAAGTCAATATATAGGATCGGGGGGAAGTGGGCATGATTTTCAGTGTTTGCCAGTTTCCATGGTTTAAATATTCCCATCATGGCCTCTTTCAAGCTAACAACATGATATGAGTTGGTTTGCAAAATTCACTGAAAATTTAACAATCAGCTCTCAAAAGCCAGTATGCGCTGGTTCAGGCACACCACTGGTTCAGGCACACCACTGCTTGCAGTATTTATATGCATAGTACACATGATCCCCAAATTTTGCACTGTAATACTATCATCCACATCCTCAAAGGAACATACAAAAGGAAAGGAAAAGGCAGGAAAAATCTACATCCTATTCCTATAATGCTTTTAAAACTTCAATGAAGGCCAGGCACGGTGGCTCACGCCTGTAACCCCAGCACTTTGGGAGGCTGAGGTGGATCACTTGAGGTCAGGAGGTCAAGACCAGCCTGACCAACAGGGTGAAACCTCGTATCTACTAAAAATACAAAAATCGCCAGGCGCTGTGGTGGGCACCTGTAATCCCAGCTGCTCAGGAGGCTGAGGCATGAGAATCACTTGAACCCAGGAGGCGAAGGTTGGAGTGAGCTGAGATCACACCACTGCACTCCAGCCTGGGTGACAGAGCAAGATCCTATCTCACACAAACAAAAAAACCATCAATGCACAAGGTAGTCTTCTTTTGAACTGGGCATAAGGTCCAGCCCAGAAATTCCTTTAGCCTAGACCAGTGAAATTCAAACTTTTCTGATCATGCACCCCAACCAGTTTTTAAAAAGGTATCTGGGCATACATCCTCAATGTCAATATATTTGTTTATAAATTATATTAGAACTACTATACTAATTACCATATATAAGGTATATACAAACAAAAATTAAGATAAAAATTAATTCAAATAGAAAAGAAAAATTTTCTGCCCATATCCCAATTAACGGTCTTGCAAATCTCTCTGGGGCTTACACAATCTACTTTGGCTATTACTAAGTACAATATGAAAAGTAAAGTGAATAGCTTCCTAGACCTGTTTCCCGTAGGCCTACAACCTTATCTTATTAGATCTTGCCACATCACAAAATATCTTGCTTTTATTATTTTCACATCACTCTAGTATATCAACTTTGGAAACAAAAGACATCACTCTATTTATAGCATTCTATCTTTAGTAGTAGTATTTCAATTTACAAAATATAGTAATTCTCAATCACTGAAAATGTCAAATCCTAGAAAACGAAGCATTCCTAAGGGTGATGTTAATATCCTCCAACAGTTGTTGGCCAAAGATTCATTTGATGAATCCAATTTTTCTGAAATAGATGATTCTGATGATTCAGACAATTCTAATGTTAGTTCTGTTTAGAAATAACTCCAAGAAGAGTTTTTATATTTTATTTTCACATTGAAAATCAGTCAGATTTGGTTCAGCCTCAAAGAGCGCATTGATGTAAAGTTAATGAGCGCCGGCAGCGAGCTGTACTTTTTTTGTCTAAACAGGAAATGGGTTAACTGTTTTCTTCATTCTTTGATCCCTTATTATATAGTTTCTTCACATTGTCTACAAGACTCAAAGCTTTGGCTAAAATGATACCCAAATTAAAAGAGGTCCACACCTACAAATTTATCTACCTTTCCATCCACTGAATTTTCCTTATTTCTTTCTTAAGGAAGACAGGGTCCTTTTTCTACGGTAACTAAGTGCCATAATTAAAATTACTAGGAATAAAACCTATTACTGGCTCTTATCTCAATAAGGTTCCCTAAACATGTATGTTTATCTCCCTTCTCTTCCGAATTCCATTCAAATGACATGGAAACAAAATGTCTAAAACTAAATAAAACCATAACCACACTAGAAAACAAAACAGAGTGACATTAGCAGGTTAGAAGTTAAAAATTCTAGATCCATGGTTCTTAAACTTTGGCATGCATCAAAATCACCCAGCGGGTTGGTTAAAACACAGATTGCAGATCTCTAATCCCAGGGTTTTTGATTCAGTAAGGGTTTTTGATTCAGTAAGTCTAGCATAGGGCTCAAGATTTTATATGTCTAATAAGTTCCCAGGTT
This sequence comes from Saimiri boliviensis, assembly GCF_048565385.1. Lineage (NCBI taxonomy): Eukaryota > Metazoa > Chordata > Mammalia > Primates > Cebidae > Saimiri > Saimiri boliviensis. Next base: position 54,486,308 of record NC_133450.1, on the reverse strand, counting down.
AAAGCAGATTCTGCTGGTCAGACAGCTACATAAGAACCATCCTAAGTAAGCAGAGGTCACTAAGAAAAACATTTTTTATTAATTCCAACTAGCATCCTCAGAGAGATTCAAGATAACGGTACAATCTTTTTTTTTTTTTTCCAGAAACAGCAAGTGGAAAATAAGAAAAATATAATTTCTTATTTTTTGGAAAACAAATATAATTTGGAAAATTGGAAAAAATATAATTTCCAAGTGAAAAACAAAATCAGAAGAACCTAATAACAACTAAGGTCCAATACAGCAGTGTGAAAAATAGTCAAAGACATCTTTCAAAACACAGAACAAAAGACAAAGAGATAGAGATATGAGAGAAAAATTAACAAGCATAAAGTTCAACATCTACTTAATAGGTTTCTGGAGACAGAATAAATACATCGCAAAACATAATTAATGAGCAGAAGAAATTTTTCCTATGCTGAAAAATACTCAAGGCTTGACACTGCAGGGCCAAATCCCACACAGGTTAAGCCAATAGCTACATGCATGCTTGTGGCACTTTTATACATAAAAGACATAAAGAAAACCTTAAAAGTGTGAGAGGGAAAATATTTGTTATTACAAAGGAATATGAATCAGACTAGCATCAGACATTTTGTTAGCATACTAGAAAAAAATGGAATGTTGTTTTCAAAGTTCAGAGAGAACATTATTTTGAAACTGGAATTCTATAGTTAACTAAAATCTAGTTAAACTACCAAATAACAAAGAAAAAATAAATATGCCTTTGGAAATTAAAGAAATAAGCAAATTTACTTCCCATATTTATTAGTTTCCTACTTCTGTAAGATATTATCACAGAAGTCCAAATAGATCTCAATGAGCTAAAATTAAGGTGTTGGCAGAATTACATTACCTTCTGGAAGCTATAGGGAAAAATCAATTTCCTTGCCTTTTCTAGCTTCTAGAAGCTGACTACATTCCTTGAATAGTGGTCCCCTTCTATCTTCAAGGTCAGCAACATATGAGAAGTATTGAATCCTTCTCATATCAAATCACTCTGACTCTGACCTACCTCCATCTTTCATCTATAAGGATCTTTAACTGGACCTGGCCAGATAATCCAGGATAATCTTCCCAAGATCATTAATTTTGCTGGTGTTAGTCACACCAGCAAAGTTCCTTTTGGCAGGAAAAGTAACATATTTACAGGTTCCAGGAATTAGGATGTGGACATTTTTGGCAGGCCATTATTCTGCCTACCAAACCATAAAAGGACTCAAGGATGTCTTTCAGAAAAAACAAAAAAAGAATTCAAGAAAGAGGGCAAGATGGGAAAGATGAAAGTAGGTCCTCCATAAAAGGAAGCAAGTTGAAAAAGATTTTTTAAGAAAAAAACCTGCTTCTACAGTGAATAAAATTTACATAACCAAATTACTATAAATCTTGTTTGTTAGTTTCCAATTTTCAGAAATACAGAGCCAAGCATCAGAAGATATGAATACCTATGTCTAGTTCCAGGGTCTGGCAGATTCCAGACTCCGTACATTGATATCATACTTTACATAGACACCACCATTATTTTTTCATATGTGCTATTTATTAGGAACTGAAGTTACATAGTAAGGGTAGAAAATAAGTTGGCAGTATAGCCACAGTTAAACATATTAAATGATTTTTGCCTGTATTATATAAAATAGGTATGGATTCTTGCCTGTATTCTATAAAATAGGCCTGAAGGAGAAATTAAAATCAATTCTGAAATACATCTCTTTTCATTAAGTAGCTGATAATTTATGGAGTTACAAATAAGTTCAATGTTAATTTTTTTTAATATCTAAAAAGATAACATCTAACAATAACGAGACTATGAAAAATGGATACTCCCACAGACTACAGCTGAATTATTTTTTCTTCTCACAAGGGAAAAAATGGAACAAATTTTTTACAAGCAAACTTTTAGGAGCAAAATTTAAAATAAGAATATCTTTTGACCTAGTAATTTTATTTCTAGGAATCTATCCTACAAAAATGTCATCACTTAGTGTATAAGAATACTATGTAAGAATTCCACCGTAGCATCATTTAGAGTAGGGAAAAAATGGGAACCACCCTAAATATTTCATCAAATGGCAACTGGTTAAATATAGTGTCATTGACCATTAATGCAGCAGCCATTAAGAATGAGGCATATCGCCGGGCGCGGTGGCTCAAGCCTGTAATCCCAGCACTTTGGGAGGCCGAGGCGGGCGGATCACAAGGTCAAGAGATCGAGACCATCCTGGTCAACATGGTGAAACCCCGTCTCTACTAAAAATACAAAAAATTAGCTGGGCATGGTGGCGCATGCCTGTAATCCCAGCTACTCAGGAGGCTGAGGCAGGAGAATTGCCTGAACCCAGGGGTGGAGGTTGCGGTGAGCCGAGATCGCACCATTGCACTCCGGCCTGGGTAACAAGAGTGAAACTCCGTCTCACACACACACACACACACACACACACACACACACACACACAAAGAATGAGGCATATCATGGAAAGATGTATGCACGCACACATATATGTATTTTTTTTTAGATTTTTATATGGAGAAAGGAAGAGCTGAAAGGATACACATAAAACTATTGCCTAAGTTAATTCTCTGGAACAGAAAGGAATACACAAACTTTCAGTTTTACATTACACACATATTCTGTTTGAATTTTGGTTTAATGGATATGCACTACTTTTAGAACAGCTTTTACCCTTAAAAAAACTTAATTCCCAACACTTAAAAACTGAACCCAGAATAATGCTTCTGTAAATCATAAAGGCAAAATTGGTTTAGGATATAACCTTCACACAAGAGCATCAAAGCCTTTTATGGGATATGTAGCAAGCAATAAATGGTTAACACTTAAATATATTATTATTATTAAATGTAACCAGAAGTGAGGGCAGCACTGAGTTTCTTAAAGATATGCAACTCACTACAACTACACTATAGCTTCTGATAGAGTAAATGAAAAAACACCAATATGCTCTTTATCATTTTAACATTTAATAAATTAATATTTATATCAATAAACACCTACCGAATCATTCGCTGCTAGTGCAAGTGCAAGATTCACTGTAAGAAACAAAATAAATAAATTTAGTAATTTTCCTTCTATTATTCATTTTACCTTTTAATATTTTCAATGTAATAACCTAAGCATAAAAATATTTTAACATATAACCCTTATTTGTAAAGAACAAGCACATAGAGGAACACAGAAAGTACAAACAAAAATAAGTAATTTTCCGGCTGGGCGTGGTGGCTGACTGCTGTAATCCCAGCACTTTGGGAGGCCGAGGCTGGTGGATCACGAGGACAAGAAATCAAGACCATCCTGGCAAAACAAACATGATGAAACCCCATCTCTACTAAAACTACAAAATTAGCTGGGCATCGAGGCACATGCCTGTAGTCCCAGCTACTCGGGAGGCTGAGGCAGGAGAATCGCTTGAACCAGGGAGGCGGAGGTTGCAGTGAGCCGAGATCACGCCACTGCCCTCCAGCCTAGTGGCAGAGCAAGACTTAATCTTAAAAAAAAAAAAAGTAATATGATGATGAATATGTTAATTTGCTTGATTGTGAAAATCATTTCATCTTAAAAAAAAAGTAATATGACGATGAATATGTTAATTAGCTTGATTGTGAAAATCATTTCAAAATGTAGACATATATCAAAACTATGTTCTACATCACAAATATATACAACTATAATTTGTCAATTATAACTCAACAAATTTAAAAAAAAAAAAATACAATTTAACCCTGGTGAGTACCACTGGAAAGAGAAAGGTTTCCTGTTTACATTATTAAACTGGTTTTTTTTTTTTAAATAAAAGTTTTCTTTTGAAATTTTTGGCAATATCTGGTTATTGGTCTTGACTGTTAACTCTTATTTCTGGTGGCATTTCTTTTACGAGTTCTGAAAGCAACATTTCCATGACAATGAAATCTATAACCAATAAAAAGACCCACCAAAAAAAATTATCTGCTTGAATGATAATATAAAAGATATAAAGATTAGGTAACATTTTAAATAATTAAAACAATGTTAAATCTTTTTAAGCATTCTCAAGTATTAGATGTATATTGACTTTATAAATGTTGAAAATTATATTATGGTTAAATAAAGGCACAATAATTAAACAATCTCATTGTAAATTTGTAGCTATAAACTAAAGAAACTGGAAAAGAACATCCCCAAACAGAAATAATTTATTAAATAGTATTAAAGTTACTAGATGTTTTAAAAATAATAACGTAACCAGTTATTGAACACTAGTAAACACTAGGCTAAGTGGTTGGCTTGTGCAATTTGTATAACCTTGCTAGTTGGCATAAGTTCTTAATCAGGAACAGAATTAATATTCTATAATACCTGCTGTAGTGGATTTTCCAACTCCACCCTTTCCGGAAGCCACAACTATAACTTGTTTAACACCTTCTATCGGTTTCTGCTTTGGAAGTCCTCGAGACATGATTTGTATTCTTCTTTGTTTTAGGGTCTCACTCTCGGCGCCAGATAACTTTTTGTAAAAAATAAATTTTTTAAAAAGCCGTTTTAAATAAGCCATCTCCATCACCACATTGTAAAAGTAAAAACAATCTGGGATTCGCCATTAAGAGGGCTTTCTTTTCTAATTCTGCTCATCTCCACTTTGAAGACATTTACCTACTTCTACTGGTAACAATTGTAAAGACACATTGCTTAAATTGATTTTTTTTCTACTAGGATACGCTGAACGTTTAAAAATGGAAAGTAAATAGGCTGCCTTTTTAAGGAGTTTAGGCTTCCACGTGTTTTGCTTTTTTTAAAATCTATTTGCTAAATAACTCAAAGCCAAGAAAGCAATGCAGAAAACATCTACGTTCTAACTGTGTTTCACGTCCCGCCACGCCTCAGCCTGGCTCTGACTGCAAAGTAGGCACGTCCAGGACACTCGGCGGGGCGGGGAGGAGGTCGGGCATCTGCGGCCCTGCAGCCCAGCATCTCTGTCCGCCCGCTTCCCCATGCCCTGCAGGACCACGGACCTGGCGCCGACAAACCATGGCTCGGCTTCCTCCAAGCCGAGCAGTGGCCCCACCAGCAGCCCGGAGCGACACCGCACCGAAAAGCAGCAGACGCTGCCAAATCCCCATGACGCGAAACTCCGCTCTGAGCCTAACTGGGGAACTGTCGCAGAGGGCGCGGAGTGATGACGTCACGTGGCAACGCTCGGCTTTTTTTTCCTACCAACCGGCCTTCTCTGGATATGTTCCGCCCAGGAACCTAATCTGCACGATCTTGTATATGGCCAGCTACAAACATTTTGCAGCGTTTTAGTAAACGTCTGTGAACTGTTGTCACATATAACGTCTCGTTTGATCCTTACGTAAGTCCCGAGGTGGGCAGAAGACTTACTAGTATCCTCCTTTTATGAACAAGAAAATGGAGAAAGTTTTTTTAAAGAGACTTGATCCAGCTTAACTAAAGTAGGAAATGGGGAACTGGAGACTGACTCCAGGATTTCTTACTAAGCAGTATACGGTCATTTAAACACTACCACTCTTAAGGATTTTACCTTTTTTATTTTTTCCTGTGTGATCTACAGTGAGAGTCTGTCTTGCGTTGGTATTCACGACTTGTGTTGCTGACAGTTTCTTGAAAGAGCGGTCAGGGTGCTTTGTTAGACTTGAAAAAGTTTACCTAAATCAGAAAATAAATCTAATGAAGCAAGTTTTGCTCAAGAAGGAACTTCAGTAAGAAGGTGGAATTTATCTTGGTGGAAGAAAGCAAGTATCCCTACATACAATACAGTTCAGAGAGAAAACTCAAAGGTAATACCCAGACCTAGAAAAAGGATCCCTTAAAGTAAGGGATGGTTTATGCTCACATATTCTTCCTAATACTCTCTAGGGTTGATTTTCATTTCTTTCATTTGCTTCTTAGATACGAGGTCATTCAACTTATTTTGCTCTAATCTGATCTTTAATTTCCTTGTCTTTAATACAGGCATAATGTATCAACCAGAAAGACTTACTGTGAGGATTAAATGAGACTTACCAGCAAAGTACACTCTATTTAGTAAGCTCCGAAAAGACAATCAGTTCCTTGCTTTTTCTCCTCCAGTCCATCCCACAACCTTATTGTTTCACTTAGCTTTCTTTATCTTACAATTTTAACTATTTTTATATCACTTTCTAATTATATCATTTTATATCTTTTCTCAACTAATTTGCTTTTTATAAACTGTAAGCCAAAAGCATAGAGATAAGGGAAATAGCCATCAGAATAATCTATTCACTAAATAAGAAATGCCGAATATCTATTTCTCTCCAAATAGTTTAGCAAGGTCTTCCAGACTTAAGACTCATTTAACAAATATTCATTGAGCAACTACTATTTACCAACTACATAGTAGACTTAAGGTATTCAGCATTGAGAAAGACATAATTCCACCACTAAAGGACTTTACAATCCAGTGCAAAAGACAGAATAAGTTAACCAAAAAAAATGCTGTATAGTATGATAAGTATAGGAGAAAAGCATTGAGTGATACAGGAGTACAAAGAAAGGGCACTCAGTTCAATCAGCGGAAGCTTCTAAATAGGGTAATATCTAAGCTGAGACCTGAATATGAATAATGTGTAGAAGTTAGCTGAGAGAATGGCAAGGAGACTGTTGTAAAGTTAGAAACGGACTGCTAAGGCTAGGCATGGTGACTCACATCTGTAATTCTAACACTTTGGGAGGCCAATGCCTCCCAAAAGATGGATGAATCCATAGTGCCATAATGTTCCAAATTAATTCTTTTTGTTGGTATCCATTTTCATCCCCTCACAGTCATGAGATATGTGTCGTATCTTCAGGCATCAAAGCTATATTCTGTAGAGGAAGAGAAGGGAATGACAAAGAGCATTTCCTAGTGAGTCTTTGCCTTTTTTATTCTGGAAAGGAAGATACACACATCCAATTGGCTAGAACCAGGTCACATGACCACCCTTAGCAGCAAGAGAAATGAGAAATTAAGCATTTAGAGGTCTCTAACTTGTAGAGTAGAGAAAGGCAATGGAGAATGTGACTGCAAATGGGTAGTAAATGAGCCAAGTCAGTATCTGTCCTATACAGACTATATCAAGTTTCCTGGGATTATGAGAGATGAAGAGCATGCAAAGAAAACTGAGAATTTAAATATCCATGGTTCTTGTGACAGTCATTTGTAGTTGGCTAACCCAATGTGGTAGAAGGAAATTTTTCTGGGGAGTTTCTGAGAAAGGTTTAGCTTTTCTGATTAAGTGGAACATAGTTGCTACTCCTTTTTCCCACCTTTACCAGGGATGTGACATGGAGATGTGGCAGTCATCTTGTGAACTGAAAAGCACAATAATGACAACCACAATAACAGAAACCAAAAACTGAGGAAGACAAAGAGGACATATGGCAGGAAGATGAATTCTTGGCAGTATAGCTAAGCTGCTGTACCATTCCTCATCTGCATTTCCAGACCTCTGATTGTGTGAGATATTTAAGCCACTAATGGCTTGGATTTCTGTTATTTGAGCTACAATAATCTGTGCCTGTTATAGCAAATAAGAAGGAATCCCATACTCTGTGACTACCTCTCTCCTGTTCACCCAAGATTAATCTCCAGTAGGGAGGGGGGACAACAGAACCCCAAATCAGTTTGGGGGATATGAAAACAACAGAATCAGTGTCCCCATTACCAGGTAGAGCTTGGTACAGTGGCCAGAACCATAGAATAAGAACAGTTGAGTGTTCTGTTTAGGCAGATAGATAGATCTCAGTAAGCCACAAAGTGGCTAAGGGAATGCTGATCCTAAAGAGAACTTAAGGTCAAGAATTAGGGAACAGTTGGGAATAATCTGCATGGTTAGTTATATACCATCTCCATGGATGCCGGTATGCATAGATAAATACCTTGAGGATGAAATTCACCTTGGCATGTGGATACTTAGCTACAATTCTGGTGGAATCTGTATTGAACAATATTTTCCCCCACTCTGACAGAAATTTATAAATAAATAAATACTGATCAAAATAAAGAAGATTCCTTGGAAATATCTCCTAATTATGTCTAGAATAATATCTTGTATTGTTTTCCAAAAAGGAAGGATTTATACCTGTTAGGTTGCCCCTCATTCCTCCCAAAAGACAATCCTTCTTAGGTGACTGAGGACTCACTGAAATTCCGGATTCCCTCACAGATAAAGAGCCTGCCTTATTCACTTTCTATAGGCCACAGATCATGTCAATGCCAAATGAGAACATGTTATCAACTCCCTTGCTCAACTCCCTAAGAAAGAATAGAGTATCTTGGACAGTTTCCTGTCTCTGCTGAATATACTGAATAAAGCTCAGAACCTTATTTCAGTTCCTTCAGTTTGAGGTTACTGTCCACAACTGACCTTCTCATCCCATCCAAAGGCTCACCAAAAAGAAAACCTTATCCCATCTATGGGACTTGTGTAAATGGCAACCCCCTTAATTGACCCTACTTTGCCTCACAGTGTGATTTGTTTTCAAACCTCTGTTTATGACTCCAAGTATGAAGCTGTCTCTTCGCTACATTGAATACTAATTTGCACATTAAAATATAGTGTAAATCTGTTTAAGTGAATAGCTCCCACAATGAACCACTCTCTCTATATGAAATGTGATCTAAAAAATTCATGGACTTTCCCATATCAAAGACTTTGCTGGCCATTCAGCATCTTAGTTTGCATAAACTAGTCCTGTCAAAGAAGTTCCCCATTCTTATAACTTAAAATTACATAAAGGAAATGTATGTATCTTTGTAGATGGGATAGACTTCTGAGAATGTGCCTCAAATGACTAAAATACACCTCTATACTTTGACAGGATGTGTTTCTAAATGCCCATATCCAAAGCTGAATAAATCATGAATGATTTGATATTTGAATTTCTGATTTACAAGATTGAACTGAATCTTAAGACAAAGGTTACAGGCTTGCTTTATACCTGAATATAGTCTCTATTTAATGTTTAAAGCTTCAGAGTCCATCCTGAAATAGGAGAATTTGGAAAAAATATTTGTCACTCAAGACAAATATTTGCTACACATGGGACCCCAGAATTCCTGTGTTTTTGCTTTTTCATTTACTCTAGTACCAAACAAGTATTCCTTTAGCCAAGCCCCTCCCACCTTTCAATTCTGTCCTAAGGACTAGAGAACATAAGTTTCTACAAGACTTTGCCGAAACCTTACTTCAGTAGGTATTCAGATGAGGATTTTCCTGTTTTTACTTTAGAGGCATACTAAAGACAATGACAAAGCAGAGACCCATCAAGATACAAACGTTCATTTCAGCTCATGTGAAGTTCTATTTTCTTTAGGGAAAATGAAATAATGTAGATGTTTGTCTGTTTTATGCTGCTACCAAAATGTGGGGATGTTCTCTATAATCATGTGACTTGGATAATATCTTATCTACTTGCTGTTCTGGTACCCAATCTTGTTGATTCGTTTCTTAATCTTTTCTATTTAGAATTTATTAACCATACACAAAGATATTATACATGATATCTGATAAATATAGCAGGTACAGAATTTGTTCAATCCTTTGATTGATTGATTGAGACAGGGTCTTCCCATGTTACCCAGGCTGGTCTCAAACTCCTGAGCTCAGGCAATCTTCCCATCTCATCCTCCCAAAGTGCCAGGATTACAGGCATGAGCCACTGCACCTGGCCCTGTTCAATCCATTTATATAAGTGAGGAACTCCTACAACTTACTGTAATCTCTCATAATACATACTATATTATCATTTAGAGCAATAGAGCAGAAATACATCAAGAGTTGTAAATTAATTTATTCCAGGGTAGACTGGCAAACTTAAAAGTATGATGTTTGTCTTCTGTCTTCCACACAGCTCTATTACTGCTTGTAGTGCTCCGATTCATACCAACTACTCTTACAGGCAGTATTTGAGTCTATTTTCCACAGCGTCTTCTGTGGCTTAACTATATAATGTTTGGACAGAGGATTTGCCTGACCATGTGTGATAATAGCTAATGAACTTATTCTTAATCCTATTAAAGACCATCCATTAACCATAACTCAATAATCCAAACACTACTGAAGTGATAAATACTCATCTTTCTCATGCTTTTCTAGTCTTTGTTAATCTTCAAAACAGACAAAATGTTTTTGCATTTAAGATGTTAATTTGGGGCATGATTGTTCTAAGGAGTTTAATAGCTGGTGTTCTGACCTGGTTAGACCCCAACAGCTCTTTTAAATACCTGATAAAGTTTTGTCAATTAATCAAAGGCCTTACTATATCAATTCCATATTTAACCTCTTTTGCAAATTTCTAATCATATGCAAGATTCTTTTTTATTTAATCATGGCTGTTTTTGTTGGGGAACATGCCGGCAGTGTGCTGTGCAGAATTTCATTTTCCATAGATAACTGTTACCAGGATAACAAAATTGATAGCATGTGCTGATGAAATGCACTACTCAAAAAAAATTTTTACGATTTCTCCAACATTTTTCTGAAGTACAATTCTTTACATCTTTTCCAGGGTCTGATGGGAGGCTTTCTCATTTCATAGCTGTCAGCACTGGCGACAGAGCAGAATCATAGAAGAAGAAAATAAGATACTTAGTGCCTTGTGCTTATTAGTTTGTAATACTATATAGCTAACTGGAAATTCTATTAAGCCATTCCCACCAATTCCTTCTAGATTATAGAATTAATTGAATATGATTTGTTCATGAACATCTAAATTTACCCTCTCTTTTTGCTCTGCCATATGTCAAATTAATCCATTCTTTCTCGACAAACTCTAAGATGGCTCCCAGTGATCCTCACCACTTGGTATTCTCACCCTTATGTAAGTCCCTCCTGTGAATGAGCAGGACTTAGAACTTGCTTCTAATCAATAAAATACAACAAAATTGATAGATGTCACTTCTATTACTATATTACAGAATACGGTAATTTCTGTCTTGCTAGGAGACCCTCAACTGGCTCTGATAAAGCAAGCTATCATGTTGTGAAATGCCCTGTGGAAAAGCCCATGTGGCAAGGAACAGCCAGTAGCCAACAGAGAGCCGATGCCCTCAGTCCAACAGCCTGCAAGAAACTGAATTCTGCCAGCAACCATGTGAGATTGGTAACAGATTCTTTCCTGCAGTCTTGTGAGAGCTCATGAAGCAAAGAACTCAAGCTGTGCCCGGATTCCTGACCCACAGATATTAAATAATATAAATAAATTTTAAGCCACCAAGTTTATGCAATTTTTTATGCAGCAGTAGATAACTAATACTCAATGATTTGGATTTTAATAAGTCTACAGTCAAGGTATAGTTTATTGTGGGTAATTCGTTTTTGCCATTTATTGAAAAAATGGCACATTTTGTTACAAAATTGAAACCTTTGTGTATTTTGAATCTTTGTTGAGAGTTATTAAATGTTATTAACTATTAATAATTCATTTTATAATATTAATTGCCAACCCCCATAAAATAATATTTTAATATTAGATACTAGAGAATAGAGACATTTCTGAAACCAAGAGATTCTTCAATCTGAATTGGAGAATCTCTTTGTTTCACAAGTCAAATTCAATTTTTCTTAGTAACAGTTGAACCCACTCAAGTCATTTCCAAGTGAAAGAAAAATTAGACATGATTATCATTCTTATTCTGCTCTTCTCTCCATGACCAGTCTTCTCTTCAGTGGTTATGTAAGAAATTAGAGTTTTATCTACATTCTCTGTCTAAATTATCAGTTTATCATTATTCTTCAATTTTATAAATAATCGGGATAAAAGTATGAAGAAAGCAATTTTTTTGCAAATAATGTATAAATAAAAACTAATACAAACAAGAATTTTCCAATGACGCTCTAAATAACTGCTAACTGCATCATTGTAAATCAGCCTATTTTGTAAAAACATTCAGTACATATGAAGTATTCAATTAATCATAATGCACACACCATATAGATATCTAAACCCAAGGAAAAATATAACAAATGCCATTATAATCTTTGGAGATAACCAACTCAATGCCGCACACAATGCTGCAGATTTTGTCCCTAAAAATATCACGTCCTTTGTAGGGACATGGATGAACCTGGAAACCATCATTCTCAGCAAACTGACACAAGAGCAGAAAATCAAACACCGTATATTCTCGCTCATAGGCGGGTGTTGAACAATGAGAACACATGGACACAGGGAGGGGAGCACTACACACTGGGGTCCGTTGGGGGGAAATGGGGGAGGGGCGGGGGGATGGGGAGGTGGGAAGAGATAGCATGGGGAGAAATGACAGATACAGGTGAGGGGACGGAAGGCAGCAAAGCACACTGCCATGTGTGTACCTATGCAACAATCTTGCATGTTCATCACATGTGCCCCAAAACCTAAAATGCAATAAAAATAAAAATAAAAAAAATAAAAAAAGAATCTTGAACCATAATCTACACATTTCTCTTTTTCTCTAGCTTTATTAAGGTATAATATAATTGATAAATAAAAATTGTGTATGTTCATGTTCACAACTGCCATGAGATGGGCAGGGCAGTTATTATTAGTCCCATTACTGCATATGGAAATGAGGAATCAAAGAGTTTAGATTATTTGTTTTAGGGCAAATTGCTGAAAGCAAAATGGAGATGGAGGTCTCTTATTACCTACACAGGACTACTGCATGCTGCTGACAAAACATTATTCCATTACGACCAGCTACCGTAAGAGAGGCACCTGGGGGAAATAGCGCTACCACTGGAGAAAGAAATCTGATTGCCAACTTCACTACTTAATTCACCTCTAAGCTTCTCATATAAATTTGTGTTTCATTAGTTTTAGTTAAAAGTAATTTATTTCAGAAGCCCATAAACATATTTAATGTTCTTGTCTTGAACGGCATTGAAATTACGTTTTAATTTATATGGTATTCAAGTTTTTATTAAAATATTCATTGTGTGCCAATTCTAATAGTTTATAATTCCTCTGCCCTTCCTAATTGCATCATTCCTTGAAATTCTGTCTCAAAGTTTTCCTTTTCCATGAAGACTTCTCTGATAATTTCATCAAGTATTAAATTTCACCGCCTTAACAATTAACATTTTATTTAATAGAGCTTGAATTTAAGGTGCAGTTTGGTTGCTTTCATTTTATAAATTTAAGTTAGCAATGCTAGCCTATGTCAAGTCTCTCTTATACAATCTTTTTTCCAATCACAATTCAGTATTGCCATAACACATCCAGGTTTATTTAATATGAGGCACAACATTACTTCTAAATTCCATCGGACCATGTTATTCTTAATTCTATCCAGTGTTGAACTTTATTACATATTGCCTTTTACTATTTTAATATGTCTTCTATTACATAGAACTACATGATATTTGAGGAGCAAAAGTATATCATAATGATAATTATATCATCTATATGTAGCACAGTGCCAGGTACATTTTAGGGGATCAGGAGTTACTGACTGGTTAGCTAGTATACAAGCAATACATACTGGAAATATCAGTAGAGTAGAGAGATAAAAAAGCCTGAGATGTTGTCAGAACTCTGCTACTAACTAGCTGTATATTAGACAAATCATTTAACTCTAAATCTATTTACTTCATACACCATGAAGGGATTAAATGAAATAATCTATAGATTCTTCTTCCAGACTCATATTGAATTAAAATAAGAACTGAAGAGAACAAAGTTGTATAACTTACACTGTTGCTAAAATAATTTTGAGAAAATCAGGCCGGGCGCGGTGGCTCAAGCCTGTAATCCCAGCACTTTGGGAGGCTGAGGCGGGTGGATCACGATGTCCAGAGATCGAGACCATCCTGGTCAACATGGTGAAACCCCGTCTCTACTAAAAATACAAAAAATTAGCTGGGCATGGTGGCACGTGCCTGTAATCCCAGCTACTCAGGAGGCTGAGGCAGGAGAATTGCCTGAGCCCAGGAGGCGGAGGTTGCAGTGAGCCGAGATCGTGCCATTGCACTCCAGCCTGGGTAACAAGAGCGAAACTCCGTCTCAAAAAAAAAAAAAAAAGAGAAAATCAAAGCGAATAGTTTAGTGATGTGTCAGACCATAAAAAGCACAAGGTATATTTTCTTCCTTATAGGACACAAATTGAAGGGTTATGAATGGATTTTTCACCTTTACCATCATTTTCACCTCTACTTCTATTCCTATCATTTGTTCATCTTTGGAATAGTTCCTGTTCTTCCTTTTGGGAACCACATTATTGACTTTTCATGTTCCAGGAAGTCTGCAACTCTAACCCCAGGTTCAGTCAAATAAATTGTTGTCCAAAGTTCTTCTTAGTAAAAAACACAAAATAGAAGTAGCACAGACTATTAAAGGTTCTCTTCATGCCTAAAACACAGAAAATAGGTCAGAACCTGTTTTCCTTTTGACAAAGTATTAAAATACAGCAACCAATATGGACATTAATTCCTGAAAATCACAAAGATATCAAAATCAATGTTACTTGTATGATATCTACAGATTCAACAAAACTCCAATCATAATCCCAGCTGTTAATAAGATAATTCTAAAATTTCTTCAGAAAGGGCAAAATTAGAGCATTTACTCCTCACTTAGGAGTGATCAAAAGTTAATTAGATGTGTCACAGAACACAATAACCATTTTAAAAATTTACAAGTTAGGCATGATCAAAATTTAAAACTGCTCATCAAAAGATCCCATTAATCAAATAAATAGCTGATTTGCAGTAGCCTCAAATAAAATAAAACCTAAGAATAAACTCAGCCAAAGAAGTGAAAGATCTCAGCTGGGCACAATAGCTCATACTTGTAATCCTGGCACTTTTTGAGGCTGAGGCAGGTGAATCACTTAAGCCTGGGAGTTTGATCACCCAGTCTGGGTAACATGGAAAAAACCCCTCTATTAAATATAAAAAATTAACCAGGCATGGTGGTGTGCACCTGTAGTCCCAGCTACTCAGGAGGTGGAAGTGGGAGGATCACTTGAGTTTTGGAAGTTGAGGCTGCAGTGAGCCAAGATTGCACTCCTATACTCCAGCCTGGGCAATGGGAGCGAGACTGTCAAAAAAAGAAGAGGAAGAGTAAGAAGAAGGAGTAGGAGGAGGGGAAGGGGGAGAGTAGGGGAAGGAGGAGAAGGAGGAGAAGGAGATGAACATTTTGATATGGTTTGGATTTGTGTACTCACCCAAATCTCATGTTGAGTTGTAACCTACAATGTTGGGGGTAGGGCCTGATGGGAGGTGACTGGATCATGGGGGTAGATTTACTCATTTGGTGCTGTTCTCCTGATAAAGTTATTATGAAATCTTGTTTTTTAAAAGTGTGTAGTACCTTCCCCATCTCAGTCTTCCTTCTGCTCTGGCCATGTGAAGGTGTACCTGCTTCCCCTTTACTTTTCACAATAATTGTAAGTTTCCTGAAGCGTCCCCAGCCACACTTCCTATACAGCCTGCAGAACCATGAGCCAATTAAACCTCTTTTCTTTATAAATTACCCTGTCTCAGATATTTCTTTATAGCAGTGTGGGAATGGACTAATACCGATCTATACAATGAAAACTGTAAAACACTGATGAAAAAAATAAACACAAAAAGATATTCCATGTTCATGGACTGGAATAATCAATATTGTTACAATGTCCATACTACCCAAAGCATTCTACAGATTCAATGCAAACCCTATCAAAATACCAATAACATTCTTCACAGAAATAGAAAAAAAATCCAAAAAAGATATATGGAACCACAAAGGAACCAGAATAGCCAAAGCAATTCTAAGCAAAAAGAACAAAGCTGGAGGCATAAAATTATATGACAAAGCTACCTGACTTCAAATTATACTACAAAGCTACAGTAACCAAAACAACATGGTACTGGCATAAAAATGATATATACACTAATAGAACAGAATAGAGAACCCAGAAATAAATTCATGCATTTACAGTCAACACATTTTCAACAAAGGGATCAAGAACATACATTGGGGAAAGAACAGTCTCTTCAATAAATGGTGTTGGGAAAACTAGATGTCCATATGAGAAAAAATGAAACTAGACCCCTATCTCTCACCATACACAAAAATCAAATCAAAATAAAGACTTAAATCTAAGAGCTGAAACTTGAAACTACTAGAAGAAAACATTGAGGAGATGCTGCAGGACATTGGTTCAGGCAAAGAGTTCTTGAGAAAAAACTCAAAAGCTTACACAACCAAAGTAAAAGTGGGCAATGAGATTATATCAAGCTAAAAAAGTTTTTTTTTTTTTTTTTTTTTTTTGAGACGGAGTTTCACTCTTGTTACCCAGGCTGGAGTGCAATGGCGCGATCTCGGCTCACTGCAACCTCTACCTCCTGGGTTCAGGCAATTCTCCTGCCTCAGCCTCCTGAGTAGCTGGGATTACAGGCACGTGCCACCATGCCCAACTAATTTTTTGTATTTTTAGTAGAGACAGGGTTTCACCATATTGACCAGGATGGTCTCGATCTGTTCACCTCGTGATCCACCCACCTTGGCCTCAAAAAGTTTTTATACAGTTAGGGAAACAATCAAGAAAGTGAAGAGACAACCCACAGGATGGGAGAAAATATTTGCAAACTACCATCTGACAAAAGATTAGTAACCAGAATACATAAAGAGCTCAAACACCTCAACAGCAAAGAAAAAAATAGTCTGATTTTTAAGTGGGTGAAGGAGCTGATAGAGATTTATCAAAAGAAAATGTACAAATGACAAATATACACAGGTTTTTTTTAATGTTCAACATAACTAATTACCAGATCAAATCAAAACCACAATGAGATATCAGCTCATCCCAGTTAAAATCGCTTTTGTCAAAAAGACAGGCAATAACAGATGCTGGTGAGGATGTGAAGAAAGGGGAACCCTTCTAAACCGTTGGTGGGAATGTAAATTAGTACAGCCACTATGGAAAATACTATGGAACTTCCTCAAAAAACTAAAACTAGAAACACCATTTGATCCAGCAATTCCACTGCTAAGTATATAATCAAAAAGAAAGTCAATATATCAAAGAGATATCTGCACTCCCATATTTATTGCAGCACTATTCACAATAGCCAAAACATGGAATCAACCTAAGTGTCCATCCATCAACAGATGATGAATAAAGAAAATGTGGTATATATACACAACAGGACATTATTCAGCCATAAAAAAAGACTTAAATCTTGTCATTTGCAACAACATGAATAGAAGTAGAGGATATTACATTACGTGAAATAATCCAGGCATAGAAAGACAAATATCATGGGTTCTCACACATATGTGGGAAACTTGATCTTATGAAGATTAGAGTGCACTGATGGTTATTAGAGGCTGGGAAGGGCAGTGGGGAAGGGCAATAAATATGGGTTGGTCAATAGGTACAAAAATACAGTTAGAAATGCCAGATATAGGTCATGGGAGGAAGGCAGCAAATCACACTGCCATGTGTGTACCTATGCAACAATCTTGCATGTTCTTCACATATACCCCAAAACCTAAAGTGCGATTTAAAAATTTTTTTGAAAACCAATAAAAAAATACAGTTAGAAGGAATAAGCTCTAGTGTTCAGTAGCAATATAGGGCAATTATAGTTAACAATAATTTATTGTATATTTAAAAATAAATAGAAGAGTGGGATTGAAATCTTCCTAATCCAAAGAAACAATAAATGGTTCAGGTGATGGTTATCCCAATTACCCTGATTGGATCACTACACATTACGTTCTTGTATCAAAATTTCACATGTACCCCATAAATAGATATAAGTATCATACAACCATAAAAATTAAAAATTTTATTTTTAATTTTTTTTAAAAAAGAAAATGAATACCCAAGCCACAGACTGGGAAAAAAATATTCACAAAACATGCATCCAAGAAGGACTAGATACTAGATATCTAGAACTACACTATTTGTTATGGTAGTCATCAATGTAGCTATGTCAATGTAAATTGATTAAAATTAAATACAGTTAAAAATTCAGTTTCTCATTTACACTGGACACATTTTACAATGAACATTTTGAACAAATGTAGGAAATTCTATTGGACAGCCTTGATCTAAAATATGAAGAGATACTGCAACTTGTTGAGAAATGTTAAATTGCTGAGAAATGTTATTAGTATTGAGAAATGCTGAATGTATAATAAAATATATTGTTTGCTAGGAAGAACAATGGCAAGGAAAACCTAGCCATTCCCATCCCCAAGTAGAAAACCACCTAGGGGATTCCAATGTGGCAGGACAATATACAAATATTATACACCAGTTAAAACAATTCTTTAAGATATCTGCCCCTACCCCTGTGGCTCCCTTCATGGAGAATACTTTTTAATTTGTCTATGATCAGTGGTAAGTGGGCATCAGATGCCTACTTGGCATATTTTGTGTTATGAGAAAATAACAAACATCTGTTTGTTAATAATGATCACCTGTTCAGAGAGAATAAATGCGTGGGTCAGAGTCTGCTCAAAGCCTTCAGCCTGGAATGCTGTCAGCACCTGAGGCTCTCGGCTCAGAAGGCTGCTGGCCTCCTAGATAGACCCACTTTGTTGTTCTGTCTGAGTGTCTGCCTCTCAGTTCCTTCAGCACCACCTGGATGGGGGTCCCTATGGCTGAGCTGTCTCTCCACAGCCAAGCTGGTTCTCAGTAAGTGGTGCCCAGAAGTGAAGCTGGAACCCAGGATAAAGAGTTGCCTGAGCAATGGAGAGAGGAGAGGCTAAAGTGAAGGTATCCTGAGTACTCTTGGAAAGAAAATCCTTGGGGTAAGTTGAGGGAGCTCAGAAGGGACCTGGGAACTTTTGAAAGAATCTTCAAGATGAGTTAGGGAGAACCCAGAAGTAGACCGAGAACTCTTGAGGAAAAAAAAACCTCCCAGGGTTAGTTGAGGGAGCTCAGAATTAGTCCAAGAACTCTTGAAAAAAATCTCCCAGGATTAGTTGGGGGAGCTTGGTAATATTAGGGTAACATGGGACAAAGATGAAGCAAACACAAGGCTTATTTGGTGTGGTCTGTTTAGGCTTTGGTGCATTCTGCCCTGGAGCTGTTTCAGACTGATGATGAGGAAAAAGATTCAGGACAGGAGAGAGCATGATGAAGTATGAAGAGAAATTATAGAGCAAAAGGATGAGAAATCAAATAAGGAAAAGGTATGCCCATCAGCACCCCCTCAGTATCTTGTCAAAGGATGGCCAGATCCTGCCAATATTTCTCCATTAAAGGAATTGGAAGCTACCTCAAAAATGAAAGTAGCTGCTTCTCTTGCCCTGTGCAAGAGAAGTAATATGGTAACCAGTTCCACCCAGCCAGAATTCACAAGCGAGAAAAGAGGGAGATTTAGAGGCATGGCAATTTCCAGTTGTTGTACACCCTCAAGATTAGCAGTGACAAGTACGGGTTGCTTTTGAGCTCTTTCCCTTCAAACTGCTGAAGGAGTTTAAAAAGGCCATTAGCCAATATGGGCCTGGGCCTCCATTTGTGCTAGGATTATTAAAGAACATAGCCACTTCTTACCTGTTGACCCCAATAGACTGGGATAATTTAACCCAAACTTGTTTATCTCTCTCTCAGTTTTTACATTTTAAGATCTGGTCGACAGATGAGGCTAATATTCAAGCTAATATAAATGTCAGTGTTCAACCTCTGATTAATATTGCCATAGAACAGCTTACAGGAACTTCCAAATCATTTTATGAGACCAACATCATCCTGATACCAAAACCAGGCAGAGACTCAACAATAAAAGACAACTTCAGGCCAATATCCATGATGACCACAGATGCAAAAAATCTTCAATAAAATACTGGCAAACTGATTGCAACAGCACATCAAAAAACTTATCCATCACAATCAAGTAGGCTTTCATCACGGGAATGCAAGGCTGGTTCAACATACGGAAGTCTATAAACATAATTCATCACATAAAGAGAACAAAAGAAAAAAACCACTTGATGATTTCAATACATGCAGAGAAGGCCTTTGACAAAATTCAACACCCTTTATGCCAAAAACTCTCAATAAACTAGGTATCAATGGAACGTATCTCAAAATAATGAAAGCTATTTATGACAAACCCACATCCAATATCATATTGAATGGGCAAAAACTAGAAGCATTCCCTTGGAAATATGGCACTAGACAAGGATGCCCTCTCTCACCCCTCCTATTCAATATAGGCAAGAAAGAAATAAAGGGTATTCAATTAGGAAAGGAGGAAGTCAAATTGTCTCTATTTGCAGATGACATGATTGTATATGTAGAAGACCCTATCATCTCAACCCAAAATCTCCTTAACTGATAAGCAACTTCAGCAAAGTCTCAGGATACAAAATCAATGTGCAGAAATCACAAGCATTCCTATACACCAATAACAGACTAACAGAGAGCCAAATCAAGAACAAAATGCCATTCACAATTGCTACAAAATGAATAAAATACCTATTAATAAAACTAACAAAATGATGTAAAGGACCTCTTCAAGGAAAACTACAAACCACAGCTCAACAAAATAAGAGAGGACACAAACAGATGGAGAAACATTCCATGCTCATGTCTAGGAAGAATCAATATTGTGAATATGGCCATACTGCCCAAAGTAATTTATAGATTCAGTGCCATCTCCATAAAGCTATCAATAAACTTCTTCACATAACTGGAAAAAGCCATCTTAAACTTCATATGGAACCAAAAGAGAGCCCATATAGCCAAGTCAATTCTAAGCAAAAAGAATAAAGCTGGAGGCATAACACTACCTGACTTCAAACAACACAGTAATCAAAACAGCATGGTTCTGGTACCAAAACACAGATATAGGCCAATGGAACAGAACAGAGGCCTCAGAGGCAATGCCACACATCTACAACCATCTGATCTTTGACAAACCTGACAAAAACAAGCAATGGGGAAAGGATTCCCTGTTTCATAAATGGTGTTGGGAAAACTGGCTAGCCATGTGCAGAAAGCAGAAACTAGACCCCTTCCTGACACCTTACACTAAAATTAACTCCAGTTGGATTAAAGACTTAAACATAAGACCTAACACCATAAAATCCCTAGAAGAAAACCTAGGCAAAATCATTCAGGACATAGGCATAGGCAAGGACTTCATGACTAAAACACCAAAAGCATTGGCAACAAAAGCCAAAATAGACAAATGAAATCTAATTAAACTCCAGACTTCTGCACAGCAAAAGTAACAGTTATTAGAGTGAACCAGGACCAACAGAATGGGAAAAAAATTTTGCGATCTACCCATCTGACAAAGGACTTACATCCAAAATCTACAAAGAACCAAAACAGATTTACAATTGAAAAAAAAAAAAAAACCCATTTAAGTGGGCAAAGGATATGAACAGACACTTTGCAAAAGAAGACATATATGAGGCCAACAAACATACAAAAAAATGCTCATCATCACTGGTCATTAGAGAAACGCAAATCAAAACCACACTGAGATATCATCTCATGCCAGTTAGAATGGCAATCATTAAAAATATGGAGACGACAGATGCTGGAGAGGATGTGGAGAAATAGGAACACTTTTACACTGTTGGTGGGAGTGTAAATTAGTTCAACCATTGTGGAAGACAGTGTGGTGATGTGATTCCTCAGGGACCTAGAAATAGAAATTCCATTTAACCCAGCAATCCCATTACTGGGTATATATCTGAAGGATTATAAATTGTTCTATTATAAAGAAACATGCACACATATGTTCACTGTGGTACTGTTTACAATAGCAAAGACCTGGAACCAACCCAAATGCCCATCGATGATAGACTGGACAAGGAAAATGTGGCACATATACACCGTGGAATACTATTCAGCCATAAAAAATGATGAGTTCATGTCCTTTGTAGAGACATGGATGAACCTGGAAACCATCATTCTCAGCAAACTGACATAAGAACAGAAAATCAAACACGGCATGTTCTCACTGATAGGCAGGCGTTCAACAATGAGAACACATGGACACAGTGAGGGGAGCATCACACACTGGGGCCTGTTGGGGTGGAATAGGGGAGGGACAGTGTGGGGTAGGGAGTTTGGGAAGGGATAACATGGGGAGAAATGCCAGATATAGGTGACAGGGGGATGGAGGCAGCAAACCACATTGACATGTATGTACCTTTGCAACAATCCTGCATGTTCTGCATGTGTACCCCAGAACCTGAAGTGCAATTATATATATTCATATACATAAAAAAAGAAAGAAAAAAAAGACAGCCTAGTATTACCCAACAATTGAGGAATACGTTTACTCTATAGACAGTAAGTGGAGAAAAGGAATTCAGAAGAAATAAAGACTGCAGGTAGCAGAAGAAAACTTTTCAAAACAATAATCACTAGCCTCTAATTTTAAAAATAAGTTACATTTATGAGACAAGATACATTTCTTAAGAAGAATCAGGGAGGAAGAGACCTTGTAAATTAAAAATCTGATGACTTAAATCAATAATTTAGTATAATGGTTGGGGCTAAAATTGAGGACACTTAAGGAAATTAGAACAGTGAGAAAGGGAATAGAGGAAAAGGAAGGAGGGGAAAAGTAAAGAAATGAATCCAGGGGCTCCAACTAACAGAAGTTCCAGAAAGAGACAGGGGAAATAAAGAGAAAATCTTATCAAAGGACTATACTCCAATCAGAAGTCATTTGCCTGCCCCTGACAAAAATACCCAAACAAAAATGACTAAAATAATAAAGATATTCCATTATCTCAAATAACAAGAAGTCTGCCAAGAACAGAACCATGAAAAATGCCTATACCTAGACAACAAGAAGAAATGGAGCTAACAAAGCTTATGGCAGTGGTTCAAGGAGAATAGAAAAAACACTGTAATACTATGCCACAGAAAACAAGGAGAAAGGGGTAGACAGATCAGCAGAAGACACTGGTGAGTCATTAGATTTGATGATTACGAAGTATTGGTCATCTCCAAGAGGACAATCTCAATGAGGTGGTGGAGTTTGAAGTCGAAGGACAAGGTGATCACGAGTGAGTAGGCAGTAAAGAAATGGCAACAATGAGTGTCTTTGAGAAGGGCAAGAAGTTAGAACTACGGCTGTTTCTCCTCAAATAACCTTCACTGATAAGGGAAAAATGTTCTCTTCTACCTAGAAAAGCCATGTCTTTCATAGTACAGGGTGACCACCTCTCCCACTTTGCCCAGGCTTTTCCCAGTGCTATAGCACTGCAAGTGCCTCCTGTGGAGAAACTTCTCGATCCTGGGGAAACTGGTCCTGTTGGCACCTGACAGTTACATGGGTGAGACACTTTATGCCGGTGGGGCTTTAGATACCTGTTGCTGATTATTGTTTTATACAATTTTATTTAGGTATAATTTACATACTATAAAACTCACCATTTCTGGTGATCATTTAAACAATAGTCTCAACCCAGGCTGTATGCTAAAATTAATAGGGAGCTTTTAAAGGAGACCAGTGACAAACTCTCACCCCTGGGGTGCCTAAGGCCCATGTGTTGTTATTTTTTAAAAGCAACCCAGTGGTGGCACATGCCTATAGTCCCAGCTACTCAGGAGGCTGAGGCAGAAGGATCACATGAGCTCAGGAATTTGAGGTTGCAGTGAGCTATGATTGCATCACTGCACTACAGCCTGGTTGGTAGAGCAATACCCTGTCTCTAAAAACAGACAAACAAACAAACACAATATAAATAAATAAATAAAAGCAACCCATTTGATTCTATTGTATAGCCAGAATTAAGAACCACTGGTTTTAAAGTAAAAAACAATACACGATACTGATGCTTTTCTAAGTTTTCAAGAAGAAAAAAAAGTAAAGTAAGCACTCAAATAAATATGATAATGTAGGCTTCTCAAAACGGGTAAATTTTTGAAAATGCAGAAAAAAGTAATATTATAAATATTTTTTGTTTTGAATTCCATGGCCAAATACAAGAATTTAGATGGTTTTTTTCAATTATAATGCAGGGTGGTAATTAGAAAAATCATAATGTATGTCCACAATTTGCATGAAATCCTGCTTCTGAAACAGTCGTACAAAATAAGAAAGTATACCTGTGTTTTATACTAATGAATAAATGTTTCATTTGAATGTGTAAAAGGGAATGCTTCAAGATTCAAATCTTCAGCCAGCTTCCCAAAAGCCTTTACATGGCAAAATGGCATTGATTTCTATGTAAAATGTGATTGTCTTTTCTATAAATGTATTATTCTTTTACTCTAAATAAATTAAAGATACCCTCCTATAGCCACAGGAGATTCTCTTAAAAAATCAGTGCTAATTCCAAAAAATGTTTTAGCATTTAAGAAATTTATTCACTAAGAAACTGAATTGACTCATATTGAGCAGGACAATTATGTTACTGGAAATTATTATACCTATCCATTACTACTTATGAGTGAAGAAAAGCTGATGTAAAAGTTATTTAGTGATTAATAACACAGCGATTATGAGTTTCAGCTTATAATTTGTGTGAGCAAAAAACATGTAACCTTATTTTCCTACAACTCAAATTCATTTTTTAAAAATTATTGTTTGTTTTTTGAGACAGGGTCTTGCTCTGTCACCCAGGCTGGAGTGCAGTGGTGTGAATACAGCTCACTGCAGCCTGGACCTCCTGGGCTCAGGCAATCCTCCCACCTCAGCCTCCCAAATAGCTGGGACCACAGGTGCATGGATTTTTTTTTTAATTTTATTTTTGTACAGATGGGGTCTGTGTTGCCCAGGCTAGTCTTAAACTCCCAGGCTCAAGGAGTCCTCTAACTTTGGCATCCTAAAGTGTTAGGATTAGAGGTGTGAGCCACTGCAACCAGCCCAGTTTCTATTTTGAACTCTAATTTTACTATATGGAGCATGGCATAATCTGGCTCTGTTTTTGAATGTCTTGGACAGTCACAGGTTTGACCTGTCCTGTCCTTGGGGCTTTGTCCAAAAGGTAGAGCATAGAACCTTCTGTGAGATACCCACCAACATCTATTTTTCCATTGCTTCTTGCTGCCTCTCCTCTCCTCAGACACTCTTGATAAAGGGCACCTACCAAAAAAAAAAAAAAAAAAAAAGAAAGAAAGAAAGAAAAAAAAACACAGCTAGCATCATACTTAATAGTAAAAGACCTAAAACGATTTCTCTAAGATCAGTAGCAAGACAAAAATGTCCACTCTCAGGCTGGGTATGGTGGCGCATGCTTGTAATCCCAGCACTTTGGGAGGCCAAAGCAAGAAAATCACTTGAGCCAGGAGTTCAAGACCAGACTGGGCAACACGGCAAAACTCTGTCTCTATAAAAATACAAAATTTAGCCTGGCATGGTGCACGCCTGTGGTCCCAGCTACTCCGGAGGCGGAGGTGGAAGGATTGCTTGAGCCCTGGTGGTCAAGGCTCTAGTGAGCAGAGATCATGCCACTGCACTGCAGCCTAGGAGACAGAGGTAGATCTCGCCTCAAAAAAAAAAAAAAAAAAAAAAATTCCACTCTTTCCACTTCCATTTAACGTTGTACTGGAGGTTCTAGCCAGGTCAAGTAGGCAAGAAAATGAAATAAAAATAATCTAGATTGAAAAGGAAAAAGTAAAATTACCTCCATTTGCAGAGGATATTATCTCATATGTAGAAAAACATAATGAATCTACTAAAACTATTAGAAATAATAAACCAGTTCAACATGGTTGTAGCATATAAGATCAACATATGCAAATCAACAGTATTTCTCCATACTAACAATAAACAATTCCACTGGCCAGGTGTGGTGGCTCACGCCTGTAATCCCAGAGTAGTTGGGAGGCCAAAGTGGGCAGATCACCTGAGGTCAGGAATTCGTAGACCAGCCTGGACAACATGGTGAAACCCCATCTCTACTAAAAATACAAAAATTAGCTAGGCATGCTGGTGCATGCCTGTAATCCCAGCTACTCAGAGGGCTGAGGCAGGAGAATCACTTGAACCCATAAGGCAGAGGTTGCAGTGAGCAGCATTGCAGAGGATGACTCAGTCTGAAAAAAGAAAGGAGGAAAGGAAGAAAGAAAAGAAAAGAAAAGATAACAAAAGAAAAGAAAAGGGACCCAGAATGGACAAAGCAATCTCAAAGAAAAGAACAAAGCTGGAGGACTCACACTTCCTATTTTCAAATTTTCCTTCACAGCTACAGTAATCAAGACAGCACAGTACCGGAATGAGGATACAAATGCAGATCAATAAAATTGAATTGAGAGCCCAAAAATAAGCCTTCATTTTTATGGCCAATTAATTTCAAAGAGAGTGCCAATTCAATGGGGGAAAGAGTTCTCTTTCCAATAAATGGTGCTGGGACGGCAGGTTTATCTTTATGCAAAAAAGTGTAGATGGAGGCCAAACTCATATCACATATAAAAGTTAATTTTAAGTGGATAAAAGAGCTAAAACTATAAAACTCATTGAAGGATACGTGGGAATTAATCATGACCTTGGATTAGGCAAAGGCTTTTTAGACAAGACACTAACAGAAGTAGTAACAAAAGAATAAAAAGATAAACTGGACTTTATCAAAATTTTGACTTATGTTTCAAAGGACACCAACAAGAAAATAAAGACAACCCGCAGGATGGGGAGAAATTTTGCAAATCATACACCTGATGAGGGACTTATATCTAGACTATATAAAGAACTCTTGCTAGTCAATAATAAAAAGACAAATAACCCAATTTAAAAATGGACGAAAGGAGGAAAAAGAACTCTCATTCACTGCTGGTGAGAATATAAAATAGTACTGTCACTCTGCAAGATAGTTTGGCAGTTTTTTACAAAACTAAACACACTCTTACCATATAATCCAGTAATTGCGTTCACTTACCCAAATGAATTGAAAACACATCTATACAAAAAACCATGCTGACAAATGTTTAAAGCCACTTATTCATAATTGTCAATACTCAAAAGCAACCAAAATGTCATCCAATAGATGAAGGGATAAATAAACTGTGGTACACCCATATAATAAATTATTATTCAACAATAAAGAGAGATGAGCTATCAAGTCATAAAAAGACAATGAGGAACCATAAGTCCATATTCAAGTGAAAGAAGCCAATTTGAAAAGGCTATATACTACACAATTCCAACTTCATGACATACTGGAAAAGGCAAAACTATGGAGACAGTAAAAAGATTAATGGCTGTCAGGGTTTTGGAGGAAAGGGGAAGTGGGAGGGATGAACATGTGGAATACAGGGGATATTCTGGGCAATGAAATGACTCTGTATGATACTGTAATGGTGGCTGTATGTCATTATAAATTTGTCAAAACCCACAGAATATACAATGTAGCGTGAACCCTAATGTAAACTATGGATTTTAGGTAATAATAATGTATCAACATTGGCTTATCAATTTTAACAAATGTGTCAGACTAATCCAAAATGTTAATAATAGAGGAAATTGTGTGTGGATTCAGGGGGTGGTAAGGGAATATGGGGGAATCTGGTACTTTCTGCTCATTTTTTCAATAAACCTAAATAAACTGCTCTAAAAATAAAGTTTATTAATTTTTAAAAATACGAATGAAAAGTTCTCCAAAGACCATATATAAATGGGCAATAAGCACATTAAATGTGTTCAACATCATTAGCCATCAGAGAAATGCAAATCAAAGCTACATTGAGATACCACTAGGGTGGCTATAATCCAAAAGAAAGATGATGAGTATTGGAGAGAATGCAGAGAGATGGTTTCCTTATATTCTGCTGATGGAAATACAAAATGGTGCAGCCACTTTCAAGAATATCTGGCAGTTTCTCAAAAGGTTAAATATAGAGTTACTTTGTGACCCAGCAATTTCACTCCGGAGTATACACTCAAGAGAATTGAAAACATATGGTCACACAAAAATGTATACATAAATATGTACAAGTATGTGAGCAGCATTATTTATAATAGCCAAAAAATGGAAACAACTCAAATGTCCATCAGCTAATGAAATGGATTAATAAAATATGGCATGTCCATACAATGTAATATTATTCAGCAAGAAAAGAAATAATATACTGGTACATGCTGCAACATGGATGAACGTTTCACATGCCAAGTAAAAGAAGCCAGTCATAAAAGACCATAGAGGAATCCATTTAAATGAAATTTCTGTAATAAGCAAATCCATAGTGACAGAAAGTAAGTCAGAGGCTGCCTAAGACTAAAGCGGCTGGGTATAAATGGGGAATGACTGCTAATGGTTACAAAGTTTCTTTCGGGGTTGATGAAAATATTCTAAACTTGATTGTGGTGACGAATGCTTAACTCTGTGAATATACTAAAAACCATTGAGCTGTACAGTTTAAATTGGCGAATTGCATAGTATGTGAATTATATTTTGACAAACTGTTATAAAAAATAAGAGATTGAAAATATTTCTGGAAACAAGGATCAAAAATCATAGATTTAAAGTAAGCAACAGTACACATTTGTCACTCTAAAAATTGTCAACCTATTTGAATGCACTGGATGGAAAGTGTAGAAATCTAGAATGTAACAATGAGATAACCATAAACTTCATAGAAGAAATAGAGAAAGTCATTTCACAAGCCAGCTTAAATTTCTGTGATAGATTAAATCTCATTGATTCTAAAAAGAAAATTTGTTTACATTTTGATAGCTAGCTCCCTCTCATACTTACAAGATGCTGTCACAATTCCAAACATTTCATCCTGACGTGGCAATGTGCAGCAGAAAATGAGGTTGCCTCCTCCTGTGTGTCTGTTTTTAAGAATAAGAAAACCTTTTCCAGAAGCCCTCATCACAGATTTTCCCTCATTTCTCTTTGGCCAGAATTGTGTATTATGCTCCTTCCTAAATCAGACGTGCTCATGTGCATGTGTGTGTGCGTGCGTGTGTGCGTGTGTGTGTGTGTGTTAGGAGTTGTGTCTAAGCCCACAATTGACTTAGACAAATCAGGATTTATCTGTAGCAGGAAGGTGAGGGGTGGCTATAAAATCTGGACTGTTGGCAAGGAAGAACGGGGAAGGAGTATTGTATAGGCACCAGAGGACTCTGCTATACCAAAGACAAAAGAGAAACAGGAGATAAAAATTACAACACACTTTCTTCAGTTCAGAACAAGGTATGTGCCCCACTTTCTGTGCCAAGCCAAAAATAAAGCAAGAGTTTCATAGCTTCCTGAGGCTATTTTATTTCCCCAGGGATTTTCCCCCTCAAAAAGTATTCATTATTTGCTGGAAAAGGTGTACCATAGTGTTGGACTCATCAGCATTAGCACACATTCTACAGAGTTATCAGAAACTTACTTCCAGGTTTTGCTAGCTCATTATTATCATAAGCCACTGTTCCCTGACAGTGGTTCTTCATCGCACAATTTTGCTTGCATGCTTAGCTGTAGAATGCCAGATAGCACTGTGTCACCAGTTTCTTCATACGTACTCAGAATCAGTGTTATTCATTCACTTAACACATGTCTATTAAGCACAGCTATGTGCTATACTAATGATGATTAAAACTTACTGAATGCTTCCTGTGTACCAAGTACTGTTTTAAGTACTTTACATATACTTTTTCATTTAATCCTCACAGAAATCATTATGATGTAGACATCATTATTATTTCTACTTCACAGGTGAGTGAGTTCCCAATGGTTAAGTATCTTGCCCAAGGACACACAAACAAGTAAAGTATGAATACCAAAAGTCTGGTTATAGACCAAGATGTCAACCTAAGAAGTCTGCCTCCAAAGACCATGCTCTTAACCACAACACCATCATTGCACCACAGTACAAAGATAAACATGGCATGTTTCCTTTTCTCTAGGAATTCACAGTCTAACCAAGCAGGAAACCATATACACAGTACAGTACAGAGTGATTAATGCTATAGTGCCTTCATAACAGAATTTCTCTCAGATTGCTAAAGAAATCCTTAATGTTTTCATGAGCACCACTAAAATTTACCATAATCTCTAGTAATGCTTTGAATTTATGGTATGCTATCTCTATCTAAGGTTCTCAAGTTAGAACTATCACAGATACATCTCTTAAGATTAATAAAATAGCACTGGAGGCCACAAACAATGGTTGATGCCTCTAATTCCAGCACTTCAGGAGGCTGAGATGGGAGGATCATTTTAGCCCAGGAATTCAAGGCTGCAAGTGAGTACAGTGGCCCCACTGTACTCCAGCCTGGGCAACAGAGAGAGGTTCTGTCAAATAAATAAATAAATAAATAAACAAACAAACAAACTGCATGACAAACTGAGTTAAGCTTCAGGGGTGAGCAGGAAGAATAATTATGTTTA
Source organism: Saimiri boliviensis (assembly GCF_048565385.1). NCBI lineage: Eukaryota > Metazoa > Chordata > Mammalia > Primates > Cebidae > Saimiri > Saimiri boliviensis. The sequence continues at coordinate 54,456,037 of NC_133450.1, read as the reverse complement.
ATAAAGAATCTGTCTGAGGAATTCAAGCCACTAACCACCTGTGAACAGAGCCACAATTAATTGACCATTTACTATGAACAAAGCCTATAGTTAATTAATGTAATCCTAACCACCCTATGAAATAGAAACTATTATTACCCCTATTTTACAAACAAGGAAAGAAACTTAGTGAGAATAAGCCATTTGCCTGAGGATAAACAACAGAGAGGGGGACCTATCAGAATCACAACTCAAACCAGAACAGCCTAATTCCAAAATTATTGCCAATAAACTGCTACACTGTTTACCCATAGAGGATATTTATCTATCTTAAAAGACTATAAATGAATATAGTTCGTGCCGACCATCTGGCCCAGTTACACAATGGTTTTCCAAATAAGATATTGAAAATTTATATTGATTTTCGTAAAATGACTTCAGGAGAATGTCTTGATTATTAAATTCCATTGAAGTCTTGATTATTAGATTCCATTAAAGTCTCAAACTTCCATCTCCAATTTCTGCTACAAAGTTTAATGTTCTGAACAATTTATTTCTCAGATGCCTCCCATCAAAGCTGATTGGTATTAAACTATTTAGTATAGTTTCCTTCCTTTTATAAGTTCAATTGCGTCCCCTCCACATACACACAAATTCATATGTTAAGGCCTTAACCCCCAGAAACTCAGGATGTGACTGCAACTGGAGATGGAGCCTTTAAAGAGGTGATTAAGTTAAAATGAAGTCACTAGACTGGGCCATAATTCAGTCTTACTGGCTCTTATAAGAAGAGAAAATCTGGACATAAAAGGAGATAACAGGAGGCATATGCGCAGAGGAAAGGCCATTCGAGGACACAGTGAGAAGGTGGCCACCTGCAAGCCAGGAAGAGAGCCCTCAGAGGAAACCAACCCTGCTAGTACCTTGACCTTTGGACTTTCAGCCTCCAAAATCGTGAGGAAATAAATTTCTGTGTGGTCATTTAAGCCACCCAGTCTGTGATATTTCGTTACAGCAGACCTAGCAAACTAATACACTTCCTTAGCTATGAGCCTCTCCAAAGCAGATACCATGTCATATTCAACTTTGTGTCTTTCACAATTCATTGAACATTAAAGGCACTCTTTAAATGTTTATCTTATTATTATTATAGTTTCAAGAATTGCTTTGAGTAATTTCATTTAGAGATTGATGATGAGGATCTACAAGACCAAACAATAGCAACAATATATATTCAATTCAAAACAATCTATGTAATATTTATGATGTGGTAGATATACAAAGAGGAATAAGACTATCCTTACCTTCAAAGAGTTTATTACTGGTAAACTAGAAAGACATGTAAACCAATCATTGCAATGCAATATTGCTTGACTAATTACAGTGTGGTGGAGTCAGGAAGAAGGCTGATAAGGTTTAAATGTGTGTCCCTCTGCAAATCTCATATTAAAATGTAATCCCCAATGTTGAAGTTGGGGCCTGGTGGGGGTGGTGATTGGATCATAGGAGCAGATTTCTTATGAATGGTTTAGCACCATGCCCTTTGATGCTGTCCTCATGATAGTGAGTGAGTTCTCATGAGATCTGGTTGTTTAAATATGTGTAGCATCTCCCATCTCATTCTCTTGCTCCTGCTTTCACCATGTGACGTACCTGCTCCCCTTTGCCTTCCACCATGATTGGAAGCTTCCTGAGGCGTCCCCAAAAGCAAACACCACTACACTTTCTCTACAGCCTGCAGAACCATGAGCCAATTAAACCTCTTTTTTCACAAATTACCCAGTCTCAGGTATTCCTTTATAGCAATGCAAGAACTCACTAATACAGGGACATAAGAAAATTCACTAAGGAAATCACACTTCAGCAGATATTTAAAAGCCGCTTTGCTTATAGAACTATCTCCACTCCTTTGTTTTTTGTTTGTTTTTTGAGACAGAGTCTTGTTCTGTCACCCAGGCTGGAGTGCAGTAGCACAATCTAAGCTCACTGCAACCCCATTCTCCTGGGTTCATTCTCCTGGGTTCAAGTGATTCTCCTGCCTCAGCCTCCTGAGTAGCTGGGATTACAGGCACCTGCCACTATGCCCAGCTAATTCTTATATTTTTAGTAGATAAAGGGTTTTCACTATGTTGGCCACACTGGTCTCAAATTCCCAGCCTCACATAATCCACCTGCCTCTGCCTCCCAAAGTGCTGGGATTACAGGCATGAGCCACTGCACCCAGCCCACTCATTTGTTTTATGAGATAAACATTTGTCTTACCTTTCTAAATGTATAGATGACTCAGTGGGGCACACTTGCCTGCTCTGCTATGGACTCTACCCTCTCAGAGTCTCCCAATTCTAATCTGTCTACTTCATCTCCAGATTAATTATCCTAAATAGTCTTTTATCATATCACTCCCTTTTTAAAACTGCAATAACTCCCAAATGTCTTTAAGATAATCTTCAAAATCTTTAGCGTCACCTAAGATTCTTGAAAATTCAGCCTCAAGCTATCATCCCTGTAACCTTATATCTTTTTACCCCTACTCTACTATACTGACAACAATAGTTTCACTAAAAGCAGTTCCTTAGAACCAACTGGTAAGCAGTTCCTTAAAACCAACTGGCTATGTTTCATGAGCATACGAATCATTCTTCTATTCTTCTCTGACCACTACAGCTGCTCAAATGGAGTCACCTACTGTCTCTAAATCCACCATTATAACACAGTTGGCAAGCTCAATTTAAAAAGACAACTGCTTGCTGGTTCAAGATTCTGTTAGTTCAGCAGGCAGGGATGTCATAAATGAATTCCAGCAAACCCAGAGGCTTGATGTTGTCGCTTTTGTTCTTTCTGTGTTTCTGTAGTTGTGTTGTAGTGATCTGGTAAAAGAATGGTTAGGCCAGAGTGGTTGTTATCGCAACAGAGAAGCATTGTTGACGACTTTTTAGTTTGCTGCTACCCAAAGAACACACTTTAGTCATCATCTGTAAAATAAAAGGGTTGAACAAGGTCATCTCCAAGGTCCTTTTTGGTTCTAAAATGCCATGATTCTATAATCAATAGCCTGACTTTTTTAAATGTGAAAAAGCCTTAAGAAACCCTTAAAATAAGCTTCTAGCTTGCCCATACACATAAAATTTATTTATTCAGAATTATATTATGTAATATAGTAGTTACACATGACCTTAAAAACAGATTCGTTCCTGAAATTTATTTTGTTTGCCTTTTGAATACCTTTTATGTTCTATTTTAAAGTTTGTGAAGATATTTCCAATATGGCATACCACATTAGTCTCGACATCCATATATATATATCATCTAGAAAAAATAGTTCTTAATTTATCCCAGGAATGATGTTTTTATATAAAAATACTGGATACTGGATTTTAAGGGGGTAATTTCCTTGGACAAAACATATTGATCTCTACTAGAAAATACATTTTGAAAACTAATAATTGAACTATTTCTAAGAAGTCAAATGCATTCATTTTTTAATGAAAATTACTATTTAGTGTTCATTTTATTTGTAATAAAAGATCATCTGAATTTCCTAATGCAAAATGACCTTGTCCGAGTGCTTTTTATTCTCACTTGAAATTCACCTAGTCTCTTACATCTAATTGGAAATCTCATCAATTTCAGTGAAAATTAATAATAGATGAACCATATTGGTTTCTAAATGGAAATCAAGGTATATGGTTTAGATTCACAGATTTCCTCTATGATATCTGACATTCATATGCCCCCTTCCTTTCTTTCTTCCTTCATCCAGCCCTCAATGTCTTCTCTCTTTGGCTCTGTTTTCTTCTCCTTCCTTTCACAGATATTTACTAAATAAATATGAAGCTCATATATCTGTGACCCTTATAGTTTTATCCCAGAATGGCATCATCAAAGGCACACAGTCCAAGAACAAATAAGAGTTCAAAAATAAAGCAAGTCCATGTGTTGTTCAAACACCAAGAAGAAAGCACACAGTTCACAACAACACTTCTTAAAATCCCCTCGGATGCTCTCCCATCCACTGTCCTCACACATCCCTGGTAGTCCCTCACTTCTTCTATACAAGCCCCCAGAAAACTCTTCACCCAAACATAGCCCTCTTATTCTTCTCTTACACTCTTTTTGCTCTTGATTCTTAGCATAAAAATCCAAAAAAACCAAGACAAGGGAAAGGCTGGGAACTCATATATTAGTAATCTTTGTTCTATTATCTCTTCCAAATGCTTTAGCAAATATATGGAGAAGTATAGACCCTACCTTCAAAAGCCGATAATCAAATGGGGGGATATTCAGCATTTATTTGGTACCTATTGGTACAAGCATTGTGTCAAGCACCATGAATGTGAAGATTAATAAGCAAGAATCTCTACCCTAGAAAAGTTGACAGCCCAATGCTGAGTGGCCACATGAACAGATAACTAAAATGCAATGTGATAAATGTTAAAATAAGCTTTACACAGAAATTGCTATAAAAACTTGACAGAGTTTTCTTAAAAATGACTTACCAGTATTCATAATGATATTAACTTTAATCCTTGTTATAGGAACTCCACTCTTGAATTGACTCTCAGTTTTGTCATTCACCCTGCCCCTCTGTCTGACCAGTGCACAGAGTTCTGTGGCTTCAGTCCTACTTCTAATAATATCTTCCCAATATATGATACAGTGGGGTGGGGATGATGGAAGAGAAGGGGAAAAAAATATGGCTGCTATCTCCCAGAGAGAAGAAAATTTGAAATTCTAAGAAACATGATAGCATTGTTCTAACTACATGGGTTTAGCCTTATGAACTGTGAAACATATGATCTGTTTTGTTTTGTATCCCAAAGCAGCATGATAATCACAAAAATTTTACATAGATTGCAAAACAAAAGCCAGACATGGTGGCTCACACCTGTAATCCCACCACTCACCACTTTGGGAGGCCAAGGCAGAAGGATCACTTGAGGTCAGGAGTTTGAAGCCAGACTGGTCAACGTAGAAAGACCCTGTCTCTACAAAAGAAATATTTTACAATTAGCCAGGTGTGGTCATATTTGCCTGTAATTCCATCTACTGGGGTGGCTGAGACAAGAGGATCACTTGAGCCCAGGAGTTCAAGGTTACAGCGAGCCATGATCATACTACTGCACGTCAGCATGGACAGCAGATCAAGACCCTGTCTCAAAAAAAAAAAAAAATCCCTAATATTTTTACTCATGTTTTTCAGTGTTCTTATGTCTGACCCTTGTAATTTCTTCCTAAATGGGCTCTGCTCCAGTGTCTCCCAATTCTAATCTATTTACTTCTCCTCCAGATTATGTTAAATAGTGCTTCATCATGTTACTCTCTTTTAAAACTGCTGTAACTTCCAAATATCTATAAACTTCAAATTCTTAGCTGTGTATAAAGATTCTTGAAAATTTAGTTCCAAACTATATTCCTGCAACCTTATTTATTTTTACCTCTAACTTAACCATATACTCCAATCAACTCAAATGCTCAGCCTCTCCAAGAAATGCCTACCGATTTATCTGCCCAGCAACACTTTTCCTTTGCCCTTTCAATAACAGGGTTTCAGTTGTTTTTTCCTTCGAGGTAACAGTGATTGCCATTGATTGCCATTGGGGATTGATCGTGGGGTGACACCTGACCCAAGCTCATTCAATGAGGCCTTCCCCTGAGAAATTTAGAATGGAGATTGATCGAGTCCAGGCTCAGTCTGGCTGTCATTTTCTGCCACATAGACCAGAAGTAACAAAAAGCTGGTTTGCAGTAAGAAACAAAGTAAGCATTTAAGGAAGAGCAAAGAGAAGAGTTAGAAAGGAAGAACTGCAATCTCAGTCCATTCTGTTCAACCAATCCAGCTGCATCCTTCTCTTGGGGCCCCAAGAGTCAGTGCTGCAGTCATAATAATAAATGATCACATTTGCTTAGGTTATCTTAAATGAGTTATGTTGTTTGCACCCCAAAAGAAATGTAATTCTTCTAATCATATTTGTGTTTTTGAGAGTTCATGTTGTTCACAATATGGAAGGAGGATAAGCTGCTAAGAGAAGAGAACAGAGGCAATGAGACAAGTCGAAAGACCACTGGATGGATTCAGAAACAGAAATTCATCATAATTGGATATGGGAGGTACGTTAGGGTGGCAAGGACTAAGGATGACCCGAAGGCTGGATGACTGAATAGAGTGGGAAGGGGAATACTAAAGACTTCGGAGAATGATGCTGAGCTCAGCAATGCATGAGATAACTTATGCGGAAGTACCTAACACAATTCCTAGGCCACAGTAGGTGCACCATAGATGTCAGTGTCCTTGGGCTCCCCCCATCCCTATGTTTCATCTCCCCTGTTAGGCTGTAAGTAATTATATGGCAGGGATTACATACTGTGCTTCTCAATTGCCCTCACAGTGACTACTCAGGTCCTGGTACACTGTAGACACTCAGTAGATATTTGTTGATTTTATTTTATGTTATACAAGACAAATTTTGTTTTGACTGCTTCTAATAATATGTCTTTTTAAAGAGAACAATCAGAATATAGGATATCGACATCCTTTTTTAGACAATGAATTGAAAGAATGCTTTCCTCACTAAAATCATGTTTGATTTCAGAATGGTCTTGAAAAAAATCTGAATTCTAATAGAGGATCATTTTCTTTTTGATGGGAAAGAAAGAAATAAAATCTATACCACCAAAATAAAAAGCTTTTCATGTTTAAATATGTATAAATCTGAATGAGTTCTGTTAAATATCAATGCACAAAACACTCAAAAATAAATTTGAAAGCTGAATACAGATCCTAACTCCTAATATAAACACAAACTAACCAAAGGCAAGACTTTAGATTCAGAAACAGCTCCTGCTGTTGAATGTCAATATGTATCTCAGACATTACTATAAAACTTTTTAAAAATTAATTTATTCTTAATTCTCTATACAAAAGATTATTTTCATTGTCCATATACATTATCTGTACATATATATCTCTATATATAATATATAATTATATAGACTATGTAACATTAAATAGTATAATTATTATAATATATAACATATTTATATATAATCTAGTATACATATATTCAGAATACAGAGTGCAAATGTGGCAAGAATATTTAGATTAAATATTTTAAAATGTATCTTAACTAATTCCACTGCTATGGAGATATACAATCAATCCAAGAAAATCATGGCTAAGCAGGTTTTATTAACCTTAATTGAGAAGGCAAGAAAATGAGCCATGATCCTTGTATTGCTGCTGTATGTGGCCAAAATATCTGTGTAGACTTGTGGGCATTGATAGAAGAGGACATAGCCCGAGAAGAAACCCTCAAATGTAGGAAATGCAGGCCACCCCCATATAAAATGTGACCTAAGAGGCAGTGAAATGTTCACCAACTGTGATGCCCAAAATTCCACCAGTAGGGGCATTCTTTTGAATTAAGGAGAGTATTTCTAGAGATATCTGTTAAAATGCAGACATTCACCAAAGTGATCAAGCATCGACCTGCTGATGCCTATAAACACATTGCCATGATTGGTTTGTTTTAATAGCTCTCTATCGCCTACCACAGGACCATGATTTGGACCTTTGGCACCCACCTAGTACTCTCGACCTCATTTCTTGCCATTCTGCCCTTCACAGCAGATGATCCTCTTAACTTCCATAGCTGGTGTTCATATTTTAGATTAAACTAACTCTGTCAGAAAACCCTCCCGTCATCACTTTAACAAAAGTACAATCCTACTCTACCAGGGCTTCCTTCAGAGGCAGGAGAATCACTTGTACCCAGGAGGTGAAGGTTGCAGTGAGCTGAGATTGCACCATTGCACTCCAGTCCAGGCAACAAGAGTGAAACTCTGTCTCAAAAAAAGAAAAAAAAAAAAAAATATATATATATATATATATATATTTGCTAGTAAAAATATATATATATATATTTGCTAGTAAAAATATATATATATATATATATTTGCTAGTGGGTGGATGAACGGAAAAGTGATATAATATTTCTGGAAGATGGTTTGGCTATATGAATCAAAAGACCTTAAAATATTCACACAGAATGGTCAAATAATTCTAGGAATTTATCTTAAAGAAATAATTTATGCACAGAGTTTTTATCACAGGCTTGTTTTATAAAAGGAAAAACTGGAAATGATCTGAATATCCATAAATAAGAAAAGTATTACATAAATGACATTTTAAAAGAATACTTACATAAAGATAAAAAGTTCATGATACAGTGTTAAATACAAAAAGTAGGATAAAATATTTTATACAGTATGATCCCAATTTTGCAAAAAGGGAGAGTATATATGCATGGAAAGTAATTGTTATATGTGTCAATGTAGCATTGTATTTGCTCTGAGAAAAATAAATAAATAAAAGCATATATACATTGGCCAGGCATGGTGGCTAATGCCTGTGGGGGGAACAAAAGAGTATACATATCAATCTACTGAAATATTGGTAATGGTTATCTATAGGTAATGGATATGTAATTTTTTAATGATTGATGAGATTTCTGTATTTTTAAAAATTCTCTACAGTGAATATGTAATACTTTTATAACTGGATAGAAGCAATATATTGCTGGTATGGTGGTTCACACCTGTAATCCCAATACTTTGGAAGGCCAAGGTGGGTAGATCACTTGAGGTCAGTAGTTGGAGACCAGCCTGGCCAATATGGCAAAACTCCATCTCTACTAAAAATACAAAAATTAGCCAGATGTGGTGGCACATGCCTTTAGAGCCAGTTACTCTACTCAGGAGGCTGAAGCAGAAGAATTGCTTGAACCCAGGTAGCAGAGGTTGCAGTGAGCAGCGATTTTGCCACTGCACTCCAGCCTGGGCAACAGAGCAAGACCCCATCTCAAAAAAAAAAAAAGCAATATATTCAAAATATTTTCAAATCTAAATAAACCCCTGTATTAATAAATTGTCATGTTGCTAATAAAGACATACCTGACACTGAGTAATTTATGCAGGAAAAAGGATTTATTAGATTTACAGTCCCACAAGGCTAGGGAAGCCACGCAATCATGGCAGAAGGCAAGGAGGAGCAAGTAACAACTTAAGTGGATGACAGCAGGCAAAGAGAGAGCTTGCACAAGGAAATTCTGCCTTATAAAGCCATCAGATCTTATGAGACTTATTCACTATCATGAGAACAGCACAGGAAAGACCTGCCTCCATGATTCAATTATCTCCTACTGGGTCCCCCCAACAACATGCGGAAATTCAAAATGAGATTTGGGTGGAGACACAGCCAAACTGTTTCAACCCCTAATGTGTGAAAAGTACTCTGCTCATTATTGAAAGATTCAACACTTTTGAATGGATGATCAACACTTTTCTCGCTCTAGTGGTCTGTAATTTACAATGTAAATAAACTTATTTCCAAACTCACACAAGGGCAGGCCATAGAAGCCATCAGCAAGCCAGAAGGATGAATGAAGGCATGAAAGTGGTGAGATGGGGTAAGACAGGGTGGAGTACCACAAAGGAGAAAGGAAACAAGGAGGGAGATGAGGAAACTCCAAAGATAAAATTCAGCTGCTTCCTCCATTCAACAGACACTGAGTACCCACTGATCTTAGTATTTTATTATATCATAATGTTTCAAAGATAAATAAAACACGGTTGCAGCCTGCCCTGAAATTACGCTGGGACAGATAGATAGGAAAATCAATTATATTAGACCTCAACTATATGATTATGCACAAGATGCTCTGAGATTATAAACAAAGAGCACCTAGATCATGGCGAAATGGGAATGGTCAGAAAGCACTTCCAAGAGAACATAAACTCACGCTAAGTCCCAAAAAAACAAAATACAAAATTCCAGGCAGCTGAGAACATAAGCAAGGTACAGAAGCATGAAATTGCATGGATATCAGGATGTTTTCAGCTAACTGCATATGGCCCCTAACTAGGAACCCAAGTATCTACTGGAAGGTAAATGTCATTTCCTCTGGGCTCCATATAAAATGTAATTGCCTAAATGGCAAGTTTGCAAACTACCCTGAACAAGAGTCGATTATGTAAATCCAGGTGTAAGTAATACTTATCAACAGACCAGTATGTCTCAAGCATTTTGATCTGTTATTTTATTTGCAATCTAAGAGATTTTTTTTAAAAAGTCTCTTCCTCAGCAACTAGTAGCACATCAGGATGCATAACTGCAGGTAGCAGCTGGTCTGAAGCAGACAGACACAGAAGATACGAGGGCAGAGAAGAGATATTCATTTACTTCCATCACCTGCCCATTTTCTTAAAGGAAAAAGGAAATCTAGCCAATTTAATATATGGGGTACATGATATGACCAATATATTATGCATTTTTAGGACTCAATTTCCCCAATTTCAAAGGGCATTTAAATTCAGTTTTTTGGAATGATGTGCACAAAGCTGTGCATAATGATGACTTGGTTTCTCATCCATTAGCCTCATGCAATACCCTAGAGCTATCCTTATAGCAAAGCTACAAGTAAAGAATGAGAGAATCAGCAGCCACTGCTTCTGCTCTCCAAAATGATAAGATCCCATGTGCACCATAATAACATATGAAATAATGGCCATGAGCACCAAATCAATGAATATTTGGTAAATTTTTAAATATTTAATAAAACATTCATATTACTTACCAAAAGATCCTCTAGACCACTTTAGATGATGGAAAAAAAGCATTTTGTCTTACTTTTAAGTCTCAGTCTAAAGCTTAAATTCTAAATATGATTCTGAATCTCAGTTTGAATAATTTAAAGTTTTGAGAAAAATTGGTAATGCCAATATAACAGTGTAATACTTAAAGAAACTTTCTCACAAAGTAATATATTTTTTTCTTTTCTTTTCTTTCTTTCTTTCTTTTTTTTTTCTGAGACAGAGTCTCACTCTGTCACCCAGGCTGGAGTGCAATGGCATGATTTCAACTCACTGCAACCTCCACCTCCCTAGCTCAAGCGATCCTCCTGTCTCAGCTTCCTGTGTAGCTGGGATCACAGGTGCCTGCCACCACACCCGGCTAGTTTTTGTATTTTTAGTAGAGATGGGGTTTTGTTGTGGTTGGCCAGGCTGATCTCCAACTCCTGACCTCAAGTGATCCACTCGCTTTCGGCCTCCCAGATTGCTTGAGATTATAGGCGTGAGCCACCGTGCCCAGCCCTCACAAAGTCATGTTAACATCAATTTAGTTAGCCTCTAGAAGGGGAATCTACTATATTTTTAACCTTTTCATACTAAATATATTACATGACTCAAGTACAACTACAGATTAAATTTATGTCTTACACCATTGCCACTGTTCACACTAAATTTAGGACCTTTAGAACATGTCTACACAGATATAAAGAGCATGTATTTTCTCTCACTTGTGCATGGCATTTCCAGTTACAGAATATGAGATTACAAGCACAAAATTGGGATCGTGTTCAAAATAAAAAGACTAATCAACTACCCAATTTGTCAGGTATGTTCTGGTTGTCAATGTTAGGAGAGGGAATTTTCAAATTAAATTAACAAACAGAAAAAAGTCTTCAACTTAAAAGAAAGGTAAATTAAAATAACAATAAAAAATTTTATTAGTAAAAAAATGGTTATTGATGATGGGTTCTTTTAGCCTTACAGATACATTATGGTATTAACACCTGACTTTCTCTTCGAGGACTTGCCTCTTCTGTATTTGAGTGATCTTGGTGGGGTTGATAATCACAGGCGTTCTATTCCCCCTCCCTTCTTGGATGAACACATAGTACAGACCTGGTCAATCAGAGTCCTTCCAAGGACCGATATGATCAAAACTGGAAAGTTCTTTCTTTTTTCTGACATTCAACCAACATAAGCCTGGAGCTCCTCTTTGGTCAATTTCTCCAGTTGTGTGGAAGCTCTTTTTTTTTTTTTTTGTAGGAGGGAAGGTCAACATACAGAGGAAAGCAAACGGGATACAGTAAAAGGGAGAGAGAGGGAAAAGGGAAAGGGAGAAAGAGATCAAACCTAACAGTGTTACTGATGCTACTTCATAAAGCCTGAATTCAACCCCTCTACTTCCCCCAGTCCATGAACCAGTGAATTCCCTTTTTCCTTTAAAACAGTTTAGGTTAAGTTTTTGTTATTTGTAATCAAGAGTACCAACATAGTGTCCCATCCCCACTAATTTTAGATATTCATTGTTGTGGAGAATAACTATGAATATATGTTACTATTAGGTTTTCCTTTGATTTCATGCATCAGAAATATGACTACCGTTGCTTAACCAAACACATACTAATGTATTCATGTAACGAGAACTCCAGAGAAAGGAATCCAGAGCTGGTGCAGATGTTCAAGAAAGTCACAACTCCTTCTGGCTTCCTTTTCCACCACCTTAACTTGTAGCTTTAATCCTCAAAGTTGCAAGAAGGATGCTCTACCTGCAGTCAGGAAGAAGAGGGGAAAAGAGGAAAAAGTGTGTGCCAGCAGAACATGTTCCTTTTATATAATAAAACAAAAGCATGTCTGATAGCGGAACCCTGCAACCATCATAGACTACAATCTGGTTATATGGACATACCTAGGTGCAAGGGAGTCTGAGGAAATGAGGTTTTTATAACAAGTCACATTCCCACTTAAAAAAAAAAAGTATTTGATTAATGAAGGTGAGAACGAATATTCGGTAGGCAAACGTACAGTCAAAGTCAACGGCCCTACAAATTAGTGTAGTATTTGTGAAAAGCAATTTAGACTCACTATATAGACTTCATAAATGGTGATTTAATAATACCACTTCTAGGAATTTATTCTTAAAGAATTCAAATTGTGAAAAGACTGTAATAAATATATTTATATTGATGATCTTAAAAATAGAAAAAAATCGGCCGGGGATGGTGACTCACGCTTATAATCCAAGCACCTTGGGAGGCCAAGGCAGGTGGATCACCTGAGGTCAGCAGTTCAAAGCAAGCCTGACCAATATGTTGAAACCCTGTCTCTACCAAAAATACAAAAATTAGCCAGACGTGGTGGTGGGTGCCTGTAATCCGAGCTACTTGGGAGGCTGAGGTAAGAGAATCACATGAGCCAGGAGGTAGAGGTTGCAGTGAGCCGAGATCACACTATTGCAGTCCATCCTGGGTAACGAGCAAAACTCCATCTCAAAAAAAAAAAAAATAAGAAGAAAGAAAAACCTAGGCAAAACCATTCAGGACATAGGCATAGGCAAAGGCTTCATGACTAAAACACCAAAAGCAATGGCAACAAAAGCCAAAATAGGCAAATGGGACCTAATTAAACTCCAGAGCTTCTGTACAGCAAAAGAAACAATCATTAGAGTGAACCAGCAACCAACAGAATGGGAAAAAAATTTTGCAATCTACCCAGCTGACAAAGGGCTAATATCCAGAAACTACAAAGAACTAAAACAGATTTACAAGAAAAAAACAAGCAAACCCATCCAAAAGTGGGCAAAGGATATGAACAGACACTTTTCAATAGAAGACATATATGAGGCCAACAAACATGAAAAAATACTCATCATCATTGGTCATTAGAGAAATGCAAATCAAAACCACATTGAGATACCATCTCATGCCAGGTAGAATGGCGATCATTAAAAAATCTGGAGACAACAGATGCTGGAGAGGATTTGGAGAAATAGGAACACTTTTACACTGTTGGTGAGAGTGTAAATTAGTTCAACCATGTGGAAGACAGTGTGGCAATTCCTCAAGGATCTAGAAATAGAAATACCATGTGACCCAGCAATCCCATTACTAGCTATATACCCAAAGGATTATAAATCATTCTGTTATAAAGACACATTCACACGTATGCTCATTGCAGCACTGTTCACAATAGCAAAGACCTGGAACCAACCCAAATGCCCCTCAATGATAGACTGGACAAAGAAAATGTGGCACATACACACCATGGAATACTACGTAGCCATAAAAATCGATGAGTTTGTGTCCTTTGTAGGGATATGGATGAACATGAAACCATCATTCTCAGCAAACTGACACAAGAACAGAAAATCAAACACCGCATGTTCTCACTCATAGGCGGGTGTTGAACAATGAGAACACATGGGCACAGGAAAAAGAGCATCACACACTGGGGTCAGTTGTGGGGGGCTAGGGGAGAGACAGTGGGGGGTGGGGAGGGTGGGCAGGGATAATGTGGGGAGAAATGCCAGATATAGATGATGGAGGAATGGAGGCAGCAAACCACCTTGCCATGTATGTACCTAAGCAACAATCCTGCATGACCTGCACATGTACCCCAGAACCTAAAGTACAATTAAAGGAAAAAAAAAAAGAAAAGAAAAAAATCCGCATATCCTAAATATCCAAAAATAAGGAAATTATTATAAAAATTGCACATCTGCAGATTATGTATTGTACAGGCATTAAAAACCATAATTCTTAAGTCTATGAAACAAATGAGGAAATGTTTATGGTATAATGTTTGGGTTGGTTGGTTGGTATGTTTTAATTTGTTGGTTTTTTTTGTTGTTTTTTTTTTTCCCAGAACAGGGTTTTGCTCTGTCACCCAGGCTGCAGTACATGATCTGGGCTCACTGTAACCTCCACCTCCTGGGCTCAAGCTATCCTCCCACTCAATGTGTCAAAGTGTTGCGATTATAGGCATAAACCACTGTATCGGACCTATGATATGTTAAAACAATTGACAACATGATTTTTTATAAACTAATATTTTACACACATCAAAAACCATAAAGGAGAAAGTTACTGAAAGAAAATACACTAACAGTGGTTGTATTAGGCTATTAGGACTATAATTTAGTTTTCTCGTTTCCTCCAAGCTACAGTTTTAGTTGTTTCCTTTAATAATAAATTAATAAAGTGAAACATTGATTTTAAGTCAGTTTTATCAAGATATATTCATTGAAGTAGCTCTGAAATTTATTCATTATAGATTTATGCTACTCTAGTATTTCTTCCATTGTTTAGCAGAGCATTGGGATTAAAGTGACACCTAATAAATATTTGTTGGTAGATTATTTGATGATTAATTTTAAACAGGATTAAGAAACAGAAGCAATAGGATGCATGAACTGATAGATAAATGGATCAATTGATAGATCAATAGACAGATTTATTATAAGACATTGACCCATGCAATTATGGAAGCTGGCAAACTTAAAATCTGCAAAGCCGATGCTCCAGTTTAAGTCCAAACAGGAGAATGTTGCTAGAGAATGTTCCGTGTTGCTGGAAAAGCCTATGTACTAGTTCAAAGGTCTCAAGCAGGAGAATTCTCTTTCACTTGAAAGAAAGTCAATTTTTTTGGTCTATTCAGCCTTTCAAATGAATAGGCCCACCCACATTATGGAAGGCAATCTGCTTTACTTAGTGTATAGACTTAAAAGTTAATCTTGGGCTAGGTGCCGTGGCTCATGCCTGTAATCCCAGCATTTTGGGAGAGTGAGGTGGGCACATCACTTGAGGCCAGGAGTTCGAGACCAGCCTGGCCAACATGGTGAAACCTACTCTCGACTAAAAATACAAAAATTAGCCAGGCATGGTGGTGGGCACCTGTAATCCCAGCTACATAGGAGCCTGAGGTGGGAGAATTGCTTGAACCCAGGAGGCAGAGGTTAAAGGAATCCGAGATCATTCCACTGCACTCCAGCCTAGAAAAAGAGCGAGACTCTGTCTCTAAATAAATAAATAAATAAATGTTGATCTTGGGCCAGGTGCAGTGGCTCATGCCTATAATCCCAGTACTTTGGCAGACTGAGGCAGGTGGATAACTTAGCTCAAGAGTTTGAGACCAGCCTGGGCAACATGGCAAAAACCCATCTCTACAAAAAATACCAAAATTAGCCAGGTGTGGTGGTGCAAGCCTGTAGTCCCAGCTCCTGTGGAGGCTGACGTGGAAGGATCACTTGGACCTAGGGTGCAGAGGCTGCAGTGAGCTGTGATGGTGCCTCTGCACTCCAGTCTGGGCGACAGAGTGAGACTCTGTCTCTAAATAAATATATGTATGTATGTATGTATGTATGTATGCATGTATGTTAATCTTATTCAAAAACTTCGTCACAGAAATAGCCCAAAAAAATGTTTGACCAAATATCTGGGTACCTGTGGTACCTGTGGCCCAGACACATAAAATTAACCATCACAAACAGTTACAGGCAAAACAGTTACAGTTATGTCACATGTTGGATTAGATTTAAATATTTTTAAATCACCAATTCTTTCCTCTGTTTAATGCCAGTGTTTATAAAGTTCATACATCTTTGCATTTTACCTTTATGCCTTTGCTCATTCCTCTCCCTGAACTTGAAATGTTTTTCCTGTCATTGCCACATTTCTATATCCTTAATATCTTTAAACCCTGCTCAAATGCAACATTCTTTATAAAGCCTTCTCTGATTCCTACAGTCTTCGTACCTCCTACCCTGACCTCCTACAGACACATCAAAATAGAAGCAGGCCAGGCATGGTGGCTCGTTCCTGCAATCCCAGCACTTTATGAAGCTGAGGCAGGAAGATTGCTTGAGCACAGGAGATCAAGACTAGCCCGAGCAACACAGTGAGACCTCATCTCTACAAAAAAAGAGAAAAATTTAATTAGCCAGGCATTGTGGCACACACCTGCAGTCCTAACTGCTTGGAAGGCTGAGGTGGGAGGATTGCTTGAGCCCAGGAGTTCCAGGTTGCAGTGTGCTGTGATCACACCACTGCACTCCATCCTGGGCAACAGAGCAAAGCCCTTTTTCTATAAGAAAAAAGAAAAGAAAGGAGAAACAGAAGTAATCTTTTCCTTCTTAACACATAAAGTGCCTCTTCTCTAATGGTATGTCTCACATCTACCTTGTTTTATTTTTATGAACAGGTTTTTTAGTCTACAAACTTCTTCAGGAAAAGATTTATGTCTAATCCAGTCTTGTCTCCTGATTACCTAGCACTGAGTAGACTTTAAACATTTATTTGCAGAATTAACATATTTAATAGATTTTCCTTATAACTGAGTCAGCAATTTCTTGAATAAATAATAGTTCAAAGACATTTTCTAACTAAGCAATAGAGTTCAAAGTACTCCCATATTGAGTAAGTTTAAGATAAATACACCTTTAGTTGGTTAGGATTTTCAGTCACTTTTTAACAAATATGTTCTATATGTTTAACTGTAATTTTGTTTTTTAAGATGGGGTCTCACCATGTACTCAGGCTGGGCTTGAATTTTCAGCCTCAAGTAGTCATCTCACCTAGGCTTCCCAAAGTGCTGGGATTACAGGCATGAGCCACTGTACCTGACCCATAATTTTAAGTATTAATTGTCAAGTGCACTTAAGGCAAAGCATAGGGAAATAGTTTTGATTATGTTAGTATTTTTCCTTTACTGCCACACTTTTCCCATGTTTGAAGTCGCAAGAATTTAATCCTTTCATCATTCATTCTTATAAGACAGGGTTTTTCCTCATACTTATTCTTTGGGCAAAAGCACAAGTTGAACAAAATTAATTTAGCTGATCAAGCATAGAACATGTGTTCCTCATCCTTTGGAAAAGTTACATCACCTTTCTGCTACATTATTTCTGCAGGACCCCATAGAATCAACAGATCTCGAACAACCAAGAATACATGCCAGCACCTTCGGTGAATCCATATTTCACCACAATTAGGACACTTCACTGCTGGCATTTAAATAATCTTTCAAATTTATCAAAAATTTCAAAGCTTTTGTTGTTTCTCCCTCTAGTGGTCAATTATATCATTAAAATGGAAAAACTATATAAAGATGATCTTGATTGTGGGTGAAAGGTGGAGATGAACATTTAATTCTGTTGCAAATAAATATGAAATGTATTCAAACCTATGTCTCATATTCTGAGAAGTGATTTATTTGGTATACAATTTCTTAAGACATTACACACAAATACTCTCTGTATTTATTCTCTGAATAATACTTATATTTTATCCTAATAACTGTTTAAACATATGCTGTATAATTTTCCATTTAGGAAATGTGATTTTCATTAGTCTTATGGGATCTCGGGGAAAAAAGTAAAAATAATAAAATATAATTTTAATACCAAATTACCTGATACATTTTAGTAATGTGGATCACTAAATATTTTTAATTTTAAAAAAATGTTCCCCTGAGGCCAGGCACAGTGGCTCATGCCTGTAATCTCAGAATTGGGATTCTGGGAGGTCAAGGTGGGTGGATCACTTGAGGTCAGGAGTTCAAGACCAGCCTGGCCAACATGGTGAAAACCCATCTCTACTAAAAATACAAAAATTAGCTGGGTGTAGTAATATGCACATGTAGTCCCAGCTACTTGGGAAGCTGAGGCAGGAGAATTGCTTCAACCTGTGAGGCGAAGGTTACAGTGAGCCAAACTCATGCTACGGCACTCCAGCCTGAGCAACAGAGTGAAACCCTGTTTCAAAACAACAACAACAACATCAGCAACAACAACATCAAACAGCAATTAATTAGAAAAGAATGGGACCACTAAAAAAAAAAAATCAATTAAGTGTATGTTGGGCATTTTCACATATCAATACAATAAATATGCTACCTTTTTTAAAGAGAATTGCATATTATTCCAATGTTAGCATTACTTTCTCATTCTTTGGAGACAGTCTTGCTTTGTCACCCAGGCTAGGGTGCAATAGCATGATCTGGGCTCACTGCAACCTCTACCTCTGGTGCTCAAGTGATCCTCCCACCTCGGCCTCCCAAGTAGTTTGAACCACAGGTGCATACCACCACACCCAGCTAATTTTTGTATTTTTTGTAGAGATGGGGTCTCACCATGTTGCTGAGGCACAAGAATCACGTGAACCCAGGAAGTAGAGGTTGCAATGAACCAAGATTTCACCACTGCACCGCAGCCCTAAGTGACAGAGCAAGACCCTGTCTCAAAAAAAAAAAAAAAAAAAAAAGGAAAAAAAAATGTTTCCCTAGTAGGTGTGTGTCTCTATTTTAAAAATAAAGAAAAAAAAAGTTTCCCTAATTGGACAATGCTTCTCCCCTCCACCCTCTATTTAATTTGCATTGGCTGTTTGCTCTTACATAATGTTCCCCTTTCAATTTTTATTTTCTTGCTCATAAAATGTTATGAAAAACTTGTTAAATTAGAAATAAAATTCAAGCCAGGCATGGTGGTTCACATCTGTAAAAATACAAAATCTAGCTGGGCATGGTGGTGGGCACCTGTAATCCCAGCTACTTGGGAGGCTGAGACAGGAGAATCACTTGAGCACAGGAGGTGGAGGTTGCAGTGAGCCGAGATTGAGCCACTGCACTCCAGCCTGGGCGATGAGCAAGACTTCATCTCAAAAATAAATAATTAATTAATTAATTTCAAAATTCCGTGATACTTTTGTAAAATAATGAGAGTGATATACAGAGGGGATGTACCTATGAGAAATTCTGATTTCAGAGGTGGAGCTAGAGTCAAGTTTTCCTGAATAGAAAAACTTCTTAATTTTTAAAATTGCTGATTAAATGTGGTAAATTGTGAATCATCTTGAAAAGAATACTGTTAAACATGAAATAAGTAAATAACTTATTTAAAAGAGAAAGCTAATTGTAATACTCCTTTCCCTAAGAAGGTAATGGTAAGTCAGACATTTGGTTTTATTTGCTTTAGGCTAAAGTTGTTTCTTCTGGCACCACTGAAGGACTAAAGACCCTAAGTCTATAAGAATATTTTTATAGTGTGATCAAGTCCCATTTTCCCAGTTTTAAAACCAGAAGCCTCACATTCCAGGAACTCCTCAGCCCCAGCCCCAGACAAACCAGGGCAGCTACAGCTCGTCACTCTAACTCCTCTCCTTATGGCTACTTTTTTTTTTGAAGCAGAGTCTTGCTCCACTTCCCAGGCTGGAGTGCAGTGGCATGATCTCAGCACACTGCAGCCTAACCTCCCACCTCAGCCTCCCAAGTAGCTGGGTCTACAGATGTATACCACCATGCCCGGGTAATTTTTTAATTTTTTGTAGAGATGGGGTTTTGCCTTGTTGCCCAGGCTGCCTTAGAGCTACTTTTTAGCAAGGTAGCATCATGTCCTTGACCTTTGAGGCAACATGGGGCAGGGGACTCAAAGAAAACTTCTATCTTTTCCAGAACTCAGCTCTTTCCTGACCCACCTCTGCCCTAGCTGCAGCCTGCCTCCAAGTATCCCAGGGCACACAAGAACACCACTGACCATGACCTAGCATGTGGGCTACAGCACATTCTCCCTCCTGACCCTGCTTTTCTGCTCCCCATCTATCATTAACAGTCTTGCTCCCACTGAGGGAGCCACCAACTCCCACACAACTGTATTCCCAGGGACTCTGCTGCCATGGAAAGACTCTTTTTATCACCTACATCAGAGTTTTACAGACTTCATTTTTAGAGCAAGATCACATTCTTTACTAAGACTTGGCATGTAGGAAAAGGAAATAAAGAGTGGTTTTATCCTCACAAAGAGGATAATGATAACAGGCAGTTCCTTTTTTTTTTTTTTAAACTCTTATTTTGGTGTTGAGCAAGTAAGCAGATTTATTTAAAAATCAAACTAGTTAAGAGTAATATAGATTTAAGAATATTGAGAGTAAGAATAATGAAAACACGTCCTTATTTCGTTTGTTACCTGTTACCATTTTATCAGTGGCTAATGTTTGACCATAGGCTCTGAAGATTTAAATTTTAAAATGACAAAAGGAGAATGAAATAAATATTTAAAAATTTTTTAAATTGTAGTATTTATTTTTAAAATCAGGTTGTACTTACACCTGATAAAATATTAGGACACACCCTAATGGCGTAGTTATCATCTCACACAAGATTCCCATGGGTCTGCCCAACTGTCCCTCTCCAATTAATTCTCTATACTACTGCCATATGTATAATATTATAGCTGAATTATATTTCCATAAAATTTGTATGTTGAAGGCAAGTACCTCAGGATGTGACTGTATTTATAGACAAGGCCTTTAAAGAGGTAACTAAGTTAAAATGAGATCATGGAGGGATTTTAATCCAATGACTGGTGTCCTTCTAAGAAGAAATCCTTATAAGAAAAAGAAAGAGACATTAGGGGCTCACAACACAGAGAAAGGACTATATAAAGAGGCAGCAAGAGGGAGGCCATCTGCAAGCTAAGGAGAGAGGCCTCTGAGGAAACCAAGTGTGCAACATCGTGACATTGGACTTCCAGCCTCCAGAACTGTGGGAAAATAAATTTCTGTTGTTTAAACCAACCAGTCCACAGTATTTTGGCAGCCCTAGAAAATTAATATATATGTTGTCTTCCCCCTTCCTGTCACCCTTAAAATAAAATGCAAGAGAATTAATAATGGCTATAAAGCTCTAGATGATTTGGTCCTATGCTTCCTTAGGACCATAATTTGGTCCTAATCTCTTGCTTCATTCCTTTCCCTGGCTCTCTGTCCCTAGCTGTGCTCAACTTCTCCCAGTTCTCAAAGATACCTGGGGCCTTCTCACAAGGTGCTTCCTTTGCAGGAAGTACAAGCCCCCTACCTTCACTACCCACTTAACCTCAGGTCTCCGCTCAGAAGTCATTTCCTCAAGGAAATCTCCTTGACTCCGTAGTCTAGGTCAATTTCCTCTTCATATCACTAAATATGTTGCCATTATCTGCCTCATATCTACTGTTTTTTACACTAATTAGGAATCTCTACAATAGCTGAATCACTACTCTCTGGTTTACTTTTCTATCTACAATGCCAGCACAGTACTTGGCACATAGCAGGCCTTCAACAGCAGTAGTTGACCATAAGACGAATGCTCTCTTTCTTTTACTATCTACAGCTACTTCTGTTGAGAAATTGAGACATCAGTTGGCTTAGTTGGAGAAGTTACTGGGACAGAATCATAAAATGCCTAATAGGCAGCCATCCTTCCTAGCAGACTATTTTCACTGGCACCCATAGCTTCCCAGAAAACGTAGTAAAAAAGAAGAATGGCTAATAGACCTCAACATTCCTCTCTTAGGCCCTGTCTCATATGACCAGGGGGATCATGTACACTGAGCTCTGGAGATAAGCCTGTATCACAGGCTAGCCGAGAACACTTCTGTAAAATGCTACTCAGAGGGAGACTGTGAACTAGCCTAGCAAACACCACAGTATTTTGAACTACAGCCAATATCATCTACAAAAATCATTCTTGGAATTTTAAAGAGGATAATTTAAAACTAAGAATGTAGTAGGAGGAACACATATTTTCAAATAGGAATCTGGAATGTTCTGCATGTTCTGTTAATCTCACTGAAGTGAGAGGTCATCAGCTGAGTTTTATTCCAAAAGGAAGGGAACAAACACCTCCTGGGTGCTAGATATGAAGGACTTCACAGAGATATAAGTTAACTCTCTTCTCTGAAAAATCATCTCTCAAAAGTTTTTCTTTCCTTTCGTGTTGCCTGGATCTTAAAATAGAGTAGTCTACTTTTCTCTCTCCAAGGAGCCCCAATATTCTATTATTTGCCATGAGAGAAAATCTTTGTGACCTACATCTTCTATGCAGGTCCATGAGCCACCTTCTTTCTGGTGCCTACAGTGACTGAGACACAGGATTCCTGGTCCTAATATATGAAGCAATGCCTGCAGAGGTCTTGCTTTAAGACAGGAGGAGACTGCCTGCATGCAAGATAATGGCTGGCTAGCAAACATAGGTGTGAAAAGGTCAACCAGTAGGTTGATTCTATGAAATCTGAATTTCAGTACCATTTCTCTTTACAGTTTTAAAAATTACTATATGCCAGTTATATTTACATGTTTTATCTCTTTAATCCTCAGAACAACTTGCAGTGGAATAATATTAGGGAACTATTAAAATGACAGTACAGGCTAGCTGTGGTGGCTCATGCCTACAATCCCAGCATTTTGGGAAGCCGAGGTGGGCAGACTGTTTGAGCTCAGGAGTTTGAGACCAGCCTAGGCAACAGAGCAAAACCCATCTCTACAAAAAAAATACCGAAGAATTAGCCAGGCATGGTGGCACATGCTTGTGGTCCCAGCTACTCAGGAGAATGAGGTGGGAAGATCGTTTGAGCTAGGAGGTCGAGGCTGCAGTGAGCCATGATCATGCCACTGTACTCCAACCTGAGAACAAAACCCTGTCTCAAAAAAAAAAAAAAAGATAATACAGACGTATATTTGTTAACATATTAGTTTATTGATATGAAGAACACTTAAAACAATTTTTTTTGAGACAGGGTCTTGCTCTGTCACCCAGGTTGGAGTACAATGATACAATCATAGCACACTGCAGCCTCGACCTACTGGGTTCAAGCGATTGTCCTACTTTAGCCACCCAAGTAGCTGGGACCACCAATGCATGCCACCATGCCTGGCTAATTTTTAAATTTTTTTTAGAGACGTGGTCTCGATACTGCCCAGGCTTGTCTCGATTTCCTGGGCCCAAAAAATCCTCCTGCCTTGACTTTCCAAAGTGCTGGGATTACAGGCATGAGCAACTGTGCCTGGCCAGAAAACATTTAAAACATATTAAATGTTAAAGGTTACCAAACAGAATGCATAGAGTGGGCCCATTTTTATAGAAAGATACAAACATATTTAGATTTATATACCACAGCAAAATGTCTAGTGAGTCAAGCACTTTTTAAAAATCTCTTTAAGATAAATGGGGAATATCTGAAATAGGGACTCTAGTAGGACTGAGGCCATAACTTATAAAAATAGTAAAGCCAAGATTTAAATCCAGTTATTTTGAAGGCAAAGCTCCAAAGCTATTTTGTACTTTGCTAGATTACTCCCTTGGTCAATCTTGAAGCAGTTACTAGGCTTCTTTAGGGGAATGCTTTATTTATAAAATAAGGAAACATCCCACAATCCCTAAAGGTCTCATAGAAATGAGGTTCTGGTAGCCAGATAGTGAACATTTTATGTCCATATTGTGTATGGCCATAAAGACTCCTTACCTTGGTTAAGCCACAGTAGGCCTGAGTTGCCTTAGTTTTTATACTGTCCCTATTAGAAGAAAAACACAAATGAGCCACATTTGACAATGGCTGTCATAAAGATATCTTAGAGGATGAATATTTTTAAGTATAGGAGTATTTTAAAATATTTAATCTCATTAATCTGAATAGCTCTGGACCCTTGATAATTAAATCATAATCTCAAAGACAATTTTATTATATTATCTTATTTCACTTAGCTAGCCATAGAAATTTCTCACATCCATCATACAGATTGAAAAAGAAAAGGACATGTGATTCATAAAACAAGGAGCTCTGCATTTCTTTTGGCAATTGTGTTTTGAAATAAGGAAAGGGAGTTCGCTGGCAAGATGGCCAAATAGGAACAGCTCTGGTCTGCAGCTCCCGATCAACACAGAAGGTGTGTGATTTCTGCATTTCCAACTAAGGTATCCCATTCATCTCACTGGGACTGGTTGGACAGTGGGTGCAGCCCATGGAGGGTGAGCCAAAGCAGGGTGGGGCATTATGTCACCTGGGAAGTGCAAGGGGCCAGGGGATTAAAGGAAGGTGTGAGAGACTGTACCGGGAAGAACAATGTATTCCAGCCCAGATACCATGCTTTTCCCATGGTCTTCACAACCAGCACACTAGGAGATTGAACCACCAGGGCCCTGGGTTTCAAGCACAAACCTGGGCAGCTGTCTGGGCAGGCACCAAGCTAGCAGCAGAGTTTTGTTTTTGTCTTTTTTCTGTATCCCAGTGGCACCTGAAACGCCAGCGAGACAGAATTCTTCATTCCCCTGGAAGCGGGCTGCAGCCAGGGAGCCAAGTGGTCTGACTTGGCACGTCCCACCTACACAGAGCACAGCAAGCTAAGATCCACTGTTTTGAAATTCTCACTACCAGCACTGCAGTCTGAGGTTGACCTAGGACACTCAAGCTTGTTGGGGGAAGGGGCATCCACCAATGCTGAGGCTTGAGTAGAAGGTTTTCATTTCATACCATAAAGTCACCAGGAAGTTTGACCTGGGCAGAGCCCACTGCAGCTCAGCAAGGCCTCTGTGGCCAGACTGCCTATCTAGATTTCTTCTCTCTGGGCAGGGCATCTCTGAAAAAAAGGGAGCAGCCCCAGTCAAGAACTTATATATAAAACCCCCACCTCCCTGGGACAGAGCACCTGAGGGAAGGGGTGGCTGTGGATACAGCTTCAGCAGACTTAAATGTCCCTGTCTGACAGTTCTGAAAGAAGCAGTGTATCTCTTAGCAAAGCATTCAGATTCTGATAAGGGACAGACTGCCTCCTCAAGTGGGTCCCTGACCTCCATGTATCCTAACTGGGAGACACCTCACAGTAAGAGCTGACAGATACCTTATGCAGAAGATCTCTGGCTGGCATCTGGCAGGTGCCCCTCTGGGACAAAGCTACCAGGGGAAGGAACAGGCAATAATCTTTGATGTTCTGCAGTCTCCGCTGGTGATACCCAAGCAAACAGGGTCTGGAGTGGACCTCCAGCAAACTCCAGCCAACCTGCAGCAGAGGGGCCTGATTGTTAGAAAGAAAACTAACAAACAGAAAAGAATGATATCGACATTAACAAAAAGGACATCCACTCAGATACCCCATCTGAATGTCACCAACATCAAAGACCAAAACCCATAAAGATGGGGAGAAACCAGTGCAAAAATGCTGAAAATTCCAAAAACCAGAACACCTCTTCTCCTCCAAAGGATCACAACTCCTCACCAGCAAGGGAAAAAAACTGGATGAAGAATGAGTTTGACGAATTGACAAAAGTAGCCTTCAGAAAGTGAGTAATAACAAACTAAAGGAGCATGTTCTAGCCCAATGCAAGGAAGCTAAGAACCTTGAAAAAAATGTAGGACAAATTGCTAACTAGAATAACCAGTTTATAGAAGAACAAATTACCTGATGGAGCTGGAAAACACAGCACGAGAACTTCGTGAAGCATTCACAAGTATCAACAGCCATGTCAATCAAGCAGAAAAAAAGATATCAGAGATTGAAGGTCAACTTAATGAAATAAAGCAAGAAGACAAGATTAGATAAGAGAGTGAAAAGAAACAAAGCCTCCAAGAAATATAGCACTATGCAAAAAGACCAAATCTACATTTTATTAGTGTACCTGAAAGTGATGGAGAAAATGGAATCAAGTTGAAAAACATTCTTCAGGATATCATCCAGGAGAACTTCCCCAACCAAGCAAGGCAGGCCAGCATTCAAATTCAGAAAATATAGAAAACACTACTCCTCAAGAAGAGCAGTCCCAAGACACATAATCATCAGATTCACCAAGGTTGAAATGAAGGAAAGCATGTTAAGGGCAGCCAGAGAGAAAGGTCAGGTTACCTAGAAAGGGAATCCCATCAGATTAACAAGCGATCTCTCTGCAGAAACCCTACAAGCCAGAAGAGAGTAGGAGCCAATATTCAACATTCTTAAAGAAAAGAATTTTCAACCCAGAATTTCATAACTAGCCAAACTAAGCTTCATAAGCAAAGGAGAAATTAAATCCTTTACAGACAAGCAAATGCTAAGAGATTTTGTCACTACCAGACCTACATTACTAGAGCTCCTAAAGGAAGCACTAAATTTGGAAAGGAAAAACTGGTACCAGCCACTGAAAAAACATAACAAATTGTAAAGACCATTGACACTATGAAGAAACTGCATCAACTAACAGGCAAAATAACCAACCTATCATCATAATGATAGGATCAAATTCACACATAACAATATTAACCTTAAATGTAAACAGGCTAAATGCCCTAATTAAA
This sequence comes from Saimiri boliviensis, assembly GCF_048565385.1. NCBI lineage: Eukaryota > Metazoa > Chordata > Mammalia > Primates > Cebidae > Saimiri > Saimiri boliviensis. The sequence continues at coordinate 54,429,369 of NC_133450.1, read as the reverse complement.
AGACACAGACAGCCAAATTCGATACAGAGTCCAGACCTATCTGTGTGCTGTATTCAGGAGACCCATCTCACGTGCAAAGACACACATACACTCAAAATAAAGGGATGGAGGAATATTCACCAAGCAAATGGAAAGCAAAAACAAGCAGGGTTGCAATCCTACTCTCTGATAAAATAGACTTTTAACCAACAGAGATCAAAAGAGACAAAGAACAGCATTTCATAATGGTAATGGGATCAATGCAACGAAAAGAACTAACTCTCCTAAATATATATGCATCCAATACAGGAGCACCCAGATTCATATAGCAAGTTTGTAGAGACCAACAAAGAGACTTAGACTCCCACACAATAATAGTGAGAGACATTAACATCCCACTGTCAATATTACACAGATCAACAAAAAGTACAGGACCAGACAGATTCACAGTCAAATTCTACCAGAAGTACAAAGAGGAGCTCGTACCATTTCTTCTGAAACTATTCCAAACAATAGAAAAAGAGGGAATCTTCCATAACTCATTTTATCATCTCTTCAGAGACATCATCCCTCAGAGACAATGTGACTTCCTATTACTGGGTATATACCCAAAGGATTAGAAATTATTCAATGATAAAGACACATGCACATGTATGTTTACTGTGGCACTGTTCACAATAACAAAGACTTGGAACCAACCCAAATGCTACATCAATGATAGATCAGATAAAGAAAATGAGGTACATATATACCATGGAATACTATGCAGCCATAAAAAGGATGAGTTCATGTCCTTTGCAGGGACATGTATGAAGCTGAAAACCATCATTCTCAGCAAACTAACAAGAGAACAGAAAACCAAACACCACATGTTCTCACTCGTAAGTGGCAGTTAAACAATGAGAACACATGAGCACAGGGAAAGGGACATCACACACCAGGGCCTGTCTCGGTATGGAGGCCTAGGGGAGGGAGAGCATTAGGACAGATACCTAATATAGATGATGGGTTGATGGGTGCAGCGAACCACCATGGCATGTGTATACCAATGTAACAAACCTGCATATTCTGCACATGTGCCCAGAACTTAAAGTATAATTTAAAAAAAAAAATAAATAAGGAAAAGAAGAGATGACACTGGGATACTGCCTGAAAGACATGAAATGTAAAGTGAGTCATAAAAATAGGCTGATTCTGATGTCTAAAACTGAAATAATACTTCCTGTCCAACTGGAAAACAATAAGAAATGTTTAATTTCAGGAAGACTCCTTACTAATTTTGGTTTTTTGTTTCTTTGTTTGTTTTGGTTTGTTTAGATATGGAGTCTCACTATGTTGCTCAGACTGGTCTCAAACTTTTAGGTTCAAGCAATCCTCCCACCTTGGCCTCCCAAAGTGCTGGGATTATAAGTGTGAGCCTCACTGCACTTGGCCACTAGTTATTTAAGGTCAAAACAGTTTGTTAAGTAAGTGATGATTCTAGTCCTCTTGTTATCACTACTAGAAACCCACACTAAGTTTACAAATTATATCTTCCACTTGATTTGCAGTGTCAAAGTAAATACCATGATTAGGAAACTCCTCTTTAGAAACTCAAAACCATGCTAATATTGCTTCTTCCATTTTAGTTGTAACACTCCATACTTAAATGCAAACTATTTTCTTCTACTAGGTAGCAGCTATTTATAATACGCTGTGAAATAAGATATCTCTTGAACCATCCATTAGACCTGCACTCTACGGTAGCTACTGGGCACTTGAGTGTGACTTATTGAAATTGATATATACTCTACAGATAAGATACACGTTAGATTTTAAAGCCTTAGCACCAAGAAGGATGTAAAATACCTCATCAATATTTTTGTATTGATTACAGGCTGAAATGGTAATATATTTATATATATTTGAATATAGAAGTATAAAAAATATGTACTATTAAAATTAATTCTATCTGCTTTTTACATGTAACTTGTAAAGAATTTTTAATGTGGCTCACACAGTATTTCTATTGGACAACATTGTTTTCACTTTTCACCTGAGTCAGGAGTAAGAGTATCAGACTTTATTTCTATATACTTGGAAAATCTTGGGCTTACAATTTACTTTAAAAGAGGAACAAAAATATAAAACTTTTACAAGCATGGTTAACAAAATGGAGAATACAAAACTTACGTTCCCAAAAGTAGCATATATGCACCTGTTAAATCCTTTTACAACTGTCATCCAAGCTACCTCTTTCCTTGCCTGTACTAATATTAACATAATAGCTTTTTAACAGATGCAACTGATTTTTTCTGATGCCTATTCACGACCCGTTGTCTTTACCGTCTCAATCCTTGCTGACCAGACTTCTTCCTTCCGCTGGAATCTACTTTTTTTTTCTTTGCCCAAAAGTTTCTCTGGCCATAAGATCCCACTAGGCTTATGTGTGTGGCAGAGGAAGTACCAAGAAATCACCCTGTGGGAGCTTCCTCAAACAGTAACTGGCAGGAGTTGATGTATAGATACCCCAGCCCTTCATACCTTCACACTGCAGGCGGGGTAAGCCAGCAGTATGTGTTCTACACCTGGCCTTCTTTCTCGGTGGGATTCAGCTTTAGTTGGCTACAGTTGTAATTTGTTTATTTGCCCTATGTTGCTCCAGACTTTCCCTCTCTCTTCCCCACCCCTTATTGAATTTCCTGGAATCATTTATTTAGCAAATAAACTACTTGCCTGAGAATCCTTGTCTTGGGGACTGCTTGTGGGAAACCCAAACTAAGATAATTGGTCTTCCTACTTCCCCTCTCACCTCTCACTAATCCATCCTCAACCTCAAAAGCCAGGCTATCTTTTTAAACAATTGCTGTGACCGTTATCACTTCTTAATTACAACTTTTCAGTGATTTCCCATTCCTCTTAGGCTAAGAACATCTAATACCTCAGTTTCAAGTTTCTTGATGTCAATTCCAATAACTGCTTTACTACCTGAGTTTCTTTGTATTGATTACATGCTGAAATCGTAATATTTTGATATATATTATTATAGCAGTATGAAAACTATGTACTACTAAAATTATTTTCTATCTTCTTTTCACATGTAGCTTCTAAAGAATTTTTAACGTGGCTCACACAGTATTTCTATTAGACAACATTGCTTTCACTTTTAACTTTTCTTCGCCACACTCTAGAGACTTTGCCGTCACTCAGAACTGCTAAACCTCAAAGATTTTCAATTCCAACATCCCACACCTGACCATAGTCTTCTATGTTTATAAAAACACTACTACTCTGCCTGCACTAATACCTCCAGTCCTTCCACCCTTTCTTTTCTCACCATCTGGCAAGCTCATTATGGCGTTGCACATCCCTACTTCACCTAAACCCCAGCAACACCACTTTTACTACTCTCTGACTGGCACTCTCAAGTCAGCTGGCCTCCTCTCAGGGTAGTATTAACTTAGAAACCATCTGCCCTGAATATTTTTCAATCTCCTGTCCCTAAATCTAGGCTGGAGGCAAATGTAACAGAATGAGCAGCTCAGGATTTAAAATTTTCCTCATGAGGTATTTTTTGCCTTCTCAGGATAGGGACCACAAATAAGTGATCCCTAATCTCAAACAGAGGCTTAATACCACTGAATAATTTTTACTGTCTCATTACTTTCCTAGGAAATTCTATACCTTAATCACTCTCCAACATCTTGTGTCTGTTTACTCTCAGATTACCTCGGGTCTGAATTTGCAAAGCAAATCTATCCAAAGCCTTAACTCTTTTGCTCCTGCACAAAACGGATATTCTTCTCTTGTGCTCCACAGCCCAACCCTATCTCCTGAGGCTGATCCTGAATCCAAGTCCTTTGATAATCAAGATCTATGTCAACTTCCCAGCCTCACCTTCTGCTTTTCCTCCAGGTATATCCTGCCTGCAGTTCTGGGAACCCTGTCCAGGTATGCAAAGGATCTATCTGAAGCTTAATGTGGTGGATCATATCCAATAAAGTCACCTGCTGGGAGCAGACCCCAGGAAAGAGCCTCCTGAACAAAGCTGAATTCCCATTTCTAAGAATATTATCATAACAAGAACCCTGCCAAGGAGGAGAACCCAAGCCATAAACTGTGGAAGAAAGTTGTAAAGTCAGAAATAGACATGAAGCAAGATGTGAGTTAGGGTCAGAGTAATGCTTCTCTTCTTGATCACCCCACAGCTGGCTCCTTTGCAGCATTCCAATCCCATTGTTACCCACAGAGAGGCCTTTCTGAACCACCTTATCTAAAGTAGCGACTTTGTTACCCATCACATTTCTATGTTGTTTTTTTTTTTAAGTCCAACAGTGTATTTTTTTTTCCATAGGTGACTGGGATGCAGGTGGTATTTGGTTACTACATCAGTAAACTTTTAGTGGTACATCGTAAGATTTTGATACATCCATCACCCAAGCAGTATATGCCGTACCCTATTTGTAGTAGTTCATCTCTTGCCCCCTCCCATTCCCCCCACAAGTCCCCAAAGTCCATTGTATTATTCTCATACCTTTGTGTACTCATAGCTTATCTCCCACGTATCAGTGAGAACACATGATATTTGAACATTACTGAATTACTTAGAATAATAGTCTCCAATCTAATCCAGGTCACTGCAAATACTGTTAATTCATTCCTTTTTATAGCTGAGTAGTATTCCATCATATATACATATATGATAGATATATATGGATATATAGATATATATCGCAGTTTCTTTATCCACTAGTTGATTGATGGGCATTTGGTTTGGTTTCACAATTTTGCAACTGCAAACTGTGCTGCTATAAACAAGCATATGCAAGTAACTTTTTTGTGTAGTGACTTCTTTTCCTCTGGGTAGATTCCCAGTACTGGGATTGCTGGATCCAATGGTAGTTCTAGTTTACTTTCTTAAAGAAATCTCCACATTGTTTTCCACAGTGGTTGTATACTAGTTTACATTCCCACCAGCAGTGTAGAAGTGTTCCCTGATAACCACATCCACTCCAACATCTACTGTTTTGTTTTTTTATTTTTTCATTATGGCTATTCTTGTGGGAGTAAGATGGTATCGAATTGTGGTTTTGATTTGAATTTCCCTGATCATTAGTGACGTTAAGCAGTTTTTCATATTTTTTTGGCCATTTGTGTATCTTCTTTTGAGAATTGTCTATTCATGTCCTTAGCCCACTTTTTGATGGGATTGTTTTGGTGTTTGTTTGTTTGTTTGTTTGTTTGTTTTTTCTTACTGATCTGTTTGAGTTCATTGTAGATTCTGGATATTAGTCTTCTGTCAGATGTAGAGACTGTGAAAATTTTCTCCCACTCTGTGGGTTGTCTCTTTACTCTGCTGATTGTTCCCTTTGCTGTGCCAATGCTCTTCAGTTTAATTAAGTTCCAGCTATTTATCTTTGGGTTTTTTTATTTTGTTTTGTGTTTGGGGTGTTTTTTTTTTTTCATTGGCTTTTGGGTTCTTGCCTATGCCAATGTCCAGAGGAGTTTTTCCAAAGTTATCTTCTAGGATTTTTATAGTTTCATGTCTTAGGTTTAAGTCCTTACTCCTTCTTGAGTTAATTTTTGTGTAAAGTGAGAGATGAGAATCCAGTTTCTTCTTCTACATGTGGTTAGCCAATTATCCCGAACCATTTGTGGAAAAGGGTGTTCTTTCCTCACTTCATGATTTTCTTTGTTTTGTCGGCTATCAGTTGGCTGTAAGTATTTGGGCTTATTTCTGGGTTCTATATTTTATTCCATTGGTCTATGTGCCTGTTTTTATACCAGTACCATGCTGTTTTGGTGACTATGGCCTTTTAGTATAGTTTGAAATTAGGTAGTGTGATGCCTCCAGATTTGTTCTTTTTGCTTAGTCTTGCTTTGGCTATGCAGGCTCTTTTTTGGTTCCATATGAATTTTAGAATTACTTTTCATTCTGTGAAGAATGATGGTGATATTTTGATGGAGATTGCATTGAATTTGTAAATTGCTTTTGGCAGTATGGTCATTTTTCACAATATTGATTCTACCCATCCATGAGCATGGTATGTGTTTCCATTTGATTGAGTCATCTATGTTTTTTTTCTCAGCATTTTGTAGTTTTCCTTGTAGAGGTCTTTTGCCTCCTTGGTTAAGTATATTCCTAAGTATTTTATTTTATTTTATTTTATTTGCAGCTATTGTTAAAGGGCTTGAATTCTTGATTTGCCTATCTGTTTAGTCATTGTTGGTGTATAGAAGAGCTACTGACTTCCCTTCATTAATCTTGTATCTGGAAACCTTGTTGAATTCTTTTATCAGTTCTAGGAGCTTTCTGGAGGAGTCTTCAGGGTTTTCAAGGTAAATGATCATATTGTCAGCAAACAGTGACAGTTTGACTTCCTCTTTACTGGATGTCCTTTATTTCTTTAACTTGTCTTATTGCTCCAGTTAGGACTTCCAGCAGTGTGTTGAAGAGGAGTGGTAAGAGTGGGCACCCTTGTCTTCTTCCAGTTCTTAGAGGGAATGCTTTCAACTTTTCCCCATTCAGTACTATGTTGGCTGTGGGTTTGTCATAGATGGCTTTTATTACATTGACATATGTTCCTTGTATGCCAGTTTTGCTGAGAGTTTCAATCATAAAAGGATGCTGGATTTTGTCAAATGCTTTTTCTGCATCTATTGAGATGATAATGTGATTTTTGTTTTTAATTCTGTTTATGAGATGCATCACATTTATTGACTCGCTTATGTTAAACCATTCCTGGATCCCTGGTATGAAACCCACTTGATCATAGTGTATTATCTTTTTGATATGTTGTTGGTTTGGGTTCGCTGTATTTTGTTCAAGATTTAGAGTCTATGTTCATCAGGGATATCAATCTGCAGTTTTCTCTTTTGATTATGTCCTTTCCTGGTATGGGTATTAGGGTGATGCTAGCTTCATAGAATGAATTAGGGAGAGTTTCTTCTTTCTCTTTTTGTGGAATAGTGTCAAAAAGAATGGTATCAATTCTTTGAATTTCTGGTAGAATTCTGCGGGGAATCCCTCTGGTCCTGGACTTTTTTTAGTTGGCAATTTTAAAAATACTATTTCAATCTCACTGCTTACTATTGATATATCTGTTCAGGGTATCTAACTCTTCCCGATTTAATATAGGATGGTTGTATTTTTCCAGGAATTTATCCAGCTCTTCTAGGTTTTCCAGTTTATGTGCATAAAGGTGTTCATAATAGCCTTGGATGATCTTTTGTATTTCAGTAGTGTCAGTTATAACATCTCCTCTTTCATTCCTTATTGAGCCAACTTGGATTTTCTCTATTCTTTTCTTTGTTAATCTTGCTAATGGGGCCGAGCATGGTGACTCACGCCTATAATCCCAGCACTTTGGGAGGCCAAGGCTGGTGGATCACGAGGTCAAGAGATCGAGACCATTCTGGTCAACAAGGTGAAACCCTGTCTCTACTAAAAATACAAAAATTAGCTAGGCATGGTGGCGTGCGCCTGTAATCCCAGCTACTCGGGAGTCTGAGGCAGGAGAATTGCTTGAACCCAGGTGGCAGAGGTTGCGGTGAGCCAAGATCGTGCCATTGCACTCCAGCCTGGGTAACAAGAGCGAAACTCCATCTCAAAAAAAAAAAAATCTTGCTAATGGTCTAAGAATTTTATCTACCTTTTCAAAAAACCAGGTTTTTGTTTCATTTATCTTTTGTATTTGTTTGTTTTTTTGTTTCCATTTCATTTAGTTCTGATCTGGGTTATTTTCTTTCTTTTGCTGGGTTTGGGTTTGGTGTGTTCTTGTTTCTCTAGTTTCTTGAGGTGTGACCTTAGAATGTCAGTTTGTGCTCTTTCACTCTTTTTGATGTAGGCATTTAGGGCTATCAACCTTCCTCTTAGCGCTGCGTTTGCTGTATCTCAGAGGTTTTGATAGGTTATGTCATTATTGTCATTCAGTTTAAAGAATGTTTTTTTTTTTCTATAGAAGCTTTTTAATGATAATTTTACTTATTTTTTAAATTATACTTTAAGGTCTGGGATACATGTGCAGAATGTGCAGGTTTGTTACATAGGTATACATGTGCCATGGTGGTTTGCTTTTCCCATCAACCCATCATCTTGGTTTTAAGCCTAGCATGCATTAGGTATTTGTCTCAGTGCTCTCCCCTCCCCTTGTCTCTCACCTCCTGACAGACCCTGGTGTGTGATATTCCCCTCCCTGTGTCCATGTCTTTTCATTGTTCAACTCCTAATTATGAGTCAGAACATGTGGTGTTTGGGTTTCTGTTCCTTTGTTAGTTTGCTGAGAATGATAGTTTCCAGCTTCATCCATGTCCTTGCAAAGGACATGAACTTATTCTTTCTTGTGGCTACATAGTATTCCACAGTGTATATGTGCCACATTTTCTTTATCCAATCTATCATTGATGAGCATTTGGGTTGGTTCCAAGTCTTTGCTATTGCTAACAGTGCTGCAATAAACATACTTGTGCATGTGTCTTTATAGTAAAATAATTTCTAATCATTTGAGTATATACTCAGTAATGGGATTGATGGTCAAATAATATTTCTAGTTCTAGGTCCTTGAGGAATCATCACATTGTCTTCCACAATGGTTGAACTAATTTACACTCCCACCAACAATGTAAAATCATTCCTGTTTCTCCACATCCTCTCCAACATCTGTTGTTTCCTGACTTTTTAATGATCACCATTCTAACTGGTGTGAGATGGTATCTCATTGTGGTTTCGATTTGCATTTCTCTAATGACCAGTGATGATGAGCTTTTTATCATATGTTTGTTGGCCACATAAATGTCTTCTTTTGAGAAGTGTCTGTTCCTATCCTTCACCCACTTTTTGATGGGGTTGTCTGTTTTTTCTTATAAATTTGTTTAAGTTCTTTATAGATTCTGGATATTAGAACTTTGTTAAATGTATAGATTGCAAAAATTTTCTCCCATTCTGTAGGTTGCCATTCTCTCTGATGATAGTTTCTTTTGCTGTGCAGAAGCTCTTTAGTTTAATTATATCCCATCTGTCAATTTTGGCTTTTGTTGCAATTGTTTTTGGTGCTTTAGTCATGAAATCTTTTCCCATGCCTATGTCCTGAATGGTACTGCCTACTGCCTAGGTTTCTTCTAGAGTTTTTATGGTTTTAGGTTTTAGGTTTACATCTTTTTTTTTTTTTTTTTTTTTTTTGAGACGGAGTTGCCAAGGCTGGAGTGCATGGCACATTGTCAGCTCACCGCAACCTCTGCCTCCCAGGTTTAAGCAATTCTCCTGTCTCAGCCTCCTGAGTAGTTGGGATTGCAAACATCTGCCACCATGCCCATTTAATTTTATATTTTTTTATTAGAGACGGAGTTTCTACACATTGGTCAGGCTGGTCTTGAACTCCCAACCTCAGGTGATCCACCTGCTTTGGCCTCCTGAAGTACTGGGATTACAGGCATGAGCCACTGTGCCTGGTCACACTTAAGGATTAAGTCTTTAATCCATCTTGAGTTAATTTTTGTATAAGGTGTAAGGAAGGGTCCAGTTTCAGTTTTCTGCATATGGCTAGCCAGTTTTCCCAGCACCATTTATTAACTAGGGAATTCTTTTCCCATTGCTTGTTTTTGTCAGCTTAGTTGAAGATCAGATGGTTGTAGATGCATGGTGTTATTTCTGAGGTCTCTGTGGTGTTCCATTGGTCTACATATCTGTTTTGGTACCAGTACCATGCTGTTTTGGTTCCTACAGACTTGCAGTATGGTTTGAAGTCAGGTAGCATGATTCCTCAAGCTTTGTTCCTTTTGCTTAGGATTGTCTTGGCTATACAAGCTCTTTTTTGGTTCCATATAAAATTTAAAGTAGTTTTTTCTAGTTCTATGAAGAAAGTCGATGGTAGCTTGATGGGAATAGCATTGAATCTATAAATTACTTTGGGCAGTATGTCCATTTTTACAATATAGATTCTTCCTATCCATGAACATGGAATGTTTTTCCATTTGTTTTTGTCCTCTCTTATTTCCATGAGCAGTGGTTTGTAGATCTCCTTGAAGAGATCCTTTGCATCCCTTGTAAGTTCTATTCCTAGGTATTTTATTTTCTTTACAGCATTTGTGAATGGGAGTTCACTCATGATTTGGCTCTCTGTTTGTCTATTATTGGTGTATAGGAATGCTTGTAATTTTTGCACATCGGTTTTGTATCCTAAGATTCTGCTGAAGTTGCTTACCAGCTTAAGTAGATTTGGGGCCCAGATGATGGGGTTTTCTAAATATACTATTATGTCATCTGCCAACAGAGACAATTTGACTTCCTCTCTTCCTATTCAAATATGCTTTATTTCTTTCTCTTGCCTGATTGATCTGGCCAGAACTTCCAATACTATGTTGAATATGAGTGGTAAGAGAGGGCATCCTTGCCTTGTGCTGGTTTTCAAAGGGAATGCTTCCAGATTTTGCCTATTCAGCATGATATTGGCTATGGGTTTGTATAAATAGCTCTTATTATTTTGAGATATGTTTCAGCAATACCTGTTTATTGAGTGTTTTTAGCATGGAGAGGTGCTGAATTTTATCTAAGGCCTTTTCTGCATCTATTGAGATAATCTTGTGGGTATTTTTCTTGGTTTGTTTATGTGATTGATTACATTTATTGATTTGCATATGTTGAACCAGACTTGCATCCCAGGGATGAAGGTTACTTGATTGTAGTGGATAAGCTTTTCACTGTGCTGCTGGATTTGGTTTTCCAGTATTTTATTGAGGATTTTTGCATGAATTTTCATGAAGGATATTGGCCTGAAATTTTCTTTTTTGGTTGTATCTCTACCAGTGTTTGATGTCTGGCCTCTTAAAATGAGTTAGGGAGGAGTCTCTCTTTTTCTATTATTTGAAATGGTTTCAGAAGGAATGGTACCAGCTCCTCTTTGTACCTCTGGTAGAACTTGGCTGTGAATCCATCCGGTCCTGGGCTTTTTTTTTTTTTTTTTTTTTTTTGGTTGGTAGGCTATTGCTGCCTCAATTTTAGAACTCGTTATTGGTCTATTCAGTGATTCAACTTCTTCCTGGTTTAGTCCTGGGAGGGTGTATGTGCCCAGGTCGGGGCAGGGCTAGACATGTCTGAGCTCAAAATCTCTTTGAGCAGGTTTTGCTGCAGCTGCTGTGGGAGATGGGGACAAGGTTCCCAGGTCAATGGAGTTGTGTACCTAAAGGGAATATGGCTGCCTCTACTGTGTTATGCAGGTTGTCAGGGAAGTGAAAGAAAGCTGGCAGTCACAGGACTCACCCAGCTCCCACACAATCCAAAGGGCCAGTCTCGCTCCCACTGTGCCATCCCTAACAGCCCTGAGAGTCTGTTTCCAGGCAGAGAGCGAGCAGGGCTTGAAAACTTGCCCTGGGTTACCCACCTCCCAGCAGCATGAGAATCAATTATTTCCAAGTTTAGCTGGAGGCTTCCTTCTCCCTGTGGGGTCCCCACCCCAACACACTGCCCTCCCACCCCTGACCCCTACAAACTACCTCCTATCCCCCTACCCCTCCACCCCTACACCTCTTGCTGCGCTTCCAAAATGATCCTTGTGGCACCAGGCAGGAAAGTCCTGCTTGGAGAACCAGCGAGTTCCCAGGACCTTTTCTGCTCCTCTACCATGGCTCTCTAAACTGCCTCAGCTCCAGGTAAGGTGTGAAACTTCTCGGCAAACTAAATGTTCATTTTCCCCAGTCGGGGTGTGTGTTCAAGAGTGGAGGGTCTCCCTTTCCCACTTTCGCAGTTTGGGCACTCACAGTATTTGGGGTGTATCCCAGGTCCTGCAGGAGCAGTCTGTTTCCTTCAGAGGGTCTGTGGGTCCTCTTGGAATTCCTGTTTTGTTCTTCCAGTCATTCTGGAGTTAAAATCCATGATGCAAACCTCCACACGCTGCTCTGTCCATCTGAGTTGGAGCTGCAATCTAGTCCTGCCTCCCATCCACCATGATGATCTCACATTTCTGTGTTTTAATATTCTGCATAGCACTGTCGTGCTAGCTGATGTTTCTCTTCTTTATGTGTTTATTTACTGGTTTAATGCTCAGTTCTCCCCACTGGAATGTAAACTCCATAAGAAAAGAGCTCTTATCATTGACTGTCTATCCCCAGTGGCAAGAATAGCACTTCAAATACAATAATTACTTGGTAAGTATTGCACGAATGAATGAAATCTCAGGTATGCCTTGCATTGTTTTTAACAATTTCCAGGTGAGTGTGACTTCAAACAGTCTAGAATGCACTGGAGTGACACCTGCATTGTGGCTGTCACTATGCTGGAATATGGAAGGTGGTAAGAAGTGACCTTGAAAAGTACAGAACCAGGCCAGACAAATGAAGCATTGCTCTCTTCAGCTTTGCCTTCAAGCACTCTGTTTCCAAGACCCAGAATATGCTCTCCCCAACATCCCTAAGCTATTGAGTTCAGGTATCATCTTTAATAACTACAGACATTAAGGGCAATTATTTTGAATTACTTATTTTATTTTCCCCAGTCTCAAATACTGTCTTACATACAATAGATACTCAATAAACGTTTCTTGAATTGCATTGCTCAGAGATTTACTCTAGCCTGCTGGACTTGCTGGCGTTCTCTACTATAACTTACATAATGCTAATATTAGCTGAGGAGAGCAAAGATCACCTGGTGGTGAGCAAGCAGACCATCTGGAGGCAAAACTCCTTTTCTGAGGAATTCAGAAGTAATTACATATCCTTACTGTCTAAAGCTGGCATCTGGTACCAGGCTTCTTTCCCAAAAACATATAAGTAACTCGAATTTCTGTACACCTTCAGACTGCATGCATGTCAAAACTCATTGTGCAATTCTTATTGACATTAAGGCACCAAAATATCTGCAAATGTAATTATGTATCATGACCTATGTGGTTCATATCATCCAAATTACCCTTAAGCTCCTGCTTGAAGGTCCATAAAAACCCCAAAGAAAATCCCCTGTAGCGCCCTCAGTTCTCTCTTGTTGAAGTCCCTGCTATACTCTGCTACAGTGTTCTTTCCATCTAATACAGATTTCCTTTTCAAACCTATACTGTTGTTGGTAAATTTTTTTTATCACCCTCGTTTTACAAGCCAATCACTTTTCATGGCGGGGCTCTGACACCTTGCCTGGCATTAGCTATCATTTACTTAATACATACCATGTGCCAGCTACTATGCTAAATCCTTACCTACAGGGGTTTGGGCCATGATCCCAAATGTTGAAATCCCAAAAGATCAAAATTCTGAAAAAATAGTTCTAAAAAAATTTTTTTAAGTTCTTTAAAGGCATGTACGCTTTTAAAAGATTTATTTGTGAAACATATTAGCGAGGTGCAGTGGTTCAGGCCTGTACTCCCATCACTTTGGGAGGCCAAAGCAGGGGAAATCGCTTGAGCCCAGGAGTTCACTATCAGCCTGGACAAAATAGTGAGACCTGGTCTCTATAAAAAATAAAAAAATAGCCCAGTGCAGTGGCATGCACCTATAGTCCCAGTGACTGGGGAGGCTGAAGTGGCAAGATCGCTTGAGCCTGGGAGGTCAAGACTGCAGTAACAGGAGCAAGACTGCACTCCACCATGCTCCATCCTGGATGACAAAGAGAGACATCGTCTCTTAAAAACAATAACAATAAAACAAACAAACAAAACAAACAAAAATGAAAGAACACTTTATAGGCCACTTTACACAATAAAATAGGCAATAATAATGAAGTGGAAAATTTTGCCCAGGATTTTATCAGCACGTACTCAGCAACTATCCCTATTTTAAAACTGCCCCTGTTTTTGCTAGTAAATGCCTTTTTCTGCTTCTGTACCTCAGCTTATTGCTTACTAACGGAAAAGCCTTAGGGAAAACTGCCGCATTGTCTAAAACCTGCTGTGCTGTCTAAAGTTCTGAGTTACTTCCCCTGCCCCTGTACCTATAAAAATTGTGTACTTTTCTTAGCCGGGGTCCAGATTTTTGGGTATGAACCCTTCTGGGCCTGCCAGCCTAATAAAGTGTGTTTCTCCAATCCGAAGTGCCCCTTGGATTTCTTGTCAGGTAAAATTTTCCAGAACATTAACATACATACTTTTGCAAGCATAAACACTCAGGTATACTAAGGACAGTCACACAGGTACAATATTTATAAGCAGACAAATTATATTCATAAAGAAGTAACCTATACAAATGCAGTCATCTGACATACATCCCATTTGTAAATGAGAGTTAGATGAAATTAACTCCTTGGTCTCATCCAACTATAAAAATTATATGCATCTATGAGTTTCACACATTTGATTCAGCAATACCATCTAGGCTTTCACACATTTGATTCAGCAATACCATCTGCTTCTGCATTTCTATGTATTTCAAACTGTGGTTATATCAAAACAACATAAAACTGTTTCCATTTCCATAAGTTCTTTTTTGAAATCACATGACTTGATTTGAAATATGAGAAGTAAACTGAAAGAAGCCACATTACAAAAGCCACAGAAGAGAATTACTTCCTCAGATACACTCTGTATATTTCCTAACATTGTTTATATCATTGGTTTAATTACCTATGGGAGGAAAATACTCACTATTAAGAGTATTTCTGAGGAGAGTTATACAATAATCAAATTTTAGGCTATCTAATGGTGGTACTAACCCTAGCATATATTTGAGGAGAAAAGTTAAGCACTAGTCCCTAATATATTTGTTATTTATGAATTTTAGAAATCATAGAATTGAGAAAAATAGAGTGAGGGGAGAAGAGGAAAAACCTGGTCCAAATTCTCTTTTTTTTAATTGATAAGTTAGCATAAGAAGGAGCCCTTGGTTTTTCTTGGTGAAAACCTTTTGTAATTCATTTAACCTCTCTGAGTCTCAGTTTGCTAATCTTCAGAATTAGTGGGTTTGGACCAAATAATATCTCAAATTGCTTCCAAATCTGTGAATTAACCCCAAGAGTATGAAAGCCTGTCAAAATTCCTTTTAAAATCCCTTTTAAAATGCAGTAGCACATTTGAAAACTCATCCTTAACCTGCAAAGATCAGTTCTTAGGCTGAAGTTAACAAGCCACAAATGAATTAAGAACTGAAATTTAAGCCTATTTTTAGTAAGGCTGCAATCTAGCAGTGAAAGCTTTAAAATTCTAAGTCTAACAAAGACTGGGTAATGGTTTTGATTCCTAAACTCGTCACCACCGAAGCTACACAGCAGTTCTGGTGTATTTTCTCTATTGGTAATGAAGAGATAAGAGGAAAGCAAGCAGAAAAACAATCAGGACACTGAAGTCAGCACAGAGGAGGATCTAAAAAAAATTTCACAGATGAATTAGAGAGAGGAATATAGAAAATGTAGAACTCAGTCAGTAATTGTTCATAAATGCATTACCTTTGTTGGAAGATTTTTTTATAATGAGATCCTCTTTTAGGATGTAGTAACCAATTCTGGTTTTTTCCAACCATTCTACAACCATCATACAAATGCAGATTATTCTGCCTGTCAGTCTTCATCATTCCAAACTGAATAATCCAAATCTCTGTCCTGTCCTCATAAATTCCACTTTAATGTGAAACTCAGTATTTAAGTTTTTCCTTCTAAGTATTTTCTCTCCAGCAAGATTAGATAGCTCATTTACAGATTCTATTCTGTTCCCTGCCTGATATTTATCACCTCCTTATGTGCCCAACACCGTCCATCCATATGCTAATAGATATCCTAGAGTTGAGGCAGAGTGGGTGCCTGGCAAGATGATCCAATAAAGGGAATTTTTTAAATCAGTGTTTAACAACTGAAACAAGCTTATTGACCTTCAAAATGAAATGACTTTGCTTATGCGATTCTGTGTGTGTGTGTGTGTGTGTGTGTGTGTGTGTGTGTGTCCCTTTAGAAATAGGGTCTTGCTCCGTTGCCCAGGCTGGAATGTGGTAACTATTCACCACTGTGATCGTAGCATACTGCAGCCTCGAACTTCTGGGGTCAACTGATTCTCTTATCTCAGCCTCTCCTCCCACATAGCTAGTGCTACAGGTGTATACCACCAACCCTGGCCATTTTTTTTTTATTTTGGTCTCTAACTCCTGGCCTCGACTTATCCTCCTGCTTCGGTCTCCCAAAGCACTGGGACTACAGGTGTGAGCCACTGTACTTACAAGTTTTTTTTAATGTATCTCAAAATGGAGAAATTATTTGAAGAAGTACTTATTGCTCTAACTCTACCTCTATAGCAGTAAATTCCACAGAAAAAGGAACCAAAAAGAGGAAAAGACCTTACTGAGTATTTAAATAGTTCAAGCTTGGGGAGTAGCATCAGCAAGAAAGAAGACAGATGAGATGAAGGCACAGTGTCACTGATTTTGACGGCTGTTCCTAGAGAGAAGATTGATGGTGTAGAGTCACTTTGGCCTGCTCAAGACCAATCTGACACGAAGATACAGCTTTAAGGTAAGCTTCTTTGGGCTAGCACGTTTATCCTAGCACTATCATCTGAATTGATCCTCTAGGCACATTGTACTTCAGCTTCCCGAGGCTCCTGTGGCCTTCTCCTGCATGAGCAGCTTAGTGTTTTCTATTGGACGTGGGGTCTTCCTGAAAGCCCTTTGTGCCAAAGGTACCATTACATCAAAGCCACAAAAATAACTATAAATTGGAGAGCTTTGACGAAATAGACGGACATTTAGATTTTTTCAGAAATTCCTGGAGGTACTTGAGAATTCATTACAGATGCTTTAGGGAGGAAAGAAATGTAGCCTGCAGCATTAAAAGGGGGGAAATGAGGCTGTTACTGGACTTAACATAACAAGTTGAACAAAATAATAGGTAGAAAAATTATTGAGTACATAATATGTACCCTGAAGAAAGCTAAGTAATTTATATACATTATCTCATTTCGTTCTCATAAAAACTGAGGAGCTTAGCAGGAGAAAAAGTCTTAAAGAGTTAAGTCTAAACTTGCAGAGCTGGTAAGTGGTGGAGGTAGGATACAAACCCAGGTCTGTGAGATGCCAGAGTCTGAAATCTGCCCCATTTATTTATTCTCAAGTACTTTACAACCATTTTAAAGGTGTTTAAGGATGAAGAAATTTCCTGGTTATGTGCAATAAATCAGAATTCCCAGGAAACTTTATATGATATTCAGAATCACTACCAATGTTGATCAGAAAAGTTTTACTATGATTTTGCCCATGTTCTACATTACTTTCAGATATCCTTCTAGAGCTCAGATGCACAGTTGAAAAAAAAATCTTTCCCATAATTCAGGTACCTAGTTTTTCATATGCACATACATAAAGAGACCACACACACACAACACAGACACACAAACACTACACATAGACACATTCCACAGAAAAACAAAGACCACAGACACATACATACACAGAGATCACACAAATACATCAAGATACACATACACTGATCACAGACACACCTCTACACACAAACTCTGTGGATAAAAACACCACAGTGACTTTGATTCCCCAAAACCACCACCAACACAAGACAGCTATGGGTTAATGGGGAAAAGGGACATTATACCATATCAAAGCATAGCAAATAGATTATAATTATTAGACATTTCTATTTTAAAATTGACCCTTTCTCCTCTTTAGAGCTCCTAACCTCCTGCTGAGTCTTTTCTGTGCTAGCTGTCTTAAAATCATCCTCATTCTTCCACCCTCTTCTTAAAGTCCCAGGGCCCTCGCCTAGCCTCTCTCTCGAGTTTTCATTCTTTCATTTGTCACTGCCTATCCATTTCATACCCTGTAGACTCCACTTTTTATTCCTGAAGAAGACTATTAAGGTATTTTCCTGTAGAATCATTTTTCTACTTTAGAGAAATAGTTTGCAACTCCCTTAGAAGGTAGAATTAACTTAGGAAGTTGTCATTTTAAATAGCAGTTATGGCTGGGCAAAGCAGATCATGCTTCTAACCCTAGCATTTCGGGAGGCTGAGGTGGGAGGATCACTTGAGGCCAGGAGTTTGAAACCAGCCTGGGCATCACAGCGAGACCCTTTTCTCTACAAAAAAATTTAAAATTAGCCAAATGTAGTGTTATACACCTGTGATCCCAGCTATCTGGAGGCTGAAGTAGGAGGACTGATGAAGCCCAGGAATTCCAGGCTGCAATGAGCTAGGATCGTGCCACTGCACTCCAGCCTGGGTGACAAAGAGAGACCGTCTCTAAAAAAAAAAAAAAATTAAAATGAAATAAATTGCAATTATTTTACTTCTCTGTAAATGTTCTCAGAGTGTTTTTGTTTAGTGGGGGAAAAAGCATCATTAGTAATTTCCATTGCTTTATCCAGTTTATCTAAAACCAATCTGCTGATATGACTGTTATAATAGCTATTTTCCAAAATTTTCTCAAGTTTATATTTTTGATATCATGGTATGCATTATTCAAGAAATTGGATACTTTAGATAATCAAACACTCTGATTCATGGAGCATTATTAAAAACACTACATATGAATTGCCAAGTTTCAAAGAAGTAATATAAAATAGTAGTAGTTTCCCACCTGGTACAAAGGAGGGATGGTAAGAAATATTGATGGATAAGACACATAACCCTACAAAACCTCACTTTCCCCTGTGTTTAAAGATTTGCTTTGTAGCCTTTGCAAGGAAAAACAAATGATTTCTATAGAAAGCTCCTGGCATACCACAGATACTGGATAAATATGAGTTTGGTGACTTTTCTCCCTTTTGCCCCCTCCTGAAGTAACAGTGAACTGTTAATATTACTACATCTGGCCAGATGCGGTGGCTCATGCCTATAATCCAGCACTTTGGAAGGCTGAGGCAAGTGGATCACCTGAAGTCAGGAGTTTGAGACCAGCCTGGCCAACACAGTGAAACCCTGTCTCTACCAAAAATACAAAAATTCACTGGGTGTGGTGGCAAGTGCCTGTAATCACAGCTACTCAGGAGACTGAAGCAGGAGAATTGCTTGAACCCAGGAAGCAGAGGTTGCAGTAAGCTGAGATCATGCCACTGCACTCCAGCCTGGGTGACAGAGCGAGACTCTGTCTCAAAAAAAAAAAAAAAATTACTACATCTTACAATACACTTCCCTTTTTCGTTGATGAGGCACTTCACAATCTTATGGTAGCTTAGGGCTCACATATGAATGGTAGTTCTTACTGTTATGTGCTGAATATTGGAATACTAGATAATGGTAGTTACTATATATAATTAATTCATGAGGGAAATCTAATTATAGAGCCCTTGACTGTTAATTTGCAACACTGCTATTATTTTTGTTATTCGAGTTCATTTCATTTAGCAACTTTTGTCCTCACCAAGTCAAATAAGACTTATTCTACATTGCCTTATTCAAGAAGTTTTGCCTATCAAAAAGGGTCAGACTTCTGGTTAATGTTCAAGTAGAAGATTTTTGGCCACATGCGGTGACTCATACCTGTAATCCCAACACTTTTTGACGCCAAGTGGGAGAATTGCTTGAATCCAGAAGTTCAAGACCAGCTTGGGCAACACAGTGAGACCCCGTCTCTACAAAAAAAAAAAAGACAAAAAAATTAGTGGGGCCTCGTAGTGTGCACCTGTAGTCCCAACTCCTTGGGAGGCTGAGGGAGGAAGATTCCTTGAGCTCAGGAGGTTGAGGCTGAGTGAGCTGTGATCACTCCACTGCACTCCAGCCTGGGACACAGAGTAAGACACTATCTCAGAAAAATAAATAGACTTTTAACTACCTAATTTTTGAACAATTGTCAAAATGTTCCAACATTTACTTCTTTTTCACATTTATTTGGTCTGTATATTTCTACTTTTGGTGCTCAGATTCATCTGGTCTTAATTCTTCATTAAAACATAAAAGTGTAGACCTTAGAAAAATATTTGATTTGCAGAAATATTTTGCTTACCACTGTTAAAATATTATCATTTGGACTAGAACTATCACTATGTAAAAAATTACTTTTTAAATTTTTACATTTAACTTTTTCTTGTTATTTTCACTGTTTCTCACTTCACAGGTCATTATGGATCTGATCAACTCTACTGATTACCTGATCGATGCCTCTACTTTAGTAAGAAACAGTACTCAGTTTCTAGCCCCTGCATCAAAAATGATTATTGCCGTTACTTTGTTCATTTCAACAATAATTGGCACCATCACCAATGGCCTCTATCTATGGGTGCTAAGATACAAGATGAAACAGACTGTCAATACTCTCTTATTTTTTCATCTCATTCTCTCATATTTTATTTCAACATTGATTATACCATTTATAGCCATCTCCCAAGTTCAAGACAATCACTGGAACTTTGGAACTGCCTTGTGCAAGGTCTTCAACAGCATTTTGTCTCTGGGGATGTTCACCTCTGTTTTCTTTCTTTCGGCCATCAGTCTTGATCGTTACCTGCTCACTCTTCACCCAGTGTGGTCCCAGCAGCACCGAACCCCACGTTGGGCTTCCAGCATCATTCTGGGAGTCTGGATCTCAGCAGCTGCCCTCAGCATCCCCTATTTGATTTTCAGAGAGACACATCATGACCATAAAGGAAAGGTGACTTGCCGAAATAACTATGCTGTGTCTACTAACTGGGAAAGCAAGGAGATGCAAACATTAAGGCAATGGATTCATGCAGCCTTTTACATCAGCCGCTTCTTGCTGGGCTTTCTTCTGCCTTTCTTCATCATCATCTTTTGTTATGAAAGAGTAGCCAGCAAGGTGAAAGAGAGGGGCCTGTTTAAATCCAGCAAGCCCTTCAAAGTTATGATGACTGCTATTGTCTCTTTCTTTGTGTGCTGGATGCCCTACCATATATACCAAGGCTTAATTCTCATTAAGAACCAGTCACTACTTTTAGAGTTGACTCTGATACTTACAGTGCTAACCACTTCCTTCAATACTATCTTTTCTCCCACACTTTACTTATTTATTGGGGAGAACTTCAAAAAGGTCTTCAAGAAGTCCATTTTTGCTCTGTTTGAGTCAACATTTAGCGAGGATTCTTCTGCAGAAAGGACACAAAACCTAAATTCAGGAGCCTAAATTTAAATTCTAGATTCTTAAACAAACATGCACTCTGTCAATTATACCACTAGAGATATACCTTTTGCTTTCGTATGCTGTAGTCCCTGTATTAGAGAGATACCTAAGCTGGACTATAGTTAGATCTCTGAGCAATAAAAGGGCTGCAAGAAACCAAGCAATTTGCAAGATCATGTTGCAAATGTGATTCTCTTTTTTTGAGACAGAGTCTTGCAGAGTGCAGCGGCACAATCTAGGTTCACTGTAAACTCCACCTCCTGGGTTCAAGTGATTCTCGTGCCTCAGCCTTCCAAGTAGCTGGGACTATAGGTGTACACCACCATGCCCAGCTAATTTTTTTGTATTTTTACTAGAGACAGGGTTTCACCATGTGGGCCAGTCTTGGTCTCAAACTCCTGGCTCCAAGTGATCCACCCATCTTGACCTCCCAAAGTGCTTGGATTATAGGCATGAGCCACTGCGCCCGCCTATGACCATTTTTACTCATTTCTTATTGTGGAAAAAATATGTGTAACATAAGATTTACCATTTTCACCATTTTTAGTGAACATTTCAGTGGAATTAACCATATTCATGACATTGTACAACCATCACCACCATCTATTTCCAAAATTTTTCATCACCCTAAGGACAAACTTTGTGCCCATTAAGTAGTAACTCCCTATTCCTCCTCCCCCAGTCCCTAGTAATATCCAGTCTACTTTCTGTCTCTACGAATTTACCTATTCTAGATATCACATATGTGAAATTATACTGTATTTACCCTTTTGTGTCTGACTTACGTCACTCAGCAAAATGTTTTCGAGGTTCATCCATGTTGTTACAAGTATCAGAACTTCATTCTCTTTTTACAACTAAATTATATTTTACTGTATATACCATAATTTTAAAATCCAGCCATCTGTTGTCTTGTTTCCACCTTTTGACTATTGTGAATAAAGCTACTATTAACATTTGTATATAAGTATTTGTGTCAGTCCTTGTTTTCAGTTATTGTAGGTATATACCCAAGGGTGGAACTACCAGGTCAAACTGTAATTTTATGTTTACCTTTTTGAGAAATCATAAAACTTTCAATTTGTACCATGTTATATTCCAGCAATGTATGAAGGTTTTAGTTTCCCCACATTCTTGCCAAAACTTGTTATTTTTCTTTTTTTAATTACAGTATAGTCATTATAGTGGGTTGAGGTGGTACATATGATTCCTAACCTTTGATGGTTTTGTTTTTGTTTTTGTTTTAAGAGTCGGGGTCTTACTCTGTCACCCAAGCTGAAGTACAGTGGCACAACCTTGGCTCACTGCAGTCTCAAATTGCTGGGCTCTATCATACCTCTTGCCTCAGCCTCTGGAGTACCTGAGACTACAGGCACACACCACCATGTCCAGCTAAAACTTTTGATTTTTGAAGCTAGGAATATCAGTTGCCAAATATCAATAATATTTATGGATTTGAATTTTCTGTCGCAGAATCTTCTAACAAACAGACATTTGGACAGAGCTCCCTCATTATTTAGTAACAACTAAATTATTTAACTGGTATGAATAAAACTTAATATGGAGATGACAAGGCACTCATCTTGTTATATCCATGTTAAAGTAAAAAGACATTTCTACTTCAGTGTTTTAATTATTAAGGCATCTTAAGTGTCTTTTTCTAATATTTATAGAGTAAGTCAGCTCCAAAATTTGGGGCTAAGATAATGTTCAAGAATCTGGCTATTGTACTAGATTTAATTTTATAAATGCAATAACAATATTAATTTGTATTCTCTGACTTTTCAAGTTATGCTTCAAGATTTGTGTACTAAGTGACAGCACCTAAGTTATGTAGACCCGCATAGTATTGCTCACCTATTATCTTTATATTTAGTTAATTCTATCCATCAATCAATAGATGTCAATCAGTAGGTAGTCCTGTCTATTCCAAATCAACTGAACTATCTAGTTAGTTTAACTAATACAATATGGAAATATTTAGGTCATCCCACACTCAGTCCCTGAATATACCAGCATGCTTTGTACAAACCATTCAAAACCACAAGCATACAGCCTATGCAGAAATCCCCAAAATGTAAGATATCAATTACAAGGACTTACAAAAAGAAGAAAATTAATCTTCATGACTAACTTGTCATAGAGAAAGTTAAGAGTAGTTTGATGTCCTAGAAGTCCTGCTAATTGACATGGTATCAGGGCTCCCCTAAGCAATTGGGGGTTTGGTCTGTCTTACTTGGAATGATTAAAAACTTTAAGTAAATGAAAACTTAAATTGCTGGCCCTATTATCAAGCTTTTGAAGCTTAAACAGTTATGTGTTGTTTTTCTCATTTTTGGAACAGGAGAGGTGACTTGATGACCAGGTCGTGGCTCTGAGTGGAGCTGCAATGAGAAGGGGATGTTGCTTTTTCTGCCCCACACTCTCCCAGGTCCTGACAAACCTACTGAACTTTTATGATGTAAGATTTAAGAAAGAAAATTATTGAATGGAACGTAGGATTCTTTGAAACAAGATTTGGATTTTGGAAATCTAGTAGCTACAGCGAGTGCCTTTTGTCTCCCTCCTCAGTCCTGCTACAACAGTAAACAAGGAATGTGCCCTGGAAAGCATGTTTTTGTGGTGTCTGTAAGCCGTATGTTGTCATTCCTTACAGCTATCTACGTATGCTTAAATTGTCTTTTTCATGAGACCTAGTTCAGGGGCTTTTTGAGGTATTTTTGCCATCTTGCTATAAATTGTAAACTCCTTGGGGATAGAAAGAATCCTATCAATTATAATATTTCTTTTCTATAACATTACACACAATTGATAACCAATAAAAGATATTTAATAAAAGTTGAGTTTTCATAATTATAATATGTAAAGCACTGTATAAATATAAGATATTGAGAGTTTTTTTAAAAGAAGTCATTTTAAATGTAAGAAAACTGGGTATAATTAAAATTATTCCCAAATGTATTTTTAACTTCCCAGAAAACTAGTTAATTTTTAGAGAACCTACTCATTATAGTTGCATTGATCTCATCAACTTTCTCGCTATTTTGAATTCTCAGGACACGAGAAGTTTATAAACAAAGAGATAGTGGCTTTGCTCTGTGGAACTGGTATATAGAGACAACGTTTCAAAACAATGTGCCTATCAACACCTAATTAACAAAGCTGCTTCACTATATCAGTATCAAACTGGTTCAAGAACAAAACACAAGAGTGATTAGAGACACATTTTAATGCCAACCTAAGTTCTTTCCTCAAGAAGTGGCTCTGTTTTGATGAGAAGGATGGGCTGCTCAGATGCTAACATGTGAGAGGGGTTAGAATATAAAGTAGAATGCTGTGTACAACACAAATCTGATTCCATATCCCTGAGAAATTGGGGACAATAGTCATTTACCAGTATAGTGTTCATACCTGACACTGTGGTAGGCTCTGGGGAAACAAAAGCAAATCTGACACAATCCCTGTCCTAAGGAAGCTTGAAGTCTAATGCAGTGGTTCTGAATTTGGCTCCACATCATAATTATCTGGGATACTTTTTTAAAATGCCAGTTTCTAGGCCTTACCCAAACCAGTTAAAACTAAAATCTCCAGGGTCAGGACCTAGGAATCAGTATTTTTGTTTCTTGAGACGGTCTCACTGTTGCCCAGGCTGAGGTTCAGTAATGCAATCTTGGCTCACTATAACCGCTGCCTTCCAGGTTCAAGCGATTCTTACGCCTCAGCCTCCCTAGTAGCTGGGATTACAGGCATGCATCACCACGTCCAGCTAATTTTTGTATTTTTAGTAGAGATGGGGTTTTATCATGTTGGCCAGGCTGGTCTTCAACTCCTGACCTCAAGCAATCCACCCACGTTGGCCTCCCAAAATGCTGGGACTACAGGCATTAGCCACTGTATCCAGCCAGTAATTTTTTAATTATCAGATTAAGTCTAAAGTACAATCAGGTTAGAAAACTTCAGTTTAGTAGGAAAGAAAAAGGAGTAAAATTGTAGTTGCAGCCTTCACCAGTCAAAAAATTTTCCTGGATACGGGACTGAGTCCTGCAGAATGGTGTTAGGCATATAAAGAAGAGGAAGACAGTTCCTTCAAAGAGAGGAAGCAGAATGATAAATGATACCAAATGCTGCTGCTGCTGTTGAGTCCAAAATATCAGTAATTTGGTTTTGCTAAAACTGCTAATGCCACTGATACCATTTGTGCATTAGGTCTTGAACCACCCTGTTCCTGAAAGCTCTGCCAACAGGACAGAGTCTCATGCAGAGCTTGCTTATTCACATTGCTCACTTCCAAATTTAGTCTTGCACAAGGAAAGAGAGGAAGCAGATAGTTCCTTTAAAGAAAGGAAGTAAAAGCCCTGGAGGGAAAGAGAGGACATTGCTATAAAACCGCACTACCCAAACCTCAATATGCAAATGAATCCCCTAATAATCTTGTTAAAATGCTGATTTGATTCAGTAAATCTGACTTCAGTAAGTCAGATTCTGCATTTCTAACAGAATCCCGAGGGATCCCATTGCTGCTGGTCCACCATAAGCCAAAAAGCTAATTGCAACATAGATGTGAGAAGCAGGCTGGAAAAATGAGCTAGAAAAGTCAACCAGGAATAGATCTTGATAGCCTATAAGAAAGAATTTGAACTTGATCCTAGACTTCATCTAGAGGGCATTTGGGAGCCAATGACAGACCTTGAACCTGAGAGTGATAGGTTGAGATTTGCATTTTAGAAAGAAAGATTGCTCTGGCTACTACAGCAGAGAGGTCAAAACTAGAGGTAGGTGGCCAAATAGGACAGTGCCAAAGTAATCTAAGTAACAGATGATGTGGCCTACTAAGAAAATATAAGTAAGGATCAAGAAAAGTCAAGTTCTGTAAATTCTGTTGGCTGAGGGGGAAGCTGAGGACAATTCCTGTGTCAATTAGTGTTCGTGGTTGCAAACAGTAACTTTAATTCTGGCTGATTTAAGCAAAAACTGATTTATTAAAAAACATTAAGTAAATCACAGAATTATTAGGATGGCTGGAGAAATATTCAAGGCTCAGCTCTCAGAAACAATGCCCATAACATGCCACAAAACTATCCAAATCAGGAATTTGTCACCGGTGCTCCTTATTTTAGTAAATGATACCAAATGCTGCTGCTGCTGTTGAGCCCAAAATACCAGCAATTTGATTTTACTAAAACTGCTAATGCCAGTGATACCATTTCTGCATTAGGCCTTGAACCACCCTGTGCCTAAAAGCTCTGCCAACAGGACAGAAGTCTCATGCAGAGCTTGCTTATTCACACTGCTCACTTCCAAATTTAGTCTTGCACAAGGATATCTAGTCAGTATGCCTGCATCCTAGCTGCAAACGAGGGTGAGGAATTTAAGTTTGATTTCTACGTGGGTGAGAAGGGGTTACTCAAAATGTAGAAATTTCCCCAAATATAAAAGCCATTCAAATGGTAGATAGAATATGACAAATGTGCACATTTCTGCATTGGGAGACAGCTGGTGAGTTCCATTTACAGAAATAAGAAAGAAGGAAGAAAGGACGGAAAGGAAAGAAGAAGGAAGGAAAAAAGGAAGGAAGGAAGGGAGAAAAAAAAGAAGGAAGGAAGGAAGGAGGGAGGGAAGTCGCCTCACCCAGGAAGCACAAGAGGACATGAAAATCACTCTCCTAGCCAAGGGAAGCCATTAGGGACTGTACTGTGCACTCTGGCCCAGTTACTGCACTTTTCCCACAGTCTTTGCAACCAGCAGATCAGGAGATTTCCTGCAGTAGCTACATCACCAGGGCCCAGGGTTTCCAGCACAAAACTGAGCCACAGGAGTTTTCTTTTTCATACTCCAAAAGTGCCTGGAATGCCAGCAAGACAGAACCATTCAGTCCCCTAGAAAGGGGACTGAAGCCAGGGAGCCAAGCAGTAGGTCCCACCCCCACTGAGCCCAGCAAGCTATGATCCACTGGCTTCAAATTCTCACTGCTAGCACAGCAGTCTGAGCTTGACGTGCGATGCTAGAGCTTGGTTGGGGGAGGGGTACCCACCATTGTTGAGATTTGAGTAGGTGGTTGTACACTCACAGTGTGAACAAAGCCACTGGGAAGTTGGAACTGGGTGGAGCCCACTGGAGCTCAGCAAGGCTGCTATGGCCAGACTGCCACTCTAGATTCCCTACTCTCTGCACAGGGTATATCTGAAAAAAAAAAGGCAGCATCCCCAGTCAAGAACTTTTAGATAAAACCCCACCTCCCTGGGACAGAGCACTTGGGGGAAGGGGTGATTGTGGATGCAGTTTCAGCAGACTTAAATGTCCCTGCCTGGCAGCTCTGAAGAGAGCAGCAAATCTCCCAGCACAGTAATTGAGCTCTGATAAGTGACAGACTGCCTCCTCAAGTGGGTCCCTGACCCCTGTGTATCCTAACTGGGAGATACCACCCAGCAGGGCCTGACAGACACCTCATAGAGGAAAGCTCTAGCTGGCATCTGGCACATGCCCTTTTGGGACAAAGCTTCCAGGGTAAAGAACAGGCAGCAATCTTTGCTGTTCTGCAGCCTCAGCCAGTGATACCCAGGCAAACAGGGTCTGGAGTGAACCTCCGGCAAACTCCAGCATACCTGCAGCAGAGGGGCCTGACTGTTAGAAGGAAAACTAACAAAAAAAAAAAAAAAAGGAACAGTATCAACATCAGCAAACAGGACATTAATTCGGATACCCCAACATCAAAGACTAAAGGTGGATACATCTACAAAGATGGGGAGAAACCAGCAAAAAAAAAGGCAGAAAATTCCAAAAACCAGAATACCTCTTCTCCTCTGAAGGATCACAACTCCTCACCAGCAAGGGAACAAAACTGGATGAAGAATGAGTTTGATGAATTGACAAAAGTAGGCTTCAGAGGGGGGTAATAACAAACTTCTCCACAGTAAAGGAGCATGTTCTAACACAATACAAGGAAGCTAACAACTAGGAAAAAGGTTAGAGGAACTGGTAACTAGAATAACCAGCTTAGAGAAGAACATAAATGACCTGAGAGAGCTGAAAAATACAGCACAAGAAATTCGTGAAGCATACACAAGTATCAATAGCTGAATTGATCAAATGGAAGAAAGGATATCAGAGATTGAAGATCAACTTAATGAAATAAAGCAAGAAGACAAGATCAGAGAAAAAAAGAGTGAAAAGAAACAAAGCCACCAAGAAATATGAGAATATGTGAAAAGACCAAATCTACATTTGATTGGTGTATCTGAAAGTGACAGGGAGAATGAAACCAAGTTGAAAAACACTCTTCAGGATATTATCCAGGAGAACTTCCCCAACCTAGCAAGGCAGGCTAACACTCAAATTCAGGAAATACAGAGAATACCACAGAGATATTTCTTGAGAACAGCAACCCCAAGAAACATAATCGTCAAATTCACCAAGGTTGAAATGAAGGAAAAAATGTTAAAAGCAGCCAGAGAGAAAGGCTGGGTTACCCACAAATAGAAGCCCGTAAGACTAACAGCAGAGCTCTCTGCAGAAACCCTATAAGGCAGAAGAGAGAGGGACCAATATTCAACATTCTTAAAGAAAAGAATTTTCAACCCAGAATGTCATGTACAGCCAAACTAAGCTTCATAAATGAAGGAGAAATAAAATCCTTTACAGACTAACAAACGCTGAGAGATTTTGTCATCACCAGGCCTGCCTTACGAAAGCTCCTGAAGGAAGCACTAAACAGGGAAAGGAACAACTGGTACCACCCACTGCAAAAACATACAAAATTGTAAAGACCATCAACAATATGAAGAAACTACAACAACTAATAAGCAAAATAACCAGCTAGCATCATAATGGCAGCATCAAATCCTCACATAACGATATTAACATTAAAGGTAAAGTGTCTAAATGCCCCAATTAAAAGACACAGACAGCCAAATTAGATACAGAGTCAAGACCCATCAGTGTGCTGTATTCAGAAGACCCATCCCACGTGCAATGACACACATAGGCTCAAAATAAAAGGATGGAGGAATATTTAAGAAGCAAAAAAAAAAAAAAACAAAAACAGGGGTTGCAATCCTACTTTCTGATAAAACAGACTTTAAACCAACAAAGATCAAAAGAGACCAAGAATGGCACTACATAATAGTAAAGGGATCAATGCAACAGGAAAGGCTAACTATCCTAAATACGTATGTACCCAATACAGGAGCACCCAAATTCATAAAGCAAGTTCTTAGAGACTTACAAAGATACTTAGACTACCACACAATAATAGTGGGAGACTTTAACACCCCACTGCCAATATTAACAGATCAACAAGACAGAAAATTAACAAGGATATCCAGGACTTGAACTCAGCTCTGGACCAAGCAGACCTAACAGACATCTACAGAACTCTCCACCCCAAATCAACAGAATATACATTCTTGTCAGCACCACATGGCACATATTGACCACATAATTGGAAGTAAAACACTCTTCAGCAAATGCAAAAGAATGAAAGTTATAACAAACAGTCTCTCAGACCACAGTGCAATCAAATTAGAACTCAGGATTAAGAAACTCACTCAAAACTGCACAATAAACATATGAAAAAAAGCTCATTATCACTGGTCATTAGAGAAATGCAAATCAAAACCACAATGAGATACCATCTCATATCAGTTAGAATGGCAATCATTAAAAACTGGAAAGGATATGGAGAAATAGGAATGCTTTTACACTGTTGGTGGGAGTGTAAATTAGTTCAACCATTGTGGAATACAGTGTGGCAATTCCTCAAGGATCTAGAAATAGAAATACCATTTGATCTAGCAATCACATTACAGGGTATATACCCAAAGGATTATAAATCATTCTACTATAAAGACACATACACATATATGTTTATTGCAGCACTGTTCACAATAGCAAAGACTTGGAACCAACCCAAATGCCCATCAATGATAGATTGGATAAAGAAAATGTGGCACATATACACCATGGAATACTATGCAGCCATAAAAAAATGATGAGTTTATGTCCTTTGCAGAAACATGGATGAAGCTGGAAACCATCATTCTCAGTAAACTGACACAAGAGCAGAAAATCAAACACCGAGTGTTCTTACTCATAAGTTGGAGTTGAACCATGAGAATACATGGACACAGGGAGGGGAACATCATACACCAGGGCTTGTAAAGGGGTAGGGGGTTAGGGGTGGGATAGCATTAGGAGAAGTACCTAATGTAGATGACGGGTTGATAGGTGCAGCAAACCACCATGGCACATGTATACTTATGTAACAAACCTACACATTCTGCACATGTACTCCAAAACTTAAAGTATAATTTTAAAAAAGAAAGAAAGAAACAGAGAAAGAAAGAGAGAGGGAAGGGAGGGAGGGAGGAAGAAAGGAAGGAAGGAAGGAAGGAAGGAGGGAGGAGAGGGAGGGAGAGAGGGAGGCAGGGAAGGAGGGATGGAGGCAGGGAAGGAAAGAAGGAAGGTAGGAAGGAAGGAAGGAAGGAGGGAGGGAGGGAATGAAGGAAGGAGAGAGGAAGGGAGGGAAGGAAGGAAGGAAAAGAAGTTCAGTCTTGGACATTGATATGGCTTGGCTCCAAGTCCCCACCCAAATTTCATGTCATATTGTTAATCCCTATGTGTCTAGGGAGGGACCTGTAATCCCCACGTGTTGAGGGAGGAAAATAATTCAATTATGGGGTGATTTCCCCTATACTCTTCTCACAATAATGAGTTCTCACAAAATCTGATGGTTTCATAAGGCAGTTTTTTCCTGCTTTTGCATGCTTTTCTCTCTCCTGCTGCCTTGTGAAGAAAGTGCCTGTTTCACTTTCCAACATGATTGTAAGTTTCCTGAGGCCTCCATAGCCATATGAAACAGTGAGCTAATTAAACCTCTTTCCTTCATAAATTACCCAGCCATGGGTATTTTTTTTTTTGGTAGCAGTGTGAAAATAGACTAATACAGACATACTACGTTTCAGGTGCCTGCCAACTAAAGAATGACAAGGCTCATACATTTAGAAAGATGAAGTTTATTTCTCATAAAAAATTGCAGCCTGCAGGATGGTCATTGTGACAGGCTTTGAAGCATAGCCTCCAGCCAGAAGCCAGAAACAGGCACTTTAAAAGGTTGGAAGAGTAAGACTGAGATTTGTGCCAAAAAGGGTAGCCAAATATACGTTATTCAATAAGCTATAGGAGGAGTCCTAACTATTTATGAGAGGGGAAATATGTTCATGTGTAACTAAGCTTCATGCTTCTTCATGGAAGCCATATTTCAAAAATGAAGGCATTAGCATTATCTGAAAATTAATTTTTAAGCCTCTGATGTCAAAAAGTGAAGCAGAGGACACAAAAGCCCACACTGTGCATTCTCCAGAGACTGGCCAAACCACTCCATGGTCAGTGGTCTCTTATCAGGAAGAAATGCTGTTTAGTCATTCTGTTGAAACTGCAAGAAAGGCTGTGTTCCAGACATTGGTTGAAATCAAGGGTGGAGTCTTTTGAAAGGACTAGTTTCTGTTTAGTCCTAAATGAAGAAAGCCTAATGGCAGTTAGTGCAGGAGGGCATATAACAAGGTATGTCTGATCTCCCATCCCATCATGGCCAAGGAAGTTTTCAAGGTTTCCCTGGGGTCCCCATTGCCAAGAGGGGTCTGTTCAGTCAGCTTGGAGGCTTAGAATTCTAGTTTTATTTCTCATTCCTGAGGGACATTCAAATGGACTATCTGATAGGTATTTGGATATCAGCAACTAAAGCTCAAGACATACATTTGAGCTTACAAGCATACGGGGTCTTTATTTCATTCAGACACCACTCGATCGTCACCTCTCCAAGAGGCCCATTGAAAACTGCTCCTTTTCACTGCTCTGTTTCTCTTCATAACACTTTCAGTGCCTAGCATTATATTAGATATTTACTTGTGCATTATCTATCTTTTCCACTCCTTATAATATGCTTTATGAGCACAGTGACTTTATAGTTTTGTTCACTGCTGTATCTTTACAACCCTATTTGGCACATTTGTAGGTACCCAATAGCTGTATTGAATTGGCCAAGCGTGGTGGCTCATACCTGTAATCCCAGAACTTTGGGAGGCTGAGGTGGCTAGATCACTGAGGTCAGGAGTTGCAGACCAGCCTGGCCAACATGGTGAAACCTCATCTCTACTAAAAATACAAAAAAAAAAAAAAAAATTAGCCAGGTGTGGTGGCAGGTGTCTGTAACTCCCCAGCTACTAGGGAAACTGAGGGAGGAGAATCACTTGAACCTAGGAGGTGGAGGTTGCAGTGAGCCGAGATTGTACCACCACACTCCACCCTGGTCAACAGAGTGAGACTCAGTCTCAAAAAAAAAAACCACACATATTTAATAGATGAATGAATGAGCAGTAACTAAAGCCACGGGGATAGAGCCATAGTCTCCTGAAATCACTAACTTCAAAGATTAAAAGGAGATAAATCCATGAAGATGGGGGGAAAAAACAGCACAAAAAGGATGAAACTATCAAAGAACAGAACACCTCTTCTCCTCTCAGGGATCACAACTCCTCACCATCAAGGGAACAAAAAGAGACAGAGAATGAATCTGACAAATTGACAGAAGCAGGCTTCAGAAGGTGGGTAATAACAAACTTCTATGAGTTAAAAGACCATGTTCTAACCCAATGCAAAGAAACTAAGAACCTTAAAAAAAGGTTAGATGAAATGCTAGCTAAAATAACCAGCTTAGAGAAGAATATAAACAACTCGATGGAGCTGAAAAACACAGCACGAGAACTTTGCAAGGCATACACAAGTTTCAACAGTTGAACCAGTCAAGCAGAAGAAAGGATATCACAGATAGAAGATCAAATAAATGAAATAAAATGAGAAGGCAAGATTAGAGAAAAAAAGTCAAAAAAAAAAATGAACAAAGCCTCCAAGAACTATAGGATTATGTGGAGAAGAAAAAAAAAAACCATAATCTGCACTTGATCTGCATACCTGAATGTGATGGGGAGAATAAATCCAAGTTGGGAAACACTCTTCAAGATATTATCCAAGAGAACTTTCCCAGCCTAACAAGGCAGGTCAACATTCAAATCCAGGAAATACAGAGAACACCACAAAGATATTCCTCAACAAGAGCAACCCCGGCCGGGCGCGGTGGCTCAAGCCTGTAATCCCAGCACTTTGGGAGGCCGAGGCGGGTGGATCACAAGGTCGAGAGATCGAGACCAACCTGGTCAACATGGTGAAACCCCGTCTCTACTAAAAATACAAAAAATTAGCTGGGCATGGTGGCGCGTGCCTATAATCCCAGCTACTCAGGAGGCTGAGGCAGGAGAATTGCCTGAACCCAGGAGGCGGAGGTTGCGGTGAGCCGAGATCGTGCCATTGCACTCCAGCCTGGGTAACAAGAGCGAAACTCCGTCTCAAAAAAAAAAAAAAAAAAAAAAAAAGAGCAACCCCAAAGCACATAGTTGTCAGATTCACCGGGGCTGAAATGAAGGAAAAAATCCTAAGGGCAGCCAGAGAGAAAAGTCGAGTCACCCACAAAGGAAAGACCATCAGACTCACAGCAGATCTCTTGGCAGAAACCCCACAAACTAGAAGGGAGTGGGGGCCAATATTCAATATCCTTAAAGAAAAGAACTTTCAACCCAGAATTTCATATCCAGCCAAACTAAGCTTCAGTTTAAAGGAGAAATAAAATATTTTACAGACAAGCAATTGCTGAGATATTTCATCACTACAAGACCTGCCTTACAGGAACTACTGAAAGAAGTCTAAACACGGAAAGGAACAATCAGTACCAGCCACTGCAAAAATGTATCAAATGGTAAAGAATGACAATGCAATGAAGGAGCCAAGTCAATTAATGGGCAAAAAAATCAGCCAGTAACAAAATGGCAGGATCGAATTCAAACATAACAATATTAACATTGAATGGAAATGACCTAAATGCCCCAGTCAAAAGACACAGACTGGCAAACTGGATAAAAAGGCAAGACCCATCAGTGTGCTATATTCAGGAGACCCATCTCCCATGCAGACTCACATAGAATCAAAATAAAGGGATGGAAGAAGATTTACCAAGCAAATGAATAACAAAAAAAAACAGGGGTAGCAATCCTGGTCTCTGATAAAACGGACTTTAAACCAACAAAGATCAAAAGACACAAGAAGGGCATTATATATTGGTAAAAGGACTGATGCAACAGGAAAAGCTAACTATCCTAAATATTTATGCATCCAATGCAGGAACACCGAGATTCATAAAGCAAGTTCTTAAAGACCTGCAAAGAGACTTACACTCCTGCACAATAAGACTTTAACACTCCACTGACAATATTGGACAGATCAACGAGACAGAAAGTCAACAAGGATATCTAGGACTTGAACACAGATTTAAACCAAGCGGACTTAATAGACCTAACACATTCTTCTCAGCATTACATTGCACTTACTCCAAAGTTGATCACATAATTGGAAGTAAATCACTCCTCAACAATTGCAAAAGAACAGAAATCATAACAAACACTCTCTCAGACCCCAGCACAATCAAATTAGAACTCAGGATTAAGAAAAGCACTCAAAACCGCACAATCACATGGAAACTGAACAACTTGCTCCTGAATGACAAATATCAACAAATGGGCAAAATAGCCAGCTAGAATTAAACGACAATATTAAACTCACAAATATCAATATTAATCCTAAATTTAAATGGATTAAATGCCCCAATCAAAGACAGACAGGCAAATTGAATAAAAAGTCAAAACCCATTGGTTCGCTGTATCCAGATCCATCTCATAAGCAAGGACACACAAAGACTCAACACAAAGGGTTGGTGGAAGACTTACCAATCAAATGGAGAGCAAAAGAAAAAAAAAAGAAAACAGGAGTTGTAACTTTCGTCTCTGACAAAACAGACTTTAATAGTAACAAAGACTAAAAGAAACAAAGAAGACATTACATAATGGTAAAAGGATCAATGCAACAACAGGAGTCAATGATCATAAATATATATACACCCAATATAGGAACACCAGATACATAAGACAAGTTCTTAATGACTTATAAAAAGACGTGGACTGTGGGAGACTTTGACACAACATTGTTAATATTCGACGAGATAGAAAGGGACATCTATGATTTGAACTCAGAACCTGGAACAAGTAAACTCAGTGAATATTTATAGAATTCTTCACCCCAGGTCGACAGAACATACATTTTCTCAGTATCATATTACACCTATTTTGAAAGTGACTACATAATTGGAAGTAAATAACTCTTCAGTATTTGCATAGCATTTCACAGACTTAAATGAAATATCATCTGGCTGTTTGTTATTTTCTTCCCTTATTCCCTCCTGTCTCCGCTGTTAAGCACAATTATCAGCATAAAAGAGGTTTTTAATACCTATTTTTAGATTACATTCCAGCCTGGGCAATAGAGCAAGATTCCTGTTCTCTCTCCCCCTTTCTCTTTCTCTTTCTTTCTTTCAAAAAAAAAAACCACTGAGAATAGAGACATTGGGAATAATATAGGGGAGACGAAGGTCTTGGAACACATTTGTTATTTTCCTCCCTTAGTCCTTCCTGTCTCCATTGTTAAGCACAATTATTGGCATAAAAGAGGTTTTCAATACCCATTTTTAGACTGCATTCTAGCCTGGACAATAAAGCAAGACTCCTGTTCTCTCTCCCTCTTTCTGCTCCTCTTTCTTTCTTTCATTATTTTTTCTTTCCTTCTTTCTCTCTTTCTTTTTTCTTTCTTTCTCTCAAAAAAAAAAAAAAAGGAAAGAAAGAAACACAATGACTCAATGTAATAATGTAATGTTGTTATAGTAGCTAGTCAGACATGAACAGGGCAGAAGAGAGCTCCTCCGCCCAACCAAACCAGGAATGTCAGATGACCATCAGGTGATGGATCAGACAGTCATTACACTGTTAACAATAATAAATTAATAAAAAATAGTAATAATTGGCTGCAGCCAGTGCCAGGGAAAGGCAGTCTCCCAATAGATAGAAAAAACCTGAAACTGCTGATCAGCACCTTCTTGATAAAAATCTCACAGCAGGATGCAGTGGCTCACTCCTGTATTCCCAGCACTTTGGGAGGCCAAAGCCAGCTGCTCACCTGAGGTCAGGAGTTCGAGACCAGCCTGGCCAACATGGTGAAACTGTCTCTACTAAAAATTCAAAAATTAGCCAAGTGTGGTGGCATATGCCTATAGTCCCAACTACTCAGGAGACTTAGGTGAAATAATTGCTTGAACCCAGGAGGCAGAGGTTGCCGTTGGCTGAGATGGCACCGTTGTACTCCAGCCTGGGTGACAAGAGTGAAACTCCAGCTCAAAAAAACCAAAAAACAAAAAATATCTCAGGAGCTGGGCAAGTGGGCTCAGGCATGTGCACTAAAGAAGCACAGTGGCAGAGTTTAACTGGTACATGACCTTCTAGGAACATTCGACTGGTAAGGAAAGAACACCTCAGGTGAGCATGCATACAACTCCAGTAAACACACTGTGCATGCGGCCCCTTCCAAGAGCTGGCAGGCCACTGCACATGTGGATAGCCCATCCCAAGGGAAGAATCAGGGAGAAAGGACCCAAGACTCAGGAAGTATGCCAACATATAAAACCCTGTGTCAAAGGTCAAACAGTGCACTTGACTCTCTCAAGTTTCCTGCTTGGTCCTCTTCCAAGTGTACTTTACTTCCTTTCATTCTTGCCTTAAAACTTTTTAATAGACTTTCACTCCTGCTCTAAAACTTGCCTCAGTCTCTCACTCTGCTTTATGCCCCTCGGTCAAATTATTTCTTCTGAAGAGGTAAGAATTGAAGTTGCTGCAGACCTGTATGGATTTGCCGCCACTAACAACATGGCATTCTGGATGGGATCCAGAAAAAGAACTTAAGGAAAAAAACCATTGAAATCTGAATAAAGCATGGAATTAATTAAAGTATCAAGTGGTTGTGACAAATGTACCATAGTAATTTGAGGTGTTAACACTAGGGAAAACTAGGCAAGGAGTATATGAGAACTCCCTATCATCTTTGCAACTTTTCTGTAAATCCAAATCTAAATCTACAAAAATAAAAAGCTTTACCAAAAAAAAAAAAAAGAGAGAGAGAGAATGAGAGAGGGCAGGACACAGGGGCTCAGGCCTGTAATCCCAGCACTTTGGGAGGCCAAGGCAGGTGGATCATCTGGGGCCAGTAGTTTAAGACCATGCTGGCCAACATTGCAAAACCCTATCTCTACTAAAAATAAAAGAAATTTGCCAGGCATGTTGGTGCACACCTGTAATCTCAGCTACTCAGGAGGCTGAGGCACAAGAATCACTTAAACCCAGAGGTGGAAGTTGCAGTGAGCCAAGATAGTGCCACTGCCCTCTAGTAAGACTCTGTCTCAAAGAGAGAGAGAGATAGAGAGAGAGAGAGAGAGAGAGAGAGAGAACTATACATTTATAGTCAGGTAAAGAATGCTGAAATGAAATTCAAATGGATGCAAAACTGGCAAAACCAGCCAATATCCACAGGGTAATATTCAGTTGCATTCCACAAAAGACAATTTTACATTTTTATAGATAGGAATAATTCGAAGACAGAAGTTTACTTCTATCTCTGCAGAGTTGTAAGACAGCCTGGTCAAAGATAAATACTACATAGCCCTGTAGGACCAGGTAATTCCCAGAGTCTCCAGCATTCCGTTACAATAATATCCAGAAATCTCTTTTGCCCAATTCAAAATCTGTCACAATTTCTTTTTAAAAAGGATACAGGGCCCAAATTACAAAAAGCCCTTACAACAGACTGGCCGGACTTGGCAAAAAGGCTAACAGACACACAAATATTCAAAAGGTCATGGAAAGCATCGCTAAGTTATTACAACATTGTAAACTGAAAAATAACCCAAAGATCAAGATAATTTATCGGGATACCCTACAGACTGCCAAAAACATATATCACTGTCATAGAGTTAAAAGCATTTGTTTATGTTACCTAGACAACACACTAGCAAATGGTACGGTAATAAAATGAGAATTTAAAAAGCAAATTGAATAAAAGAACAATCAATATTAAGTTTCAATCTAAAATCCATCTCCTTCCTGGTTATACAAACTATTCATCTTAAAGACAGAGTCAGCTATTAGGTGGAAACTATCATTTTTCCAGGCCTTATATTTTCATGTGGAAGAACTTCTGTAAGACTGATACTCCTGGACTCAGTCTCTGCCTATGGTAAGAAACAGCTCCATGACAAAATATATGGTTGTGGGCCAGCCACGGTGGCTCATGCCTGTAATCCCAGCACTTTGGGAGGCCGAGGCAGCCAAATCACTTAAGTTCAGAAGTTCAAGACAAGCCTAGGCAACATTGTAAAATTTTGACTCTACAAGAAATGCAAAAAAACTACACTTTTACAAATGTAGTTTCGTTAGCAGTATCTGTTCACATCAGTAGATAACTGTCCCATATTCTTAAACTAAAATAATTGTTCTTGAATACACAGTTCCCTTATGGGCTAGAAGAATGTGATGACAAGACATTCTTTCTTCCCGGCGTTTCTTCCCAGCGTGTACTGTCAGAATGAAGATGATTCTCAGCAATCAAACTGTTAACATTCCAGAAAATGTTGACATCACTCTGAAGAAACAGTTACTATGAAGGTCTCTAGAGGAACCCTGCAGAGGGACCTCAATCACACGAATGTAGAACTCAGTCTCCTTGGTAAGAAAAAGAAGAGGCTCCAGGTCAACAAATGGTGGGAAAAAAGAAAGGAATTGGCTGCCATTCACACTATTTGAGATCCTGTACAGAACATGATCAAGGGCAGAACTCTGGGTTTCCATTACAAGATGAAGTCTGTGTAAGTTCACTTCCTCATCAACATCATACTCTGGGAGAATGGGTCTTTTGTTGAAATCCACAATTTCCTGGGTAAAAAATACATCCGCAGGGTTCAGATGAGGATAAATATTGTTTGTTCAGTATCTCAAGTCCAGAAAGATGAATTAATCGTTGAATGAAATGACACAGCTTGTTTCAAATTCAGTTGCTTTGATTCAGCAAGCCATACCAGTTAAAATCAGACATCAGAAAAATTTTGGATGCCATCTATGTCTCTGAAAAAGGAGCAGTTCAGCAGGCAGATAAAATCTAATAGTTGTCCAGCTTCAGAAACAAGAAGCCAGATGAATCCTAAAACTTATTTGTGATTTTTTAAAGATAGTCTTGCCATGTCACACAGGCTGGAATGCAGTGAAACAATCACAGCTCACTGCAGCCTCAACCTCCTGGGCTCAAGCAACCCTCCCACCTCAGCCTCCCAAGGAGCTAAGACTACAGGCATGCACCAACATACCTGGCTAATTTTTTTTTTTGTAGAAACAGGGTTTTTCTATGTTGCCCAGGCTGGTGTCAAACTCCTGGACTCAAGCAATTTTCCTTCCTCAGCCTCCCAGGGTGCTGGGATTGCATGGGTGAGCCACTGCACCTGGCCTTATTTGTGATATTTTTATTATGTAATAAAACACCTACTGATTTGGGCCTTTTTCTTAAAACAAAATAATTATTCTTTACAACTATCACCCAAAATGTAATTGTTTTATAAAATAAGCCCTTGTAATTAGAAAACTGGGTATACAGATGAAGGGTATATTTTGCCACAACATTATCCTATAGAAGGTAAGTATTGATATTTCTCTCTGTCCATAGAAGCTGGAAGTCGTTGTTGCCCTGGATCTTCTCCATGTGTCCTTTCAGATCCACTCTCCATCTTTCTGTATCCTATTCTGTGTTCCAGGAAGCTGTTCTGTCTGTACTGAATCAACCCTTACTCTAACTTCCAGCTGGGTGTAGCCAATGAGAGAAATGGCAATCAAAGGTAGGAGGAGAGGGAAAACAGGCTGCAGTTTGGCAGAGGCTGCATTTCTCTGTGGAAGGTCACAGGTCCGGTCAAGTTTAACCCACAGTTCTTGCTGGTTCTTGAAGAAAATTATTCCTTCCTCTTACCCCTTCAGAATGATAACTGCTTCTTGTTGTTGCTAACCCTTGGTCCCTCACTATCCCCCGATGTTTTCCTTAACCTTTCACATACCTGGTTAATTATCCCTTCATTCAACCTTCATCCAACGCTCTTCACTTTTTCTTTCTTGCTTGCTGTCTTTTCTTTCTTTCTTTTTCTTTCTCTTTTATTTCTTTCTCTTTCTCTCTCTCCTTCCTTCCTCTCTCTCTCTCTC
Source organism: Saimiri boliviensis (assembly GCF_048565385.1). Lineage (NCBI taxonomy): Eukaryota > Metazoa > Chordata > Mammalia > Primates > Cebidae > Saimiri > Saimiri boliviensis. Next base: position 54,389,221 of record NC_133450.1, on the reverse strand, counting down.
TCTCCTTCCTTTTCTCTCTCTTTCTTTTCTTTTCTTTCTTAGAAAGAGTCTCACTCTGTCACCCAGGCTGAAGTGCAGTAGTGCAATCTCAGCTCACTACAACCCTCACTTCCTGGGTTCAAGCTATTCTCCCACCTCAGCTTCCCCAGTAGCTGGCATTATAGGCACATGCCACATGCCCAGCTACTTTTTGTATTTTTAGTAGAGACAGGTTTTCACTCTGTTGGCCAAGCTGATCTCAAACTCCTGAGCTCAAGTGATCCACCCACCTTGGCCTCCCAAAGTGCTGGGATTACAGGTGTGAGCCGCCACACCTGGCCTTCTTTCTTTTTTCAATAGAGATGGGGGTCTCACCATCTTGCCCAGGCTGGTGTCAAACTCTTGAGCTGAAGTGATTCTCCCGCCTCAGCTTCCCAAAGTGCTTGGATTACAAGCATGAGCCATCACCAAGCTCAGCCTCTCTTTATCTTTTGAAAGTGTGCCATCTGTTTTCTCTCAAGACAGCAGCTTTGACATTTTTTCCAAGCCAAAATTATATCCGCCGTCATACAGAACTTTAGGAAAATTTTTTTTATTTATATGTTATAGTGGATAAAACTGCTTCTTCAGAAATCCTTAAATCCACCTTCATATATAACCAGTTATTCATCCAAATACACATCCTAATTTGCCCTTTCCCCAGTGTAACCTTCCATTTGTTCTTTTGATCTCGAAATCACAGTGTCTTGGTAAACAATATAAAATACCCTACTCCACAAGCCCTTGCCATGGACTAAACCTTGAACAATCCCAACATTCAATACTTCTCAAAAGCCCAGTTGAGAAAATTGATTAGGATTAAGTGAAGTATACAAAGTTCATGCATTAATCTCTAGTAGAGTAGGACTGTCACATTAGTATATTTAGACCATATTACATCTGAAGACTTGCTTTTATTTTGGGGTTATATCAAAGATTCCGATTTTATCAAGAAACAATTAAAGAAATTGCCCTACAAAATTTGATACTACATTTGCTGTAGGGACATCGTTTAGCATATTTCTCACTCTTTCCTGTGTTTAGCACTTGGGGTTGTAGTTCAGTGTCTTCCACAAAAAACTTTTCTCACCCTCTTTGTTCGTAGTTCTCATTCACCAAGCAACAACCTGATTTCTTTGTTACTCTCTACACATAAAAATAATATGCTGGTCATATCAGTTTTGAGTATTTCTCATAGTTAATAAAGAGACTTGTGAATATTATCTAGCTCCTATGCTTAACCACAGGGGGAAACATGCTGACCATGCCCTGTGTGAGAATTTCTACTCCATGTCATGGCAATATTTCTTTTTATAAATGACTAAATTAGTATTCTGGTTCCAACCCAATCTAATGTACATTTTAGTTAATGTTAATCAATTACTCAGATCCTAGTCATCTCCCTAAGCAACAAAAAATATATATATATCTGGGCTTTGAACTAGAAGGCTAGATCCAGCCTTCCCTAAGATAAAATACCTATCTCTTCCAGTTGCACTTGATTTATTAACATATCCCTATATAAAGTCTCAGGTAAGAGGCTCAATTTAGAGCTAAATTTAAGGAAAATCTCTGCTTATCCCTAGAACTATGAAACAGATTATACTTCCCTTCCCTATCTTCTCCTATTTACAATCAGGAAGCTTAGCATCAACTCTAAGGCATCTTTTGGAAGTGGTTCTCAAACTTTTCATGTTTGTGAAATACTTTGAACGTCAGAGTTGAGGGCAATCAACTTAAATGAATTAAGTAAGTTAAAATAACCCTAAATTAATTATTATAACATCTCAGATGGCCTAGAACCCGTCCACAATTATCCCCTATCCATATGGAACCCTTTCAGCATTGTAGGTGTTTCAGAATGATCTCTGCTCAATAATTTCCCATACAATCACAAGGCAAAGCTCTCTTACATTCCAATGAACCACCATCTCCTTCTAAAGCCAAGTTAATAATATGCTTTGCCTTTAGTTCCAACTTGAAGCAAATTGTACAACCTGCAGCACCTCAGTATTACACATAATGAACATAACTGTTTCATTACAAAAATTAAAGTTGTATATTTGTAAAAACTTTGCTGCATACTATATCATTTCAGCACTCCAGTTGAGAACCACTGCCCTATCTGTTTTCAATTTCCCCCATTGTGGCTTACTGACATAATTCTATTTTCTTTATTCCTAATGCTTTAATTCACATTTTTACTATTTTATTGCAAGCATGTCCTTCTTAAATTATGTGTAGAATGAAACTAAGTGTTTAAAACATAAAATACAGAAAGGAAATGCTGTCTTTGGTGGCTACTCTCTATTACATTCTGCAAATAGAAGTAAAGAATAAGTGAGCCACAGCCTATTACAGTACCTACAGCAATGTCCATGAGATCCTCACTCAACAGGAAGGTTTAAAGTAATTGGTGATTTTTGAGAAGCTAACCATTACCATCCAACTCCATCTATTCTACTCACAGGAAGGGTTTCCCAATTTGTTAAAGACACCCTCACTGTAGAAAGATCTCTGTGAATCATATACCCTATTTTCAATAGCCCTCTCTATTTCCTGCATCCACATGTGAAAGGACACCAAAGTCTTCTCTTATTCTGGGACATAGCTAAGGGTCTGTATGTCAAAGTTTCTTCCAGGCCTGTAAAATCAGAATCTGAGACATGGAGAGAAAAGAGACTCAATTGTTATAATGAGAAAGGAGCAGACATGAGGCAATTCAACTTGTCTGTGCTTTGCAGACAAATGTCAACAAATGTTGGAAACCCTGCAATGCAACAATCAGAGATCATGTGAGATTTTGCTTTCTGTTTTTACTAAAAGTGTAAGCCTGGCTGCAAGATAACCAGCAAACAAGCAGCTTCAATTTTGTGTACAAAGGACTGTTGATTATGCATGGATTATTTTCTTCAGTCACACTACTTTGTATGGATAGCAACACTGTCAGTGATGTCATCTTTTAAACAACAGACCAGAATGTATAGGCACCTTGTGCCAACTGAGCCCAAATCAATGACCTGAGTAATGCAATTAGGGTAACGCTATTATTCCTGGTCTAAACCATACAACCCCACAGAAAAATAAATGCTAATCTGATGCATGTTCACGGAATACGTTACATGGGAAAGAAAATCAAGCCCTTGTTTAGTTTTACTTACATTCTAATATGCACTTCCAGAAAATGAATCACAGAATTTACATGATATGCATCAGAATAAGCTGTTTTATTTTTGTATTAGTAGCGGGCTAACTTATTAACAATTATACTTTCTTGGACAAGACTATTTTTAACAAGGATATCTTCTAAAAAGTGATCTAAAGAATGTGTATTCATATAGCACAGCAATACCTTGGTATATCAACACCATGATTTGAATTCATATAGCATACCAATACCTTTTCACAACTGTGGAATCAGAATGATTTATGGCATTCTCGATAGAGGAGGCGGCATTTTTATTGATTGGGATAAGGAAAATTTTGAAAGATGTGTGTATTGAGCTTTTAGTTCCAACTCTGCTTGCTTTCTGATTCGACTGTTTACTTACCTTCATAACGGGCATAACATGAATTTAAATCAAGCAGATTTAAAATTTTTCAACAGTTGGAACCTAAGCTTTCTAAGGTGAAAACTGTTTCTTAAAAGATGTGTAGGAAAGAGATCTAAAGAGTCTTTTCAAATTCAATCATTTAAAAGTATACACGGAGAGCCTGCTACAGACTCCAGCCGGTTCTACGGAGATTAGCGCTACACCGGCCTCAAGACCGCACATCCGGGACATCAGAGACTTAGGCAGAGGCCCCGCCTTCCGGGAGATTGGCGCAGTCCCTTCATCGCGTCCGTCCCGTCTGCGGAGGGGCCTGTAGCACGAGGCCTCGTAACTGTCCGGAGGCTGCGGAGGCTTCAGCCATGGCTGAGGGCAGCCGTATGCTACAGGCCCGGGCGCTCCTGCAGCAGTGCCTGCACGCCCGGTTGCAAATTCGCCCAGCCGATGGGGACGCCGCGGCCCAGTGGGTGGAGGTAACGTCAGCTCGGCCGCTCTCGTTATCCTCCGGCGTGCGAGGCGGTTTTTCTCCGCGTTGTCCGGGTAATTCGTCCCCTCCGCGTCTCTCTCTGAGACCCGCGGTCCGGCCGCGGAGTTGCCAGGTCAGCCCGACGCTGCCCGCAGTGGCCTGCCTGGCTGCGCTTGCCTTTTCTGTCCTGCACCACCGTTCCCCAGCGCCAGTCGTAGGCCCCGAGAAGAGCGCGTTTTCCTGCTTGGGGGGACCACGGGGATATGAAACTGAGCTCGGTGGACTTCAGGCCTCATGTCCCAGACCGCTTGAAGCTCTTGGCCAGTGCTGGTCAGGGCCAGGCTAGTAGGTCAGGTTTGCTGCAAGAGTTCATGATCTGCTTTGACTTCTTATTCTCAGATCGTGCCGAATTCCTCCTTAGGCTGACTTGGTCTTAGCATAGAAATGAGATTTCCTTAAAAAAAAAACTTATATTTCAAGAAACCTTTTAAAATTTTTGACCTATTTCCAACTGAGAAACAAAGACCATTACTGTTATAACAATGTTACATGTCATCAAACACATCTCTCCAAAGAATTTAAAACAATTATGTCACTGTGAGTTCCTTCGACTTTCATACATACTTTACTTTTTAAGACAGCCTGCCCTCACTGCATACAAAAACAAAATTTTCTTCAAGGCCTCTGACATATTTTTGGAGTACACCGAAATGTAAGAAAAAAAATTAGTTCATAATTAAGACTTTTGTAGGTACTCAGAAACTTCAGTGTTGCAGAATTTCTTCGCTCATCTTTTCTGTTGAATTCGGTCCTAGATCTAGCATTTCTTAAAACAACTTCAGTTATTTTTTATTCATTTTATTTATTTATTGTGAGACGGAGTCTTGCTCTGTCACCCAGTCTGGAGTACAGTGGCAGGATCTCAACTCACTGTAACCTCTGCCCCTGCCCCCTCCCCCACCCCCGAGTTCAAACAATTTTCAAACTACAGGCATGAGCTACCACACCCAGCTAATTTTTGTATTTTTAGTAAAGCCAGGGTTTTGCCATTTTGGCTAGGCTGGTCTCGAACTCCTGACCTCAGGTGATCACTTGCTTAAGCCTCCCAAAGTGCTGGGATTACAGGCCTGAGCTACTGCCCTTGGCCTACTTATTATTTTAAATAGCACCCGTGAACTGCATGATGTGTGAGCGATTATTCTAAAACCGGAATCGGTTCCCCTGTGCTAATTTGGAAATATAACGGTAGAAATTCCTGTATTCTTATCTCTTTCCTTTCCCAGAAATTCATTTTTCTTATTTCTTATTTTTGTCATGATTTTTTGTGAGGTCTTGATTTCTCTTCTTTATTTGAAATTTTATTCTTTTATTTTGCGATCCTATCTAAAGAATTAACTGGCCAGGTGCAATAATCCCAGCACTTTGGGAGGCCAGTAGATCACTTTAGGTCAGGAGTTCAAGACCAGCCTGGCCAAGATGGTGAAATCCCATCTCTACTAAAAATACAAAAAATTAGCCAGGCATCATGGCATGCATCTGTAATCCCAGCTAGTCAGGAGGCTAAGGCAGGAGAATTGCTTGAACCCAGGAGGCAGAGGTTGCAGTGAGCCGAGATCACGTCATTGCACTCCAGCCTGAACCAGAGTGAGACCTCCTCTCAAAAATAAATTAAAAAATTATCTATTTTTACAGCTGACTCCAGACACCATAAATTCCAAACTATCAGTCAATTAGTTTCCTTCTATGCTTATTTATCTTTTTTATGTTCTTCAGACTACATCTCCTTATGCGAAATCACGGACATTTTATTGCAGGCATCCAAACTATTAGTTTGTGTTTATAAACTTAAAAACTATTTTAAAGGCTTTCCCTTTCACTCCTACACACATGACTAAATTAGTTTAAAGAGCTGACAAGTAATTTAGATGTTGAGAAAATATAAGTTCTTTCCTCTTCCGTCTTCTCTACCCTGCTCTATTATTAAAAGTTCTTGTGTTTTTTAGAAACAGCATTTTAATTGTCAAGATTTGAAGGTGGTTTTCTTTGCTTGTTCTTAGTTTCACTCATTTAGAACTTTGCTGTCACAGACTAATGTTTTTCTTCCTGGTAAGTGAACTTTTTAAAGGTACAGTGAGAATTCTCTGTGTTTTTCTATATATTTATTTGAAATGTTTTTACCAAAGAAGTTATAAGGAGAGTGATTTTTTACTTGAAGAGAAGTCACAACTTAAGATCTATTATGGAATAAATGAAAGGCAAATACCTTAATGAGGAGATAATGTGGTAAGTGGAAAGAACAGGTATCTTTCTGCAAATGATTAGGTATTTAATTCTGACATTGCATGTGTCCAAATATAAATATGCTTAAGATTTTGATTCATAATGAAAATAATACTAGTGGAGAGGCCTGTGACAGTAGTGCAAATATCTATAATAACTTGCCAGTTTCTTGTAGGTATACAGTGAAGGCCCTTGTGTCAGTAGCACAATTGCATTTTTTAAAATTCACTTATTTTCCAGGTAAGTCAAGTGTGAGTGCAGAGCTGCATTTACATTTATCTAGAAAATTCTTTAGATAACTCATAGAGCCTGGAACATATAGTTGAATGTTAATGTAATCAACAGATAAATTGAATCCCTATCATGTACAAAACAGCCTGTAAAGTGTTTTGGAAGTTAAAATGTGAAATAAATTGTGCCTCTGCCCTTAAATTTATTTTTACATACTCATTTAATAAACACTAATATAGCACCTAGTATGAACCAGGCACTGTTTTTGAAGTACTTTACAAATATTCACTCATTTAATCGTCCTAATAGCAACTGGAGTCAAGGTTAATTTACAGAATCAAAAAATCTAATGATTCACTCAGAAGCAGAATCAAAGTCACTATTCAAGTGTCTCTTTTCTGTATAGTCTCTGTCCTACATGATCTAAGAAATATCCAGGTCATTATGTAAAACAAATAAGCCTATTTTCCTGATAACAACCAACCTTTTAATGTAGACCTTACTATTACAAATGCAATTTTCAAGTCCTAATCATGTTTATTTAAAGCATTAACAACAACAACAAATAATTGGACAGTTTCCTGGAGTTTATAGAAATAGAATTAGACCCTTATTTTCATTATCAGTTAAGTAAGTGGATTAGGGGAAATGGAGATGATGTCAAAAGACATCAGTCACATGTTGTTTATCAGCTGTATCTGGTATGTGAATTCACTAGGCATTGAGTAAATGGGGTCCATCAAACAAAATGTTTCTTAGTCTGTCAGCCTTACTTACTGAGGAAATGGCTGGTTGATAGTCTTAATGATGTTGATTAGAAATAAATGTTCGAAGGTATAACTTGTCTTCACTCCTCTTGGCTGTATTTTAAACTTAATTTTTGAAAGAAATAACTGAGATGATTGGAACTTGAAAAATATTTTTTCACATGAGAAATCTTTTGTAAAGTTCATTTTCTGTGCTTTTAACTTCTATGTCTATAGTATTAATAGCTGTGAAATTTTCCTCATTTAGCCCTGTGTCTTTGTAGATACCGTTGTAATCTGAGTTTACTGTGGTGATTTCTCATAGGTTCAGAGAGGATTGGTGATCTACGTGTGCTTTTTTAAAGGAGCTGATAAAGAACTTCTTCCCAAAATGGGTATGTGTTTGATTTTGTTTCCCTTTTTTTTTTTTTTTTTTTTTTTTGAGAGTCTTGCTCTGTCACCCAGGCTGAAATGCAGTGGCACGATCTCGGCTCACTGCAACATCTGCCTCCCAGGTTCAGGTGATTCTCCCGCCTCAACCTCCCAAATAGCTGGCTACAGGCATGCACCACCACGCCCGGCTAAGAGACACCGTTTCACCATGTTAGCCAGGATGGTCTTGATTTCCTTACCTCGTGATCCGCCTGCCTCGGCCTCCCAAAGTGCTGGGATTACAGGTGTGAGCCACTGCACCCGGCCAGTTTTGTTTCCTTTTTCAGATTGAAAGGCTGAGTGCAGTGGCTCACACCTATAATCCCAGCACGTTAGGAGGCCTAGTCGGCTGAATTGCCTGAACCCAGGAATTGGAGGCCAGCCTGGGCAACATAGTAAGACCTCTTCCCTACAAAAAATACACATAAGTAGCCAGGTGTGGTGACCTGTGCCTATGGTCCTAGCTACTTAGGAGGCCGAGGCTGGAAGATTGCTTGAGACCAGGAGGTCGAGGCAGCAGTGAGCCAAGATGGCACTACTGCACTTCAACCTGGGCAACAGAGCAACACCCTGTCTCAAAAAAAAAAAAAAGTGGCCGGGCACAGTGGCTCAAGCCTGTAATCCCAGCACTTTGGGAGGCCGAGGTGGGTGGATCACGAGGTCAAGAGATCGAGACCATCCTGGTCAACATGGTGAAACCCTGTCTCTACTAAAAATACAAAAAATTAGCTGGGCATGGTGGTGCGTGCCTGTAATCCCAGCTACTCAGGAGGCAGGAGAATTGCCTGAACCCAGGAGGTGGAGGTTGCGATGAGCCAAGATCGCGCCATTGCACTCCAGCCCTGGGTAACAAGAGCGAAACTCTGTCTCAAAAAAAAAAAAAAAGTGAGAAAAAATAGTAATAGACAAATGGACCAGAAGGGACAAGAAGTACAATCTTTTTTCCTCTGCTTTTATTTTTAAAATATAATAATTTTACATATTTGTGGGATACAGAGTGATAGTTTTATACTGTATACAATGTGTAACAATCAAACCAAATAAGCATTATCCCAAACATTTGTTATTTGTGTTGTGAACGTTTAAAATCCTTTCTTCTAGATTTTTGAAAGTATACAATAAATTATAGTTAGCCATATTCATCCTACAGTGCTGCAGAACACCAGAACTCATTCCTCTTATCTAGCTATAATTTTGTATCCATTAACCAATCTCTGCCCATCCTAAAAAGCACAGTCTTAAATTGTTCTGATAAATTATTAATTACTTAGCTCTGTCAAGTGTTTTTGGCTTTAGCTATTTGCTTGTTTCAAAATTTAAAGTAAGCAAGTATGGTGGAATTCTTTTGAAACATCTGTAGCATTTCAGATGACTTACAAATTGACGTACAAGAGTGTACACACACACACATACACGCAGTACACTTCAGCCAAGGATACAGAAACTTCTTGGAAATAAGGTGGTCCCATAGGGAGAAACAGATGCTGCATTTCTTAATATAGTTTCCTTTATCCCCCAGGGTCCCTAACAGAGGCAGTAGATGATGTAGTATATACAAGATGTGGGTCTTATCAAATCTAGACAACTTAAGCTTATATCATTATTATGGAAGAATTTGCATTAGCCATGTATGCACTTCTTTGTGGAAATAAGTATAGATATAAGGTTCTCCTGGATCTTGAGCCAAATTCAGTGTCATCGTAGCCCCACTTCCTCCAAGGACATAGAAAACAGGGTCAATGTTCAGCGGTCTCTGAACAGTAATTTACCTACCTGCAGCTTTCTCATTTCCTGGACAGGCAATAGCACTGGACAGTGATATATATATATACACACTATCTCACATGGCTACAGCACTTCATGTGATAATTACGTAGGTTCAGATATACCAAATCAAATCATATACCCTCTCAAGACAGTATTTGGATATAACGATTATGTCCAAAAACAAACAAATGTACAAACCTGAAAGAAAAGTTATCCTTAAAGTTGGGAGCAGGTTGTATTCTCATTAGCAAAGGATAGAATCCATTAGTTGGATTAATAAGAAATACCAATTATACAAATTGGCAGTTGAAGCTTACAGAAGTTAACCTAGAAGAGCGTCAAGGGCAAATAGGGCAATGAGGAAGAGCTTGGACATAAAGCTAAAACTCCTAGAGGGAATTTTATACTGATATATCAACCATGTCTGACAAGTTTGTCAAAAGATGAAAACCAGATTTAAGAGACTTTCATAAGTGAGAATAGGAAGCCAGTAACTGCAACAGTTTGAAATTTGAATCCAGAAGATAATAAGGAACCTTTGAAGGATTAGGAACATAATGTTCTGGTCTGAAGAAGAAAGTAAAAACTGAAAACCAAAGAGCTTAATGTAATGAGGACTCCTATTATAAAGAATAATTTGTCCGATCCTAATGCTAGAGTGTTAGACATTCTGTCCACTTTCCTAAATTAATATTTTGCCTTGGATTAAGTCTTTTTGGGCCATAAAAAATGTAGAAATCTTCAAAAACAGGAAGAAAGTTTTTGTCATTCTGACTTAAGATTGACTTCCTAAAGTTGTCTTACAGAGTCTCAAATGGTTCTTCAGCATAATAGGATGAAATATGCCTACCACATCTAAACTGCATGTTGTTTTTTAGTGACTAAATCCTGTGTGCTTCCACATCTGTCTTGTGAGTTAACTTTAAATATATGAATAAGATTGTGGTGAATTTAAAACACCAAGGAATTCCACCCTAACTCTTGTAGCAGATAGTCTAACAATATCTAACATGATTTTTTATATCACAATTCTCAGTAAAGAAATATATGACTCTAAGAATCACATTCTGCTCATTTGAGTTGTAAGCAAAATAAATGCATTTATTATTGAAAGCATTAGCTTATACTTCCTTCTATTCCAGTAGACCAAGAAAGTCAATGTGATGGGATTCTCTTAAATTTCACCTCATTTTTATTACATAGATTCAGATATTTCCAATAAAAGCATATATCCCTTAAGAATATAATAATCAGTTATATCTATAAAATCCAAAATAGCATAGCTAACATAGAGTTGTGTAGAATCTTCCTCAACTCATCTTCAATATAATTGGACTGAGGGCCAGAGACCTGTTAAAGCTTAACATCCCATATACATCATTAGAGATATTTGATTGATAACCTGTTCTAGGATATTTGATTTTCCAACATGCCATTAATTCATTGTCTCGTTTTACTCGTTTTAATTCTACTTACTGGTTCTACATTGTATTTATGTACATACTGATATTTGTATACCAACAGCATTAACTGAATTCTCATTTATAGCCAGTAGAGGGAGGTACGTGGAAATATAATATATTGTAGCATTACCTCTCAAGCCTGTTACTCCAAAATTGCCTACTTATTCTGTCACTAGCCTGAGGCCTGGAGAGCTAGATAGTGATTTCCAGTGGAATGTAGTGTTCTGGAGAGTTAAGTTTCCTTACAGGCAGTCAATAAAGACTGCTGGCTAAACAGCAAAGTCCTATTTTTAATAGAGAAAAACTGGAGGTATTTAAAAATAAATGTTAGTTAAGTGAAAATTGATGATGCTTAATGCCTAGCTTAGAAATTCATTTGAGAGTTCACCTTGGCAGATATTTACCAGTTTAATTCCATGATTTGTAGAGAGGGGCAACCACATGAATATTTACTACAGACTATTAATTAAAACCATTAACTACCCCAGTAGAAAGCATGCCTTTTAAAACCTAATTTGAGGGCAGGTGTCTTGAGGTTTGTATAATTCCTTCAACCATTTGTCCTCTTAGGACTATTCTTTGCAAACAGTCATTTATACTTTTATAGAGGTAGGGAGACCTTAAGTCTTTTTATATTAGACACTTCTTTTGCTTACTGTTTTGAAAATGGTTAATGTTAAGGTATAAAGATTTTCTAAGCTTAGGCTTTTAGCCTATACATGGATACTTATGGTAGTTTCAATATTTTTTATTAACTATAAGAAATATCATAAATGCTATAAAAATAATATCACATTTTTATATGTATATGAAGATAGTATAGGTAGCTTTATATCTTTTTATTTACTGTTTCAGTTGTACTAATGAACTTCTGATGATTCCTGCTTTCACCTTTACCCTTCTCTCATGGGTTACATTTATGAAATGATAAGTCCATATATTTATAAAATGATTAGCCATGTTAATATTGCCTTTAAGGTTATTAAACAACAAAATTAAGTGGTTTATAATGGGATTGAACCAGGAACCTTTGTCTCCACTTAAAAGTCTTGGCAGCTAAGTTTAAATTAATAACTGCACTAAAATTTTTATTTGCTATCCCACTATAAAGCACGATTTGGTGTGAGGAGGATTTATCCTCGTCTTTTTCTGTGGAATTTACTTATGAAAAACAGGAAAGTAAAATATTCTCATGTATTCCCCCAGGAGAACAATATTTGAGGTTCCATTGTAAAGTTAATTTTTTAGACCTTTCTGGATGAATTTATTGTTAGGTCATCTTAACTGCCAAGTCAGATTGAAAATTTCATACCATTTTCTGCATGAAATTTGCCTTATTTTTCATGCTTAGATTATGTAGCTTAGTGAAGCAGTATTTTAAATCTAGAGACTTTGAGTTAGAGCATGAGCTGACAAACTGAATTTTAAACATGAAATTTGCTGACAAATTAAAAACTTGATGGTTTTCTTCATCTTTTTCACTTTAAAATGTTTTACCTTTCTTCCTCACCCAGTTAATACACTGTTAAATGTGAAATTAAGTGAAACAGAAAATGGCAAGCAAGTCTCTATATTGGATCTACCTGGCAACATTCTTATTATCCCTCAAGCTACCCTTGGAGGAAGACTAAAAGGAAGAAACATGCAATATCACTCTAACTCTGGAAAAGAAGAAGGGTTTGAACTTTACTCTCAATTTGTTACTCTGTGTGAAAAAGAAGTAGCTGCTAATAGCAAGTGTGCTAAAGCTGGGGTTGTAGTGAAACATGGCACTTATGGGAATAGGCAGGTGTTAAAGCTAGACACCAATGGACCATACACACACTTAATTGAGTTTTGAAAATGAAAACCAAGTTTCTATAGCTGTTTTCTGGTATGAAATGATCTAAAGTATAATTAGGTTTTATTCCCCTTCATCTTCTAATCTTCAGCATTTTTAGATAAGAAAATCTTGGGTTTCATATATAATTCTATAACCTGCTAATCGGATGACTTTGCCAAGTCACCTAAACTCTGGATCTCAGTGCCCTTTTGTCCTACATTCCTCTACCATTCTACTTGATAATTTGAAATATGCTGTGTATTCACTTCATAGTCATTAAGGAAATGTTCTTAATTGTGTTTTGTTTTGTTTTGTTTGAGACAAGAGCTTTGCCTCTTGTTGCACAGGCTGGAATGCAATGCCACAATCTCGGCTCACCACAACCTCCACCTACCAGATTCAAGCAATTCTCCTGCCTCAGCCTCCTGAGTAGCTGAGATTATAGGCATGTGCCACCACGCCTGGTTAATTTTGTATTTTTAGTAGAGATGAGGTTTCTCCATGTTGTTCAGGCTGGTCTGGAACTGCCAGCCTCAGGTGACCCGCCCACCTCGGCCTCCCAAAGTTCTGGCATTACAGGCATGAGTTGCTGCACCCAGCCATCTTAATTGTTTTTAAAAGATTATGTACAGTTTTAGCATTTTGCAATGAAGAAATTCATACAAATAAGGAAAACATTTCTTATACCATCAAATTTGTATAGCATGTAATAAAAATAACTATTTCTATTAAAATTAGGTAAACTTCAGTACAACCCAATTATAAGTTTGTTAATTTTATTTACTATTGCAGTTTTCTATATTTCCATATGTGATTTACCATTTCTTTTAATAATACACATGCAAATGTAATATAGAGCTCCTCCAACCATCCTGTCCCACAACACCCCCGAGTGAAGGTGGCTATTTACAAGCCACAAAGAAAGTAGTCACCAGAAACAGACCATGCTGACACCTTGATCTTGAACTTGTAACCACCAGAACTGTGAGGAAATAAACTTGTGTCGTTTAAACCACCCAGTCCTATGTTATTTTGTTAGGGCAGTCTGAGCAACGACAGTGATATAAGATAGACAGCTAGTAAGGTAAACTTTTCAAAGGCAAGAGAGGAAGATATACAAGAAATTGAAAGAATAATTAAGTCAGTAAGAGGTAATATTCAGTTTTGGCAAACTCCTCTGACTTGATTTGAAAAGGTGATTTTTTGTTTTTTTGTTTTTTAAGAGTAAAAACCAAATAATTCTAATTGACAAAAAAGGTAAATAAATAAATAAACATCCTAAGTAGCTGCTGAAATTTTTGTTGTGTCTTATGGTTTCTTTAGGTCTGTCTTCCTAACATACTTAAAATTTTTATCATGAAAAAATTCTATTTTCTCTACTCTACTATTCTATTTTGGAACTAGAGAATCAATAACTGGCTTAGTAATGAGCTCATTGTCCTTAATTTTTGCTTTATTGATTCATGATACACTTATTGAAATGTAATAAACTATTCATAAACTTGCAAACTCCAATTGTCTCAAAGCTTCTCCAAATAGGTATGTATGTCTTTCAAAAAGATTATGTTACCTATTTTAAACCATTTTGATTTTTTTGTAGGTGAAATGCTGACTCATAGCCCTTGATTGCTGTTTTAGAGTTCAGGCAATCCTCTCTAAAAAATGTTCTTGAGGTACCTGGGGAGAATAACAATTTCAGGTACAGGAAGGGTTATTAAGCAGAAGGTGATAGCCATCTTTGCTTAATTTCCAGGGAGGCTACAACAAGGGAAAAGGCAAATGAAGTCGTGGATATGAAAATAACTATACCTTGGTTTTCTGTAGTTCTTCCAGCCCAACGTGTTCAAAGAATCTTCAATAGATATTTTACTTTCACAGTATATGTATGATGAGGATAGCACTGTGAAAAGTCAGACAATGCCTAAGGAATTTTCCCAAGGTCACACAAGGGGGAGGACTAATTTCTTATTTTCTTGACTTTCTTGTAGTGAGAGTTGTTAAAAATTGAAATTGATCTTGATAAAGACTTAGCATCTCTCAATTTGGAACACTTGAAAAAGAATAGCCAATAAATTCGTTTATCTACTAAATTAGGAGCAGACAGGGTTGAACCTAATTTAGGTGCTTTCTGCCTCTGTTTTTCTAAGATTCTAGAATCTTTCAAATAGAATATCTAAATACAGGTACTATTTTATCTGCCAATTTAGAAACCTCTGGATTCAATTATAGAAAATACTGTGTGTAAGACTCAATGGATATGGTTTAATAGCTTGAGTACCTTCATGTAAAGTAAAACCAAATATACTTTTACCATTCTTTCATGAGTTCAAGTCATAAAATAAAGTATACCGTTTATGAATAATATCTGTACTAACGGTAATTTCTTGACTCCATAATGAAAACTTATCAATATTATAAAATCCTTTGTGCCACTTGTTTTAGAAAAGAAATCACATTGATGTTATAATAGAACAGTGTCATGTCAGATTTTTACTATCTGTGATTAACATTGCAGAGGACTTGATTTCTTATAGTTAAATATATAGCAAAAAAATATAATGAAATTCCAATGTACTTAGAAGTGTCTTGCCTATTAATTTATTGAAATAAGGCTAGTTTCTTAAAGGGAAGAACTACTAGAAAAGTAACATTTTCATTCAGAAGTCATCCCTTGGTGATGACTTTAAACAGTTATTTTGGTGGTCTCATAATTATTCTCCCTACCTCCTGTTTCTCCTATGCCTGTTCCTTTTCTGCAGACCATCTCCAAGGTTACATTCCCAGAACGTCTTTCTCTATGATATTCTACTTCTTAGAAACTTTTATAACTCCTGTTTATCTACAGGACAAAGTCTAATCTTCTGAGGTTGGTATCAACGTTCTCTACGCTCCTTAGGAGTGAATGAAATAACTCAGGGAGATCTGTAGAGGACTAAAATCAAAATCTTATGAAATAACATGTAAAGAAAGGGCAAAGTATGAGAGGCCAGAGAAGATAGAACCAGAAAAGCTCATTGTTAAGCACATTCACTCAAGATGTAAACAGTGACAAAGTCAATGCTAAATAACAAAGAAAAATTGTATGGAATTTAATGTTTTCACAGCATACAGGGAATTGGGGTATTTGCAACAGTTAACAGTAGAGTTTCTTAATCATTTATCCTGGGGTAGAGTGTCTCAACGTGTGTCCATGTACTGGAATCACCTGGGGAGCCTGTTGAGATGCAGTTTTCTGGGACCATCCCAAACATGCTAAATTAGAATCGCAGGAGTTAATCTGTGTAGTCACCAGTGTCCCCCCCAGGATGATTTTTGTGTACACTGGACTCCCAGAACCACTGTTACCCAAAACGCAGCCCAGACTTCTAAGGCTGGTATCATGGTTTATAATGTGGCTCCAGCTCACCTTTCTAACCTTTTCTCCTGCTACTCCCCTATAAAAATTCTCCAGTATAGCTCTATTTGTATTTTTCTTTTTTCTTTTTCTTTTCTTTTTTTGAAACAGTTTCATTCTTGTTGCCCAGGCTGGAGTGCAGTGGCACAATCTTGGCTTAGCGCAAGCTCCACCTCCAGGGTTGAAGTAATTCTCTTAGCCTCCCCAGTACCTGGGATTATAGGTGTACGCCACCACACCTGCCTAATTTTGTATTTTTAGTAGAGACAGGGTTTCTCCATGTTGGTCAGGCTGGTCTTGAACTCCTGACCTCAGGAAATCCACCCCTCTGACTCCCAAAGTGCTGGGATTACAGGCGTGAACCACTGTGCCCAGCCTATTTTGTATTTTTCTTAGATCATGCCCTTCTCTAACTCACTCTTTACTCTAAATCCATCATTACTCAGTGTCTTCTGACCCCATAATTTCTTCTGCCTCTACCACCTTTGGCATTATGATTGTGCCACTCTTGATACTTGTATTTTATATGATTAAGTTAATCATGTAACTTTAATTTTTTATATTAATATGTTGACTGCAAGAGTATAATATTGGGCATAGACAGTATAATGGTAGGCAGAGAGTGTACAGTGTGTTAGTGTACATAATACAGTGTGTTTACACTATACTGTATCTGCCTACCATTATATTGTCTAAGCCCTATCTCTACTAAAAATACAAAACTTAGCTGGGCATGGTGGCAGGCATTATAATCCCAGCTACTCGGAAGGCTGAGGTAGGACAATGGCTTGAACCTGGGAGGTAGAGTTTGTACTGAGCCATGATCATGCCACTGCACTCCAGCCTGGGCGACAGAGCAATACTCTGTCTCAAAATAAGAAAAGGAAAAAAACCTGTATTTGAGTCTTTTCATAAAGCAAACTTTTTTTCCTTGCAAAACACCTCAAATTTTACTCATGGTACAAAAGCATTTAATAAGTGACAGATCAGTACAGAAAAACAAAGAGCATATAGCTTTTCCTTTAAAACCAGAATGGCCAAGTGAACAGTCAGTACAGATTCTTATTTTTACTATTAAAAAAAGGCAAAGGGACATATTGGGAATTGGACTACCATGTTTTTTTCTTTCTAGAGATGACATACATGCTTTCTGATAAGTAATCTAACATTGCACTACACCAAAGCAGACAAACAGTAAAGCTGTGTTCTACCTGCTACTCATGCTGGGCTGGACAGTGGAACACCATCTTGGTAGGAGAGATTTTGACAGGAAAAAACTGCAGTCCCTACCTAACCCAGAGAACCTAACACACTGGTTTATACAGAAAGGATTTTCAGCAAACATGCAAGCACACTAACATGCTATAAGAATATGTTTTAGTCTATTTCTAGCACACTGCATATATTCATTGATGCCTAGTAACATAGGAACGAATGCCAATGTAGAAAGCATTTTTGGGCCGGGCGCGGTGGCTCGAGCCTGTAATCCCAGCACTTTGGGAGGCCGAGGCGGGTGGATCACAAGGTCAAGAGATCGAGACCATCCTGGTCAACATGGTGAAACCCCGTCTCTACTAAAAATACAAAAAATTAGCTGGGTATGGTGGTGCGTGCCTGCAATCCCAGCTACTAAGGAGGCTGAGGCAGGAGAATTGCCTGAACCCAGGAGGCGGAGGTTGCGGTGAGCCGAGATTGCGCCATTGCACTCCAGCCTGGGTAACAAGAGCAAAACTCCGTCTCAAAAAAAAAAAAGAAAGCATTTTTGCCTTCACAGCACTAACACCTAAAAAGCTCACAGCATATAATACTTTGATCTTTTACGTGGATAACCATGGAAGTTCCAAGATCACATCCACTAGGTTAGCCTGAGTATTCATGTATAAAAAATTTTTTTTCAAAAATAATGCTTAAAAGAGACTTCTAGAAACAGTAGGGACTAAATCAGAACCAGAAGACAGTGACACTAGGACTGGAAATGTTAGGACTAGTGGTGGCTTTTCAAGTGGAGCTTTTATGCAGAGGACGTCTCTTTCTGTTGATTCCTACAGCCGAGACAAGCTGTAATCACAGGAGATTCCGAAATCGCAAGATAAGCTAGAGCAACACCCTAGATAAATGGGAACTCCACTGAGGCTGAAGTACTGAAACCATGACCCATGTGAAAAAGGGGTGCAAGTGCACAAAAAGATTCATGCCGAGCCTGCTGGGACGGGGTGGTGACGGCGGGTTAGTCCACACTCACACACCAGCATGTATGCTAGGGGAAGGCCCCCCTCCAGGTGGAGTGCCTGACATAGGCTCACTCCAGAAGCGTGTGACTCAGAAGCTCCTGAGACAGGTGTGTACTTGAGAAGGACAGGAGTACTATGGTAAATGGATTGAAGAAGGAGTTTCGGGAGAAATATGTCCAGGAGGGGTTAGGTCATTTTCGTTTTGACGTATCAATACTTAACACACATGAAGAGTTACATAACAGAGTCAGTCTTTTTAAGATGTATTCTGTCATCATGAGCTGAGCCTATTGGGCCGGTGACATCCAGAATGATCCCATTCATTGGCTGGAGGCAGGACCTAGTGCCGCAGATTGTTCAGGGAAGCTGGCACAGATGCTAATTTGCACAGCGATGTCATCTCTAAGCCACTGCTTAAATCCAGTCCTCGACCTTCTTTTTCTGTCCAAAAACATTTCTTTAAAAGCCTGAAAATCTGTAAAAGTGAGCAGCATGTCGAATGTGTCACCAGCCACCTTATCTTTATGGTGCTGTAATGTTGTGGTGAAAGCTGCCATGTTGAATCCAGGAATTCGCTCCAGCAGCTTGAATATATTTTTCTAACAGAGAAATGCATTCATTAAAAACAGGTAGGTAAGTGAGTTTATTCTCCTCCGTGTCTTCAAACTCCAGGTACTACTTGTCCATGAAATTTCTCTGTAATCACTGGAACTCGTCATCCATGATAATGTCCTCTAAATATCCAACCACAGCATCAAATTCTGCATCAGAGGCGGAGGAGAAAGACAGTGCAAAGCTCTCTTCTTCTAAGGCGTCCATCGCCCGCACCCCGCGTAGGCTCCTACCCCGACAGCGGCCCAACCCACAAGCAGGGCACGGCGACCGGCCAGGTTGAGGCCTCGCAGCCAAGGCCGCGGCCGCTCACGGCCTCGGGTCAGCGCCTGCGCGCCAGGCCTGTCCCTGGGTACCCCGCCGCGGCCACGCAACAGCCCGGCCTCTAGGCCCCACCCGGCCCTCTGCGGTCGCCAACGTCGCCGCAGGTCCAGGCCTCGGTAATCGCTCTAAAGTAAACTTTTTATGACAACAAAAATGTCTTAATTTATTTGGTTTACAAATCTGAATTTTGATGAAACAAGCTTTATTAAAACCCTTCTATATTTAATCACAAAATAAAGCAGTTATGTGGGATACATCAAAAATAGCCAACTTTGAGATAAATATGACTCTACTTTTTACTGGACTTTTCCATGTGAATGAATTCTTCACATTGGGTTAGTCAGCATTTTTCTCGAAAGAAGCTTAATAAAATTTGACCTATTACATCAGCCTTTTATCTGAATGTGAAAAGAATTCATGTGAAGAATGCACCACACCCTGTATAACAGTTTCTGAGAACCATTAGCTGTTATTGCTATAAACATTTGAGGTTGGGAAAGTAATTGTGGGATTTTTTTTTTTTTTTTTTTTTTTTTTTTAAGAGAAGGTATGGAGTTTTTTTTTTGGAAAATGTCTGATCATACTAGCAAAAATGTAATCCTTGGCTCCAACTTTCAGATACTGTTTACTTCAGCCTTGTACTAATGTAGACAGGCTAAGGCCACTTTCTATTCCTGGCATTCTTCTGATTTCCTTAGCAGCCCCAAAGTATGTCTATGAGCAAACATGATCTTTAAAGTTGTTTGCTCAATGCCTGCATTATTTTTTCTTCTGATTACATTCTGAAAGTCCTCAGGGCTTTTATTTCTTTTCTTTTTTTTTTTTTTTTTTTGACACACAGTCTCACTGTTGCCCAGGCTGGAGTGATCTCAGTGTGATCTCTGCTCACTGCAACCTCTACCTCCCAGGTCAAGCGATTCTCCTACCTCAGCCTCCCAACCAGCTAAGATTACCGTGTGCACCACCACACCTGGCTGATTTTGCATTTTTTGTAGACAAAGGGTTTCACCATGTTGGCCAGGCTGGTCTCTATCTCCTGACCTCAAGGGATCCACCCACTTCAGCCTTGAAAGTGTTGGGATTACAAGTGCGAGCCACCCCACCCATCACAGGGCTTTTATTTCTTTCATTATATACACATTCGCCTTTTAAAACCCATATGTTAAAAATGTTCTAACATTTGCTTAATACTGCATCATGGATAGTTGCTTTCCACTTAAATGATGTAATCTTTATAATCTGCAGGTCATCAATGTAGCTAGGGGCTGTGTGAAATTGTTTAAAATATGACCACTAGCCCCAAGGAATTTATCATCTAGTAAGGAATATATTAGCCACAAAAATACACTAGGTAGTATGTGGTCTCTGATGTCTAGACAATGCTATCAGTGAGTTTTATTAATAAAATAGCTGTGGAAGGAGAAGATACTTTTGGCTGGGGTAGTAAATCTCCATTAAAAAAGGCATTGCTGGCCAGGTGTGGTGACTCATGCCTGTAATCCCAGCACTTTGGGAGGCCAAGGCAAGAGGATAGCTTGAGCCCAGGTGTTTAAGACCAGCCTGGGCAACACAGTGAGAACTTGTCTCAAAAAAACAAAAAACTGGATCTTTTATTTGTGTGTGTGTCAGTTTATAATATTTCTTTTCTTTATTTCTTATAAAATAGACGAGATATTAACGTCACTCATCATAAAGAGCAATAAGAAAAGCCACAAGGTTTAGACTAGGAGAGAAGATAGGTACTTCACAGCTCCCATGAAATTTATACCACATTAAATAGACTTTGATGAGACTGTAATGAGATTCTGTTTTAGTCTTGGACATATCCAAAACTGGATCTTTTAAATTAGAAGGAATTGGTTAGACTTTAATCAGATGAACTGAAAAAAATGTTTAGGTTTGTGCTCATTTGAACTACAGTTTCTTTTAATTCAACTAGTTTGTGAGTTGTTCATAAAAATAACCACATTCTTCTATCATTTGGTTTTTAAAGGCTGAACCAAAAGCTTCAGGATTTTCACACAGCCTTTTGCCGTATCATAGCTCCATGTTTCCTTGGTGATTCCAGTGTTCTTAGTCTGCCAGTTCCACTTGGAGCTGTTGCCACTCTGCATTACTCCTCCATTGCTGGTAATACCCTTTTCTTCTTCTTCTTCTTTCTATAAAGAAAGTGACTTATTTTCTCAGGATTCTGAGTTGGCAGAACTTACTGCAAGTATTAAATCTCCATTCACTAGTGAAAGAGAAGTGTCTGATAATCTTTAAGCAATGATTAAATTTTGTTTCCTCAGTCACATTGGCGTTAGATTGCATTTTTTCCTTTATAAATCTGGGCTGAATTTTAGTTTCAAGATGATTTCAGAATATTGTTTAAAATGTCACTCAGTACCCTTGCTATTATCTCATAAGTAATATTGAGTGTACGTATGCTTCAAAAAGGTTTAATAAATAAATAAATAAATAAAATAAAAAACCTTTCCCCCATCCGTAGTGGTATAAATTTGCTATTTGCTACACTTTTCTAAAAATTTTATCAGCATATTGTATTTTACTGAGGTGTTTTTTTTTCCCTTGAGATGCAGTCTCACTCTGTTGCCAGCCTGGCGTGCAGTGGTGTGATCTCGGCTCACTGCAACCTCAGCAGTGAGGTAACTAAGGTACTGAAAACCCTGGTATAGAGCCAGGGGAACATCAGATTATGGCAAAGAGGTCAAAAGACTGTTAAGAACAGGCTAGGAGTATAGGAAAGTTTATTAACAACAGGTTATTTTAGAAGATAATGCAGAATTACTTACTGGGAGCAAGAACAAGCTGATTAAGGGAAAACGAAAAGAAAAATGTGACTAGAGGTACTTATGAAGGAGACAGGGCATTGAGAAGTAACCAAAATTTTCAGGGAGATGAGAGATACAAGGAATATGAATGGAATTATAATGCTAATTTTTAGCTGGATATTGTCTGGGAGAGACAAAGTAAAGAAATTGAGAGATAGAAGAAATGTTAATACAACCAAAACACTAATTATGGCTGAAATGTTGTTTAAGAAAGATAAAGATTGTGATACAAATGAAACAAAACCACTAAATTTTGTCTTCATATTGTTTAGGGGAGATGAAGCAAAATTGAGATGACCTGGAAGCCACATGTAACATTAATATAGCCTCTCCTTTAAAGTTTTTGATTTCAGGTTTAAACATTTTGTTGTGGGGAAAACATATGGGCATCTTCTTCAACCCCAACATTCTCCAGTTATTTATCTTTAGGAATTGGAAATATATTAAGTGCCTGATCTTGGATATTTATACATTCAGTTCTAGTGCATCCCATTGTCCCAGCTTGGTTATTTATGTATTTATATACTTTTTGTTATTTTTTAGTCAGTTTGCTGGGGAATATTTATTCATTTTTAATATATACTTCCCATGCTATAAAATCCAGCACTTTAAAGTGTATAATTTAATGGCTTTTAGTATATTAACAAGATTGTACAACATTGTCTTACTGCATGATATTGCAAAAAGGTTGTAGAAGGTTGTGCATCACCACTAATTCCAGAACATTTTCATTATTTAAAAAGAAACCCTGTACCCATTAAAGTCACTCCCCATTTCCTCCCTATCTTCAGCCCCTGGCAACCATTAATCTACTTTTGGCATCTATTGATTTGACTATCCTGGACATTTTATATAAATAGAATCACATAATGTTGTCTTTTTGTGTCTGACTTCTTTCACTTAGCATAATATTTTCAAGGTTCATCTATGTTGTAGCATGTATGAGAATGTTATTCCTTTTTGTAACTGAACCATGTTCCATTGTATGGCTATACTACATATTGTTTATCCATTCATCAGTCAATATAGGCATACCTTGGAGATATTATGGACTCAGTTCCAGACCATCAAAATAAAAGGAATAACATAAATTTTTGGTTTCCTGGTGTATATAAAGGTTATGTTTACACTATACTGTAGTCTATTAAGTGTGCAATAGATAATGTCTAAAAATGTACATACTTAAAAATACTTTATTGCTAAAAAATGCTAATGATCATCTGAGCCTTCAAGTTGTAATTCTTTTGCTGGTGGAGGGTCTTGTTGCCTTGATGTGCATGGCTGCTGACGGATCAAGGTAATAGTTGTTGAAGGTTGGGGTTGCTGTGGCAATTTCTTAAAATAAGACAAAAATGGAGTTTGCCATATCAATTGATTCTTCATGAAGGATTTCTCTGCAGGATGTGATTCTGTTTGAGGGCATTTAACTCACAGTAGAACTTCTTTCAAAATTTCAGTCATTGATCTCAAACCCTGCCACTGCTTTGTCAACTAGTTTATGTAATATTCCAAATCTTTTGTTGTCATTTCAACAATGTTTGCAGCATCTTCACAGAGTAGATACCATCTCAGGAACGTACTTTATTTCCTCATCCATAGTAAGCAACTCCTTATTTGTTCAAGTTTATCATGAGGTTGCAGCAATTCAGTTCTAGCTTTATCTTTAGGTTCCACCTCTAAATCTCGTTCTTTTACTGTTTTTACCACATATGCAGTTACTTCCTCCACTGAAGTCTTGAATCCCTCCACATCATTCATGAGAGCTGGAATCAATTTCTTCCAAACTTATGTTAATATTGACATTTTGACCTCCTCCCAAGAATCACGAATGTTCTTAATGGCATCTAGAATAGTGAATCCTTTCCAGAAGATTTTCAATTGACTCTGCCAAGATCCATCAGAGGAATTACTATCTACAACAGCTCTTTTTCTTTTTTGAGACAGAGTTCCTCTCTGCCGCCAGGCTGGAGTGCAATGGTGTGATCGTGGCTCACTGCAACTTCCACCTCCTGAGTTCAAGTGATTCTCCTGCCTCAGCCTCCTGAGTAGCTGGGACTACAGGCACGTGCTACCACGCCCAGCTAATTTTTGTATTTTTAGTAGAGACAGAGTTTCACCATGTTGGCCAGGGTGGGCTCTATCTCGTGACCTTATGATCCACCTGCCTCGGCCTCCTAAAGTGCTGGGATTACAGGCATAAGCCACCACACTCAGCCAAAATGTATTTCTTAAGACAACTTGAACCTCAGAATGACTCCTTGATCTATGGCCTGCAGAATGGATGTTGTGTTACCAGGTGAGAAAACAACATCCATCTCCTTGTACATCTCCATCAGAGCTGTTGGGTGATGAGATGCATTGTCAATGAGCAGTAATACTTTGAAAAGAATCTTTCATTTTGAGCAGTAAATTTCAAAAATGGGCTTAAAATGTTCAGTAAACCATGCTGTAAACAGATGTGCTGTCTTGTAGATTTTGTTCCATTTATAAAGCACAGGCAGAGTAGATTAAGCATAATTCTTAAGGGCCCTAGAATTTTTGGAATGGTAAATGAGCATTGGCTTTCACTTAGCTGCATTAGCCATTAAGAGAGTAAGCCTGTCCTCTGAATCCTTAAGGTGAAGCACTGAGTTCTCCTCTCTAGCTATGAATATCCTAGGTGGTATCTTCTTCCAATAGAAGACTGTTGTGTCACATTGAAAGTCTGTTGTTTCATGTAGCCACCTTCATCAATAATCTTAGCTAGGTCTTCTGGATAACTTGCTATAGCTTCTATATCAGCGCTTGTTGCTTCACCTTGCACTTTCCTGTCATTGGGTCCAAGGATGGCCCTGAGAAGGGCCTTTCTCCATGTCCAGCTTGGGCTCCAGGCTTAGGTTCTTGGCTTCCCTTGCTCGAAGAATTGAGCAGAGAGCCTTACTCCACAGTGAGTGTTACAGTTCCAAACAAGAGTCTGCAGACCGAGAGAGTGAGCAGCAATGCAGTTTATTGAGCAAGCTAAGATAAAGCTTCCACAGCCAGGAAGGGGACCCAAGAGGGTTGCTGTTGTTGGTCAGGGCTGCCTGGGCTTATATCCCTAAGAAACTTCCTCCTTTTCTTGATTTTTGGCCAATGGAAGGTGTATATTTTCAATCCTTCCTCCAAATGGTGGGTTTTTGGATCCTTTTTACTTGATTGGCTTGGCAGCTCAAGACTCTTGAGTTGCTGAGTGTTTGCCCCCTAGTCCTGAGTGGGGAGAGGGCTTGTGACCTTGAGTCACCTAATTCCTCCTTTCTGGTAGTTGTTTGTTTCCTAGTTTTCAATTGAATTGGCAGGCAGTATCAGGATGCAGTTAAACAGTAATTTTCGGTTGCTAACTGAAACTCTGAACACAGCCTCCCAATGTGGTTGAAGTACCTGTGTTGATCTTTTCCCATGCTAGGGTTCCAGAAAGTTCTCCATTGACCCAAAAGGTTTTATTCCCTCATTATGGTGAATGGTTTCTTTCCTTAAACTTCAAAAGCCAACCTCTGCTAGCTTCCAACTTTTCTTCTGCAACTTCTTATTTCTCTTAACCTTCATGGAATTGGAGAGAATTAGGGCATTGTTTTGAATTAAGGGAATGTTGTGGCTGGTTTGTTCTTTCATCCAGACCACTAAAACTTTCTCCATATCAGTAATAACATCACTTTGCTTTTTTTTTTCCCTTTGAGACAGGGTCTCACTTTGTTACCCAGGCAGGAGTACAGTGGTATGATCACAGCTCACTGCAACCTCAAATCCCTGGGCTGAAGTGGTGATCCTCCCACCTCCTGAATAGTTGAGACTGCTGGTGCACACCACCATGCCTAATTTTTTTTTTTGTTTTGTATTTTTTTGTAGAGACACGTTTTTGTCATGTTACCCAGGCTCATCTCAAATTCCTAGGCTCAAGCAATCTACCTGCCACTGTATCCCAAAGTGTTGGGATTATAGGCATGAGCCACTGCACCTGGCCTCTCTTACTTTCTTATCATTTCTGTCTTCACTGGAATAGCACTTTTATTTTCCTTCAAGAACGTTTCCTTTATATTTCAAAACTTGGCTGTTTGGCCCAGGAGGCCTAGCTTTATCAGCCTGTCTTGGCTTTTGATATGTCTTCCTTACTAAGCCTAATTTATTTCTAGTTTTTTGTTTAAAGTGAGAGATATGTGACTCATCCTTTCACTTGAAGACTTATAGCCCATTGCAAGGTTATTAATTGGCCTAATTTCAATATCGTGTGTCTCAAAGAACAGTGAGTCACAAGAAAAGGGAGAGAGATGTGGGAATGGCTGGTTGGTGGAGCAGTCAAAACACACACAACATTTATTCAGTTTGCCATCTTCTGTGGGTAGTTTGTGATGCTCCAAAACAATTATGATAGTAACATCAAAGATTAGTGATAATATATCACCATAACTGATAAAATAATAATGGAAATGTTTGAAATATTGTGAGAATGGCCAAAATGTGATACAGAGACACAAAGTAAGCACATGCGGTTGAGAAAATGGTGCCACTAGACTTGCTTAACACAGTTGCTACAACCTTCACTTTGTAAAAAAAAAAAAAAAAAAAGCAGTATCTGTGAAGCACAATAAGGTGAAGTACAATAAAATGAGGTATGCCTGCAGATATTTGCATAGTTCCCACTTTTTGGAATAATTCTGCTATGAATATTCAAGGTCAAGTTTTTGTGTGAATATATATTTTGAATTCTCTTGGGTATATACCTAGAAGTAGAATTGCTGGGTCATATGGTAACTCTATGTTTAACTTCTTGGGAAACTGCCAAAATGTTTTCCAAAACAGCTGCATCATTTTATACTTTTGCTAATAGTACATGAGAATTCTAGTTTCTCCATTTCCTCACCAACACCTATTTATTTTCCAGCCATCAGAGTGGCTGTAAAGTGGTATCTCACTGTGGTTTTGCTATGCAGTTGTTTCCTTAATGATTAACAAAGTTGAAAACATTTTCATGTGCTTATTGCCCATTTGATATATATTCTTTGGAGAGATGTTCATTCAAATCTTCTGCCCATTTTTAAATTGAATTTATTGTTGATTATAAGAGTTCTTTGGGGCTGCACATGGTAGCTCATGCCTAAAATCCCAACACTTCAGATGGCCAAAGCAGAAGGATCACTTAAGACCTGGAGTTTGAGACCAGCCTAAGCAACATAGACGCCATCTCTACAAAATTCAAAATAAAAAAGCCAGATGTAGCAGCATGCACCTGTAGTCCCAGCTATTCAGGAGCCTTAACTGGGAGAATCCTTTGAGCCCAGGAGTTTGAGGCTGTAGTGAGTTATGATTGCACTACTATACTACAGCTGGGTGGCAGAATGAGACCCTATCTCTTAATAAATAAATGAATAGAGTTCTCTCAGGGTGGGTGTTGTAGCTCACACCTGTAATTCCAGCACTTTGGGAGGCCGAGGAGGGCAGATTACTTGAGGTCAGGAGTTTTAGACCAGCCTGGTCAACATGGTGAAACCCCATGTCTACTAAAAATACAAAAATTAGCTGGGCATGGTGGCAGACGCCTGAAATCCCAGCTACTTGGGAGGCTGAGGCAGGAGAATGGCTTGAATCCAAGAGGCAGAGGTTGTAGTGAGCTAAGATCCTGCCACTGCACTCCAGCCTGGGCAACGGAACAACAACAACAAAAAAGTTATTTCTATATTCTCAGTATTAGACTCATCTAATAAATATTGAAAATATTTTATTCTGTTTTATGGATTATCTCTTAATTTTTTTCATAATGTCCTTTGAATTACAGAGGTTTTGAATTTTGATGAAGTCAAATTTATCACTTTTTTTCCTCTGTAGTTGCTTGTGTTTTAGGTGTTATATCTAAGAACCCAGCAGCATGTTTAATAGCTCTCTTCTTGCTCTAAGAAGTATCCCCACGGACACTAAAACCTCCTAATAAATCTCTAATTCCAGCTCAAAGAAGCAAGGATAGGCAATTAGAGGCCCCTGGCCAGGTGGATGAGTAAATCCTGACTTATTTTGTCCTTACTTAACCATGGCCAGTGCCATCATTTGGTTTCTCCCTAAAGGAAATCTGCCAGCAATTTTAGTTGCCATTTTGTATACTTACTCAACAAGTTTCCATTGAGCACTTACTATGTGTCAAGTACCTTTCCAAAGGAGGAAAAATTGCATCAGGAAATTACAAAAAGAGAACACTTTTAAAAATGTTTTGCCCTTTTCCTTTTTGTAAAAAAAAGCAGTATAACAATTACAAAAATTGAAAAGATAAAAGAGCTACTAATCTCGTGGTTCAAATACAATCATTTCATTTTTATTTATTCTCTTATAATTGTTGTTCATAACCATATACATATTTTAATATAGTTCAGTTAGCATAAAGGAATTTAATATTTTGCTTTTTAAAAACTTAATATTTTATCATATGTCTAAAAAATGTCTTTCTTGATTTTAGCTTCAGACAATATAAGGGAAAGGAAGCAAACAACAGGAAAAAATGTGTAAGTCAATAAAGTATTATTAAGATAAGCGAGTATGGTTTATAAGTAGATTTGTGCTCTGGTCTGTGAATGCTTGTAGGCTGGCAAATTGAATTCAAGAGTATATAATTCTATTCCATATTATTAACATTTTTCTTTTCTTCCTGATCTATGACTCTGGCTCCACTGATTACCTTAACCATATTACATGGGTAATTTAATTTCTAGCTATTGTTCATCCTGGCCAATTAAATATTTGCATCTATATAAGGTTTTCTCCTTTAAGTTTGTAGCTAAACAAGAAGTTTGATAGATGAAATAATTTTTTTTTTTTAGAAGACAAGGTTTCACTGTGTTGGCCAGGCTGGTCTCGATCTCCTGACCTCATGATCCACCCACCTCGGCCTCCTAAAGTGTTGGGATTGCAAGCACGAGCCACTGCGCTTGGCCTATATGAACTAATTTTTATTAGAATTTGCTTAAGAATAATATGTCCCAAAGAAGATAGTAATAGATCTACAATACATAAACATAGTAACTGATAATTTCTATATGTATTTTTATAATATGTATATAGTCATATATAAAATAATTCAGCAAGAATACTACTTATCAACTATGTAGCATCATTTTGCTGGGTACGTTCAATTTCTTGAATTAGACAAATAATCTTAAATTATGAATCTTATTATAAATTATTTGGGTCTTAATGTTATCTTGTGTGATTAACAGTCTGACATTTAACTTTTAAGTGGATGATCATCCATCATTAGTTTTCATATCAAATATATCTCCAACTGGTGAATAGCATTTCTGGGGGCGGGGGGGTGGTGCTTATATGCTACTCCTAAAGAAGGAAGCATCCCTGAATGAAAGCACTAACGACAAGTTACCTGTTAGCATGTAAACAGTTGACTTTACTAAAAAGCTTGCGGCAGAAGTTGAGGGTTTGTGTAATATTTAATTTAACATGGCCCTCCTCCTCAGTTCTAGCTCTGGCTTGACCTATCCCATTCTCTGGGTTTTGGCTCATTTTTAGAACTGAGCTGGAAGGTCATTAACTTTTGCTTCTTCACCTTGATAGATTAACTTTCTGATTAATTTGGCTTATGATAGTGTTTCCTGTGGTTCCCATCAGGGACTTTCTGGCAGGGGAACATGAACAAACAGACCAAGGACTTTCTTTTAATTCCTTTTAGCCTCACTTCTATTGATTCCCCACAAATACCTCCTTCCCACTTCTTAAAGTCTGCTATGGATCCCATTATCCAGAGCCTGCTGTCCCTGGCCACTGCAGGTGTGTTGCTGCCTGACCTTCCCCCTCTCCATTGAAACCTTCCTGTCCTGCTGCTCACTCCTTTAGGGTCATATCCTTCCTGCCTTTCAAGGTGAAAACTATATTAAAACAATAGCCAGAGGAGATATACAGGGTTTTCTCTCCCACCCCAGGTTACAGCATCTTAACATTGACTTCCTGAAGTCTCTTTCCCTTTTGTATGAAAACCAGAAGAATGATTTTCATAAAATCAGAGGATAAATAAGACAAACAGCAACAAAAAGATAAAATCAGAGGATAACTCCTAAAAGACCCCCTAATACAACATGCTCATTTTCCATGGGAGGAAAACACAGCCCAAAGAGGTTAAGTGGCTTTCTTATAAAATATTATAGCAAGTTTGGAACAAAACCATAAAGTTTATGCACGTGTAAAGCACTGTATTTCTTCATCTGATCAGATAATGAGGATTTGGGAGGGACCTTTGGAGTCCTTATTAGGCACCAACACAATTGCAGTCATTTTTACTGTCAAATGTTATCAAATACATAGTTGCAGATCTACCTTTGTTAAGTATTCCTGCTTAGAAATGCCAGTTCTAAGTTTAACAGCTCCCTTCCAGGTTAAATGGCCTGCTCTTACCTGCCATCATAGGTGAAGATCTTGCTACTGTTTTTAAGCACTTCTTGAACTGAATATTTATAGTGGTAGTTTGCTACTGGGAGAAATCCTACCCATTGCCAAAAGTTCTCATTAGAAATTTAGTGCTAAAAGCTGTCACAGATTACAGCAAGCTCAGCAGTATATTGACAAATAATGCTTGATAGACCACAAAATGGAAAGCTGTATCACAAAGGGCCACAGATCTTTTGTTAGAGTAGGGTATCACTGTCATCTCAGGCTTCAAATCACATTGAAATCAACAGAGTGGAAGCTGTGCCCAACCCATGAGTTTTGTGACATGAGCTTGCCAAATGTAAACCCTAGTCTCTTCAGTGGTTCCATCAACATTGAGCAACCTGGCATGACTGGAGTAGATCACTAATAACAAACTTCCAGAGCTGCATTTTCCAAAGTCTGATCCTAGGACATTAGTTCTAAAAGTTATTAATATGCATTCTTTTTGTTTGTTTGTTTGAGACAGAGTCTCGCTCTGTCACCCAGTCTGAAGTGCAGTGGTGCAATCTGGGCTCACTGCAACCTCTGCCTACCTGATTCAAGCGGTTCTCCTGCCTCAGCCTCCTGAGTAGCTGGGCCTACAGATGCATGCTAACATGCCTGGCTAATTTTTGTATTTTTAGTAGAGATGGGGTTTGACCATGTTGGCCAGGATGGTCTCAAACTCCTGACCTCAGGTGATCTATCCACCTCAGCCTCCCAAAGTGCTGGGATTACAGGCATGAGCCTCTGTACCTGGCCAATATCCATTCCTTTTTTTTTTTAAGATATTATATTCCATATAAGTTTGTGAAACATTGCATCAAATGCAGCCCACTAATATACATACCGACTCTCTAACAAATGGCTATAATATATTAATACATAGTACTTCTCAAACTTATTTAAGAATATCTTTTCAAAGGAACTCCTATTATAACCTCTTGAGGGGTACAATCAAGAGAAGGGCCCTAGAGTTCCATGGGTACACTAGAATTCCATTGTTGTAGCAATATTGTTCTACTGTCATTGAATTTTACAATATCAGAAATAGAAGTAATCTTAAAGGTCATCTATCATTTTCAGTTTCCCAAATGTATGCTATTTGGAACCTAAAATCATCGAATTGGTTATATTTCAACAATAAATTGCAGCAGGATATCACATTGCAAGTTAAATGGGTAACCACTGGATTGCTTCATTGTTTTCACATATACCATTAAAATACCAACTGTTATACTTCTAAGAATGTTTAATTTATTGGTGAGAAAAATTTTTCTGTTATACAAAGCGTAGAAAATGCAGCATAATGCTTTATAGTGATTAGTATAAAATAAGTAGGAAGTATATAGAATTCTCCATTCCTTCTTCAAGTATCTGTTGAGCACCTTCTGTATGTTCATCAGATATTTGTGATGCATTCACAAGCTGGAGTAAGTTGGGAGTGGGGAGTTAAGTGCCTAATAATTCTAGCTATCATTTGACAGTGGAAAACATGCTAGTTATATATATATCTCAAATCCTCAGAACACCTCAGGGAAGGAGATGGTATTCTCATGCTATGAGTGAGGAAATTGAGCTTCAGAATATGAAGTGATTTTCCCTAGGTCATGCTCACTAAGTGGTGTAATTAGAATTTGAATGCAAGTCACCAATTCCAAAGCTATGTTCTTTCTGTTACCTATAGTACAGCTTCTTTTTTGTGACTCAAAATTTCAATTTAAAATTAAACAAAGTATAATCAAAGTATAATAGTAGTTGAACACTGGGACACATTTTCATTAGGTTAAGATAATAACATTGGTGTTTGTGCTGCTCTTGATTTTTCTCATTTTTTTCTCTTTCATTATGTCTGTTGTCAGTGCCAGGCAGAAAAATTTGGATTCTGCTTCTCTAGTTCTGGCCCCTCTTCACTAGCTCTGACCCCTCTTCACTAGCTCTGACCCCTCTTCACTAGCTCTGACCCCTCTTCTAAGCTGCAGTCCCTCATTTCCCCTTGGATGCCTTACTGTCACCTCAAATGTGACATGTTTAAAATTAAACTCATTATTTTCCCCTCCAAATTCCACCTTCTAATTTCATTCTCTTAGTCACTTAGCTTAAAGTCTAGGGCCAACTTTGAATCTTTTGTAAAACTAGTGATTGGACTCAATGATACATAATATCCCTTCTAACTCTGAAATTCTAATGTTGTTATTTTTGTACCACATACTCAGGCAAAATGAATTTTTCTCTGCTTTGAGCCTGCTAAAACTATTTTCCAAGAGTTTTTCCATATCTAATGGCATATATCCTACTCATCCATCCTTATGTGTCCTTCAAAGCCCACTTTAAATGTCATCTCTTTCTTTAAACTCTTCACGAGCCTCCCAACTGTATTTCACAATGATTGTTCTCTCCTTCAGAATCCTGTAATAGTTTTGTTGCTTTTTTAGGGTACTTTACAATACCCTGTACACAGGCATACAATATATATCTTGCATATTATTCTTTACCTATACATATACATACTATATATATATATATATATATATATATAGATACACACACACTATACATATATACATATATATGATACACACACACTATATATATATGATACATATTTTGGGTACTATAAATAATATATACAACAAATATATATGATATATAACATATAGTGTGTGTATATATAAGATTTTATAAAAATTAATATATAATAAATATATAACTAAGCTATATATTAGATGTATATATGTGTATATAGGGTGCTGTAGAAAATATATAATATTTAACTAATGTATATAGTGTGTGTGTATCTAATCTATATAAAGTGAAGTAAGGGGGATGCTTGGCATGGGTTGATTGGGTCTGAGCAGGGTGGGTAGGGTTTATAAGCTAGGCATGATCACAGGGTGTGGGAGTGATGGTAAGGAAAGAAAGATGAGAGTGGGGCTTGAGATGGCTAATGTGGAGCTTTCAGAACCTTAGTGCAGAAAGGGCAGTATCCTCCAAAGGAAGAGATGGCAGCTATGGGTGATTGCTCACATACTGCAGGGTTATTCAAATAAGTAAATATGTCAAGGATAATGGGAGCCAGGCTTCTCTCTGTAGGAGAAAGTAGTTATAAATGTGGAAGAGCAGAAACTAGAATGAACTGTATAATGCTGGATTGGAGGTTTTACTATGAACACATGATTTTTCAATATATATTGTTAGACAAATATAGTTGTAAATATATGTGTAAGGATACATATAAAGATGTGCTGTGTATGTGTATGAATGTATAAAAATATTCCTCAACTGCATCCCCTGAGACAGCCTGGGCTATGGATACCTTAATAGCAGTGAGTATACCTAGTGCTGAATACCATTTTCCACTATAAGGAATCAGGGCTCCTGCATAAATGGTTCTGCTCCTCCTCCAAGGCTGGAACAAGATGAGCCTGAAAACATCTAATTGCGCTAGTAACTAGGGGAGTGCTGAAAGAATGATGGGGATGTATCAAAAGGGCACAGAATAGTAACCTGTTAATGTTGAATCTGGACAATGTGTATATGGTATTTAAAGCTCTTTTAATTATTGTATATTTTTAAAATATTTTACAATAAAATGTTTACAGAATTTAAAGCCAGTACAGTGGCTCACACCTGTAATCCCAGCACTTTGGGAGGTCAAGGCAAGTGGATAGCTTGGGCCCAGGAGTTCAAGACCAGCCTGGGCAGCATGGCAAAACCTTGTCTCTACAAAAAAAAGATACAAAAAAAATTAGGCACAGTAGTGCACCCATTGTCCCTGCTACTCGAGAGGCTGGGGTGGGAGAATCACCTGAGCCCAGGAGGTTGAGGCCACAGTTAGCCATGATCAGACCACTGCACTCCAGCCTGGGTGACAGAGTGAGACCTTGTCCATATATATATATATATATATATATATATATATATACACACACACATATATGTGCTGCCGAAGTGAGCACGAGAGACCATATATATACATAATTGCACTTTAGGTTCTGGGGTACATGTGAAGAACATGCAGGACTGTTGCATAGGTACATGCATGGCAATGTGGTTTGCTGCCTCCATTCCCATCACCTATATCTGGCATTTCTCCCCATGTTATCCCACCTCAACTCCCTACTCCCTGCTGTCCCTCCCCTCGTCCCCCCAACAGACCCCAGTGTGAAAAATATGGAACGCTCCACAAATTTGCATGTCTTCCTTGCGCAGGGACCATGCTAATCTTTTCTGTATCATTCCAATTTTAGTATATGTGCTGCCGAAGCAAGCACAAGACCTTGTCTTCTTGTCTCAAACACACACACACACACAAAACACAGAAGCTAGAATGAATGTGAGACCATGTCTTCTTATCTCAAAAAAAAAAAAAAAAAAATTTACACACACATCACAGAAGCTAGAATGAATGGGACCCCTATTCATTCTTGGGATAATTCAGCATCAAGAATAAATAATGATAGAGACAGAACATTGGCTGGGTGCAGTGATGCGCATACCTGTAGTCCAAGCTACTTACTTGGGAGGCTGAGGCAGAAGGATTGCATGAGCCCAGAAGGTCAAGGGTGTAGTGTGCACCATGATTGCACTATCGACATGTGAATAGCCACTTTGTCCAGCCTGGGCAACAAAGGAGGCCCTGTATTGAGAAAAACAAAAAAAGGAGAGAAAAGAGAGAAAGAAAGAGATTATAACTCATTTAACAAAATAGAAACCTGTGGATCCATACTAATATAAATACATTAATTGAATATTTGATGAGAACAAGATATTTACAAATTTCTTGAAAGGAAAGTTTCAGAGTCTCCCTCACAAAATATTTATTTACAAAGGGGAAAAAGAAGTAACTACACTGGAGAAGCCTAGCAGACACTACCTTATTAAACATCGGTAATGAGAGAAGTTAAAATTGTGCCACCTGATAGGGTGCAACAAGAAGAAAGCAGCAAGATTTCTGGAGTCCTGTCATACCCAGCTGAATGTAATCATGAGTAAGTATCAGACCCAAAGTGAAGGCCATTCTACAAAAATAACTGCCCAGGAATCTTTTAAAGTGTCAATAACATGAAAGTCAAGGCAAGACTAAGAGTTTACGTTCCAGTTTGAAGAGTGGGAAAGATACATGGTAAGTAAATACAATGCTTGATTCTGAACAGAATCTTTTACCATAAAGAACATTATTGGGACAATTGGCAAAACGCTGAGTTACATAAATGTTTTGATTTTGGTGGTTATAATGTGATTATGTAGAAGGTGCTTAGGGACAATGTGACATGGGGTCAACAATTTAAATCTCAATTCAGGGAAAAGAAGGTCTTTGTATTATACTTGCAAACTTTTTGTAAGCTGGAAACTGATTCAAAGTAAAACTTGAAAAATGACATTCAAAACGCCGAGTGTAGTGGGAAAACGCAGATTACCCGAGCTAAGAAGCTGTTAGTCTTAGTAGCAAGTCACTTTACCTCAGCCCTCAGTCAAGGCTCTCTAGGGTCCCTTCCACGTCTAACACTATACCATCTACACCCACAGCACTGGCCCCGCCTCAATTTCTCCAGGCCCTTTAGATGTCCCGGAGCTGCACCCAAGGACTCTGGCTTGCGATAAAAACAGACAAAAATAGCTGTGGCCGGAATGGCCGGACTGAAAAACTGCGGTCCTAATCCTAACTTGGGCCGCTGTCTCCATCGTTCTTTCGACGGTGAAGCAGTTATGCCTGCCAGAGTGGGCGCTCGATGGCTCGGCAGCCAGCTGGCGGGGCCTTGGACCGGCAGCGTGGCGCAGGGCGCGCTCCCAATCACTAACTCCCGCCGTGCTAGCTGCGGCCAGCTTTCCGGCCACGCCCCGCGCGCGCCCGTCCCACCTCACTGCCTCGCTGTCGCCGCCGCCGGCAAATGCAGACTCTGCTGGGGTTAGCGGAGCAGCCGGTAATGTGGCGGAACCACGACAGGCGCTGAGCTGAGGGGGACCCCCTCCCTCCCCCAAAGGCAAGCAGTCGGGAATCCGCGAAGCGGGGGCAGCGCCGGGCGCGAGGGGGCGTTATCTGGACTGCCCGTAGGCTGGGAGGAAGGACGCACCGGGGCCAGCAATGTGAGTTAAGCGCTCCGGGATCCCGAGGGTGGTCGCGGCAGCGATGTAACCGCGAAAGAAGCCGGTGGGGGAACTGGTCGAGCGGCTGGGTGTCCTGGCCACAAGG
Source organism: Saimiri boliviensis (assembly GCF_048565385.1). Lineage (NCBI taxonomy): Eukaryota > Metazoa > Chordata > Mammalia > Primates > Cebidae > Saimiri > Saimiri boliviensis. The sequence continues at coordinate 54,352,445 of NC_133450.1, read as the reverse complement.
GCCGGAGCCCGCCGAGGAGGGGCTGACTGGGGCACGGGGTCAGCTGGGGCAGTGCGATCTGTTCTTCTTCCTCCTGGGCTCCGAGAGAGTCTGGCTTCACCTGAGCACAACAGGTAGGCGTGGACTCCAGCCAGCGGGAGCCGGGGACGCCCGGCGTGTGGGGAAGGTCAGGAGGTCGGAGCCCGCCTAGCCCGCGCGCTGCTCCCGGGACCCGCCCTGCGGCGTCCGCTGCGCCGCCAGTGGTCAGCGAGGAACGGGGCCCCGGCCTGGCCTTTGGGCGAGCTTCCTCTGAGGCCCGTTTGTTTTCTGCGGGAACCCTCAAGGAGCTCCCTCTCCAAGAAGGGAGCAGTGGAGAATGTGGATATTTGCCTTCTAAGTGGAAAACTGTTTTAGTTCTCGCCAGGAAAGAAAGCTTTTGCTGGGGTAGCATTTGCTTAGCGTGGGGAAACATTTTCTTTCACCCCACTCTCGGCCAACACGGCGTTCTTTCAAGTGATTATAAAGTCTTTAGAAACTTTTTTAAGTGTTTTATATAGCGGTTTGTTTATCACAGTAATGGATACCTCTTCCTGTTTTCTTGACTGTCAAGTCAGATAATAGTAAAATGGCTTGAACCCCTATGTTAAAGGTCATAATTATCCATTGTTTTTATGTGCATTCATTTACTGAACACATATTCAGCACTTTTTTTGTGCTAGACACTCTTAAGGAATTTACAGCCTGAAAGAGGTGTTAAAAGTTTATGGAGAAACAAGTACAGTTAAGAACTTCCAGCGAAAATACTCAGTGAAATTACTTAAATTGTAGGGAAAGCAGAAGTGTAGTTAAGCATTAGATGTTAAGCATTAGATGGATGGGGAGAGAAGAATTTTGTTTCATTTTCCAAACATGTTAGAAAGTATGTCTTTGAGAACGTGATTTTAGGTAAAAGCATGGACGCGTAGATTTGTGTTACATTTTAATACCATTGACTTTTTTTCACTTAACTGGTAAACAGGCAGGATATATAATATAAGAATAGTGACAGTTGGAAAATACTGGAGTATGAATTTGTAATGCCTTGGAATGCAGTTGTTTTACCTATATAAACTATAGAATAGGAAAAGACCCCTGAAAGTCAGGAAACATGAGTTCCTGCTTAAATTCCCTCCACTATTTATGGATGTTAGATTAGGTCACTTTTTTCTTTCTTTCTTTTTTTTTAATCGTTGTATCTGACTTTAGTCACAGAAAATACATGACTCCAAGGTACCTTTTTAATTCTTAAATTATTACAATTAACTACATTAAACTAATGAATATATTCTCTACAGAAAAGATTACTTTTTTTACTTGTGTGTAACTAATGCACTTACCTTTCTTCCTGCTTTACTTCAAAAAGGTTGAGGCAGTTTAGAATAATCTTTCTTAACTATGACTAACATACGGGTTAAATTCTGGATTTTTTTAAATTCTAAAATTATTTTATTCTAAATCCTGGTTAGGCAATTTGACGACATCTGCACTTAAAAAAAAAAAAAAAGCTGTATGCAGTCTTACGTGGTTCATTAATTATCTCATAGTGTAATTGAAGAGTTTGAAAATCCTTTAATGAGACCACAGTCCTCATATAAATAACACTTCTGCTTTTTCAGGAGACATTGAGAAACTGTTATTAAATCTCATTTGAGAAACCAATTAACTGGGACCAAAAAAATTAGTAAAGACTTGCCTGGGTCACTTAATTAAATCCCTTGTCTAGTTCTAGTGTTAAATTTTTGAATTAGAATAGTGCTTAGTAATCTACAGCCTATGTGTCAAATCTACACTGCTGGCAGCTTCATAAAAGTTTTATTGAACACAACAATGCTTCTTCGTTTATGGCTATTCAGGTATTGTTTTTGAGTAGTTGTGATAGAGGCTCCCAAAGCCTAAAGTATTTATTGTCTGGTCCTTTACAGAAAAAAATTAGTGGACCCCTGAACTAGAACTCTAAATGCTTAAACACTAAATCTTTTGTAGGAGGAAATAGATTAAGTTCAGTTTTAATTCTTTTATTTTTATTTTTATTTTTATTTTTAGACAGCGTCTCACTCTGCCACCCAGGCTATAGTGCAGTGGCACGGTCTTGGCTCACTTGCAGTCTCCACCTCCGGGTTCACGCGATTCTCCTGCCTCAGCCTCCTGAGTAGCTGGGAATACAGGCACAAGCCATCACACCCCTAATTTTTGTATTTTTAGTTAAGACGGAGCTTCACTATGTTGGCCAGGCTGGTCTCAAACTCCTGACCTCAGGTGATTCCCCTGCCTTGGCCTCCGAAAGGCGCCTGGCCTCAGTTTTAATTCCTAATCTTGTTTTCTCATTGTAATGTCACGTAATTGTAGGATTCATAAATGCTTCTAGATCTGCAGTGGGTAATGACAGAAAAGGGGAATGGTTTTTCTGCTCCCTTACCTAGTATAAAGTTTTATAATTTCAGCAACTCTAGCCTTTTGTATTGCTGTTACAAAGAGGAAGAGTTTTTATATGTTTCTCTAGCAACTTTCTAATTTTCAGTTTTCATTTAGATCTGGTACGGGAAATTTTTTTCGTTTAGTAAACTTCTTTCTTTTTATTACGTTATTCATGGGCTTTATCATAAGCAGCAGTGAGGTACCTTTACTTAAAACAGTTTTTTTTTGTTTTTTTTTTTGGGGGGTGACAGGGTCACTGGAGTGGAGTCAAGCAATCCTTCGACCTCAGCCTTTGAGTAGCTGGGACCACAGGCACATGCCACCATTCCCAGTTAATATTTTGTATTTTTTGTAGAGATGTGGTTTTGTTATGTTGCCCAGGCTGGTCTTGAACTCCTGGGCTCAGGGAATCTCCTTACCTCAGCCTCCCAAAGTACTGGGATTACAGGTATGATCCGATCTGGCCCTAAAACCGTTTTTTAAACCGGAATCTAGTGATAAATCTAGTGGTTCCTAGTTGGTCATAAGCTCAGACAGAGTATTATTGGAAGTGTAACTGAACAAGAAATCAAACATGTTTACAGTGAGAACCAAATGGAAAGTTAGAACTTTTTAAACAGATACCTAACAGATTGAAACTGAATTATATATCCTGACTCATGCTTGGGCTTTTAAAAATTTTTTTATTTTTTAAATAGTAGCAGCACTGGCAGGGCACGGTGGCTCAGGCCTATAATCCCTGCACTTTGGGAGGCCAAGGCAGGTGCATCACAAGGTCAAAAGATTGAGACCATCCTGGCCAACATGGTGAAACCTCGTCTCTACTAAATATACAAAAATTAGCTGGGTGTGGTGGTGCACACCTGTAATCCCAGCTACTCAGGATGATGAGACAGGAGGATTGCTTGAACCCAGGAGGCGGAAGGTGCAGTGAGCTTAGATTGTGCCACTACACTCCAGCCTGGGCGACAGAGCAAGAATCTGTCTCAAAAAAAAAAAAAAAAATTAGCTGGACTGGGCACGGTGGCACACACCTGTATTCCAAGATACTCTGGAGGCTGAGACAGGAGAATTGCTTGAACCCAGGAGGCAGAGTTTGCAGTGAGCCAAGATTGGGCCACTGCACTCCTACCTGGTGATGGAGGAGACTCTGTCTCAAAAAAAAAAAAAAATAGTAACAACACAGAGATACTTATTTCTATAAAAGAAGCGTAATATAGCCATATTAAAGCACTATATTAGTTATCTGCCTAAGAAATTGAAGCTGGTTGTGTGACAAAAATGAAGGAAAACTTGGAGAAGGTAATAATTTTAAATATTTAAAGCTGTACATATACTTTTGCTAATCTTAAAACCATCAGCCAGTTGTGGTGGCTCACGCCTGTAATCTTAGCATTTTGGGAGGGCAAGGCAGCCAGATCACTTAAGGTGTCAGGGGTTCGAGACCAGCCTGGCCAACATGGTGAAACCCCATACCTACTAAAAAATACAAAAATTAGCCGGGTGTGGTGGTGTGCACCTGGAGTCCCAGCTATTTGGGAGGCTGATGTAGAAGAATCACTTGAACCCATGAATTGGAAGTTGAAGTGAGCTGAGACCCTGCCACTGCACTCCAGCCTGGGTGACAGACCCTATCTCAAAAAAAAAAAAGATAAAAGATAAAAATAGTATGGTGCTAATTTTACTAAATTGTTTTATGTATGTATTTTTTTCAGTAACTTTGTTGTCCTTTATTGCCCAAGTAATGCTTCTCATTGGGTAAATATGCAATAGCATTTATATATTTTTCTGTTGCATTTGGCGGTTTCTGCATGTTGAATATATGCATATTTGTGTGCATGTAAACAAAATAATACCTTACTCAAAAGAAATATTAGTATCTTTTTATGTAAGTAAAATTACCAGAAAACTGAAGTTACCCATTGAATCACCAACTCTCTTCAAAAAAATATTTTGGGAGGAAATCAGAAAAAAGCAAAGCAGATATACATGTACAAAATCCCTTAGTCCTAATTCTAGAGACTAAAAGCCTCTGAAAAGGTTTTTCTTAACTCATTTGGTACCAAAACATGGCCTGAACTGATGCAAAGGTATTTACGGTTATTATTTATGCCATCTTATGTGAATATGAATCTTCCTATCTTTTGCTTTAGAAATATCAGTTAGTTTGATTTACAGAGTGCTGTCCCAGACACATGTGGGGATTTGATGTAATAGATGATATGTCTATCTTATTCCGTGGGTAGGACATGAAAGTGGCAGTCAGAAGGCAGAATAATATGGAGTTATTCCACGGATCTGTACTTGCAAAGTTAAGAGCCTAGCTAGACATCTGGCAGGGAGTACGAAGCAGTACCTGCCAAGGAAAGCCCTCAGGTAAGGCTCCAAGAGGTTAGAAATTTAGCTAAATTTTAGGTTAGGTAGCTAAGTTTTAAGAGGTAGGTTGTGAATTAAAAGTAGGAACCATGAGGAAGAGTCAGGATGTTAGACTGTAGTGTGGATTAAGGGTGAGTCTCTGAATTCTAACTGGGATGTTAAGAGACATGAACAATTAGAGGAGAGGGAAAAGGAGGATTCTGAAGCGGGTAGAGTCTAATGGCTAAACTTGGGAGTCCTAGGTAGCAGATTGCACATGCAGCAGATCTAAGAATTGACTCATTTTGTAAATGGAGCAAGAATTTCTGGCCTCTCCTATAAATCCTGATGTGCCGGAGAAATAATGGCATCTTACATGCTTTGCTTCTGTATTAAGTAGCCCAATATTGCTCTGCTTTTAAAAATATCTATATTAAATATTTGTCTCTTCCATCTGTTAGCTTCCTGCTCTCAGTGGGTTTGCTCTTTTAATGTGTTTCTCTATTCTACTCTATCTAGAATCCAGATAACTGGATTATTAATCATGTCTAAGAACTAAGAATGAATAGGCTATGGATTTATGTCAGTAAAATCCATGAGTTCTGAAACTTGCTCTGTAGACTGTTATTTTACTTCCTGTTACTGGAATTGCAGTTAGAGACCAAGTAGTGCAATTGCTAGCTAGTGACTTTCAGAGGGTGTGGTGGGAGATAAAAGAAACATAAAACTTCTTAACTTAAAGTCTGCCTCTGGACCAGGCGTGGTGGCTCAAGCCTGTAATCGCAGCACTTTGGGAGGCCGAGGCAGGTGGATCACGAAGTAAAGAGATCGAAACCATCCTGGTCAACATGGTGAAACCCCGTCTCTACTAAAAATACAAAAAATTAGCTGGGCATGGTGGCGCGTGCCTGTAATTCCAGCTACTCAGGAGGCTGAGGCAGGAGAATTGCCTGAACCCAAGAGGCAGAGGTTGTGGTGAGCCAAGATCGTGCCATTGCACTCCAGCCTGGGTAACAAGAGCGAAACTCTGTCTCAAAAAAAAAAAAAAATCTGCCTCTGGCATTCCTAAAGGTCCAAAATGAAATCTCCCTTCCATGTAGAGATTGGAGGGTCAGTGTGTGGAACGAAACATAATAAAAATAGTCAAGAGTAGCCAAAGTGTAAGCTAATACTTCTAGTACTTATTTATTTACTGTCTAGTTGGAAAGAGCTCTCTGAAAGTTGAAGTCTCTGGAAGACATAACACTGATAAAAATCCTCAAATTACTGGAGACATAAAAGTGAAGTGATGAGAAAGAATAACAAAGTTAGAAGGATTGAATGTTTCAATCACTATGGCAATAGCTGTATTAGTAATACCAGTGATTACTGTAGAGACTATATGAAGTAGTTGAAGGAACGTGGACATTAGACAGACATGGACATTACTGTCTTCTTCCACTTAAATAGCATTTCAGCCTTGGACAAATTTCTTAGCTCATTATATGTAAAATGAGAATAATAATATCTTAAGTTTCAGTATTATGAGGATTAAATGAGATAGCGAGTTTAGTAAGTAGATCTTCCAGAAATATTCATTTTTCTGTCACTGATGTATTAAAGTTGGTTCCTACTCCTCAGTCTTATCCCCCTTCACTCCCCAGAACACTTCCTTTTACACTTCAAGGGTGTTCTATTTCGTAATCTGGAAGGAGAATTGCTAGAAGCAGTTATAGTCCAATTGGGGCTCCCACTGGTAGTCTCGCCATCCTGGAATCCATCTTCTGCCATTTTTCTCATTCCTCACAGTAATGTGCAGTATTTTAGAAAAACAAAAAGAAGGCAGAGTAAATTCAGCCCCCCACCTATAACCCCTTTTCACCCCAAGTTATAAGTTTCTTGTCTTAGTGTTAAATTCTTTGACTTGGTAACTCCTGTTGTTTTTTTTCCTGTTCCACCCTGACTTCTCTATCCTAATAGGATGTGCTTCCCATTGGATCTTAGAGGGGTGTGTATTTGCTGTTCATATTGCCTCATATTATACAGTGTTAAGAGGCAGCATTTTTCCTGTTCCTACCAAGTTTGCAGGCACTGTTCTTGGCATCTTGGTACAGTGAATGTGTTTTCGTTATATATTAAAATTAGGTATTAGTGCTGTGCCTGGGACGTGTCATAAGTTAGGTTTTATGGTATGAGTTAGAAAACATGGATTCATTTGACTGTGGGAATTCATCTTTGGAATTTCAGAAATCAAAATTTAAAATACATAGTATAACAAGTGATTTTTAGTTTGTAAAGAATGTGTATGTGAAAGTTACTTAACAGTATAGAATAACACAAATTTTTAAGTAAATAGATAAATCCTAATTATACAAAGTTAAAACTTTGTCTGTTTGTCTCACTCTGTCACCAGGCTGGAGTGCACTGGTGCTTTCTCGGCTCACTGCAACCTCACCTCCCGGGTTCAAGCGATTCCTCTACCTCAGCCTCCCGAGTAGCTGGGACTACAGGCACATGCCGCCATGCCCCGCTAATTTTTTTGTATTTTACTAGAGACAAGTTTTCACCATGTTAGCCAGGATGGTCTTGATCTCTTGACCTCTTGATCCGCCTGCCTTAGCCTTCTGAAGTGCTGGGATTATAGGAGTTGTGAGCCACCATACCTGGCCTGGCCATCTTCTCTCTTCTCTTTCCCCTCCTCTCCTCCCCTTCCCTCTTTCTTTGTTTTGAGATGGAGTTTCACTCTTGTTGCCTAGGCTGGAGTGCAATGGCATGATCTCAGCTTACCACAACCTCTGCCTCCTAGGTTCAAGTGATTCTCCTGCCTCAGCCTCCCAGGTAGCTGGGATTACAGGCATGCACCACCACGCCCAGCTGTTGTGTATTTTTAGTAGAGACTGGGTTTCTCCATGTTGGTCAGGCTGGCCTCAAACTCCCAATCTCAGGTGATCCACCCACCTCTGCCTCCCAAAGTGTTGGGATTACAGGTGTGAGCCACCTCGCCCAGCCTTGTCTTCTTTATTTACATCTTTATGAGAAAATTCTGTTTATAAAGCTTATTTGATCCAAAATATTAATCAGAAATGACCTCTTTTAAGTAGAAATATGACATTGATAGTAGAAGTATGACATTATATATCCTTCTACTAATAATAAACATTTCAGGCCAGGCACAGTGGCTTATGCCTGTAATCCCAGCACTTTGGGAGGCCAAGGTGGGTGGATCACTTTGAGACCAGCCTGGCCAACATGGTGAAACCCCATCTGTTCTAAAAATATAAAAATTAGCCAGGCGTGGTGGCACACACCTGTAATCCCAGTTACTTGGGAGGCTGAGGCACGAGAATAGCTTGAACCTTAGAGGCAGCGCTTGCAGTTAGCTGAGATCACATCACTGCACTTCGGCATGGACAACAGAATGAGACTCTGTCTTTTTAAAAAAAAAAAGAAAGAAAGAAATCATTTTATCATATGAGCAAAAAAGAAATTTTTAAATTTTTTAACCTATACTAGTCTTTAAAGATTAGTATTTCAAAGATTGTGCTCTATAGTACACCAATTTTATGAGATTTTTGGCTGGGACAAAAAGAAAAAGATAGGGAGTAGGGGAGAGGCCTGTAGTTAAAAATATTTAGAAACATCAAATGCTTTATCTGCACATCCTCTTGGTAGTACGTAGTGCACATTACCATGTTATGTGTATGAAGAAACTGGTGAAGAAAACTGATAACGTGGCATTTCCCAAAACTGTTTCAGCTTGGATTTCTCCCTCTTCCCACAGAATACATGTTGTCATTCTTTGGCAGTATCCCACAAAGTGCTCTTGGTAAACAGTGCTTCAACTAAAGGTTTCTCTTAACATGTAAAACTTCTGCACTCGTAGTTTTTTTTATTTTTTTTTTCCTCCATTAAGCCTTTTGCACTCCTGTGCATTTGTAGTTTTCATGACAGGCTAGTAGTATTCTTTTGAATATGTCAAACTTTAACCATTTCTCTAGTGTTGGGCTTGTAAGTTTTTTCGAATTTTCACTGGAATTACAGTGCTGTAATTCATACTTTTATACTTACATTTTCCTATCTTTTTTTTTTTGAGCTGAAGTCTAGCTCTGTCACCACGCTGGAGTGCAGTGACGCAATCTTGGCTCACTGCAACCTCTGCCTCCTGGGTTCAAGCAATTCTCCTTCCTCAGCTTCCCGAGGAGCTGGGATTACAGGTGTGCACCACCATGCCTAGCTGATTTTTGTGTTTTTATTAGAGATGGGATTTCACAATGTTGGCCAGGATGGTCTTGAACTCCTGACCTCATGATCCGTCCACCTTGGCCTTCCAAAGTGCTGGGATTACAGGCGTGAGCCACCATGCCAGGCCATATTTTCCTTTTTCTTATAAATTTTCAAAAGCTGGATGTTTTTGTCAAATGGTTTTGATACTTTTATAATCTCTGATAAATAATATTTTTTTTCCAAAAGAGTCGAACCATTTGTACTGCCACTATTCATATTAAACTATCAGCTTTTCTAAAATTTCAGCATTGGCTGTAAAAGTTTTAACATTTTTTATATTTAGATTTAATATACAGTTTTGAACCATTCAGCTAAATTATTTCCTATGGAGCTTAAATCATTATATTGTTAACATTTCAAATTTTTAGCTGATAGCCAGTTCACTTGTAGAATTGTTATAGAGAATTCGAAAGAGTCCAACGTTAAGTTCATACACAATAATACAATAGGTTTGAATTTCATTGTCAAAGATTTTTCTGTTTTCTCAGGGAAGTGATTTTTTTTTAGCCAAATTTTAAAATACTTTAATATAGAAGGAAGCAAGATATTTTAGATTCAAAGATGGAATTGTTACAGACAAGATTTTATATTACCAAGTTATAACTGTGATAAACAACATTATAAATGACTTGCTTCTTATCCATTTACCCTAAAATTAGTAAAGTATACAAGTTAAGTGTCAGCAAACCAACTTTAGGATCCTGCCTAGAGATATGTAAAGTACTGTAACAAAAGGAATTCATTTTCTTTATACCAGGGCAGCCTTCTTTAAGCAACATCTCAAGTGTGCCTAATGCTCTGAGTTCCTATTTTTGTAATGTATAATTTTGCAAAGCCTAAATCACAAATGAAAATACGAGATCAGGGTAGAATAATCTAGCTTCCTTCTAGATTAAAGCTAATTACTGTATTTTGGGGAAAGGTTTGGATTTTTGGATGTATCTATGTTTCTTGAAGTATGGGAGTTCTTGAGAGTTGAGTTTTTTGTTTACTTTATGGTTTTTGTTCAGAACTGAGGAACTAAGATTATAGGGTGAGTCGAAGCTGTTATGGTGTCTTTTAAAGAAATAAAAGTCAAAGAAAAGTAATTGAAATTTAAGTATAAGACATGTCTCAATACTTCAGGCACTTCATACCTTCTGGAATTAGTTTCATTTACTGTTTAGTGACTTTGTCGTTTTGTGAATTATTTTCATGCTCCAGAAGAGAAACACTAACAAACCAATCCAATAAACCTACCTTATCTTGTGTCCAATGTCCTCTTTGATTATTTGTGATTTTTCCCTTTTCCCTCCTTGAAATGATATAATCATTTTAAGAAACTAAAATGGCCAGGAAGATTACGAATACTTTTTTCTTCCAATAAATTTTAATATGTTTCCATCTCTACCAAAATAGATCTGTAAACTCTAGAGAGAGAAAATTTTATTAACACTTTCTATCAGGACCGGAATAATCAGCAGCCTGTATGTTTGTTTGTTGACATTGTTGGAGGTGCTTACACTATGTTGCCCAAATAAAATTGAAGTTAACTCATTTTTAGATGAATTAAAACCAACCCTTGTTGATAATACAGTTAGTTTTGCTTGTTTTGAGACAGAGTCTTGCCAAGGGTGGAGTACAGTGGTGGCCTGTGTTCTTGGCCCACTGCAACCTCTGCCTCCCTGTTTCAAGGGATCCTCCAACCTCAGCCTCATGAACAGCTGGGACTGCAGGTATGCACCACCACACCCAACTAACTTTTGTATATTTTGTGGACACAGGGTTTTGCCATGTTGCCCAGGTTGGTCTTGAACTCCTGGGTTCAAGTGATCTGCCAGCATTGGCTTCCCAAAGTGCTGGGATTACAGGCGTGCGCCACCATGCCTGGCCTGATCATACAGTTGTTAACTGCCCTTAGAGATGATTTTGGAGTAAGTTACTTTAGAAAACTCTGACCCTGGAATATTGGTAACCTGCTGGTTCTTTTTTCTATCAGTAGTCAGTAATATACATAGTTGTTACTCTAGGCTAATAAAGTCACTAGGCTTAATAGCCATTTGAAAGAAAAGAGTACTATGCAAAGTACAAACATTAGTATAGACGTACGCTGTGTCTGATATTTGAAGACTGGTACTTAAGTTGAATCGCATAAATTGTCAAGCCAGCCTTTTTTGACCTATAAAAATGGCAGTTTCATATAGTTTAACTTACTCACAGCTTAGTGGTTCTTAAAATTTTCCATTAAGCTAGTTGTCAGCAGAAGGGAGCGATTTTTGTTAAAGGATGTCTAGAAATGCATTGTTATTCTCAGGATTTCTTTGAAGTCTCACATTTTATCTTGAAGTGTTTTATTAATTTTGCCTTCTGTTATGCTTCAAATCTGTGTTTTAATATAAAATAATGTTAAAAATTAATGCCTAGGGAAAACTTTAAGTAAAATTTGACCATCTAGTGTAAATTTGACCTTTAACATAGTAACATGCATCATAATCTGTTGGCACACTGCTGGAATTATCCCAGTTTGAAAAGCATAGTTTGAATGTTACCTTGGTGCCTTAGATCTAGTTCACAGTGCCTACTTTTCTCAATATAAAAACCTCTTGGATGAAAGTAGTGACTGGGTAACTAGGAGTATCTATCATATACAAAGTACAGTCAGTTTTGAAAGAAGCAAATTGTGCCCAGAGAAATACCTAGTCTAAAAGCATTTAAGTACCTTTATAACTTAGTTCAGTTATTGGCTTTAGCATAAGCACAGATAATGTTTGACTGTAAAGTAATGGAATTAACATTCTTGTATACCTTTTAAAAATACATTAATAGGGCCGGGCGTGGTGGCTCACACCTGTAATTCTAGCACTTTGGGAGGCCGAGACGGGTGGATCATGAGGTCAGGAGTTTGAGACCAGCTTGATCAACATGTTGAAACCCAATCTCTACTAAAAATCCAAAGTTAGCTGGGCTTGGTGGCACATGCCTGTAATCCCAGCAACTCAGGAGGCTGAGACAGGAGAATTGCTTGAACCCAGAAGATGGAGGTTGCAGTGAGCCGAGATCGCACCATTGCATTTTAGCCTAGAGAATAAGAGTGAAACTCCATCTCAAAAAAACAAAAACAAAAAATAGAGAGAGAATAAGTGGTGATAACCATACATATTAATATTTCTCCATGGAACAATTTGCTTAGGTCTAGAAGTTGCTAGGTGCTAACTGCATTTTTACTAATACTTCGTACTATATTGCATTCATGGAGAGGCATAATATACATTAACTTAATTAAATACCCCGAGAAATCTTGTAGGTAAAAATCCCTAACTTTGTCTTAATGCCAGATTCCCAAATTTATTACACCAGGGAACTGTATTACACTGTTTGAGTTCCATATATCCATAAATTAATACAACATGTTTCTATCTCTACCAAAATAGATCTGTAAACTCTAGCAAGAGAGTTTTTAAAAAATGACTGGCGGGCCGGGCGCGGTGGCTCAAGCTTGTAATCCAAGGCACTTTGGGAGGCCGAGGCGGGTGGATCATGAGGTCGAAAGATCGAGACCATCCTGGTCAACATGGTGAAACCCCGTCTCTACTAAAAATACAAAAAATTAGCTGGGCATGGTGGCACGTGCCTGTAATCCCAGCTACTCAGGAGGCTGAGGCAGGAGAATTGCCTGAACCCAGGAGGCGGAGGTTGCGGTGAGCCGAGATCGCGCCATTGCACTCCAGCCTGGGTAACAAGAGCGAAACTCCGTCTCAAAAAAAAAAAAAAAACAAAAAAATTTGGATTTTTTTGTTTTATTGATTGTGGCTCACTGTAGCCTCAACCTTCTGGGCTCAAGTGATCTTCCTACCTCAACCACGTGAGTAGCTGAAACCGCAGGTGTGCACCATCATGCCCAGCTAATTTTTTTTTTAATTTTTTTGTAGAGTTAGGGTCTTACTATGTTGCCCAGGCTGGTGTTGAACTTATGGGCCCAAGTACCCCTCCCACTTTGTCCTCCTAAAGTGCTAGGATTGTAAGTATAAGCCACTATGCCCAGCCCCACTTCTCTTTTTTTTGGGAGGCAGAGGTTCTCTCCTGTCACCCAGGCTGGAGTGCATTGGGGTGATCTCGGCTCACTGCAACCTCTGCCTCCCGGTTCCACACCACAGCTTCCTGAGTATCTGGGAATACAAGCACATGCCACCAGGCCTGGCTAATTTTTTGTGTTTTTAGTAGAGATGGGGTTTCACCATGTTGACCAGGCTGGTCTTGAACTCCTGACCTCAGGTGACCCACCCACCTCGGCCTCCCAAAGTGCTGGGATTATGGGTGTGAGCCACCATGCCTGGCCTAACTTCTCACATTTTTGAGGGGCTTGATTGGATGAAAGGGTGGCAGCATAGTATGTTGTGGTTAAAACACATATATCTAAAGTCGATTGTTTAAGTGCACACCCAGGTTCTGTGTGACCTAAGGAAAGTTACTTAGCTTCTCTGTGCTTCAGTGTTCTCATCTGTAAAATTGGGCTAATAAAAAATAGCTGCTTCATGGACGTTTGGCAGATTATTCAAGAAAATAATGTGAAACACTTAAGAGTACTGCTTGGCCGGGCGCGGTGGCTCAAGCCTGTAATCCCAGCACTTTGGGAGGCCGAGGTGGGTGGATCACGAGGTCAAGAGATCGAGACCATCCTGGTCAACATGGTGAAACCCCGTCTCTACTAAAAATACAAAAAATTAGCTGGGCATGGTGGCGCGTGCCTGTAATCCCAGCTACTCAGGACGCTGAGGCAGGAGAATTGCCTGAACCCAGGAGGCGGAGGTTGCGGTGAGCCGAGATCATGCCATTGCACTCCAGCCTGGGTAACAAGAGCGAAACTCTGTCTCAAAAAAAAAAAAAAAAAAAAAAAAAAAGTACTGCTTAAACTATAATAAGTAGTAAATATTAGCTGCTTCTGTTAAATATAGCTGGCATTACATTTGGAGCAGCAGTTTTATGAAATCCTTTTTTCAAGTAGCAGCTAACTATATTTTGAAAAATATATTTAAATATATTGACATATATGTTCACTTGCAGTAAACAAATCACCTTATAATGTTAACAGAAACATAAGGGAAACTAAGAGAAAAATTAGAAAAATAAGCATCCCTCAGGTATATGTAGGCTTGTGGTTATATTAAAACATATAGCAGCCGGGTGCGGTGGCTCAAGCCTGTAATCCCAGCACTTTGGGAGGCCGAGGCGGGTGGATCACGAGGTCAAGAGATCGAGACCATCCTGGTCAACATGGTGAAACCCCGTCTCTACTAAAATACAAAAAAAATCAGCTGGGCATGGTGGCACGTGCCTATAATCCCAGCTACTCAGGAGGCTGAGGCAGAAGAATTGCCTGAACCCAGGAGGCGGAGGTTGCGGTGAGCCGAGATCGTGCCATTGCACTCCAACCTGGGTAACAAGAGCGAAACTCTGTCTTAAAAAAAAAAAACAAAAACATATAGCAGATAACATTGAATTTCTATCCATCTTCCTGAGGTGAGACTTCAGATAAGAGTGGAAGCATCTGTTTGCAAAATGTCCTTGCTTATCACATTGGTAGTGCGTATGTGGAGCTCTCAGGTGCATTTTAGACTTGTGAGTTTAGATGTGAGATTTCCAGTATGAATTGTCTACTTCCTTTAGGAGTAATTTTACGTAAGGAATGTATTCAGGGTATTAGAGATGACTTTTTGCCCTGTTTATGATCTCAAGCTTTTTACTGAATTATTCATTATCACATCGTGTTAGCTATTTTGCTTCTTGATAAATCATTTTACACCACAATATTGCTGCTGCCTGAGGGGGAAAAATGTCTCTTCAACAGTCCAAATGACTTCTAGAAAGGGTATTTTGATTCTGAAGACAGGTTTTTGACTTGCCCTGGTTTTAATAAGAAATTTTCTCTGTGATACTGTGGTTATTCCTCCTCCCACCAAAATCATAGATACTAAGTGCAAACTTGCTTTTCATTTTCTGTGTACTTGGTAGGTTTCTTCCAGAAATTATTTCTGTAGCAGTTATTATCTTTATCCTTAATTGTGAATATTTTGGCTAGGTCATTTTTGTAATTTAAGAAAGGAAAGGAGTGTTTTTTAAAACAAGCTAGAATTTTTGTTGCTTCAGTAAAAATGAATCTTTAGCAGCATTGTTTATAGTTTCTCCTCCTCCCCCCCGCCCGAGAGAGGGTCTCACTCTGTCTCCTAGGCTGGAGTGCAGTGGCATGATCTTGGCTCCCTGCAACCTCTGCCTTCCAGGCTCAAGCAGTTCTCCTGCCTCAGCCTCCCAAGTAGCTGGGACCACAGGTGCATACCACCATACTTGGCTAATTTTTGTGTTTTTTGTAGAGACAGGGTTTTGCATGGTTGCCCAGGCTGGTCTTCAACACCTGCCTACCTTGGCCTCCCAAGTGCTGGGATTACAGGTGTGAGCCACCACACCTGGCCACATTGTTTATATTCTTTGTTCTGTAAAAGTGGCATTTTTGAAAATGACCTAAGATTTTCTTTCTCTCTGTCTCTTCCCTTTCCCTTTCTTTCTCTCTTTCTTTCTTTTTCTCCCTTTCTTACCTTTCTTTCCTTTCTTTTGGTGGAGACAGTTTCCCACCGTGTTACCTAGGCTGGTCTCAAATTCCTGGACTCAGCAATTCTCCTGCCTGGGCCTCTCAAAGTACTGGGACTACAGGAACGCGCCACTGCACATGGCACTGGATACAGATTTTTTCTTTTTTAAAATTTTGAGACAGGGTCTCACTCTGCACCAGGCTGGAATGCAGTGGTGTGGTCATGGCTCACTGAAGCCTCAACCTCCCTGGCTCAAGTGATCCTCCTACCTCAGTCTCATAGTACCACCGGCACATACCACCATGCCTAGTTTATTTTTTGACTTTTTGTCAAGACAAGGTCTCTCTATGTTGTCCAGGCTAGTCTCAAACTCCTGGACTCAGGACTCAAGTGATCCTCCTACCTCCACCTCCTGAAGTGCTGGGATTACAGGTGTGAGCCACTGTGGCTGGCCCTGGACCCAAATTTTCATGTGCAATCTTCCTATGTTTAAATGTTAGTCCTAAATACATTGCAGGCAGTCTTGACCAACAGGGAACCAGTTTGTGACTACGGTATTTCAAAGAGACTCTTTTCAGTTATATTATAATTATGATGACCTGATACTCTTAAGTAATTTTAAACACATAAACCCTTGAGAACAATATGAAAAAAAGAAAAGCCTTTCCCATGTCTGTCATCTAATTTTCTTGTTTTTTTTTCCTTTGAGACAGAGTCTTGCTGTCGCCAGGCTGGAGTGCAGTGGTGCAATCTCGGCTCATTGCAACCTCCACCTCCTAGGTCCAAGTGATTCTTCCGTCTCAGCCTCCTGAGTAGCTGGGACCACAGGCGCATGCCACCACGCCCAGCATGGTATTTTTAGTAGCACGATATTTTGTATATATATATATTTTTTGAGATGGAGTTTCGCTCTTATTACCCAGGCTGGAGTGCAATGGCGCGATCTCGGCTCACCGCAACCTCCGCCTCCTGGGTTCAGGCAGTTCTCCTGCCTCAGCCTCCTGAGTAGCTGGGATTACAGGTACGCGCCACCATGCCCAGCTAATTTTTTGTATTTTTAGTAGAGACGGGGTTTCACCATGTTGACCAGGATGGTCTCGATCTCTTGACCTCGTGATCCGCCCGCCTCGGCCACCCAAAGTGCTGGGATTACAGGCTTGAGCCACTGCGCCCGGCCGATATTTTGTATTTTTAGTAGAGATGGGGTTTCACCATGTTGACCAGGATGGTCTCGATCTCTTGACCTCGTGATCTACCTGCTTCAGCCTCCCAGAGTTCTGGGATTACAGGTGTGAGCCACCGTGCCCAACCTGTCATCTAATTTTCTAATAACCTCTTTGGTTACTGGCTTCTCTGTAAAAGCATGAGATTTGTTTAGGGAAATGTGAGATATGTATTTTAAATATTTTAGTTAAATTAGCAATAGCATTTTATCTATATTCCTATAAAATTGCAATTGACTTGTTTCTATTTAGGTACATTAGTGAATTGGAATACTCATCTTTTGTGTATGTATATGGTACCTTCTATGTTTTTTAATGTTCCTGATGATAACTGCTACTCCTATAAATAGTAGTATTTTTAAAGTCAATTTATGTTTTATTTCTTTTCTTAAATAATTTTTTTCTACTTTTCATTGTGCTTTTTAAAATGCAGAAAAATGAAAAGTAGTGAAATGATCACTTATGTACTCACTACCTATATTTGGCTGTTAACATTTTGCCATATTTTATGGTTGAGAGAGCGATTGACTTAACCATTTGAAAAGTAAGTTGCAATAAAGCATGCACCTCCTAAAAATAAAAAGTTCTGTCTAGTAATCAGAATGCCATCTTATAAATTTGTATGTAAATATGAATATATATGTATATACATACGTTTATATGCTACGTGTGCTCTGCAGCAGCGCTAAGGTGTACCCAGGAGATGCTGATAAATAAGACAATAATTTTTAAAACCCTGTGTCTTTTGTTGATTGTTTGCTACAACAAAATTAAGGCTACATTGGATCTAGGTCAGAGCAGCTATGATCTTTATTGCTATAATTCCTGGACAATACCCATTTTGAAAAGTTTGCTTTCATAAGACTTTCACAGATAAGCCTAGTTGAGATTGGACTTTCCTAAACTCCTAGCCTGAAACTACAAGCAGTGCCTTTATTAGGTTGGAGGACCAGATGTTAATGGACTTAAGTCCCTCTTGGATCTCCAGGTAAATAAATACCAGGGTGTTTACCTAGCTAAGCAAAGTCCCAGAGAGATGGCAAGCTTTAGCATTCTAGTAGAAGGTCTGGATATTTGGTGTCATTTGTTAATGTGTACCTATAACCCATTTTAGTAAGTTACTTAAAACTACAAAGAAAACTTAATATGGAATAAATAGTCTAGCTAATCTTAAAATTTTCAGAATTTTAGTGGAATGTCTCTTCCATTTAGCAAGTTTTTGCATACCAGTGCCAATAATGATCCTCTGTTTTACCTGTCTGCGTGAGTACAGAATACAAAGGTGGATGTTATGTCAGTGTTAACTAGAACATTATTGGGATTTTTCCAGATTCACCCTAGAGCAGTTATAAAAAATATATACATTTAATTATGTTTTTACTTTACTGTGAAAGATTTCCAATATTATGATTGCCTTCCTTTTTACTTCCCTTTTAAAATACGTTATTTTCCTGTATTGCAGATTTTTATTCTTAGGTATATTGACCGAAGTTTAATGAGAAGAACTGAGACCAGCTAGGAGAATTTCTGCAAGGAATGGAATTAGCTCATAGCTTATTGCTGAATGAAGAAGCATACAATCAACTAGGTGAAGTTCAGAAGGCCGAGTTTATTTTTGAGTGGTTGAGCTATTTGGAGAAGCTGTTGTTAGCAACCAGCAGGGTGAGTAAAATGACAACATCTGTTTTTTTGTTTAAGTGCCATGTTTACTTCCTTTGGTTTGCTTTTCTAGTTTTTTCCAGAATAACCTAATTTAGCTTTAAAATGTTAGACTTTGTTAAAACGTAATGAAACATAGTACATTTTTTGTTCATTCAGAATTTTTACTATTAAGGGCCGGGCTTGGTGGCTCACGCCTATAATCCCAGCACTTTGGGAGGCCAAGGCGGGTGGATCACGAGGTCAAGAGCTCAAGATCAACCTGATCAACATGGTGATACCCCGTCTCTACTAAAAATACAAAAATTAGCTGGGCATGGTGGCGCATGCCTGTAATCCCAGCTACTCGGGAGGCTGAGGCAGGAGAATTGCTTGAACCCAGGAGGTGGAGGTTGTGGTGAGCCGAGATCGTGCCATTGCACTCCAGCCTGGGTAACGAGTAAAATTCCGTCTCAAAAAAATAAAAATAAAAGAATTTTTACTATTATAAAAAGTTTTCGCTATTCAGAAAAGCAGAAAAATTAGCTAATATTTTTGGTATTACTTTTAAAATATATGAAACAACAAATACTTTTTATTATACTATGTTTCTTTTATCCTCTGCATCTGTGTTCCTCCCTGTACGTAAAGCCCTGGTATGGTATAGTGCTAAACAATGTAGTGGAAGTTTTACTTTAAAAAGGTATGAAGAGGCCGGGCGCCATGGCTCACACCTGTAATCCCAGCATTTGGGAGGCCAAGTCGGGTGGATCACGAGGTCGAGAGATCGAGACCATCCTGGTCAACATGGTGAAAACCCGTCTCTACTAAAAATACAAAAATTAGCTGGGCATGGTGGCGCACACTTGTAGTCCCAGCTACTAGGGAGGCTAAGGCAGGAGAATTGCTTGAACCCAGGAGGCAGAGGTTGCAGTGAGCCGAGAACGCGCCATTGCACTCCAGCCTGGGTAACAAGAGCGAAACTCTGTCTGGGAAAAAAAAAAAGTTATGAAGACTTAAGGTGTATGAATTCAAGAGCCTGTGGTTAAACAGATTCTCTCTTAAAAGCTTATGAAATGAGTAGAAAAAAGAAAAACTGATCACTCAAGCCCTTCACCTACATTCAGCAATTAATAACATTTTCCCATGTTTGGTTGATTAATTTACTAAGCCATTGAGGTGGTACTTTACTGTTAGCATAAATCTCCTAAAAATATGAACTTTTTTTTTACATAATCACAGTACTTTATGCAATGCAGAAGTGGTACAAAAACACTATTCATAGAGACATTTAGATTTTAACAAAAGACATTTTATTTGTGAATTTAAAATAATAGCATTCTAAAGACATTCTTGTTCTGACAACAGGGAGCTGTGTGACTCTAGTTATCAAATACTTGACAAGTTTGCTGATCTTTAAGAGAGAAAGAAAAAAAAGCAATTTCTAGATATGGGGAAAAAAATTAACGAAAGACAAATTTCTGTATACTGACAAATATTTTATTGTAGAATTTTAGGCCTCAGTGAGCACCTGAATACCATTAGCTTTGTAGTGATACGGTGTACTCCTCATTCAGATAGCAGACAAGGAAAATGAAATAACATTATTAACATTTATATACATAAGCTTGCAAAAAGAAAATTGCATTGCACTTAGGAACAGATCTGAATAAAACAGGTAACCATTACAAGGTCAGCTCTGGTTATAGATTATAGGTTACTGCTTTATGCAGATATATGTGGGGGAGATGTAGGCTTAATAACTCAGATGCTATAGTTGAAATTTGGGCATGCTGATGCATGTTTGTAGACCCAGTTACTTGGTAGGCTGAGACAGGAGGATTGCTTGAGCTCAGGAATTTGAGACTGTAGTGAGTGCAGCACTATGATCACTCCTATGAATAGCCATTGCACTCTAGCCCAGGGAACACAGTGCAACCTTGTGTTTTAGTCTGTTCTCACACTGCTGTAAACAACTACCTGAGACTGGGTAATTTATGAAGAAAAGAGGTTTGATTAATATACAGTTATGCAAGCTTAATAGGAAGCATGACTGGGAGGCCTCAGGAAACTTACAATCACGAGAGAAGGCGAAGGGAGAGTAAGGACCTTCTTCACGTGGTGGCAGGAAGGGTTTGGGGGAAGTGTCACACACTTTTAAAGCATCATATCTTGTGAGAACTCACTCACTGTCACAAGAACAGTATGGGGGAAATCCACCCCCAGGATCCTTTCACCTCCTTGCAGGCCCTTCCCCTGACACATGGGAATTACAATTCAACATGAGATTTGGGTGAGGACACAGAGCCAAACCACATCACCTTGTCTCTATTAAAAATAATACAAATTTGGAGACCTGGAGCAACCACCGCCGCAGTCATGGTGTCAGTAATTAACACTGTGGATACCTCCCATGAGGACATGATTCACGACACCCAGATGGACTACTATGGCACCCCCCTGGCAACCTGCTCATCAGACAGGTCTGTTAAAATCTTCGGTGTGTGCAATGGAGGGCAGATCCTCATCGCCGACCTCAGGGGTCATGAGGGTCCTGTGTGGCAAGTGGCCTGGGCTCACCCCATGTATGGCAATATCCTGGCATCGTGCTCCTATGACCGGAAAGTCATTATCTGGAGAGAGGAAAATGGCACCTGGGAGAAGAGCCACGAGCACGCGGGACACGACTCCTCAGTGAACTCAGTGTGCTGGGCCCCCCATGACTACGGCCTGATCCTGGCCTGTGGGAGCTCAGATGGGGCCATCTCCCTGCTGACTTACACCGGGGAAGGACAATGGGAAGTGAAGAAGATCAACAACGCTCACACCATTGGCTGCAATGCCGTCAGTTGGGCCCCTGCTGTTGTACCTGGAAGCCTCGTAGACCAGCCATCGGGGCAGAAACCCAATTACATCAAGAAGTTTGCATCAGGTGGCTGTGACAACCTCATCAAGCTGTGGAAGGAGGAGGAGGACGGTCAGTGGAAGGAGGAGCAAAAGCTGGAAGCGCACAGTGACTGGGTTCAAGACGTGGCCTGGGCTCCCTCCATCGGCCTGTCCACCAGCACCATTGCCAGCTGCTCCCAGGATGGTCGTGTGTTCATTTGGACCTGTGATGATGCCTCAGGCAATACGTGGTCCCCCAAATTGCTGCACAAGTTCAGTGATGTCATGTGGCATGTGAGCTGGTCCATCACAGCCAACATCCTGGCCGTCTCCGGTGGAGACAATAAGGTGACCCTGTGGAAGGAGTCGGTTGATGGGCAGTGGGTGTGCATCAGTGATGTCAACAAGGGTCAGGGCTCCGTGTCAGCGTCAGTCACAGAGGGCCAGCAGAACGAGCAGTGACAAGACAGGTAGGGTCTGGCTTCCCACCCGCCAGCTCCAGGACTGCCCCTTCCTGGGCCAACTGACCAAACAATTGGGAAAGGCCCCCAACTCCAACAGGATCATTTTCCCAGGAGTTACAGATGCAGCCACAGATTGATCATCTGCCTTAACATGATCAGAGATTCAGAGATGCTTTGTAATCTACCATCCAGCTGAAAGCACTCATGAAGAAACTACAAATGATGTTCAAATCTATTTTAAACTATTTTGGGCCATTTTTGTGTACGTTTGGGTTCAGGTATTATTTGGGGGGTTTTGTTTCCAAAGTAAGTAAAGTCATATTGCTTCTAAAAAAAAAAAAATAATAATAATAATATACAAATTTGCTCTGCCTTTCAAACGAAAGTAGAAAGATTTAGAATTAGTAGAACCTTTATATTTGTTAACAGAGATTATAGTATAAGGTGGTTCAAAATTTTTAGAGGGATTTTTGGACTCATTAGCAGGGCAACAAACTACCTGTTAGTCCGTCGTAATGACCACGCTGCCAACTTATTTGTAACTTTTAGTCAAAATAAATTTGTATTATTCAGGGGGCTTTTCAGTTCTTAAATATATGAAAGAAAAATTATATTAGAGGATTATGTATAATTATATTGACTTTGAATTGTCTTTGTGTTACCTTTCTTTCTAGAATGATGTAAAGGAGAAACAGAAGACTCTTGTTGAACAGCTCCTCTCCTTGTTGAATAGCTCCCCAGGGCCTCCTACCCGCAAACTCCTTGCTAAGAATCTAGCCATACTTTATAGTATTGGAGACACATTCTCTGTTTACGAGACAATCGATAAATGTAATGATCTTATTCGTAGCAAAGATGATTCTCCAAGTTATCTTCCCACTAAGCTGTAAGTGAAACATTAAAACAGAACAGAAAACAAAATATTACTTCCTGTTGTATCATTTTTGTGAAGTACCCACAGTACTTGACAATTTCTTTGAAACTGAATGCAAACTCAATTTTACTCATTTTTAAAATCTAACTTAAAGAAACACTTTTCATATTGATTGCTGAGAAACAATTCTACAAATACTTTAGACATATTTGAAGTCTAGATTTGAGATTCAAAACATCTTTCTAAAATTTTAGTAGTTGAGTATTTAAGAAAGATATTTTAAATTCTTCACGTTTTTGGATGCTTTTACAATTTATTCATTCTTAATCATAAAAAATTGATAATAAATTTCATGTGAAAAGTACTCTTCTAAGATCCTAGAAAGAATAGCTTAGTTTCTTTCTCTGTAGGATTTGGTTCATTTTATTACCTGTGATTTTAAAAAAGGTAATGAGCCATGTAGTATTTCTTTTTTTCTTCTGAGACAGAATCTCACTGTGTTGCCCAGGCTGGAGTGGCAGTGGCGTGATCTTGGCTCACTGCAACCTCCGCCTCCTGGGTTCAAGCAATTCTCCTGTCTTAGCCTCCTGAGGAGCTGGGACTACAGGTGCATGCCACCTCTTCAAGCTAATTTTTGTATTTTTGGTAGATGCAGGGTTTCACCATGTTGGCCAGGCTGGTCTCAAACTCCCAACCTCAAGTGATTCACCTGCCTCGGCCTCCCAAAGTGCTGGCATTACAGGTGTGAGCCAAGTCGCCTGGCCACCATGTCATAATTCTATAGTTTTTGTTGGTCTAATTTTTACCTTATAACAATAACAGAATGTGTTCCCCCACAATGTTTTCAGATTTCAAACTTGATAAGAACATTATATATTTTTATTTTTATCTTTAAGCTTATCTTTTGATTAATGTATGTAGCTTAGTTCTGCTGAAATATTTTGCAGAATTTTGTAACAAATTTGAGGGTGTAGAATCTTTGGGCTGAGTAGTACAGTAGTCACAGATTGATACATCCCAATTATTAAAAGTATAATTATTTCATGTTCATGTTAAGTGTCATGCCTTAGGATTTAACCACAGAATAGATTCTTGGAAATTTTATCCTTTCAAAGTAAAATTTAAAATAGTCACTTTTCAACAAATGATGCCAGTATAACTATATGTCCACATGCAAAAGAATGAATTTGGACCCTTCTATCCTACCATGAGGAAAAAATTAACTCAAAATTGATTGTAAATATAAGTGTAACTGCTACAACTATAAAACTCATAAGAAAAAACATGGGGGTAAATCTTTGTGGCCTTGGCTTAGGCAGCGTTTCTTAGTTAAAGCACCAGAAAGCACAACTGACAAAAAATAAATGAGACTTCATTACAATTAAAAATGTTGTGTTTCAAAGGATAATACAAAGAAAATGAAAAGACAACCAAGAGAATGGGGGAAATTTTTCAATAGTTATCCTTGTTCTAATATTTTTTTATTCCTATTTTTTCAGCTGTGACTAACTTAAAATTTAAATGTTGTTTCAGTGCTGCTGTGGTATGTTTGGGTTCCTTGTACAAGAAATTGGGTAGAATACTAGGTAACACCTTTACTGATACGGTGGGGAATATTCTTAAAGCTATGAAGAGTGCAGAGGTAAGTAACTACAAGTTCAGCCAAAGAATGAAAAGACAGCATTTTATTGGTTTATGTTTTCCTGAGCAATTAAAAGAGCTTTGCATATAACAGACATGCATAGATAAGAATATAAATATACCTGTAAATTAAATATTTCTAGGTGATACACAATATGTACTCTGTATATTTAATCCCTGTTAGAAAAATAGTAATGCAGTAGATTTTCATGTATTCATATACACCCAAGCAGGCAAAAACTAAGGTATTCCACTGATAGGCCCATCCCTGCACTATTCTCTTACTCCACCTCTTCTATCTGATGGTACTGTCACCACAAGAGCTTGTCACCGGGGACTATATAGTTGATAAACACTGTATGCCTTATGGATAGATGAGTTACTATACTAGCATCTGAAGGTAGTAAGGAATGTAATCTCAGGGGAAATGGTGTGGAGGATGACCTCCAGATGATCTTTTAATTGCCAACAGAGTGTATTTTTAACTGTGTCTTCCTCATTTAAATATTTGTGTCATTTACTACTCTGGAACACCTTTTGTTTTTGAGAATATCTCTTTATTTGATTTCTAAGATACTGAGATACTATAATCTCTTGCCATCTGTAGTTTTACTGGTGTTGAAATTAAAGCATTTATATGTTTGTTTAGCAAAAGGTTTAAATCTGTGGTCCCAATATGTAAGGACAACTTTGCACCTTTATATATAAAGACATGGACATGGTAGTTTGCACCTGTAATCTCAGCTACTTGGGAGGCTAAGACAGGCGGATCACTTAAAGCCAGGAGTTTGAGACCACTCTGGGCAACACTGGACGACCCTGTCTCTACAAAAACATAAATTAGTTGGTGTATGGTGGTGAGCACCTGTAGTTCTAGCCCCTCAGAAGACTGAGGTGGGAGGATCACTTTAGCTCAGGAGTTCAAGGCTAATGTGAGCTATGGTCATGCCACTGCACTCCATTCTGGGTGACAGAGCAAGACCCTATTGCTTAAAAAATACTCGTTAAAAAAAAAATCTAAAAACATCTCACTGGTTACTCTTGTTACCTTATTTACAGCAATTATCTAGAAAACAGCTCTGAAGTAATTTATAGAAATGGTTGGACAGTCACACATTTTTTAAAAACGCAACAAGGCAAAACGGGAAAATTCCAATAAAAAATAGGTTAAATATTAAGAAGGATGTAGCTGATTCAAGAACTTTAAGAAGTGAAGACTAACATAAAACTGGTGAGAAAATTTGTTCATCAAATCACTTCTCAGTAATAGTTTCCCAAAAGACTGAAGAAAATGATTAAGGAGATTTTTTTTTAATACCTGTAAATCTGGTTTTATCTAAAAGCAGATAGTAAGAAATTTTATTTACTGAGATACAGCCATTTTAAACTTTCTTCTTCCTTGCTGGGTGCGGTGGCTGATGCCTGTAAGCCCAGCTACTCGAGAGGCAGCTGGGGCAGGAAAATTGCTTGAACCCAGTGAACTGAGATCATTGCGCCAGTGCGCTCCAGCCTGGACAACAAGAGTGAGACTCTGACTCAAAAAAAAAAAAAATTTTGTCTTCCTCCTGATTACACTGGTTAAGTTTTAACACTCTTTAGGCCCCGTGGTTAATAGAGGATTACTGTATAGTTATAAAAATGTTTTATTGATAAGTATTTTGTTGCTTCCCTATTTAAAAAAAATTTTTAACTAACATCCTTGAGCCATATCCCCTACTTTTGATCTTTGGTTTAGTTGATCAGGTATCACAACATTTTAGAGCGATTCACACCCACCAGTGATACACAACATTTGAAACTGGAATAAAAGTTAAGTTCAGAAGTTTCTTGTTAGCACCATTTTATTATGTTCACCTATGCCTTTTAAGTGCCTTTGAATGGTATTACTATGAAATGATTCTTGACGCTGATCTTTGTCTTCCTCCAACTTTATCTACCTTCAGTGGCTCACACCTATAATTTCCCCTCCCCTCCCCTTAACTTCCTGGGATATAGATATGATTTGGGACATTTAGTAAAACATTAATAAAATAAACAGCTACTATTTCTTTTTTCTCTCTCTCTTTTTGAAACAGGGTCTGGTACTGTCACCCAGGCTGATGTTCAGTGGTACAATCTGAACTCACTGCACCCTCTGCCTCCCACTGCACCCTCTGTGTCCCTGGCTCAAGCCATTCTCCCACCTCAGCCTCTCAAGTAGCTGTGACTAGAGGTGTATACTATTGCGCCCGGCTAAAATTTGTATTATTTGTAGAGTTAGGGTTTTACCATGTTTCTCAGGCTGGTCATGAAGTCCTGAGCTCAAGCAGTCAGCCCACCTTGGCCTCCCAAAGTGCTGAGATTATAGGTGTGAGACACTGTGCCCAGCTAAGCAGCTGCAATTTTTTGAGTGTTTACTGTGTGCTATGCACTGTGGTAAATGTTTACCCATGAGGTTCATCTTACCCTCATTTTATAGATGAGGAAGTAAGTAAGAACAACTTAAAGTCACAAAGTTACTAAGGGTCACAGAGAAGTTCAAACCCAGGTTTTTAAAAATTCGAATTCCAAGACTTTTAAATTGTGAGTTAAACTATTCCAACCAAAAAATGATAACAAAGTAACATAGCTACCAAATCTATTAAGCGTTTGTTGTATGTCTGGGGTTGTTGTAAGCACTTTTTATGTATAACTCATTTATTCCTTACAACAGCCTGCCAGGTAGGTACTATTACCTCTGTTTTTTAAATGAAGAAACAGATTTGCCCAAGGTCCTGTCTGGTAAATTTTAGTAAATGGCAGAAATGACAGACCCTGCCTTTTTTTTTTTTTTTTTTTTTTGGAGACGGAGTCTCGCCCTGTACCCCAGGCTGGAGTGTAGTGGTGCCATCTCAGCTCACTGCAACCTCTGCCTCCTGGATTCAAGCAATTCTCCTGCCTCAGCCTGCCAAGTAGCTAGGACTACAGGCATGTATTACCACACCCAGTTACTTTTTTGTATTTTTGGTAGAGACGGGGTCTCACCAAGTTAGCCATGATGGTCTTAATCTCCTGACCTCGTGATCCTCCAGCCTTGGCCTCCCAAAGTGCTGGGATTACAGGAGTGAGCCATTGCGCCTAGCTTCAGACCCTGCATTTTTAATAGGTTAGCTTAGACTATAGCAGCTATTTATTGAATGCTTAATGGCATGCAAGCTTTGTGCTAAGCACTTTTCATATAATTTTGTTTAATCTTCACATCAATCCTGTGAAATTTGTATCATGTTGAAATTCAGTGGTGTAAACAAGTAACTTTTCAAATAATACTTGATAAAATAGTAATTATTGTTTCTTGATGTCAGAATGGGTTGGTTAGTATGTACAAAATCTGTATTCAGCATGAGAGACAAATATCAATGTTTAATCCTGTTCTTTGCAGTGAAATTATTTTTTCTGTTTAATTTTTTTTTTCATTTTGGTAGTCTCAAGGTCGATATGAGATTATGCTAAGTCTGCAAAATATATTAAATGGACTGGGAGCTGCAGCTGCACCTTGCCACAGGGATGTTTATAAAGCTGCTAGATCCTGCTTAACAGATAGATCTATGGCTGTTCGTTGTGCTGCTGCAAAGGTAAGATGATCTAATAAGCAGACTTTTAAAATTAATTTAAAGAAAATTAAATCAAATTATCTTTGTGAAAGCATTAGTAAAAGCTACATGATCTTGTAGTTAGCCATGATACGAAGTTCAGGTTTCCAGAATCTTAAGTATTGATTACTCTATGTTTTCTCTCCCTAATTGTGTAAATTAAAATTTACATGTGTGGTTTATGTTGTTTTAAAGTGTTTTTTTGTTTTATTTTTTATTTTATATATATATATTTTTTTTGAGATGGAGTTTCATACTGTCACCTGGACTGGGGTGCGATAGCATGTCTAGGCTCAGTGCAACCTCCGCCTCCCAGGTTCATGCGATTCTCCTGCCTCCCGAGTAGCTGGGATTACAGGTGCACACCACCACACCCGGCTAAATTTTTGTATTTTTAGTTGAGGTGAGGTTTCACTATGTTGGCCAGACAGATCTTGAACTCCTAACCTCATGATCCGCCAGCCTCAGCCTCCCGAAATGTTAGGATTACAGGCATGAGCCACCATACCAGGCCTATTTTATTTTTAATTTATATCTTCTTAACATAGTTGCTTAGAAAATACAGCAAAGTTTTTTAATGTTAGAATTATTCTTCCAGTTGTTCATAGCCAACACATTGATTCTAAAGGCGTTTTTCATAACCTATGAAGTTAGAAGTGGGTCCTCCTCCCACCTTTTGTAAGTTCATTCTCTTCTGTAATATAATCTTTATGACTTTTAATAAGTATTAATTTATTGTTCCTATAATCATAATAGATATTTTGAATTTGTGTATTATTTTGTTAGACCCTGATAGTTTCTGCAACTTACATAGCTCTGAACCTGACATTTGTATTTTATTTTTCATTAATTTCTGTTTGTCCAATTTGAATAGTGTCTCCTTGAACTTCAGAATGAAGCCATCTTTATGTGGAGTACGGACCTGGACAGTGTAGCCACACTGTGTTTTAAGTCTTTTGAAGGTTCCAACTACGATGTGCGGATTTCTGTTTCGAAGCTACTAGGCACAATATTAGCTAAAGCTACAATTTGTAAACATCCAGGAACAGGTAAATACATGTAATTATTTTCAGACTATCTTCTGTAAATTTTTTTCCCAGTTGATACAAACAAGTATATATAGTGCTACCCATTTTAAATCAATTTTAGGCTGGGCATGGTGGCTCATGCCTGTAATCCCAGCACTTTGGGAGGCCAAGACGGGTGGATTACCTGAGGTCAGGAGTTTGAGACCAGTCTGGCCAAAATGGTGAGACTTGTCTCTGCTACAAATACCAAAGTTAGCTGTGTGTGGTGAAACACGCCTGTAATCTCAGCTACTCGGCAGGTTGAGGCAGGAGAATCTATTGAACCCAGGAGGCAGAGGTTGCAGTGAGCTGAGATTGTGCCACTGTACTGCAACCTGGACAACAGAGAGAGACTTCGTCTCAAAAAAAAAAAAATCAATTTCAATTCATAAACATTGGTGTAGGTCCTGAAATTTCATTCCCAAACAATTCAGTAGAAATTTGAGGAAAATTTACAAGAACTCTTGAAGTGTGATGTGCTTTATTCAGTCATTGTTTTCCTTTTACATTATGGCTTTTTTGTGTATGTGACAGGGTCTTGCTGTGTCACCAAGGCTGGAGTGCAGTGGTGCCCTCTCAGCTCACTGTGACCTCTGCCTGTTGATCTGAAGTGATCCTTCCACCTCAGCTTCCTGAATAGATGGGACCACAGACTCACACTGCCATGCCCAGCTAATTTTTTATATTTTTTATAGAGATGAGATTTCACCGTGTTAGCCATGCTGGTCTCGAACTCCTGAGCTCAGGCAGTCTGTCCTTCTTGGCCCTGCAAAGTGCTGGGATTGTAGGTGTAAGCCACTGCACCCCAGCCATGGCCTTTTTTTTTTTTTTTTTTTTTTTTTTTTTTTTTTTAAAGAAATTGTGAAGTGTTATCCAATAAAAGATGTGACCTAAATACTGAATTTTTTTTTAAAGCAGTATACATCTAACTACATATATTTGGTTTGCCATTTTTTAGGTTGGTACAACAAAACATATAACGTGGATAATTCTAGGTATTTGAAGTTTATTATATTTGGACAGTTTTGCTTTGTGTTAGTGATTTTTTTCTTTTTTAGACAGTGTTTTGCTCTTGATATTCATTCTGTAGTACAATCTCGGCTTACCACAACCTCTGCTTCCCGGGTTCAGGCGATTCTTCTGCTTCAGCTTCCTGAGTAGCTGGGATTACAGGCATGTGCTACCACACGTGGCTAATTGTTGTATTTTTATTGGACAGGGTTTCACCATGTTGGTCAGACTGGTCTTGAACTCCTGACCATAGGTGACCTGCCCGCCTCAGCCTCCCAAAATGCTGGGATTACAGGCTTGAGTTACTGCGCCCAGCCATGTTAGTGATTTTTGTTGTTGTTGTTGTTTTTGGAGACAGGGTCTCACTCTGTCACCCAGGGTTT
Source organism: Saimiri boliviensis (assembly GCF_048565385.1). NCBI lineage: Eukaryota > Metazoa > Chordata > Mammalia > Primates > Cebidae > Saimiri > Saimiri boliviensis. The sequence goes on along the minus strand of NC_133450.1, from coordinate 54,322,039 downwards.
AGTGCAGTGGTACAGTCACTGCTTACTACTTTCTCTGCCTCAACCCCAGAATTAGCCATTTTTCTAAGGAGTTCTGCTTTTGAATGTTTTCAGTAGTAAAATAGAATAGATGTTGAGTGTGAGAGAGAAGTCAAGGTGACTTTATGAATTTTGGGCTAAAAACCTGGAAGTACAGAGTTGTTGTCAACTTATATGAGCAAGTATGCAGGTAGAGCAGGCATGTGTATGTGTCAGGGAGGAGGATCAAACACTTAAAAAAATTTGGAACATTAACTAGATATCCAAATAGAGATATCAAGTAGGTAGCTAAATATGAGAATCTGGTGTCCAGGAGAGAAATCTGGACATCAAATTCATAGATTTTAGGAATAAATTTATTTATTTTAGGAATAAATTAATAGTGATTATTCGGGAATCATTAATACAGACGTGGAATTTAAGCCATGAGATTGGATTTACTGTGGGAATAAATTAGTAGTGTTTATTTAGGAATCTGTAATATAGAGATAGAATTTAAGCCATGAGATTGGATAAGACCACAAGATGGTGAGTATACATAGAGAAGAGCAGACCAGGTACTAGGCCATAAGTTTTCTCTAGAAGAAGCTAAGGAACCATCAAAGAAGACAGAACAGAAATTTCCAGTGAGAAGGAAGGAAAGAAAGCATGTCTTGTGGTCTTATTCAATCTCATGCCATCTTAAAGTATTGCCACGCACGTTGGATTGTAATTATAAGTGATAATTTTACAGTGGAAAAATGTGGCAGACTTACTTTGTGCAAATGTTCAAAGCTAGTATCACCTATGTAGGGACAGACTTGACACTACACCTGACAGTGCTTTTTGATGTTACCCATTAAGAGGATATAGCATCATTTATGTAGTTCTCTGTCACAAATGTGGAGGAAATGCCAGACAAACTCATACCAAGGGCCATTCTAGAAAACAACTGGCCATAAGTGTATTCTTCAGAAGTGAGAAAGTAGTGAGGAAAACATGATGAGTCTAGGTTAAAGGTGCAGTCATGCTTGATAGTAGGGACACATTCTGAGAAATGCATCATTAGATGATTTTGTCATTGTGGGAACATTGTAGAGTGAACTTACGCAAATCTAGATGGTATACCCGACTGCACACTAGGCTATATGGTATAGCCGATTGCTCTTAGGCTACACACCTGTATAGCATGTTACTGTACTGAATACTGAGACAACTGTAATACAATGGTAAGTATTTGTGTATCTAAACGTGTTTAAACATAGAGAAGGTACAGTATAAATATGATATAAAAGATAAAAAATGGTACACATATAGAGGCTGAGGCAGGTGGATTGCTTAAGGTCAAGAGTTCAAGACCAGCCTGGCCAACATGGCAAAACCCTGTCTCTACTAAAAATGCAAAAATTACCAGGGCATGGTGATGTGCACCTGTAGTTCAGCTACTCGGGAGGCTGAGGCATGAGAATCACTTGAAGCCTTTAACGTAGGAGGCAGAGGTTTCATTGAGCTGAGATCATGCCACTGCTCTCAAAATAATAACATTTAGCTTAAAACAGAGATACATTGTACAGCTATACAAAAATATTTTCTTTATATCCTTGTATCCTTGTTCTATAAGCTTTTTTCTATTAAAAAAAAATTTTTTTTTTTAACTTTAAAACAAACACACACATTAGCCCAGGCCTACACAGAGTCAGACCATCAATCTCACTGTCTTCTGCCGTCACATCTTGCCCCACTGGACCATCTTGAAGGGCAGTGACTCACATGGAGCTGTAATCTCCTGTGATAGCAATGCCTTCTTCTGGAATACTTCTTAAAGGGCCTACCTGAAGCTGTTTTGCAGTTAACTTTTTATAAACAGAAGTATATGCTAAAATAATGATAAAAAAGTATAGTGAATAAATAAACCAATAACTATTGTTTATTAAGTAGTATATACTGTACATAATTGCATGTGCTATACTTTTCATGACTGGCAGTCTAGTAGGTTTGTTTACATTGACTATCATCACAGACATGTGAGTAATGTGTTGGAATGCCACAAGGCAATAGGAATTTTTCAGCTCCGTTATAATCTTACAGGACCACCGTCTTATATGTGATCTCTGTCATTGAACAAAATGTCCTTATTGTGGTACATGACTATATATGGAAGTTTATACTATTCTTACAGCTTTTTTCTAATTTTTGAGTTTTTTCTAGTAAAAAGTTTAAAATATATATTTATGTATATCCAGATTCTGTTCACTCCACTTCACATTAACCACCTTGATCCAAGTCACCATCATCTCTTGCTTAAATTAGTAAATCACTCCTAATGGTTTTTCCTGCTTCTGCCTTTACCCACCTCTACAATCTGCTCTCAACACAGCAGCAGCAGCAGCATGACAGGTGATATTACTCGTCTGCTTAAGGTCCTCCCCTGGCATCTCATTTCAGTCACAGCCTTATTATAATGACCTACAAGGTCCTATATCTTCTGCCCTCTCCCCATCCTACACTCTGACCTGTCTCCTACATACCCCCTCCACTGCTCCATCTACATTGCTCTGTGTGAACTCACCTGGCATCATATAAATATGATGTCATGGCTGTTTCCTTTGCCTAGAACACTTTTTCTGCAGATACCCTCCTGACTAATTTCTTCCCTACATTCAAACTGTGTTAAAATGCCACTGATTCAATCTATTTTACTCCAATAACCCTATTTGAAGTCACAAACTGCACTTTCCTCCACCCTGGTATTCCTGACCTCATTTTGCTCTATTTTCTACATGGTTTTTAATCATTGTTTAATGTATTTATTAGTCATTATTATATTTATTGTTGTCTTGTCTTAGAATTTATGATCCACAGAGCATGGATTTTGTAATATTCAATAATGTTTCTTTCCCAAATGCCAGGTTAGATTTTTGTTTGTCTCAGATGGTTTTCTTTAGGCTAGCGAATAGGATTTTTGGTTCATAATTATAACAGAAGTTTATTTCTGTACTCTTCTAGAGGGTCAGAGCTTGTGACCATTAATTTTCAAGGGAGAAAATTCTTTTTTTTTTTTTAAGGGAGATACTATTGTCTGTATATACACAGGGAGAAATCCAGCTGTGTCAAACTGCAGTCAATCTTAAACATTCCTGCCCTAATCAATCTCTTAGTTACTGTAGCCTAAGAGCCAGCCTAGTAGTTTTAATGAATTTAGCTTTGATTTCTTCAGACTGAAGGAATAGCAAAGTTGTATTGCCAATAGATAATTTTAAAAATAGGACATGGTGGTTAGTTTGTATAAATTTCTTTGAGAGTTGTACAGCATTTGGAAAAATAAAATTATGATTTTGGCATTTTCAGTGTTTCAGAAGAATTTTTTCAAAGCATTGTACAGCATTTTCATTTGTGGAGGACTATAAGGCAGTCTTACTTATATTTTCCCCTGTTTTAGAAGACAGTGTTAACTTCTTTGAGGAAAGGAAGCAATAGATCATGATCTTAGTTATAGTCTTTAAGATGTTTTTGACATGCACTTCAGGGTCCATTCTGATTTGAGATTTGACCTGTGAACCCTTGTGTGACTTTGTGTATTACTGTGTAGACTGTTCTGTAACTTTTGCATTTTGTTTGAGTTTTTATTTTGTTTTCATTTCTATTAACATGCTGGCTTTTTGCAAATCAAGAACATGAATTAAAATTTAGTCTATAAAATATGAATCACAGTTTTGTTTTGTTCCTTGTCATAGCAGCCTCACGTCAAAGCATTCGCAGAGTATCTCTGGAGGAAGTTCTGGAATTACTAGGAACAGGGTTTCTACGTGGAAGTTCAGGATTTCTTCGAGCCAGTGGAGATATGCTGAAAGGAACCAGTTCAGTCAGTAGGGATGTTCGAGTTGGAGTTACTCAGGTTAGAAATCACAAATCAGTATGTAAATCTAACTCTGACTGGCCTATAATGAAAGTTTTAGTATCTGACTCCATAGAAATGGCACTATACAAGGTCATCACTTATGCTCTCATATCTATAAATAAATATAAATGATAAGGCCAAAACATTTTTTTTAAACTAGGTTAGAAGTAAGAGAACCTTATTACCTGTAATGTGTTTTATGTTCCTAATAATGGAACATTTTAATTTTCTTTGAAACACAAACATTTTTTGTTTCTAGCTCTTGTTTTTTCATGTGTCTTGTGTTTTAACATGTTTTCCATTGTGTTTATTTGTGCTCATACAGTTCAGATTTGAGCTAGTAAGTACATATTGTTCAGCATGGGTGAAGTAACCATTTTATATGATTTTAACCCTCAAGGATTACAGCATGTAGTTTTCATCAGTGCTTAAGTTTTTGGTTTTAAACAAATTTTAAGAGGGCAAACTCTTGGAAAAGTTATTTTACAATAAAACAATAGAGATAAATGCCTTTTTTCTTTGGATTATCTTTTTTCTAAACACTGTATGGTTCAAAGCAAACTTGTATTTTTGAAAAATTCACATATATTGTCATTGTTTTATGCTGTATATAGTCTTCATGAAAAAATGAGCCTCCCGGTATAATTGTAATTAAACTGTGTGTTTCTAAGGAACAGATTATTTAAGATAGCTACTTGACTTTTTATCTCTGACAAACCATTAATGTTCATGAAAATAAAGAACTAAATTCCCTTAGAGTTACAGTGTTAGAGCATAGTTAATTCTTACAATGTGTTTTTATGTTTAAATTGAGATTTCTTGTTCAGAATGTTAAATCTCTTGGAGCATTCACAGAAGCCACAGACACATTTTACTTCTTAGCTGGGTATGCTGACTATCCTGAAACTGCACAGTCTGACCAAAATAAATCAGGGAGGTAACAAATTTGAAGGACTAGGTATTTCAGTTCTGGCTTAAAACAAAAACAAAATGATTCTGTGTTTATGTATTTCGAGTGACTATAAATTAGGCACTCGAAATTTATAGGGAGTGAGAAAAATATTCCCTTAAATGCTACATAAATTGTGGTAGGAAAATACAGAATTGAAGCAGTTTAATATTGAAAATGAAATTTTTTTCCTTTTTAGGCTTATGTGGTATTTGTTTCAACACTAGGAGGAGCTTGGCTAGAGAAAAATTTTGCTGCTTTTCTTTCTCATGTCCTAAGCCTTGTGTCACAGTCACACCCTAAAATCACCCAAACTCAGATTGATGCTGTCTGCTGTCGCCGTTGTGTTTCATTTATTCTTCGAACTACTATAGGAAGTCTTCTTGGAGAAAAGGCTCAACTTGCTGCTGTAAAGGATGTTTTCCAGGCCATCTGGAAGCTAAAGAAAGTTGTGGGTATGGATCTACTAAGACTGTTTGTTTAACGGTGCTAATGGAATTGTTCCTTTGGGAAAGCTACACTGATGTATTAATACAGAAATCTTGAAGGCTGATGGAAGTTCTTCAGAATTCAGATTGTACTTCCTATAAAGTTAAGATAAATTATTTTTGAAACAGTCTCAGTTCCTGTACCATCTTAATTCTACTCTGCCTGTCTCGAATATCAGTAATGTTGGATATTAAATATCAGTAATGTTGAAATAATTTTTAGTTTCCCATGAGTTGTTTTTTTTTAGTGCCACTTGCTAAGGGAGTAATACAGACAGGATTTCTGATTGGAATGCTTGAACTAAACTGGTTATAGTAGTTCATTTCTTTCTTTATTGATCCCAGTCCCCATTTAAGCATTTTAGTTATCGCCTCAAGTGTTTCATATATATCAAGTGTGTGTATTAATCTTCCCCATTATACTTTTTTACTCTTCACACCCCTTTCAATATATTTTAATGCAATAGTGATACATAGTTGATTCTTGCATTTCTATCAGATGCCGTAATGAGTGATGGTAATTTGGATACCCGGCTTGGTTCCACAGATGTAGCAGCTAGCCAGCATATGCTGGTTTGTGCTTTACAAGAACTTGGAAATCTCATATACAGTCTTGGTACCACAGTGGCACCTTTGCTACAGGATTCAAGTACAGGTATATCTGTTGTTTGTACTCGTTTGAATACCTTGGTTTCCCTTGTACACTAGATAACTTTGTTCCAAGGAAGGAAATCTTCATATAGCTGACTTAAGAGATTCCGTTATAGATTTATTAGAGATGTTTTATGAAAAATTTATAATTTGGATTATTAAAAATATGTACATTGTTTAGTTTTTTTCTTTTTATAATTAAATATTGTTCTCTAAGTCTCCACCCCACCCCCGATTCTAGAGACCTATAACATGGAAAAACTTACAGAGAAGTAAACCTGAACTCTCTCTGCATCTGCAGTGAAAACATAAGTATGGTACAAGTAATTCAGTTCCTCAAAGGTCTTTTAAGCAGTATTTTTTTCTTTTTTTAAAAGTTATTTAATCACTTTATAATAGCTTTATTAAGATATAATTCATGACTAGGCACAGTGGCTCATGCCTGTAATCCCAACACTTTAGGAGGCCAAGGTGGGTAGATCACTTGAGGTCAGGACTTCAAAACCAGCCTGGCAAACATGGCAAAACCCCACCTCTACTAAAAAATACAAAAATTAGCCAGGCATGGTGACACATGCCAGTAATCCCAGCTACTTGGGAGGGTGAGGCACAAGAATCGCTTGAGCTCCAGAGTCAGAGGTTTCAGTGAGCCAAGATGATGCCACTGCACTCCAACCTGAGCAACAGAGACTGTCTCAAAAAAAAGAAATAATTCACTTACCATGAAGTTTATACTTATAAGGAATATAATTCAGTGTTTTTGAATATATTTGCTATACTGTACAGCCACTACCACTGTCTAATTCCAGAATCTTTTCGTTACCCCAGAAAGAAGTCCATTAGTTGTCATTCCCATTTTCCTGTCCCCTAGCCCCTGACGACCATGAATTTACTTTGTCTCTATCAATACACCTATTCCAGATATTTCATGTTAAAAAAAAAAATCGTTCAATATGTGGTCATTACTGACTGGCTTCTTTCTAAAAATCATTTTTTAGACTAGGTATGGTGGCTCACGCCTGTAATCCCAACACTTTGGGATGCCAAGATGGGAGAATTGTTTGAGCTCAGGAGTTCAAGACCAGCCTGGGCAACATAGTGAGAACTCCTCTCAACTAAAAACTTTTTTGAAACTTAGCCAGGCATGGTGATGTGCACCTGTAGTAGTCCCAGCTCTTTGGGAGGCTGAGGCAGGTATATCACTTAAGCCCAGGAGATTGAGGCAGCAGTGAGCTATCACCATGCCACTGCATTCCATCCTGGGTGACAGAGTGAGGCCCTGTTTCAAAAAAATATATCAAATATATCATTTTTTATGGCTTTTATCCTTCGTGGTACACATTTCCTTCTAACGGAGAAACTTTATATTTGTGTTTATAAGCTATTTAGATCTGGGGCACTTATTTAAATAGCATTTAACATGAAACTTTTATGTTTGATGAAGATTTATGTTGAATCATAGCAAATATAACATTTTTTAAAATGATGGTGGCAGTTATTTCACTGTCTTTGTAGTTAGTTGATTAGTAGCCCACTCAGGACCCAGCAAAACCTTGATTTTAATATTTTGCTCTTAGAAGAGCAACATGGTAGATAGAAAGATATTAATTATATAGGCTGAGTACGGTGGCTCATGCCTGTAATCCAGTGCTTTGGGAGGCTGAGGTGGGTGGATTACCTGAGGTTAGGAGTTCAAGACCAGCCTGGCCAACATGGTGAAACCTCGTCTCTACAAAAAGAAAGATTAGCCAGGTGTAGTGGTACACACTTGTGATCCCAGCTACTCAGGAGGCTGAGGTGGGAGAATCACTTGAACCCGGAAGGTGGAGGTTGCAGTGAACCAAGATTGTGCCACTGCATTCCAGCCTGGACAACAGAGCAAGACTCAGTCTCAAAAAAATAAAATTATGTAGATAAATGTACTAGAAGGTTTTAAAACATAAAATAGGGGCAGGGTGTGACTTTTTTTTTCTTTGTTTTTTCAAGGCAGGGTCTCAGTCTGTCACCCAGGTTGGAGTACAGTGGTGCATTCTTGGCTCAGTACAAACCCCACTTCCCTGGCTCAAGTGATCCTCCCACCTCAGTCTCTTTAGTAGTGGGGACCACAGGCATGTGCCACCATGCCTGGCTAATTTTTTGTATTTTTGGTAGAGACAGGGTTTTGCCATGTTGCCCAGGCTGGTCTCAAATTCCTGAGTTCAGGCAATCCACCGCCTTGGCCTCCCAAAGTATGGGGATTACAGGTATGAGCCACCACACCTGGCCAGGGTATAACATTTCTTTTCAACGTGTTATTTATTGATAATTTAGTACCAAATTAATAGTCTATCTAAAGCTAAAGTAGGCGATTGGCTTATTTAGGAAATAAAATTTTTCTTTTGTATACAGACTTAATTTAGAGCAGTTTTCATGAGATATATTAGTAGAAATAATTCTTAGATTAAAAGTTATTTTGAATAGGAATGGTGAGAAGGAAGAAAAATGTTAAAAGAAAAAGAAAATTATTTGTAATGATATATTTTCCTGTTATAATTTGGCTCTTGATAAAAATATGTATCAGTGTTGCTATATATTCTTTTAACTATTTTATACTCAGGTGAGTTTTATCTATGCACCTAAGTCATCATTTGTTTATTCTATTTTTCCAGGCCTTCTTGACAGTATCTTGTCAGTTATTCCTCATCCTAGCATTTCCGTTCGACTAGCAGCAGCTTGGTGTTTACACTGCATTGCCATGGCATTACCTTCCTACCTAACACCTCTCTTAGATCGTTGCCTTGAACGGCTTACTGGACTTAAGTCTTCACCTGAAGCAGTAACTGGCTTTAGTTTTGCTGTGGCAGCTTTGTTGGGAGCAGTAAAACATTGCCCTTTAGGAATCCCTCATGGAAAAGGCAAGGTAATGATTTCATTCTCTATATAAAACAATGAGGTGCTTTTCGTTAGTTATCTTCACATAGTAACAGAATTTGTTACCGAATGCTTTATTTTGCTGTATATGTAGCCCTGCTATATATAAGTGCATTTAAAATTTTGTTTTAGAGGATAAATAGAGCTGCAAAAGAAATCTTTTAATAATTAAGCTTAATATTTGATAATTTAGTGGTATATTGGTGATATTACTTTAAAATTAGTTTACATATCATAAGATAAAGTAGATAAATAATTAATGTTAATGTTCTTGGGAACCAACATTTTCAGTATAAGTAAAAAGAACTATAACTGTAGAATCGAAGTTAAGTAAAATTTCCCATACATTAGATTCAAATTGAAATTATCAGTATGAATTCATTTTATTTTTTTCAAAAATACTTATATCCTCTTTTTGTACAGTGAAAAGCCCTAAGCGCAATGATAACCCAGTGTCAGGGACACTTCTGGTGCCCAGATTGTAGCTCTAAATACTGTTTCCAAACAAAAAGGAATCAGGACTCCGTGGAGCAGTAGCTGGTTTCAGATCTGGGGCAGGAAATCCCCAATATAAACATGGGTATCTTGTCATGCCAGAAAGTAAGGAAGTCATCAAGGAATACTGTGTTAATTTCAAAAGGAGGTAACTTAAGGGGCTCCCACTGACCAAAGACTGCATGATACATACATCAAAATTAATAATTACTACAGTGAATTAAAACATACCAGATAATATATAAAATTTCATGCGTTCATAGTGATATTCAACCACCCAATTGTATTACTACCAAAAAATGTCATTTTCTGAGTAAATTTAGAATCCAGCACTTCCAGATAAATAAATGATAGAAACCTAGTGAATAAATAACCCAGTTTTAACGTACAAAGAATTTTGAAGAGAACTAAGGGAAAAAATTTTTTAATGAAACCTAGACAATACAACATAGGCAAGCATGATGTTTGAATTTTGTCTCCTTTTTAATAGCTAGGAAATGTAAGTTGTCAGAGAATGTTATTTGACAGTGGAAGCCCTTACAACCCATACCTCTCACAAACTCATAAATATATTTGAAAAATACATCACCATTATTCCTTTCTTTCTCATTGCCATGCCTGTGTCATTATGGAATTTGATAGTATGTCCTCCACAGTGTAGGCTCTGCAAAAGACCATTCCATAACTTGAGCAATTTCAAAAAATTTTGAGTATTGCCAGTGCTGTTGAAATAACGCAGCTGACAACTTGAGATTATTTATTTAAATTTATTATTTTAGTTATATTCTTAACATATCACATCTTCCTAAGCAAAGACTTGTCACTGAATATATTTAATTAAAACTATCCTCAGATTGCATTAATTCAGACAAGGTTCACCTAGGCCAGAGTGCAGTGTTGAGATCATAGATCACTGCAGCCTCCAATGCCACGGCTCAAGCGATCTTTGCATCTCAGCCTCCCGAGTACCTGAAACTACAGGCACATACTACTATGCCTAGCTAATTCTTTTTATTTTTATTTTTTGTGAAGATAGGGTCTCACTCTGTTGCCGGGCTGCTCATTTATTTATTTTTCCAAAGAGACATGGTCTTGCTCTATTGCCCAGGCTGCAGTACAGTGGTGTGATCCTAGCTCATTCCTAGGCTGGTCTTGAACTTCTGGCCTCAAGTGATCCTCTCACCTTGGCCTTCTGAGTCTTTGGGATTATAGGCATGAGCCATTGTGCCCAGCCTTGTAGACTTTCTTTAACTATAACATTTTAATAAATCTCACTCTTCAGTGTGAGACTATTTTGACTACCTCTAACCTCTATAGTATACTACCTCTCAGAAGACTGTTATCAGCCCAAAGGTATAAAAGTAGTATGTAGCATTTTTAAGAAAGAGACTCCTGTAAGAAAACTTTTCTTGAGTAATTACTTATTTAAAAAGATAGTTGCTCAAAACTATGTAAATTCAAATCTATACAGCTATACTTGAATAATCTTACATTGTTGTCACATGTGCTTTACAAAGAATTGTGAAATTTTTGTGTACTACCTCATATGCCAGTATTTAACCTTGAAAACTTAATTTTTTATAGTTTCCTTTATGACAGTCCTATTATATAGTCTACATGAATGACAATTCTTTATCACTTACATTTATTTTATGTAAGAATTAATTTTTCAAGAGATAATTAGCTGCTGTCATTTAGTAATTTAAAAATTGATATGCTTTTTTTTAAAATTTGTTCTTCTATATGTAAATAGATTATTATGACATTAGCAGAGGATTTGCTGTGTTCTGCTGCTCAAAACAGTCGCCTTTCAGCTCAGCGCACACAAGCTGGATGGTTGCTGATTGCTGCTCTGATGACATTAGGTAACAGTCTGTAAAAAGTTTACATACTTTGAAATACTTTGTGTTTTCTGAGTGAAAAAATTCTTACATGTGATTTGATGAGACTAACTTTTAATATGTACCGGAATTTAAATAGCCACATAAACATTTTTCTTCTAGTAGCCACCTTAAAAAGCCATTTACTTTCTTCATTGCTTAAAACCTTTTGAGATCTCTTTTGATTTTTTTCTTCCAGACTAGATTATAAGCCTCAAGTAGGATAAGCCGATTTACCAGTCATCTTTCAGGCTTAACTCTGAACAACTGTGGCTTTTTCAAAAATCATTGACATCCATCTTCAGAAAAAAAATTTTCCACAATATAGGTAAAAGAACATATCCATAGCCTGGGAATTCAGTTCTATAATTGTTTGAGGATTCATAACAGCCAATAAGGTTCCTACATTGAAGGGGATGGGTTTCACTCAAATTATATTTATTAAGAATCAAGGCTGGGAGCAGTGGCTGACACCTGTAATCCCAGCACTTTGGGTGGTCTAGGAGGGTGGATCACGAGGTCAGGAGTCTAGACCATCCTGGCTAACATGATGATACCATGTCTCTACTAAAAATACAAAATATTAGCCGGGCATGGTGTCAGGTGCCTGTAGTCCTAGCTACTCAGGAGGCTGAGACAGGAGAATCACTTGAACTCGGGAGGCAGAGGTTGCAGGGAGCTGAGATCACACCACTGCACTCCAGCCTGGGGGACAGAGTGAGACTGTCTCAAAAAAAATGAGTAATTGTTTTATGGTCATGACTATTTATATCCTGTAAATTTAAAACTTGATTTTATTTTTGAGACAGAGTCTTACTCTGTCACCCAAGCTGGAGTGCAGTGGCATGATCATGGCTCACTGCATCCTCAACCTCCTGGGTCCAAGTTATCTCCTCACTAAGCCTCCCCAAGTAGCTGGGACCACAAGCATGCAACATCATGCCTGGCTAATTTAAAAACTTTTTTTGTAGAGATGGCGTCTCACTGTGTTGTCCTGGCTGGTCTTGAACTCCTGGGCTCAGGCAGTCTTTCCACCTTAGCTTCCCAAAGTGTTAGGATTATAAGCGTGAGCCACTGAAACTTTATTTTTTTACCCAGTCTTATGGTGCTAATGAAACTTAATTTTATTGCTTTATCACAGCTATATTTTAAGTTTCTACTGTCATGTAAGTTACAGCTCAGATATAAAACAACTGGCTGAGGCCAGGCACAGCGGCTCATGCTAGTAATCCCAGCACTTTGGGAGGCTGAGGTGGGTGGATCACTTGAAGTCAGGAGTTCAAGATCAGCCTGGCCAACAAGGTGAAACCCTTTCTCTACTAAAATACAAAAACTAGCCGAGCGTGGTGGTGCACACCTGTAGTTCTAACTACTTTGGAGGCTGAGGGAGGAGAATTGCATGAACCCAGGAGGTGGAGGTTGCGGTAAACTGAGGTTGCACCACTGCACTCCAGCTTGGGCAACATAGCAAGACACCCCCTCAAGAAGAAAAAAATAGTCCAGGTGCAGTGGCTCACGCCTATAATCCTAGCACTTTGGGAGGCCTAGGCATGCAGATCATCTGACGTCAGGAGTTCAAGACCAGGCTGGCCAACACGGTAAAACCTCGCCTGTACTAAAAAAAATGCAAAAGTTAGCTGGGTGTGGTGGCACGTGCCTGTAGTCCCAACTACATGGAAGGCTGAGGTAGGAGAATTGCTTGAACCCAGGAGGTGGAGGTTGCAGTGTGGTAAGATCATACCACTGCACTCCAGCCTGGGTGACAGAGTGAGACTCCATCTCAAAAAATAAAAATAAAAATAATGAAATAGAGCAATTGGCTGGATTTGGCCAGTAAATCATTTTGACACCTATAAATTTGAACTAAAGGAGCTTAAATTAGAATAAACAATCATAAATGAAGAACTACTTTAAGTAGTGTTCTTAAGATGATTAAAGAGATTTATTGGACTACATCAGGTTTAGCCTCAAGGAGCCAAATTTGGCTTGCCACCAAAATTACTATTCAGCCTATGAGCTGAGAACAGTTTTTATATTTATTGATGGTTGGGAAAAAAAGATGTTTTGTGATATGTGAGAATCATGTGAAAGTCACATTTCAGCATTTATGGTTTTATTGCATACAACCACATTTACTTGTAGGTGGATTGTGTGACCTTTAGGTGCTACAGTGGTAGAGTTGAGTAATTGCAACAGGAAGTACATGGCTCTCAGAGGCTCAAATGTTTACTGTCTCCCCCCTTTACAGAAAGTATTTGTTAGCCCAAAGCAAAATCATTTCACAGCGTTCTGGAAATAATGTAGTTAAGCTTTTATTTTCTTATTGCTGGGTGTTGCTGCCTGCCGTATTGATGTTCTTGGTGAATTAAGGAGGAAATCTACTTAATAAGCGCTATTTTGACAAACAAGATTTAAAACAAGGTAATTGTGTTGGAGGAAGACAACAACAGGTCCTTTCTCCTGTACATCATATTTTACTTCATAGTCGTCGTACAAAGAGGTATTAAAAGTTTTAATTAAGGTTTTATTTAATTATTGCATTTTCTTGGGTTTTATTCATTTTTCTTAACTATTCTTTCCCTTTATTATCTACTTTTATTCTTATTTATTTATTTATTTATTGAGACAGGGTCTCACTTTGTCACCAGGCTGGAGTCCAGTGGTACAATCGTGACTCACTGCAGCCTCAACCTCCCCAGGCTCACATGATCCACCTGCCTCAGCCTCTTGAATAGCTGAGACCATATGTACCACCACACCTGGATAACTTTTTGTAGAGATGGGGGTTTTGCCATCTTGCCCAGGTTGGTCTTGAACACCTGGACTCGAGCGATCCGCCTGCTTTGACCTCCCAAAGTGCTGGGACTATAGGAATGAGTCACTGCAGCCGGGCTATTATCAATTTTTAGAATGGGTTAGTATCATTAGCAGCTTTCAAGGGGACAGGAAATGTACAATATAAAAAGAATACAGGAAATGTACAATATAAAAAGAATACTATTCCTCAATAGCCATCCAGTGAGGTTTTTGTTTTTAGGTATCATTATGAACTCATGGAATTTTATATATTTATGTTTTAATCATTTGCGATAATTATTCCTTTCCTCAAATTGTCTTATCTTTGGTCATTGGGAGTTGCTTCAATTTGGTTCATTTGCTCTTTTAACATGAACCTAGTATTCTTTGAGAATGTCTTTTTGCGTGTAAAATGTCCCAGGTTTTATATTGTACATTTTCTGTCCTAGGCTTGCCATTAGCCATTTCTCCAAAGAGCCTTGATTCCTTTTGTGGGAAAAGGTGTTTTTTTTGTTTTTGTTTTTTGTTTTTTTAAAGCAACAGTGTCTCAGCATATTAGCCATACTGGAGTACAGTGACAGTATTATAGCTCACTGCAGCCTTGAATGACAGGCTCAAGCAGTCCTCCTGCCTCAGATTCCTAAATAGCCATGACTATAGGTTTGTACCACAACATCCAGCTAATTTTTTTTTGAGATGGAGTTTTGCTCTTGTTACCCAGGCTGGAGTGCAGTGGCGCGATCTCAACTAACAGCAACCTCCGCCTCCTGGCTTCAAGCAATTCTCCTGCCTCAGCCTCCTGAGTAGCTGGGACTACAGGCGTGCACCACCATGCCCAGCTAATTTTTTTATTTTTAGTAGAGACAAGGTTTCACCATGTTGACCAGGATGGTCTCCATCTCTTGACCTAGTGATATACCCGCCTCGGCCTCCCAAAGTGCTGGGATTATAGGCGTGAGCCACCGCGCCCGGCCTATCCAGCTAATTTTTAAATTTTTTTTGTAGAGATGGAATCTTGCTGTTTCCCCAGCTGATCTTGAACTCCAGGGCTCAAGCTCCTGCCTTGCCCTTCCAAAGTGTTTGGATTACAGGCATGGGTCACAGTGCCCAGCTGGGAATGATTTTTCGTTAGCAATCTTAGTGCTCTGTTAATTTTGGCTTGGCATTTCAAACACATCTTCTCTGTTTTTATCATTCCCTTTACCATTTATAATTTTCTTTTTTAAGTCTTTTTTTTTTTTTGAGACGGAGTTTCGCTCTTGTTACCCAGGCTGGAGAGCAATGGCGCGATCTCGGCTCACCGCAACCTGCGCCTCCTGGGTTCAAGCAATTCTGCCTCAACCTCCTGAGTAGCTGGGATTACAGGCACGTGCCACCATGCCCAGCTAATTTTTTGTATTTTTAGTAGAGACGGGGTTTCACCATGTTGACCAGGATGGTCTCAGTCTCTCGACCTCGTGATCCACCCGCCTCGGCCTCCCAAAGTGCTGGGATTACAGGCTTGAGCCACCGCGCCCGGCTATAATTTTTTTTACTATTTTACTCTGAACTAATGTAAACACAAGTAAACCACATTCCTTGAATATGAACTACAAACTTAAGCCTTTTTTGATACACTTCCCAGTTTATCTGATGCCATATAAAAAAACTTGGATTTATCTACAGATTCCTTCATATCTTGTCTCTCTTTGGATGGTTCATAAAGTGTGTTTGTATGTTGTGTTTGCTAGATACATCATAATATTTATTTATTTATTTAAAGAAAGAATCTTGCTCTGTCTGTTGCCCTGGCTACAGTACACTGGGCACAATCAGACTGTAGCTTGCTGCAGCTTTGATATCTTGGGCTCAAATGATCCTCCTACCTCAGCCTCCCAAACAGGCATGTGCTGCCACACCCAGATAACTTTTTACTTTTTTATAGATGGGATTTTGATCTGTTGACCTGGCTGGTCCCAAATGCCTAGCCTCAAGCAATCCTGCAGCCTCAGCCTCTCAAAGTTCTGGGATTACAGCCATGAGCCACCATGCTCAGCTCTAAGTGCTGTTCTGTGTATAAACTCAATACGCCTCAGAAACTGTCCTTTGAATAAAATACTGTTAGTCTCCCATTTATGGATGAGGAAATTGAGGCACAAAAAGGTTAATTAACTCATCCAGGTTTATTCAACTAATAAGTGGATGGAGCCAGGATATTAACCTCGGCAGTCTCCCTCCAAAGCCAAATGCAGTTCTGAGCTATGGGTTTGGAATGGAAGAAAGACATATATATAGTCAGTGGAATGTGGGAGTAAGAAGTAGAGAGTGCTTTTTGGAGAAGTTTAAGGTAACCTCAGAAATTTAAAAGAAAAGTTACTTGGGGAGAAAAGCTATGGGTTTGGTTTTTATATATCTTATATATCTTAGTTTTTTAAAAATTGATAATGTTATCATTGAACATTGTTTTGTATTATTACTGGATTTGTGTCATGATACTTTCAATTCATAAGTGTTGCTCTGAAATCTTTTTTTCACAAAAAGTATTCTGTTCAGATATTTCATATCTGATTTTTGACCTGGAACAAGTTGCTGTTAGAATTAGCACTATTCTGAAGATCAGGAATACAATAGGCCAGGTGCAGTGGCTCACATCTGTAATTCCAGCACTTTGTGAGGCTGAAGTGGGTGGATTGCTTGAGCCCAGGAGCTCAGACCTGCCTGGGCAACATGACAAGATCTCATCTCTAAAAAGAAAATACAAAAATTAGCTGGGCGTGATGGCACATACCTGTAGTCCCAACTATTCAGGAGACTGAAATAGAAGGATCACTAGTGAGATGTGATCATACAACTGTACTTCTTAACTCCAGCTTGGGGGACAGAGCAAGACCCTGTCTCAAAAAGGATGCAATGTTGTTTGTTACTATAACAGTTGTACTTTGCATTATGTGGTCCATTACAGCTTTTCAGAGTACTTTGAAGTGCATTCTATCATTTAGATCTGACAAGCCCTTAAAGACAAGCATTACAGGGGGTTTTAGCTTCATTTTATTTGCAGATGAAACTGAGTCTCAAAGGGGACATAGTAGTGCAAGAGCTGACACTAGAGCCCAGGCTGTACCATTAGTTTGTTGTTTTTCCTCTCTATGCTCCAGCACCTTCAGATAGTAATTCATTTAGTAATATATTAATTTGGAACCCAAAGATGAGAAAGGGGACAAAATATTGCAATAATGAATTAAAATGTTTAGGGAGAAGTTCCTGCTTAATTATATAATTTTATAAGAGTGACAACTTTAGGTTCTCTTACAAGTGACAAGTTAAATAAATTACAGGTCCTGCAGTTGTTAGCCATCACCTTGCTCGAGTTCTGCTGCTGTGGAAGTGTGTCTTTCCAGCATCTCCTAAAGATCTAGAAACAGAAAAGAGCCGAGGAGATTCATTTACGTGGCAGATAACCCTGGAAGGACGAGCTGGTGCGCTGTGTGGTAGGTTGGATTTAGTCTTTTCTCTCCCTTTCCTTTGGTTTTGTGCCCACCCGTGGTCCTTAACATATACTTGTATGTTTTATTTACCGTAGGAAGCAGGGATATGCTGCTAATGATTTTTTTTATAACTGAACAAAAAATTTATAATTGATTAGTTGGTAATGATAACTGGTGTATGATATAATAAACCAGATTTGAGAGTTCTTAAGATACATGGTTTATTAGGTGCATTCCAGTTAAAAACTATCAACATTGTTTTGTCTTAGATAAATATTCATTCCTCTTTTCAGAAATACTAAGATTTGGTTTAATTACCATTGATTAAGCATGGTTTCCATTTAGTCTATACAGTTGACCCTTGAACAGCATGGAGGTTAGGGATACCAGTCTCCCTCGAAGTCAAAAATCTGTGTCCAACTTTTAACTCACCCAAAGCATATCTGATATCCTACTGTTGACCAGAAGCCTTGCTGATAACATAGTCAGTTACCACTTTTTTTTTTTTTTTCTTTTTGAGACAGGGTCTCACTGTTACCCAGGCTAGAATACATTGGGGTGAACACAGCTCACTTCAGCCTTGGCCTGCTGGGCTCAAGTGATCCTCTTACCTCAGCCTCCCAAGTAGCTGAGACCATAGGTGCATGCCACCATGGCCAGCTCATTTTTAGGTTTTCTGCAGAGATAGAGTCTCACCATGCTGCCCAGGCTGATCCAAACCCCTGACCTCAAGCAGTCCTCCCACCTCAGCCTCCCAGAGTGTTGGGATTACAAGCATGAGTCAACACACCTGGCCCCACATATTTTATATGTTGTATATATTATATACTGTATTCTTAGAATAAGGTAGAGGAAAAAAATGTTATTAAGAAAATCTTAAGGAAGAGAAAATACATTTACTCTTCATTACATGGAAATAGATCATCATAAAGGTCTTCATCCTCATTGTTTTTATGTTGAGAAGGCAGAGGAGGGGTTGGTCTTCTTCTCTCATTGGGGGCAGATTCAGAAGAGGTGGAGCAGGTGGAAGGGGAGGCTGGAGAGGTAAGCACACTTGGTGTGGTGTCTACTGAAAAAAATCGACGTATAAAAGGACCCACAAAGTTCACATTTGTGTTGTTCAAGGGTCATCTGTATGTGAAAGTTGTACCTTCTACAATATATAGACTGTTAAAAGTGATGTCTCACCATGAAGGGTGAGATCCTTGGATAGACATGGAAGCATTGATTTTTATTTGGTTTATTCATGGGATTTTTACTCTTAATGAAAAACCACTTTTGAAATTGATCTTGGCCAGGCTCAGTGGCTCACGACTAATCCCATCATTTTTGGAGCCAAGGTGGGTGGCTTCAGGAGTTCAGGAGTTCAAGACCAGCCTGGACAACATGGTGAAATCCTCTCTACGAAAATACAAAAATTAGCCCAGCATGGGGGTACATGGCTGTAGTCTGGGGTGGGAGAATCACCTGAGCCTAGGAGGCTATGGTGAGTTGTGATTGCACCACTGCATTCCAACCTGAGATTCTGTCTCAAAGGGGGAGGGGGAATAGAAGAATTGATCAATCTGACTTTTTTTAGATGGAGTTTCACTATTGTTGCCAGCTGGAGTGCAATCACACGATCTCCTCTCACTGCAACCTGCACCTTCCAGGTTCAAGCAGTTCTCCTGCCTCAGCCTTCCGAGTAGCCAGGATTATAGGCATGCGCCACTACACCTGGCTAAATTTTGTATTTTTAGTAGAGACAGTGTTCTCCATGTTGGTCAGGCTGGTCTCCCAACACTTGACCTCAGGTGATCCGCCTGCCTCAACCTCCCAAAGTGCTGGGATTACAGGCATGAGCCACCGTGCCTGGCCCAGTCTGATTTTAAGGTACTCATCTTATTCTACATAGAAAGTAATTTATTATAGAAGGTTATTTATTTCAGGCTGGGTGCAGTGGCTCACTCCTGTAATCCTAGCACTTTGGGAGGATGAGGCAGACAGATCAGTCACATGAGGCTAGGAGTTTGAGAGTAAGCCTGGCCAACATGGTGAAACCCCCCTCTCTTATAAAAATACAAAAATTAGCTGGGTGTAGTGGCACACGTTATTTGTTTCAGATAACATTTGTAAAAACCTCACATTGAAAGTCAGTGTGATTCCTTGGAACTTGTAGAGCTGAGAGTCTACGCAGTTTTTTTTTTTTTTTCTTCTGAGCTTGAAGGCTGAGTAAAACCCAAGGACAGCAACATTTTGCGAATACGGTTATTGCTCAGTCTTAGTAATCCTAGGGAGTTTTTAAAAATTTTTTAACTATGATTTAGGAGTAGAAGGCACTATATTCCTTTTTATACTAGAGTTTCAAGTTTTTTATTTTAGCACATTGCTTTGTTACTCTAATAACAATGCTAATGTTGTACCATAATCAAATGTGTCTTTCATGGTTGATTACAGTATGCCCAAGTAAAAGTCTGTTTTCTTTTTCAGCTATCAAGAGCTTTGTTTCCCACTGTGGTGATCTCCTTACTGAGGAAGTAATTCAGCGTCTTCTTCCACCACTTCCTTGTGCTGTGGATTTGCTAACTCAGTAAGGATCAACTATTTAGATTTGATAAAATTTTCTAAGAGAAATTAGTTATCCTCTGATTCTGTAATATTCCTTAAGTACATTAATAAGGCAAATTTCTATAGTTGGTGAATTATTTTGTAGAGGAAGGTAATCAGTTAGTTATATGATTTGTGTTTTTTTTTTAGGCTAGGATCTTGAAAGAAAAATACATATTAAAAGGGAAGGAAATTTTTGGGGGAATAATATACCTTCCATACAGGCAAATTTAACAAGAAATTAAATATTAAGCCTCTTAACCTTTTCAGGTATGCATTTTATTAGTTTGTTAGTGCATTTTGTGTTCGTGAGAACCAGATACTTGTTAACAGTTTCAGTTTTTTGTTTATATTTTTTATAACTTTGAGTTATACATATATGATTAAAACATAGGGAAAAGCCAATATATAATGTGATCACTTGTAATTTCCAAATTACTAAAACATGCAGAAAGTTCTTTGCAAAAAGCATCTAATGATTAAACTTTATATATACAGAAAAATAAATTTAAGATATGGCTTATAAAGTATAGTAATAAAATGTACACTTGTTAATCCAACACAGCCTGAGCATAGGTTTGTGAATGTTTCTTCCAAAGGAGCAGACAGTAAATATTTTAGGATTTACAGGCTATGAAGTCTATGTCGCAACTATTCAACTCTCTTTGTAGCTCAAAAGCAGTCATAGATAATATTATGGTAAATGAATGAATGACGAATGTGGCTGTGTTCCAATAAAACTTTTTTTTACAAAAACAGGCAGTGCGTCATAATTTGGCTACCACTGGACTAGAGCATTAATGATACTATTGAAGGTATCTATGTGCCCCTCTTCAGCACCATTCTTTCTGCCTTCCTTTAGAAGCAACCACTAATCTGAGTTTTATAGTTGTCATTTCCTTGAATTTTAAAAAAGTGTATCACATTTTTGTTTCTTAAAATAGTATGTTGTTTAGGTTTGCTTGGTTTTGGTCAGGCAAAAATTATCGTCCTGTTTCTGGTACTTGCTTTTGTTATTCAGCATTATGTTTCTAAGTTTTACCTACGTTTAAGTTCATTCATTTTGGTTGCTGTATAATATTTAATTGTGTGCATATACAACAACATACTGATTCTCTTGTCCATTAGCTTCTGGGTTGTTTCTAGTTTTCTGCTTTAAAGCTAATGCTCTGACCATTCTTACTCAAGTGTTTAGGCCTCTAGGGTATATACCTAGTAGTGAAATTGCTATGCTAAAATGTGTTTCTATGTTCATCTTCAAAAAATTATGCCAAATTATTTTTCAGCGTTCTGTATTTCTGACAATAGTGTAAGTACCCTTTGATCCACTTTTTCACCCACACTTACTCAAATATCAATTCTACCCCATCCAATAGATATAAAATGGTATCTCATGGTTTTAATTGTATATCGGTTTCCTGACAGTTTAAGTATAATTTTATATATTTGTTTTTTTCTCAGTATTCCCCCTCCTCTTCCTATGAAATGCCTGTTCATTCATACTGTTAACCTATTTTTCTTTTAGGTTGTTTTTTTGTTGCTGATTTATAAGAACTTTTTGCTTTTGTTTTTGTGTTTTTTGTTTTTAGAGTATTACTCTGTTGCCCAGGCTAGAGTGCAGTGACATGATCTTGCCACCTCCGCCTCTAGAGTTCAAGCGATTCTCCTGCCTCAGCCTCCTGAGTAGCTGGTATTATAGGCATGTACCACCATGCCCAGCTATGTTTTGTATTTTTAGTAGAGATGAGGTTTCACCATGTTGACCAGGCTGGTCTCAAACTCCTGACCTCAGTTGATCCACCCACCTTGGCCTCCCAAAGTGCTGGGATTACATGTGTGAGCCATTGTGCCCAGCCAGGTTATTTTTTTGTTTGTTTTTTTGAGACAGAGTCTTGCTCTGTTGCCCGTACTGTAGTGCATTGGTGTGACCTCCACTCACTCCACCCTCCACCTCCTGGGTATAAATGATTCTCCAGCCTTGGTCTCCTGAGTAACAGATTGCAGGCATGCACCACCATGTCTGGCTAATTTTTGTATTTCTAGTAGAGACAGGATTTTGCCATGTTGACCACACTGGTTTTCGACTTCTGGCCTCAAGTGATCTGCCCACCTCAGCCTCCTAAAGTGCCGGGATTATAGGCATGAGCCATCACTCTCAGCTTCTTTTGTTAAAAAATTCTTCCTGGCTCGGGCAGGGGGTTCTTGCCTGTAATCCTAGTGCTTTGGGAGGCCAAGGTGGGAGGATTGCTTGAGGCCAGAAGTTCAAGACCAGCCTGAGCAACGTAGGAAGGTCTCACCTCGACCAAAACAAAAGAAAAGCCAGACATAGTGATGTTTACTAGTAGTCCCAGCTACTCAGGAGGCTGAGGCGGAAATGATTGCTCGAGCACTGTAATTCAAGGCTGTAGTCATGATTGCGCCACTGCTCTCCAGCCTGGATGACAGAGCAAGACTCCAGTTAAAAAGAAAAAAAAAGCAGTATTACTGCAAAGTTTTATTTTCTTATATTTCTCTCTGAAATGTTTGACAGTTTGTCTTTCATATTTAAGTAATCTGAAACTGATTTTTCTATTTGGAGTGAGCTAGGAATCTTAGTCCATTTGTGCTGCTATGTTGCTATCACAAAATACCTGGATAATTCATTAAAAAACAGACACTTATTTATAACAGTTCTGGAGGCAGGAGTCCAAGATCAAGACACCAGCAGATTTTGTGTCTGGTTAGAGAGCCTGCTGTTTACCTCCAAGATGGCACCTTATTGCTGCATTCTCTAGAGGGGAGGAACTCTGTCTTCTTCACATGGCAAAGGGATGGAAGAGCAAAAAAGGGTTAAACTCCCTCCATGAGGCCCTATTATGACATTAATCCATTTGTGAGTACTTTGCCTTCATGACCTGAACATCTGCCTAAAGGCCCTACCTCCCACCCGTGTACTGCATTGGGGATTAAGTTTCTAGTACATGAATTTTGGAGGACACATTCAGACCATAGCAGGATTCTATTTCGTTTTCTTTTTAAATGTGGATAACAGTTGTCCCATACTTTTCTGAAAAAAATCCGTACTTCCTTCAATGATTGCCATTCACTCCTGTCATGTATTATATTCTCATTGATACAAGATCTGTGTTTGTGCCCTCTATTGATGTGTTTATTTATATGCCAACAAGTTATCTTTATAATAAATTTTACATGTTAGATTGAGCCTTTTGACCTTATTCCTCTTTTGACATATTTTGGCCCTTCATGCACTTTTGATCTTCTATTGAAATTTTATTTGGGGCCGGATGAGGTGGCTCAGGCTGTAATGCCAGCATTGTGGGAGGCTGAGGCAGGCAGATCATTTGAGGTCAGGAGTTCAAGACCAACCTGGCCAACATGGTGAGACCCCCATCTGTACTAAAACAAAATATAAATACAAAAATTAGCTGAGTGTTGTGGCACACACCTGTAATCCCAGCTACTTAGGAGGCCAAGGCAGGAGAATCACTTGAACTTAGGAGAAAGAGGCTGCAGTGAGCCAAGATCATGCCACTGCGCTCTAGCTTGGGCGACAGAGTGAGACTCCATCTCAAAAAAATAAATAAATAAAAGAAATTTTACTTGAGATTGCATTGAATCTCTGGATAAATTTGAAGATAATTCATAGTTTTACAACACCCATGAACATGATACCTCTTTACTATTATTGAGGTGTTTTACAAAGTTGAATTTTTTTTAAGTAGGTATATAGTGTGTGTAATTTGTTTATTAATGCTGTATAACAATATATTTTTATCCAACCACCTTGCTGAATTTTCTCATGTTAAACATTTATTTGTAGATTCATCTGAATTTTTCCTTTTACAATATTGTTTCTCTGTTCTTATGTGCTAACTATATTAGATAACTGCCATTTAAAACTAAATTAGAAATGGTTAGATAAAGGGAATGCTTTTCATGTTTTACTGATAAGAATGATATTTCCTCCAGCTTTTTTAGTAGATACTCCTATCAGATTAAGAGGGTAACCTCCTATTCCGAGTTTGATTTGGTGAAAGTTTCTTAAAATGAATGGGTTTTACACCCCATCATGGGTGTAAGTCTAGTCTCAGATCCTTGTGTTGGTACTGATACTAGTGTTGGTATTGATAAAGGGGCTGGTTGGCCCTACCCCAATAGAAAATCTCTTTCTATAAGTCTAACAATACAAATTATCTTTATCCTGATAAAAGACTTATTGTACTTACCTAAGTAAGTAGCAGAAAGGCCCTGCTGGGACTATAATCTGCCCTCCTAATGAAAGCAGAAACCCATAAAAATGCTTTTCTAAATTCTTATGTTTTATTCATCTTTTTTAAAAAAAAATACAGAATTCTCTGAACTAAATTTTATTATATTTAAAATAAGTGAATGTTGCAGGATCTTTAGAAACATAATTTCCTAACATCTTGTGAATATGATTGAAAGATTTTTTATATGTTAGCTATTTATTTCTGATCTGACCTTAGAGAAATAAAAAAATGCCATGGATTTATTCTTAACTTTGGTAACTAAAAAATTCTACTGAAATAAAGGTTTTTGTTTTTGTTTAGAGACACTGTTTCAGTGTGTTACCCACGATGGAGTGCAGTGGCACAGTCACAGAGTACAGTGGTACAGGATGGTACAGGATGGAGTTTGAGTCATTGTATCCTCAAACTCCTGTGCTTAAGTGATCATCTGGCCTCAGTCTCCCAAAATGTTGGAATTACAAGTGTGAGCCTCCATCACTTGTGACCTTACCCAGGTGTTATAATTATGTTTGCTGAATAGTATTTACCAAGCTGAAAGATACTAAATGGAACCAACATTTAAAAATAATGCAATGATAAGTCAATAGATAACTCTCCTTTCTTCTAGACACTAAAAATAACAAAGCATTAGTTTCTAGAAATTACAGTTGGCTAGGCATGGTGGCTCATGCCTGTAATCCCAGCACTTCAGGAGGCCGAAGCGGGCGGATTACTTGAGCCCAGGAGTTTCAGACCAGCCTGGGCAACATGGCAAAACCCCATCTCTACAAAAAATACAAAAATTAGGCAGACATGGTCTCCCACACCTGTGGTCCCAGCTACTTGGGAGACTGAGGTGGGAGGATCACTTGAGCCCAGGAGGTTGAGGCTGCAGTGAGCTGAGATCACACCAGTACACTCCAGCCTGCGTGACAGAGCAAGACCCCATCTCAACCACACCAAAAAATGACTTAACATCGCCAGAATTTATTAGAGAACCTGGGAACCTCATGCCATAGCAGTTAAGCAAATTTATTTCAGTGACATAATAAAAGTAATTTCATTGAATTTCTGTATTGCTAAGGATGAAACCCATGCTCTAGTTGATTATATACCTTGTTAAGAGTAGTAGTCTTAGCAAATGTTCGTTAAATGAATGAGCATTGGTAAAGTGATGTCTTAGCACCAATAGGAAAGGTGAACAGAAGATAAAGAAGAGTACATGAAAATGAAAGGAGAGAGTGAAGAAAGATCCTTAGAAATTTTGTGGCCAGGTATGGTGGCTTGGGCCTGTAATCCTAGCACTTTGGGAGACTGAGGTGTAAGGATTGCTTGTGCCCAGGAGTTTGACAGCAGCCTGGGCAACATGGCAAAACCTGTCTCTACCAAAAATGTAAAAAAAATTAGCCAGGCATGGTGGTCCATGCCTGTAGTTCTAAGCTACTCAGGAATCCAAGGTGGGAGGCTGGTTTGAACCCAGAAGACAGAGGTTGCAGTGAGCCAGGATCATGCCATTGTAGCTGATTCTGGGCTACAGAGCTAGACCCTGTCTCAAAAAAGAAAAATCAAGCAGCACTAATGTTTGTTAATAAGATATATAAGTTATATGTTAAGATGTTAAGCTGTCAGTTTTTGTATATTGTTATATAACTTAACCGCTTAAAATAAAAATATACTTTTTCTTTTATTTTAAGGCTTTCTTCAATACTAAAAACATACGGAAGTCCTTTGAAAACACCATCAGTGGTTTATAGACAAAGACTTTATGAACTGTTGATTTTATTGCCTCCTGAGACCTATGAAGGTATGTGCCTTAGACCAAAAGGTTTTGTTGTTTTTGGCTAGTATAGTTCCTGGAAAGTTATTGTTACTCATTAAGTACTCAAATGAATTATAATGGCAGTTATTTAGTGCCTTGTTTCTAGAAGATTTAGGAAATTCAGTTCTAATCCAGGTGTTCACCATTTTATGGTAAATAAATACATTTGGGGTTTTGTTTTGTTTCTGTTTTAATTTTTTTTGAGACAGGGTCTCACTATTTCACCCAGGCTGGTGTGCAGTGGTAAGCAATCATGGCTCACTTCATCCTTGACCTTGGGCTCAAGTGACCTTCCTGCCTCAGCCTCCTGGGTAGCTGAGACTGTAGGCACACCACTACACCCAGCTAATTTTTTCTATATTTGGAAGAGATGGGGTTTTGCCATGTTGCCCAAGCTGGTCTCAAACTCCTGGGCTCAAGCAATTCTCCCATCTTGGCCTCCCAAAGTGCTGGAATTGCAGGTGTGAGCTATTGCGCCCAGCCTAAAATATGTTTTTTTTTAAAAAGCCAGCTTCTTAAGGCCAGGCAGTATACTAGAAATTTTATCTATCATATCTTGTTTATCCTAGGATGATATAGTGAGGTAGTTAACATTTTTCCTATTTGACAGATAACGGTTTAGGTTACAAAACCCAACTCAAGAACACATACCTGGTAAAGAGTAGAGTCAAGATTAAAACATAAGTTTGCCTCATGCTGTGCTGTCATCTTTTCTAAGTAACCTGTTTAGAGACTTAATAGTCTGATATGTCTATCTTATTCTGTGCCATCTATCAATAAAAAAATTACTTGTTAGATATCTAATAAAAAGCTGAGAGATAATTTCTGTGTTCCACAGCTCAGATAACTGTTAGGTTGTGACAAAAGCCATTTCCTTCAGAATTTTATAGTAGTACCTTTAAATTTATTTTCAGACTAAAATAAACTTTTTTTTTGAGACAGTCTTGTTTGTTGCCCAGGCCTTGAGCACAGTGGCGTGATCTCAGCTCACAGCAACCTCTGCCTCCCAGATTCAGGTGATTCTCCTGCCCCAGCTTCCCAAGTAGCTGGGACTACAGATACGCACTACCACGCCTGGCTAATTTGTGTTTTTAATAGAGATGGGGTTTCATGATGTTGGCCAGGCTGGTCTCAAACTTTTGACCTCACATGATCCACCCTCCTCAGCTTCCCAAAGTGCTGGGATTACAGGTGTGAACTCCTGACCTCAGGTGATCTGCCGCCCTTGGCCTCCCTAAGTTCTGGGATTGCAGGCATGAGCTACTGTGCCTAGCCAAAAGGACTGCTGCTCAACTCTTCATTAAACATTTAGGAATACAAGAATCACTACTTAAAATCTACAGTGTATCTTCTGATAAGTTATAATGTAAGTCATATATATGTGTGTGTGTGTGTGTGTGTGTGTGTGTGTGTATGTATATATATGTGTATATATATGTGTGTGTGTGTGTGTGTGTGTGTGTGTGTATATATATATATATGTATATATATACGTATATATATATGTATATATATGGGGCCTCACTCTGTGATCCAGGCTGGAGTACAGTTGTACGATCATGGCTCACCACAGCCTTGACCTCCCAGGCTCAAGTGATCCTCCCACCTCAGCCTCCCAAGTAGCTGGGACTACAGGTATATGCCACCACTTCTGGCTAGTTTTTTGTTTTTGTTTTTTTGTCATTTTTGTAGTGACTAGGTCTTGCTATGCGGCCCAGGTTGTTCTCAAATTTCTGGGCATAAGTGATCCTTCTGCCTTGGCCTCTCTGAGTGTTGGGATTACAGGCATGAGCCACTGGGCACATCCTGATAATAATGTAAGTCTTACCCTTTAAAAAACTCGAATTGGAGGAAAAAGTCTTGAAGTCTTCAACTCTTTTTTTTAACTTGGATTTTCTCAGAATTGGAGTTTGGAAATGCAATCAGGAGTCCTAAAGGAATAATGAATATATGTGTGTGTGTCATATCAGTTTCAGAGACAAAATTAGGACTTACTATGAACTTCTGGAAAAAACGCTCTAGGCCAGGCACGGTGGCTCACACCTGTATTCCAGCACTTTCAGAGGCTGAGGCAGACGGATCATTTGAGATCAGGAGTTCGAGACTAGCCTAGCCAACATAGTGAAATCCTGTGTCTACTAAAACTACACAGAAAAAATTAGCTGGGCATGGTGGTGCATGCCTGTAGTCTAAGCTACTCAGGAGGCTGAGGCAGGAGAATCACTTGAACCTGGGAAGCAAAGGTTGCAGTAAGCTGAGATGAAGCCACTGCACTCCAGCTTGGGCTGCAGAGTGAGATTCCATCACAAAATAAAGTTCTGGTTTTTATCAGTCGCTCCAATGTATTGTCAAAGTCAGTTTCTAGGGCATTGTAAGAAATTGCTTTTGTCACCTGGAATGTATTTAAGAGTTGAAATAACTTTTCTTCGTGACTATACAGCAGATGTAGACTTAGAGTCTTAGAGTGACTTAGTTTTCCAAAGGATTGGAGTAAAAATTGAGTTCTTAGTTTTTATTTCCTGTCTTAGTTTTGGTATGGATTTCTTTTCAAGTATTTTAATATTCTTTACACTGAAAATAACTCATCAGCAAGTCAGTGATACATTTTTATGCAAAAGTTTATTTGCATTTCAAAATTATCTTAATTACCTTTAGATAACATTTTCCGGGGACAGTTAGGCAAGTAAACACTTTAACTGAGAAGCAGAGATTTTCTACTGTTTTCACACAGAGCTGCAGGAACAAACGTACCTTGTATATTGTACTACCAATAGAATTATTTTCCTAAGTGTCATATGCTGGTTGTTAAATGTAGACATTCCTTTGAGCAGCTCTCATTTGCTTCATTAAGACTTCACTGAAGCCGGGCGCGGTGGCTCAAGCCTGTAATCCCAGCACTTTGGGAGGCCGAGGCGGGTGGATCACGAGGTCAAGAGATCGAGACCATCTTGGTCAACATGGTGAAACCCCGTCTCTACTAAAAATACAAAAAATTAGCTGGGCATGGTGGCGCTTGCCTTTAGTCCCAGCTACTCGGGAGGCTGAGGCAGGAGAATTGCCTGAACCCAGGAGGTGGAGGTTGCAGTGAGCCGAGATCGCGCCATTGCACTCCAGCCTGGGTAACAAGAGCGAAACTCCGTCTCAAAAAAAAAAAGACTTCACTGATCCTGGTCTACTCTTCCTAATTCATATATGTAATCTCTCCCTAAATTTAATAGTGCTTTTGTTTTTATCTTTTATGAAACATAATAGTTCCTATGTTCATATTATACTTATATGTATGTATTGGTATCCCATAATGTATACCTTCTTGAAAGATTAAATATAATAAAAATTTTCATTATGGCTGAAAAAAATAAATATAATAAAAAATTTTTCTCTGTAGCGTATTAAACACAATTTAGATGAATTAATGATTCAGCATGGTGATTAAAAGCTCAAATTCTGATGGCCGGGTGCAGTAGCTCACGCCTGTAATCCCAGCACTTTGGGAGGCCGAGGCGGGCAGATCATGAGGTCGAGACCATCCTGGCCAACATGGTGAAACCTGGTCTCTACTAAAATTACAAAAATTAGCTGGGTGTGGTGGCACACACCTGTAGTCCCAGCTACTCAGGAGGCTGAGGCAGGATAATTGCTTGAACCCGGGAGGCAGATGTTGCAGTGAGCCGAGATCGCACCACTGCTCTCCAGCCTGGCACTTGGTGACTGAGCGAGACTCTGTCTCCAAAACAGCAACAACAACAACAATAACAAAGCTCAAATTCTGGAGCCTGATTAATTGGGTTTCAGTCTGGCAGCTTTGTAATCACTGTATGATCTCTGGCAAGTAATAAATTCTCTGTTCCTTTTTCCTTACCTGTAAAACAACATACTAACCTGACCTCTTACTGTGAGCGTTATACGTAAAGCTTTTAGGAAATTTCTGGACACATATTAAGTATTCAGTAAGCCAAGTGCTGTGTGTAATCTCAGCTATTGAGGAGGCTGAGACAGGAGGATCGCTTGAGGCTTGGAGTTAGAGATTAGCTTGGGCAATATTGTAAGGCCCCATCTCTTAAAAATATATATATATAAACTTCAATAAATATTTGTTGTTGGCTGGGCATGGTGGCTCAGCACTTTGGGATTCGAGGCGGGCAGATCAGTTGAGGTTAGGAATTGGAGACCAGCCTGACCAACGTGGAGAAACCCTGTCTCTACTAAAAATAGAAAATTAGCTGGGTATGGTGGCACATGCCTGTAATCCCAGCTACTCTGGAGGCTGAGGCAGGAGAATCACTTGAACCCGGCAGGCAGAGGTTGCGGTGAGCCGGTATCATACCCTTGCACTCTAGCCTGGCCATCAAGAGCAAAACACTGTCTCAAAAAATAAAAATAAATAAATAAATATTTGTTGTTACTACTGTTACTGCTGCTGATGTTACAGAAGGTGATGGCAAGTAAACCCTTCCTAACTCATCCTGCCACTTCTGATTGATGGATTATCACCCCAGTCCTCATTTCATCCTGATGCAATTGCCCAAAGAAGCACTTGGAATGGTATAAACAAATGCTTATACTATTAAATGAGTACTGCAGGATTTTTACTCATTCCTGCAGTACTTAAGTTACAAACTGGCAAAAGCCATTTAAGCTCTCTGGATAAAATGTTTTCATAATCCAACAGAATAGGATAAAACATCTTTGAGGTGATCATTGCAGTCAGTGTGATAAATGAATTAGCTTTTCAGTTTATTTGTTAGAGATAACCATATGTTGTCTCTAGTCTTATGGGAGAACACAATACCCATTTACGAACTAACCTGCACCCACCCTGCCCTCCCACCAAAAAGAAAAATGAGCCCCTTCTAGATCCAACTACCACTTTATATTTTTTTAAAAGTACAAATAGAACAAATTATACCAGGGGCATATAATCATAAAAATTCAGACTGTAGAAAATTGTACAAAACAAATAACCTTGTTTCTTCAAATAAATTACCCGTGGGGAGAAGGTATAGGGAAAATATTAAATTGAAAGAGACAAGATAAACTAGCTGCAATGTGTATACCTTATTTAGATCTAGATTCAAACATGGAAGCAAGCAAAAACAGGCATTTATGAGATAGTTGGAAATTTGAATGCTGAATGGGAATCTGATTTCACTGGTTTTTTTACAACATGAGATTATGATGGTAGGATTATGTTCAAAATAAAACATATTTCACTACAGTGATGTACAGTGAAATATTTATGGATGAGATGATGTGCTGCCTAGGGTTTTCTTAAAAATGTGGAGGAATGTGGGATCAGGAATGGGGATGTAGATCAAAGGATATTGTTCCAGCTGACAAAGATGAATAATGAGCGGCCGGGCGCGGTGACTCAAGCTTGTAATCCCAGCACTTTGGGAGGCCAAGGCGGGTGGATCACGGGGTCAGGAGATCGAGACCATCCTGGTCAACGTGGTGAAACCCCGTCTCTACTAAAAATACAAAAAAAAAAAAAATTAGCTGGGCATGGTGGCACCTGTCTGTGGTCCCAGCTGCTCGGGAGGCTGAGGCAGGAGAATTGCCTGAACCCAGGAGGCGGAGGTTGCAGTGAGCCGAGATCGCGCCATTGCACTCCAGCCTGTGTAACAAGCGAAACTCTGTCTCAAAGAAAAAAAGATGAATAATGAGCATATGCTGGAAGAGGTGGGGACAGGCATCTTAGTACTATTATATTTTCTATTTATGTTTGAAATTTTTCATAATAACATGTCTAAGTTTTTTCAGACTAATTCTTTCTTTCTTTCTTTTTTTTTTTTTTTTTTTTGAGACAGTGTCTCATTCTGTTGCCCAGGTTGGAGTGCAGTGCCTCAATCTTGGCAATCACCTCCACCTCCTAGGTTCAAGCAATTCTCCTGCCTCGACCTCCTGAGTAGCTGTGATTACAGGCACCTGCCACCATGCCCGGCTAATTTTTATGTTTTTAGTAGCAATGGGTTTCACCATGTTGGCTAGGCTGGTCTTGAATTCAAGTGATCTGCCCACCTCCACCTCCCTACATGCTGGGATTACAGGTCTGAGCCACCGCAGCCCTGGCCTCAGTCTAATTATAAATTTTTTCAGACTGCTTGTTTAAAAAAAAAATCTGCTTTTGTAAATCTTCTTTTACATCTATTTTTATATTTCATGTCATGTTATACCATAAGGTATGTATACAAATACACATACTTTGAGATGTTCTTTTAGTATCCATTCTTTTTTTCTCCCCCTACCCCAAGATGGGGTTTCACCATGATGGCCTAGCTGGTTTTGAACTCCTGACCTCAGGGGATCCACCCACGTCAGCCTCCCAAAGTGCTAGGATTACAGGCGTGAGCCACCACGCCCGGCTTAGTATCCACTCTTAACCTTGCAACTAGCATTCTAGTCACAAGGAGCCAGTCCTAGAAATGAGCCAGTCATTTCTAGGGCAGTTTTCAAGGATGAAAAATACAATCTTTGGCTGTGATATGTTAAAGTTGGCAAGTGGGTGCATTAAAGCTAAACCTGAGTTTTAAGCCCCATACTCTCACCAGATAACCAATAGCACTAATTGCTCTTTTTCTGTGACTCAACAGGAAACATCTCTGCTATCCTCAAAGAGCTGGCTGCTGACTTGACTGCCCCTGATACCCAGGTGGCAGCATCTACATTTTTACTTCCACCCCTCTGTCATCAGGATGATCTTTTGATATTAAGTCCTTTGCTACAAGAAACTGACCATAGATTTATTGAAGAGCAAGTATGGCCATTTTTAACTCTTGAGTAGATTCAATCTGTGACCAGTGATTTTAAAACCTTACATAGTTTTTTTTTCCCTTTTAGCTCCTGCTTGGCAATGGTATTGCTTGCGGAAGTCTTGAATATGACCCTTATTCTGTTTATGAGAAAGACATAGAGGGAGATTCAGTGCCTAAGCCCCTACCTCCAGCACTATCAGTTATTGGTTCTGCAGCCAAACTCTTTGGGGTTGTATGTGCTCATGTGGGAGTAACTCAAAGGTAAACATCTTCAATGTTTGAGTGAATGCCTAATAGAGAACTGGTGGGTAAGAAGAATGTTGCCAGAAGATCTCATTAGTTTAAATGATTTTTTTTTTTTTTTTTTTTTTGTGAAATGGAGTTTCGCTCTTGTTACCCAGCTGGAGTGCAACGGCGCAATCTTGGCTCACCGCAACCTCCACCTCCTGGGTTCAAGCAATTCTCCTGCCTCAGCCTCCCTAGTAGCTGGGACTACAGGCATGCACCACCATGCCCAGCTAATTTTTGTATTTTTAGTAGAGACGGGGTTTAAATGATCTCTTATAAATGACAGGTGAAGCTGAATGAAAGTTCTTGTTTAATTATTCACTTGGCTGATATTTAATAAGAAATGATTACATGTCTAAAATCACTGGAACTATTGTGGTATAATACCTTGCCCACATTTAGTTTATCATCTATCAGAAAATATGAATGAAAAATAATAGTGACATAAGAATATTGATTTATGAGCAGTTATTACAAAGACATATACTAGGTTTTTTCCAAGACTAGGTCTCATAGGCTTTCTTACTTTGGAAAATTTTTTGGAACCATTATAGGTCCAGATACTTGTTTTCAGTTGGGTGGATTTTAAATGGTTTTTATCAGTTCACTTAAAATGAACTTTAGACCAGTGGTTCCCAACCAGTGATCCCAACCAGGGATCAGTTTTGTGGAAGACAGTATGTCCATCGGGTAGGGGTATGAGGAGGTTTCAGGATAAAACTGTTCCACCTCAGATCATTAGGCATTGTGAGGGGTGCAAAACCTAGATCCCTCACATGTGCAGTTCACAATAGGGTTCATGCTCCTATGAGAATCTAACGCCGCTGCTGATCTGACGGGAGTGGGGCTCAGATAATAATGCTTGCTTGCCGGGTGCTCACCTCCTGCTGTGCAGTCCCGTTTCTAACAGTCCATGCACCATTACCAGTCCATGGCCCAGGGGTTGGGGACCCCCTACTTTAGAACACATACACACACACACACACACACACAAAGGTAATGGATATTTATAATTCACTTGATCGTGGTCATCTATTTCACAATTTATATGTGAGCAAAGCATCATTAAAAATATCATGTGGTACACTTTATGTATATATGCAGTGTTTATTTGTCAATTATACCTCAGTAAAACTAGTGGGGAAAGGGTACGACTAACAGTATTAATGCATATTATGTAGGGATTTTCATCTTATGCTATTGTGTGTGAAAAATTAATAAATACGAGACGTCCTCCCCCAAAAATGAACTTTTGTTTTGAAAAACCAAAGGCTGATAATTTCTTGTTAAGAATGAATAGTTTCTTAATTAGTAACTGAATATATACAGTTGTCAGGCATAAAAATCCACCATCCAGGAAATTCTGTTACTGTGTAAGAAACTAAATGGGAAGTGAATCTCTCTCATAGGCTATTCTGGTTAATAGTTTACAAATCACTATTGTCCACACTGATTCATTCATTCATTTCTTCCTCTCTCTCGACCAGCAGCAATGCATTTGACTAAATTATAGCTTTTATTACATCTTCTTATCCAGTTATATCTTCCAGAGGCTACCAGTTAGAGAATTTACCTTGATCACTTTGGTGAAGACTTAGAAAAATATTTTAGTTTCATCAGCAGTGCCTCTCTGAAACAGGTCTTGTGATAATTTGCTTTTATTGCATAGAAAAGTGAATGAAATTTATATTGATTTTTACCAGCCTCAATTTCAAAAGATAATGTTTCTCCCAGAGGTAGCATTTCCGGTATATACTGTAACTATAAGGTTATGGTGATAAGAGAATATATGATTGAATTATTAATGAATAAAAGATAAGAGGAAAATTACAGTGGTTTGGAATATTCAAAGAAAGATACATGGAGAGGATGAAATTTGAATTATCCTCCAACTACCTTTTTATAAAGCATATACTTTAAAATAATTAATTTGAATTAATATAACAATAACTACTATGGATGAAACAGGGCTGGCCTTTTAAGCAAAGGATTTAAATTAAGCATGCTCTTAAATGGCTCCACTATCTTTGATGGTGGAAAAGCAAAAAAGAAAATATGCTTTTTACAGTGTTTGCTCTTAAAAATGTGATTTTATTATTCTAGAGAAGTTTTCTTTTTGGATTTATTGCCTAATTGTAGTTTCGGGAAGATGCTTTCTTATTAAGATTAATGAAATTTTTAATGGGCTCATACTTTTTGTATCCCTACTTAAATTATAATAGTAATAATGAATATTCAAGGAAGGGGAAGTTTTGTTTGTTTTAATAAAAACATTGAGAACAGATAAAAGGAAACCCTATCACTCCGTTTGAATTCTAACTGAATAAAAATGATAGGTGGCCTGGTGCAGTTGCTTACTCCTGTAACCAAGCACTTTGGGAGTCCAAGGCAGGCAAATTGCTTCAGCCCAGCAGTTCAAGAGCAGCCTAGGCAACGTGGCAAAACCCCTTCTCTCAGAAAATACAAAAATTATCCGTGCATGGTGGTGTGCAACTGTAGTGCCAGCTACTCAGGATTTGGAGGTGGGAGGATAGCTTGGACTGTGAGGTAGAGGTTGCAATGAGTCAAGATCTCTCCACTGCACTCTAGCCTGAGCAATAGAGTAAGACCCTGTCTAAAAACATACATATATATGTATATATAAAAGTGGTCTGGCAAGATCCCACATACACAAAATGGGTCATAAGCAGTTAGCAGCAGTCTCCAGTAGATGTCGTTACAGAACCAGAAGAGAGAAACTACATGAATAGGGAAGTTTCTAATTTCATGTTATCACAGATACGATATTTATGTAAATTATCAGGTTCTTTCTTTTTTGGCCTTATATTTGAGTTCTAGAGAAGAAAGGTCTTAATTAAAGTATCTATATTTAAACAGCAACTGAATATTTCAAGCCGTTTTGTTGTTACTGTGGTTAGCCTTATGTTTAAACAGTTGTGTAACGTAATTACCCTAAGGTTGAACATAATATGTATGTGATATAAATTAATGCACAATTTATTGTGTAAGTGTCTTTTAAATTAGTTGATTCTACTCTGACTGTAGGATTCTAATGCAAAAATGTTTAAAGGTTAGAAAGTCAAGGTATTTTATACACAAAAGAATAATATTGATCTCAATCATGTACTGTTTGTGGTTCCTTTTTTTTTCTTTGAGATAGCTCAGGCTGGAGTGCAGTGGTACAATCTTGGCTCACTGCAACCTCCGCCTCCTGGGTTTCAGGAGATTCTCCTGCCTTAGCCTCCCAAGTAGCTGGGATTATAGGCATGCATCACTATGCCTGGCTGATTTTTGTATTTTTTTGTGGAGATAGTTTTTCATCATTTTGACCAGGTTGGTCTTGAACCACTGACCTCAGCTGATCCGCCTACCTCTGCCTCCCAAAGTGCTAAGATTACAGACATGAGTCACTGCGCCCAACCTGATTGTGGTTACTTTATTTTTTGTTTTGTTTGAGACAGAGTTTCACTCTGTCACCCAGGTTGGAGTGCAGTGGTACCATCTCAGCTCACTGCAGCCTCCGCCTCCCGGGTTCAGGTGATTCTCCTGCCTCAGCCTACCAAGTAACTGGAACTACAGGTTATGTGCCACCATGCCTGGCTAATGTTTGTATTTTTAGTAGAGATGGGGTTTCGCCACATTGGCCAGGCTGGTCTTGAACTCCTGACCTTAGGTGATCCACCTGCCTCAACCTCCCAAAGTTTTGGGATTACAGGTGTGAACCATTGCTTCCAGCCTTCGTTTGTGGTTGCCTTTAAATAGATTTTCACCTAATTGCAAAGAATTTCTTAATTCACCTGAGGATTGTTCCACCCTCGACTTGCACATTGGAATTACCTAGGCAAATTTTTAAAAAATACTGAAGATCCTGGTTAGTATGGTATACATACTGTGGTGGTGGGTGCTGAAATTTTTTAAACACCTTAGGTGATTCTGTTAAATGGACTGCTTCAACAAACGATGTCTTTCACTTGTAAATGGATGGACAGAGAGGAAAAGCTTAGACAGTTGTAATTCTCAGTATTAAAATTTTGCCATTATATACCCTCTGTCTAAAGAGTATATACTGTGTATATGCTTTGTCTAAAGGGTATATAAATGTAAAATGTATAATGTAAAATAAATCAGCATTTTCAAATGTTACATCTTCTCCCTTAGCTCAGTTAACTGTATTTTTATTCCATCTAGACTCAAAACTTTTAGTATCTATCATTTGATTCCAAAATGATAATTACATATTATAATTGATGCTACTAACAGTACTAATTGAGTATTACTAAGAATAAGTTATTTCCATCTTCCTGAAGATCAGAATCTTTTTTTGAGATCTGTGAAGGAATTGGTGTCATGTATCTTGAATCCTTGGTTAGTTACTAGTGTATTCAGTCTCTTTCAGGACTAGCGGGAAGAGGATGAAGAAAAATATTTTGGGCTCTGACAGCCCTGTTTTGTGGTCTTTGGTCCATGAATGTGGTCAAGAAGTAATAGAATAGGTCAGCTTATGTACAGTATAACAAAATTCTTAATGCTTAACCTTATGTATTTTTAGAACTTTCAGTGTGATACAATTCCATGATAACAGATGTAGGATATGATCTAATAATGACATTATAGGTTTTTAAACTTGTAAGATTGATCATACAGTTGTTCTTAATTCCCCTTTGTTGTCCCATTTATCCTCCATAATCTTCCCATAGGGTGCTTTGGGCATAAATAAATATGTTCTTGGAAAAAAAATGCCTTAAATATGGACTTAAACAATGGGCAGAAAACTTTTTTTTTTTTTAAATTTGTTTGAGGCAGGATCTCAGTATGTGACCCAGGCTGGAGTGCAGTGGTGTAATCTCAGCTCACTGCAGCTTCAGTCTCCCTGGCTCAAGCAATCTTCCTGTCCCAGCTTCCCAAGTAGCTGGGTCTACAGGGAGGCACCACTACACCTGGCTAATTTTTTTTCTTTTTAATGGAGATAGAGTCTCACTGTGTTGCCTAGGCTGGCCTTGAACTCATGGGCTCAAGCAGTCCTCTTGCCCCTGCTGCCCAAAGTGCTAGGATTACAGGCGTGAACCACAGGAAAAATTTTTATATGCGATATATTTATCATGTTATTTGTAATAAGAAAAATTAGAAGGGACCGGGTGCAGTGGCTCACGCCTGTAATCGCAGCACTTTGGGAGGCCAAGGCAGGTGGATCACGAGGTCAAGAGATCGAGATCATCCTGGTCAACATGGTGAAACCCCATCTCTACTAAAAATACAAAAAATTAGCTGGGCATGGTGGCGCGTGCCCGTAATCCCATCTACTCAGGAGGCTGAGGCAGAATTGCCTGAACCCAGGAGGTGGAGGTTGCTGTTAGCCGAGATCACGCCGTTGCACTCCAGCCTGGGTAACAAGAGTGAAACTCCGTCTCAAAAAAAAAAAAAGAAAGAAAGAAAGAAAAATTAGAAATAGCCTAAATGTTCCAAACTAGGAAGTTGGTTAAGTAAATTATATTGCCAGAATATATAATACTAATACCTACTTATAAAATTAATTCACTATGATAGTTAATATGGGAAAATCTCTGATAATGTTGTTGGGGGGGAAGTTATTAACAAAGTATATATAATACAATCTCTGTTTTCTAAAAATTCATATGTCTGAGGGAGAAAAGACAAGAATAAAGATGTCAAAATGTTAGTGGTGGCTCTTAACAGGTGATGGGATTTGGGGTAAATTTTATTTTTCTTTCATGTGCTTTTCTGAGTTTCCCATATTTATTATGATGAACACAATTAACCTTGAAATAAGGAAATAGGTACTTTTCTAAGTATTCTTAGTGCTCCACCAATTTTTATTACATTTTACTTTTATTTTTGGAGATGGAGTCTCACTCTGTCACCCAGGCTGGAGTGCAGCAGTATCATCTCAGCTTACTCCAACCTCCACTCCTGGGCTCAAGCAATTCTGCCCCAGCCTCTGAAGTAGCTGGGACTACAGGCATGTACCACCATGCCTGGCTAGTTTTTGTATTTTTAATAGAAATGGCGTTTTACCACGTTGGCCAGGCTGGTCTCAAACTCCTGACGTCAGGTATCTGCCCACCTCTGCCTCCCAAAGTGCTGGGATTACAGGTGTTTGCCACCACACCTAGCCTTTATTACATTTTATAAATTAATTTTATATGTACTGCTTTCCCCAACCCATGTGATGTACACATAACCTCATAGCTTCCTTTTTACTCTTTAACTTCTTGTACAGTTGGATTTTTTAAAGGCATGATCCTCATGTCTATTCTGATTTGGTGACAAAATTGCCTTTTACAGGACAGCTTTCCTTGTAGCCTCAGCAGAATGATGGAGATCTAGTTTTAAAGGACGTGGGGATATTATTGAAAGTACATTAAGATCAGATAAAAGTATATCCATATTTTCATGTTCAGTCAGTCATGTCCTGTGTTTAATTACCTGATGCCATTGTCGTTTATGATTGTTCAACAAGCACATCTGACTGCCTACTACATGCCAAGCACAATATGTTAGGGAGATGAAGATAAAATTAAAAGCTTTACTCTTCCTGCCATAAAGATAATTTACAACCGAAAAAGTTATCTTCAATATTATTTCAGATTTCTCATTTAAAGGGAGAAAAGAGGGAAAAGGAAAGTATGGGGCATAGAAACAGTGTTTTAAAAGATAAATTGATGTTAAGTTGGGGTGGTTTATTTTATAGTTACATATATTTAATCTTGACATAAGGAATTAAAACCTCTGTGCTATAAGGACATGAAATATTATGTATATTTATCTTAATTAGAATTGTGGAAATTGGAACATTTTTCTCACCAGTAGCAGAATGGTTGAATAAATTTTAGTACGTGTGTGTAATGAAATTTGGATTTCCAAACGTTATAAAAGAAGAAAAATGACCAGGCACAGTGGTTCACCCCTATAATCATAGCAATTTCAGAGGCTGAGGTTGGAGGATCACTTGAGCTTAAGAGTTCAAGACAGCCTGGGCAACATAGTGAGACCTCATCTCTAAAAAAATAGGAGAGTGTGGTAGTGTGTTTCTGTAGTCCCATGTACTCTGGTGGCTGAGGCTGAAGGATCACCTAAGCCCAGGAGGTCAAAGCTGTAGTGAGCTATGATTGCATTTATAGCTAACCAGAAGCAGCATAGCTCTTTGAATCTTCAACTGTGCTTTGAAAATATACTTGGGATAATACTATGTGTAAAACAGTTTTAACCCTTTCTTTTTTCATCGAATTTTACCTTTTTTTTTTTTTTTTTTGAGATGAGGTTTCACCATCACGGCCAGGCTGGTCTTGAACTCCTGACCATCCACCTCGGCCTCCCAAAGTGCTAGGATTAACAGGCATGAGCCACCACGCCCGTCCCTTAATATTGCCTTTTTTTTTTTTTTTTTTTTTAGCACTTTTTAAATCTTTTTTTTTTTTTTTCTTTCTTTCTCTGAGACAAGGTTTTGTCACCCAGGCTGGAATGCAGTGGCATGATCATAACTCACTGTAACCTTAACTCCTGGGCTCAAGCGACCCTCCTGCTTCAACCTCCTGGGTAGCTAGGACTACAGTCATGTGCCAATATGCCTGGCTAACTTTTTAATCTTTTGTAAGACAGGTCTCACTGTGTTGCTAGGCTAGTCTTGAACTCCTAGCCTTAAGCAATCTTCCTGCCTCAAATTTGTAAAAGGCTATGTGTTACATATAAATTTTTGTGGAGTTATATCAATATTGAATACATTTGTTGGTATTAACTCAAATTTTAGTTTTCCAATTACTGGAATGTGCAGTTTCACACTTGAAATTACAGCAGTAGTTTAAAGAACCTAAAGTGTGAGGTTTAAATGGTATTGAGAGGCCAGGTGCAGTGGCTCACTCCTGTAATCCCGGCACTTTGGGAGGCCAAGGCATGCAGATCACTTGAGTTCAGGAGTTCAAGACCAGCCTGGCCAACATGGTGAAACTACTACTGCTCTACTAAAAATACAAAAATTAGCCAAGTGTGGTGGTATACACCTATAATCTCAGCTACTTGGGAGGCTGAGGTGGGAGACTCTCTTGAGCCTGGGAGGCAGAGGTTGTAGTGAGCCGAGATGGCGCCACTATACTCCAGCCTGGGTGACAGAGCGAGACTCCATCTCAAAAAAAAAAAAAAAAAAAAAAAAAAATCTTACCTACTTGCTTTTAAATCCTTTTATTTTTGATTGTAGGCTTCTTATATTGGAACAGCTTTTGGACCATATAAAGCACACAAAAGGAGCTCGTCAGCAAGTGGTTCAGTTACATGTTGTTTCTTCAGTTTCTAGTTTCTTGAAGGTAATTTTTTTTAATTTAAATATTTGTTTAATTTTCTAAAAAATTTGTAGCCAGTAAAGTTTGTCAGAGGACAATGTTTTTAAAATGCTCTTTTTTCCTTCATTTTTGTTAATCTCCTGATCAAAAGTTTTCAGGATTTGGAAATCTCTTTTTACTTTTTGTCCACATAGAGCTTGTTAGAAATCAAACCTATAATCTCTACATAGAGCCACAGATTAACCTACTGATTCTGATATCCTGAGCCAAGGACTGATGGACTATAACCTGTGGACCAAATCCAGCTTGTTGTTACACTTAACGACTTATCATCTCTGTGTACAGTAGAATATAATAGACTTCATTAATCACTTACTTTATGGACATATCTGTTAATGTTCTTTCAAGGACATTTATACCTTAATGATAATTGATTGCCATATTGCTGCTGGGAGGTATAAAATTCTAAAGGGCTTTGTGAAAAAAAACGAAATTATATTTATATTAATTGGTGTGGATTTTTGTGTTCTGATTTGTTTTTAAGTAGTAATCCAAGTATGAACATATTTAGATTTGGTTAACCAGAATATACGTTCCAAACTGTATATGAGAATTTACTACAATTCTAAGTTTGGGTTGTTCTTTACATATTTCAGTATGTGGCTGGCTCCAAGGGATGTTTAGGTCCAGAAGAAATGAAAAGATTTGCCCTAACAT
This sequence comes from Saimiri boliviensis, assembly GCF_048565385.1. Lineage (NCBI taxonomy): Eukaryota > Metazoa > Chordata > Mammalia > Primates > Cebidae > Saimiri > Saimiri boliviensis. The sequence goes on along the minus strand of NC_133450.1, from coordinate 54,279,808 downwards.
TAGTTACAGGAGCCCTAGAAAGTCCCAACCCCTTGCTGAGATGTGCAGCTGCAGAGGCATGGGCTAGATTAGCCCAGGTGGTTGATGATGGAGCTTTTACTGCTGGATTAGCTCAAGTTAGCTTTGACAAGTAAGTGAATTTCTTATTTAATACTCAGGGGCTATGTTTCAAAACTGGGTATAGCTTGCTGGTTTGTTGGAACTCATAAGATCTTCATTCTGCGATTTAAGAAAAAAAAAATTGACAAATGTTGACTGCTTTAAAATAAAAGAAAAATTGGCCTGCTGGTCTTGACTCATAAAAAACTATTACAATTTCAACTGTAGTCTTTATATAATAAGAGAAAGATCAGTATCTATATGAATGATATAATCGATCATCAGTGGAATGGGATCTAGGATAGTGAAATACAGTTTTATAGTGTAAAATATACATGATAAGTACTAAGAACAAGCTATAGGAAAAGTAATAGGCTGTAGGCTGCAGATCAGCAAACATAAACTGTACTTTCTTTCTTTTTTTTTTTTTTTTTTTTTCGAGACAGAGTCTTGCTCTGTCACCCAGGCTGGAGTGCAGTGGCATGATCTCAGCTCACTGCAACCTCTGCCTCCCAGGTTCAAGCAGTTCTCCTGCCTCAGCCTCCTGAGTAGCTGGGATTACAGGTGCACACCACCATGCCTGTCTAATTTTTTGTATTTTTTTAGTAGAGACGGGGTTTCACCGTGTTGGCCAGGCCAGTCTCGAAGTCCTGACCTCATGATCTGCCCGCCTCAGCCTCCCATAGTGCTAGGATTACAGACATGAGCCACCGTGTCTGGCCTGTACTTTTATCTCTATCAGATCTGTAACTTTCGGTAGGTTACTTTATCTTCTCAGCCATTGTTTATTCCAGGAGGTACTACGCTACCTACTTAAAAATGTTAAGGTAAATGAGTTAGTTAGTAAATATTAAAGTAATGTGGGAAAAAAGCCTACAAATAAAACTTTGTAGTTATATTAGTTATATATGTATAACAGGTTATATTAGTAGTGGTGGTAGTAGTACTGATAGCACTTTGACCTTGGAATCTACTAAATATGTGTGTTTGATTTGAAGTCTAGAGTCAGGTTTTAGCTTGACTGTAATCCCAACTCTGCCATTTAATAGTGGGTTACTTTGTGAGAGCTACTTGAGCTATCACTTTGGTTTCCTCATCTATAAACAGGAACTGAGAATAATAGTATGAACTTCAGGGTTGCTGGGGGGGATTAAAGAAAGACTAAATGTAAACTACTTAAGTGAGCACATAGTACATAGAAAATTCCTAATAAACGTTAACTTCTCTTACATTTATTTTTATTTATTTATTTTTGAGACAAGGTCATGCTCTGTCACCCAGGTTGGAGTACATTGGTGTGATCATGGCTCACTGCAGCCTCAAACTCCTGTACTCCAGCAAGTACTCCAACCTCAGCCTGCCAAGTGACTAGGACTACAGGCTTGTGCCACTGTCCAGTTAATTTTTAAAAATATATATTTTTTGAGACAGAGTTTTGCTCTGTCCCCAGGCTGGAGTGCAGTGGTGTGATCTGCAAGTGATTCTCCTGCCTCAACCTCCCAAGTAGCTGGGATTACTGGCATGCGCCACCACACCCAGCTAATTTTTGTATTTTTAGTAGAGACAAGGTTTCATCATGTTGGCCAGGATGGTCTCGATCTTCTGACCTTGTGATTCGCCTATCTCAGCCTCCCAAAGTGCTGGGATTACAGGCGTGAGCCACTGGCGCCCACCCCCAAAAATTTTTTTAATAGAGACAGGGTCTCACTATGTTTCCCAGGTGGTCTGGGTTAAAGTGATCCTTCCACCTTGGCCTCCAAAAGCACTGGGAGTACACACGTGAGCTACCACACCTAGCCTGTTTAACTTTAAAATCAAAGTTAAATTGAAACTCTATGAAATTAAAGTATCTCAGCGTTTGAGTTTTTAAAACGTAACTTAAAGTAATAATGCTTGTCTTAAAAACTTTGTACACGTATATATATGAAAGACATTGAAACTGTTTGTACTAAGCTAACCATTAATAATATAAAGACATTTTGATTCAAAATATTTTCCTTTGCAAAATGCCTTTCAGGTTATGTCAGAATTTTTCATTAGTTAGCTGAAAATATATTTCTAAATTTTATAACTATTCATATAAAAAGTTTTGCCTAAGTGACAATATACATGCATTAGCTTTTGAGGGTTTTTTTTCCTTTTGCAGTGATTGCAATTTATTTTTATTTTCATATTTACAGATTGAAATCAGCAAGGGATGTGGTTACTAGAACAGGATACTCATTGGCCTTGGCGTCCCTGCATAGGTATTTAGGAGGAATAAGTTCTTCTCAACACCTAAATTCTTGTGTTGGAATCCTTTATACTTTGGCTCAGGACAGCACTTCTCCTGATGTGCAGGTGGGTACCTCATGTGATACTTCCCTTGAAATTCATGATTTGTAGATGATGCAGATTATGTTATATTGACCATTTATATGATTTGCAAATTTGCAAATATGGTTTTCCCCCTGCAGTAAGTGTCAAAGCCATTGTTAACCTTGATGGATTTTTTAAATTAAAATCTTCCCTCACATTCAGAATGTCTGTAGTCAATTTCAATGTGTTTTTCTGAAAATGTATCTCTGTTCTATCTTAATAGTAGCATTGGGCTGGGCATGGTGGTTCATGCCTGTAATCCCATGCTTTAGGACACCAAGGTGGGTGGACTGCTTGAGCTCAGGAGTTCAAGACCAGCCTGGGCAACATGGTGAAACACTGTCTCTATGAAAGATACAAAAATTAGCTGGGCATGGTGGTGCACATCTGTGGTCTCAGCTACTCAGGAGGCTGAGGTAGGAGGATGGCTTGAGCCGGGGAGACAAAGGTTGCACTAAGTCCAGATTGTGCCACTACGCTCCAGCCTGGGCAACAGCCAGATCCTGTCTCAAGAAATAATAATAATAATAATATTAGCATCTACTATTTTAAAGAGCTTAATAGGTACCAGGTGTTATGATACATTCTTCTAAGTTTCATAGTAATTCAGTTAGTCCTCATAGTAATTTATTAGGGTATGTAGTCCATTATGGGGAAATAAAACTGAGGCTTGAGAAGCCAAGCAACTTGCTCACAACTGAAAAGCTAATAAATCATGGAATCAGATCAAGAACACAAGTCATGGACTCCAAACTCCTGTTCTTAACCACTTTACCACATCATTGTACATATCTGTCAATAAAATCATCATTCTCCTATCTTAATCAAGTATGGAATGATTTTTATTTCTCCTGTTCTTTTACTCCCCTCTGTCGTCTGTCTCCCTTATTAATGTGTGCCACATTACTGTCATAGCTTCCTAATTAGTCACATTTTTAGATTCTTTTCTAACTCTCTCTAGATATAAGGCTAAATTCATTTTCCTACAAGATTTTCATGTTGCCACCTTCTTGCAGAAAAGCTTGACAAAGTGCTTATTGCTTTTTTAATCAGCTTCTTTATATCAGTCTCATCAACTGACCCACAGACGTTTTCTGTTATTACCTCAAACTGTTGACTTCTCCTACGGAAGATCTACCCGCATGTCATTCTGATGTCTACATTTACATTATTTTCTTTTTTCTTCTCTCCTTACATGCCTGTTTGATGTTCCACGTTTTAGTCTTTTAAGATCCAGTTTAGCCAGCATCTCATCAGGCTTTAATCCCATTAGCTTTCTCGCTTTGAGTTACCATATTGCTACTCACCTTCTCCACTTCACCTAGTACTTGACTGAATTGACTTACAAGATTTCCATTTTTCACCCATCCTTAAATATAATGCTTTTTGCTTCTATTATATTCCTCTTCTCTCTCTTCAAGAAGTCTTCTGAATGCACATAGTTTTATATTTAATACCTTTTTTGTTGATTTAATTCATATACTTCTTTCCGTGGCTTCCAGTGTCATCAAATCCAAGTTTTCTTGATTGCTCCCTCTCACTTAACAAATAGAAGCTCATTTTTGCAGCATTTAAAGTACTATAAGCGTTCTTGCACATCCGTTGATAAGAGGAATAAAATTTTTTCATTTTCTGAAAGGAAACCTTTTAATTTACTACTTGTTATGGAACATTCAAACATACACAAAGTTAGAAAGTCTACTGTAATGAAACTGTTATACTCATCACCTAACTTCAGTGGTTATCAGTATATGGCCAGTCTTTTTTCATTTAAACCAGAGACAGAAAGCGTGTGTGTGTGTGTCTGTGTGTGTGTGCACGCACACCTGTCATAAATGTACATACCTAAGTACAAACAGTACATTAACCATCACCTGAAATCAAGAAGCAGTCCATTATTAATACCCAAGACACACTTCTCATACTGTCTTCTAGTTAACTGTCTGCCCCCACCAAGGATAACCACTGTTACAATTTGCAGTAGCTTAAATTAGTTTTGTGTGCTTCTATACTTTATAAAAATAGATTAATACAATATATATTCTTTTATGTCTGGCCGCCTTTACTTATTATGTTCAAGTGATTTGTCCATATTGATGTTTGTAATTGTAGGTTTTGTTGAATCTTTTTAAAGACTTGAATTTTCATTCTTTCTATAGATGAAACAATTTTTCAACAAACTAGATTCAATTCAAGCTGTTAACTAAAGTACCAACTATTACTTGGAATTCTTTTTTTTTTTTTTTTTTTTTTGAGACGGAGTTTCGCTCTTGTTACCCAGGCTGGAGTGCAATGGCGTGATCTAGGCTCACCGCAACCTCCGCCTCCTGGGTTCAGGCGATTCTCCTGCCTCAGCCTCCTGAGTAGCTGGGATTATAGGCACGCCCCACCATGCCCAGCTAATTTTTTGTATTTTTAGTAGAGACGGGGTTTCACCATGTTGACCATGGTTGGTCTCGATCTCTCGACCTCGTGATCCACCCGCCTCGGCCTCCCAAAGTGCTGGGATTACAGGCTTGAGCCACCGCGCCCGGCCACTTGGAATTCTTAATGGTGAACTATAACTATATCATTCTAAATTGGATGATTGCCTCTGAGTTGGGAGTCCTCCATTTCTCTTTCCACATTGGTAGTAGCATACACATTTGCTGTTACTTTGTCACTTACTTCAACAAAAGAACAATTTGATGTATTTTATGTTTCTTAATGCTGCTGTAATGTTTTTAATTGTTTTTCTTTGTCATTACAGACCTGGGCATTACATTCTTTATCATTGATCATTGATTCTGCTGGCCCACTCTATTATGTGCATGTGGAACCTACTCTTTCTCTTATTATAATGTTGTTGTTAAATGTGCCTCCTACTCATGCTGAAGTTCACCAAAGCCTTGGTCGCTGTTTGAATGCCCTTATTACCACGTTAGGTCCAGAGCTACAAGGTGTGCATAGCTGCTTTTGTGATGTTTTACATGAAAAATAATACACATAAAAATGAATTCAGTTCCTAGTCTGTATGCTTGGCACGTAATAGGTGCTGTATGGTTAGTTACATGAATGTATAAATACCATTCAGCCTGATTTCTCTTACTTTGAAAAGACAGAGTACAATATTTAGGCAATTATATATCTCCTAAAGATGCCTTCTTTAACAGTTAACATGACAGAGATGAAGCAGAATCATCCAAAGAGCTCTTATCTCTATTTAAGAAGTAATCCAAAATTTCAAATATTCTGAGCTGTTCAGATTGAATAGTATTGCATGATTATAATACATGAAAGTAATTCTTAACTAATACAAGGCTAAGTTTATTGGCAATTTCTAATTCCATTTTTTATGAAAATTTGGTATAACCTACTGATAGTCATAGGTTCTTTTTTGCCTAATAATTTGTGTTGTAATAAACTTTTCCAATTAAGAATAACTAAAGTAGGCCAGGTGTGGTGACTCATGGCTGTAGTCCTAACACTTTGGGAAGCCAAGGCAGGGGGAATCACTGGAGCTCAAGAGTTTGAAACCAGCCTGGCCAGCATGGTGAAACCCCATCTCTAATAAAAATACAAAAAATTAGCCAGGCATGGTGGCATGCATCTGTAGTCCCAGCCACTCAGGAGTCTGAAGCAAGAGAATCTCTTAAACCTGGGAGGCAGAGGTTGCTGTGAGCCGAGATGGTGCCACTGCACTCCAGCCTGGGCAACAGAGTGAGACTCTGTTTCAAAAAAAAAGAATAATAACTAAAGTAATCTAAAAATCTGTCACTTAGATTATCCCTACTTTTGTAGAAGAAATTGTACGTCACAGATTCATAAGCTTAAAACTGGAAGTAAATTTTAAAACCTGTAATATATGTTTAAAGAATAATGATTTTATAGGCCAATTATTAAAAGCTTTCTGCTTTTTATTTTAGGTAACAGTACTTCAATTTCTACCTTAAGGGCTTCCTGTCTACTGGGTTGTGCAGTAATGCAAGATAACCCAGATTGCCTTGTTCAAGCTCAGGCCATCTCTTGCCTTCAGCAGCTTCATATGTTTGCTCCAAAACATGTCAACTTGTCTAGCTTGGTTAGCTGCCTCTGTGTGAGTATAAAATTGTAAACATGTTCTTAGCTTCTTTTATTTGAATCTTAGATTTATTCCACATTTTAATTATCCTCTAAACTATGTACAAAGTTATATGTTATATACATAGCTATTTCGCCTCAGTTCTTGTCTTTTTGTGGAGTAGGGGGCAGCTTTCATGTAATCAGCTCTTAAATCTCTCTTACATTAATTCATTTTTCTCCCATTAACATTGAACTTAATATTTGGAATATTCACAAATTAATAAACACATATTGGGTGCTTATAAGGTCCCATGTACTTTGTAAATGCTGTAGGACATGCAAAACTTTATGTGGTCACCTGTCTTTTTTTTTTTCTTCTTTTTCATCTATTCTGTTATTGCAAAGTTCTTTACATCCCTGATGGAGAAACACTTTTCCTTAATATTTCAGCAACATATGCATCAATATTTGGCTTCTAATATTGTATCCACTGAATGTAGAAAGATAAAGTCCATCAACCAGAGGTTCCTTAGAAGTGATTTATGGTCATTGGTTTTAAGATTTCCCCTGACTGGGTGCAGTGGCTCACGCTTGTAATTTCATCACTTTGGGGGGCCAAGGCGGGCAGATCACCTGAGGTCAGGAGTTTAAGACCAGCCTGATCAACATGGTGAAACCCTGTCTCTACTAAAAATATAAAAATTAGATGGGTCTGGTGGCGGTCACCTGTAATTTCAGCTACTCTGGAGACTGAGGTAGGAGAATCACTTGAACACAGGAGATGGATGTTGTAGTTAGCTGAGATTGCACCATTGCACTCCAGCCTGAGCAACAAAAGTAAAACTCTGTGTCAAAAAAAAAAAAAAAAAAAAAAAGATTTTATTCTGTCACTAGTTTCTATCTGTAATTGCCTTAAAAATTGAGTTGCATTTGTAATTATAAGTCGGCACTATTGCTTTTCAACTTTTTCTACTCCTACAGGGTTCATGTCACACTCCCATTAGTAACATGACCTGTTAAGAATCATTATGTAGACCTATCATTTTCAAGCTTGAAGCAAAATATGCAGCATTTCAGAGCTTGAAAGAACCTCAGAATCTTAAAAATGTGTCACATAGATTATCCCTACTTTTGTAGAATGATGTTTGCATTATTAAAACCAGTATTCCCAATAAAAGATAAAGTGAAGACCAAAAAATAAAAATAACACACCTAGCACATCTAGGTGGTGGCTAACTCTAGATTGCAGGTTTCTGGATTCCTCATCCAGTCTTCATTTCATTATTCCATATTGCCTTTGCAGATTTTATGGATAGACTTTATCTCAGCTCTGCCATCTCCTAGCTATGTGCCTTTAGAGAAGTCCCATAATCTCTTCTAGCCTCAGCTACCTTGTCTGTAAAACATGAGGATTACACAAAATGCTGCTTGTAAGGGCACATGTCACAGGCTTTTAATTAGTACGCAATAATGGTAGTTGCTTTTGCTGTCTTGACATGTGCTTTCAGCACACAGTATATTAATCATTATATTAATTATTGATGCTGATAGTCATATAACACTGTATTTTTTTTTTTTTTTTTTTTTTTGAGACAGAGTTTCGCTCTTGTTACCCAGGCTGGAGTGCAATGGTGCGATCTCGGCTCACTGCAACCTCCGCCTCCTGGGTTCAGGCAATTCTCCTGCCTCAGCCTCCCGAGTAGCTGGGATTACAGGCACGCACCACCATGCCCAGCTAATTTTTGTATTTTTAGCAGAGACAGGGTTTCACCATGTTGACCAGGATGGTCTCGATCTCTCGACCTCGTGATCCACCCGCCTTGGCCTCCCAAAGTGCTGGGATTACAGGCGTGAGCCACCGCGCCCGGCAACACTGTATTTTTTTTAGAAACATAGTCTCACTTTGTCATCCAAGCTGGAGTGTGGTGGTGCAGTTACAGCCTGTAGTAGCCTCAAACTCCTGGGCTCAAGTGATCTGCCGCACTCAGCCTCCCAAGAGCTAGGACTTCAGGAATGTACCAGCACACCTAGCCAATTTTTTTTTTTTTTTTTTTTTGGAGAGACAGGGTCTTGTATGTTACCCAGGCTGGTCTTGAACCTCTGGCCTCAAGCCATCCTCCTGCCTCAGCCCTACAAAGTGCTGGAATTACAGGCATGAGCCACCATGTTTAATAAAGTTTAATAAAACTTTAAAAAGAGAATGTGACTGACTTCCCGACAGAAACTTTTGTTCCAGTATTTTTTAGATCTTGATCAATCATGTATTAGGGAAAACAGCACTTACAGGAAAAGGATTTTACCTATACCATTCAGGGACTCTTCTCCAGGAATATTAATATTTATATTTGAAGAACCATTACTAAAACTAGTTATTGAAAAAGTTTTCACTCCTTTGCATATTGATCTTTTACTCTCCATTTAAATTTAGTGATACTGCTATTTTTTCCTCTTGTCTTAAAGGTTTCCATTAATTACCTTTAAATTTTCTTCTTTACCTGATACATGAATTCTTTTATTAACTAAAGTTTATTGATAAGTGAAGAGCAAGACTAATCCATTAATTCATGGTAGTTAAGATCTGATCAGCTGGGCACAGTGGCTTACACCTTAATTCCAGCACTTTGGGAGGCCAAAGTGGAAGGATCATTTGAGCCCAGATGTTCGAGACCAGCCTGGGGAACATAGTGAGAGCTTGTCTCTACAAAAAATTTAAAGGAAATTATCCAGGCATGGTGGTGCACACCACGTAGTTCCAGCTACTTGGGAGGCTGAGGTGGGAGGAGGTTGAACCCAGGAGGTTGAGGCAACAGTGAGCCATGATTGCATCACTATATTCCAGCCTGGGCAATGGAGCTGTCTCAAAAATATAAATAAATAAAATCTGATCAAACTCATTAACTTTTTTTCTTTCCCAAATCCCTAATACTACTGCAGGAAAAACAAATAGGCATCAAAAAAGTTCCATATGAAAAAGAATAGAGATTATAATATTATCAGACTTTTCTTTTGGGTACATCCAGAGCAAGTGAGAAAATCTGAAGTAACAGTTACAAATTTTACTCACGTTAACTCATTATATTCAAGATGTAGAATGATTTCTTAATACACATCATATAGAATAAATTACTAACCAAAATATTGAGACACTAAATTGATACAGTGATAGTAATTAGTAATTTATTCTGAATTTATTAGGTTGAATTTATTATATTTTAGAGTATTCACCAAAATAAGGAAATTGCATTTCATCATTAGGCAAAAGTCTTACTGGAAAATATTTTCTTCTAACTGCATGCTCTTTGACCTTCATTCTGAACTTGGCCTTAGCTACACTTGCAATTCTGAATACTCTTAGTTTTAAAACTTGGCTTCTAAGAGTTAAACTATAATTACCTTCTGATGAGGTAAACCATTAACTTTGCTTCTTGTTGGACACCTGTTCATGTGAATGCAATCCAAATCACTCCTCTCATACTTATGTCTACTTAATTTGGTTTGATACTGAGGCTTAGTCATAGATTCCAAAGGAAAACCTAAAATTAATCACGTGTACATTTAAAAATTATATGTTTACATCTTGGAGTTCTTGAGTTGACTATTTTCAAGAACTTGGCTTAACTCATTTTCTTAAGTTGGAAAATAAAATAATTTGTGGCAAATTTTTAAGCTGAAGCTAAGCCAATTTGATAACTATCAACATTTATATTTTAATGCTTAGCTGACTGTTGTCAAAGTCATCCTATATCTTTTGGTTTTGTCATGACTGGTGTGTCATTTGTTTTTGTGCAGGAGATCTTGTTGGATAATTCTGTGTTGGTAGGTCCCTGACCCTTGATTCCTAACCTTTTTTCAGTTTTGCAGTGCTTTTTTTATGTGTCATTTTTTGGTTGTAGATGTTTGTTTTCTTCTGCATCTCTTTGTTTAAGCGAACCATTAATGCTAAGTCCAATATGTGTAGCATGTTTCGTGGTGTTTATTTGATACCAGTATAAGCAAATCCTTCCTAACCTTCTCCAGCTGGTGCTCTCACTCTTTGTACTAAATTTGGTATCATTTTGACTTAATATATTAATTTCAGAAAATGATCGTAGTTATAGTTTTACTTAATTTCTGTATTTTGCCTGCTTTCTTTGTTTGTCTTAAGCCACTCTATTCCTCTTCCCAATATAAATGCTGGAGAATGACATGGAGACCTTAAGCCTCCCATTTTGCTTTGTGTGAAAGCCTTCAATCTTTTTTCTACCAAACAAGTAAAGGGTACTTCTAAGCATGCTTTTTCTAAAACATGTTTGACTAGCCTGAATAAATGCTGCACCTGCTTTGTATTATATGCTTGTGAAACTCCAGTTGAAATAACTAGTAGATTTATTTTCTTTAGAATTGTCTTGTAGTGTGCTTTTTTTGGTCATTGTTCTTAAATACAACAGTAATCTAATCTTGGGCACAAGTAAACTTAATCTTTTTATATTTTAACTTCCCTATTATCCTAACCTGCTAATAATATGATTTCTAAACACGGAATACATTGTACCTTGAGACTTTTCTATGAATGGCATTCCTCTGTATCCACTTTTGGGTTCATAATACAGCTTGAAGGTATAGTAGAATGTACTGACAACACCGTTCCTGCACTCTAGCCTGGGTGAGAGAGTGATATCCTGTCTCAAAAAAAAAAAAAAAAAAAAAAAAAATGGCTGTTCAGTGATAATATATTCACAGTTTTTTTCTGGGGGTTTTTTTTTGGCTTTTGATAAAATATAGAATTTGTCTTTGCATGTGTTTCTTATATATTCTTTTTTAATTTTTATTTTGAGACACAGTTTTACTCTATTGCTTAGGCTAAATTGTAGTGGCATGATCTTGGCTCACTGCAACTTCCACCTCCCAGGTTTAAGCAGTTCTCCTGCCTCAGGCTCCGGTAGCTGGGATTATAGGCATGTGCTACCACACTCAGCTAATTTTTGTATTATTAGTAGAGACAGGGTTTGACCATGTTGGCCAGGTTGATCTCGAACTCCTGACCTCAGGTCATCCACCCATCTTGGTCTCCTTCAGCTTGAGCCATTGCACCCGACCCTCTTAACTCCTGACCTCAAGTGATCCACCTGCCTTGGCCTCCCTCAACTGTGAGCCATCATGCCCAGCCCTCTTCGTATATGTATATAAAAAATTATACACACACACACACACACTTTTTTTTTTTCAGATGGTGTCTCTGTTGCCTAGTCTGGAGTGCAGTGGTGCAATCTTGGCTCACTGCAACCTCCGCCTCCCAGGTTCAAGCAGTTTTCCTGCTTCAGCCTCCCAAGTACCTGCTTCAGCCTCCCAAGCACCTGCCACCATGCCCGGCTAATTTTTTTAGATTTTTAGTAGAGACAGGGTTTCATCATGTTGGCCAGGCTGGTTTCAAACTCCTGACCTCAAGTGATCTGCTCACCTCAGCCTCCCAAAGTGCTAGGATTACAGATGTGAGCCACCACATCCAACACTCTTCTTATATATTCTTAATAGTTCCTACCACCTTTTATTTCATCCCAAAATTTAGCCTCTGCTCTTTACAAAACTTCAGTCCAATTTTTCTCACATATGCCAAATCTAAACATTGCTATAGAATTATGCCATTATTTCTCAAATTTTGCTTTGACGATCACTATCAAAATATACATATTTATTTTGTAGACTGTACCAAACTGATCTTTACTTTCATAGTTAGTACAAAATTAATTTAAAATCTCATCTTTATTTCATAAATGAAATCACTAAAAATTTTTATCCATTAACCTTCAACTTGTAACTGAAGTATATTACCAGTCTTATCATTTGCTGTGGGTAGATACAGCCTATTGAGATTTACATTGCATCTGTAAGATGTGTACATATATGTATTCTATTAATACATAAATATGTATGCATATATATAAAATTTGGTGTTCTGTAATGCTTGTCTCTAGAGAGCATTTTTGGTGAATGTTTTCTGCCTTTATTTGAAAATGCATCTACTTACTCTATATGTCGTCTGATTAAAATATTGTTAAGAGACTGCACTAATAACTAATATTTATTGAGCATTTACTATTTGACAGGTACTGTGGTAAGCACTTTGCATGTTACTTTGTGTTAATATCACGGTAGCCCTGAGAGATGTGGTAGTGTTACAAATGAGGAAACTAAGGCACTATAGAGAGGTTAAATAATTTGCCCACAGAAACACAGCTAATAAATGGTGGATCTAGGACTCAAACTGAGACATTTTGACTCTGGAATGTCCATTTTAACCAATATGCTGTATTGCCTATATGGATTTGTATAAATTTCTACTTAGAGAATGATAAAACATTACAGTATAGTTGCATGAACACAAATGTATGAAATGCAACTAAATCCTTTCTGTTGTAGTTTTTTGTTGGTTTTTTTTTCTTTAAAATTCTGTTTACTCATATAAATTCTACCTTCTGACACTGATCTTTGCTTATATTTATGAGTAGTGCATAATCTAGTACACATATTATCTATTAAGCTGTTTCTAAGTTATATAATCAGAAATGTATTCTAGCATAGTTGCAAGAAGTTCCTATGTATGTATAAATTGTGTCCAGCCTACTGATTGGCTGGACAGAATCAGGAATGGGTCCAATGAATATCTATTACATTCACTGAGTGCCAACAAGAATTTTAGCTCTGTCATTCCTCAAATGTTATTTTTCAGGTGAATCTTTGTAGCCCCTACTTGTTACTGAGAAGAGCAGTACTGGCTTGCTTACGTCAGCTCGTACAAAGAGAAGCAGCTGAAGTTTCAGAATATGCTGTTATGCTTGCTAAGGACAGCACAGAAGAGTTGACTTCAGGTAATATCTCTTGATCAATACTGTGTCCTGCTCAAATGATTATTTTTATCTTAAAATTTCCACATGTACATGAGTTTTGAAACAATTTAAAAGTTAATATGTAATATGTCTTAAACCTGCTACTGGAAAGAATTGCTGTTATTCCAACCAGTGATATTACTGGTTTAGAGCAGTGGTTCTCAAACTGATTTTCAAACCAGCAGTGTATACCTCACCTGGGAACTTGATAGAAATGCAGATTATTGAGACGCATCCCAGACCTACTGAACCAGAAATCTGGGAGTATTACCCAAAAATCTGTATTTTTAAATCTATATTTTTACAGTCCCTATGTTAGTACAGCTGTGTGCCACATAATGGCATTTTGGTCAACAACAGACCCCATATACAACAGTGATCCCTTAACATTATAATATCATATTTTTACTGTACCTTTTCTATGTTTTGATACACAGATGCTTACCGTTGTTATAATTGCCTTTAGTGTTCAGTACAGTAACTTGCTCTACAGGTTTGTAGCCTGTGAACAATAGGCTATGCCATATAGCCTATGTGTGTGGTAGTCTGTACCATCTAGGTTTGGGTAAGTACACTCTATGATGTTCACACGACAATGAAATCGCCTAACAACACATTCTTTAGAACATAATCCTATTAAGCCATGCACAAGTCTACTAAAGTTTGAGAGCTACTGATCTAGAGCAAGTTTTTTCACAGCAGTCAAGAAACTGGATTAACCCTTAAGTAATTTATCACACATGCCTCTGTTCACCCCAAAATCTCACTTTCATAAAATTTGTTATATATGAGTCTGCTACAAGTTAAATGCCTCTTCTTTTACATTTTAGTGCTAAATTAAAGGATTTCTTAGCCAGTAAGATTTAAGTGCGTATCACTTCATTTTAAAACTATTATTTGAATAACCTGAATTTGCATATGAATTCAAAGAAACTATTAGCCTACAAAAATGGTAAAAATAGGCCAGGCGTGGTGGCTCACACCTGTAATCTCGGCACTTTGTAAGGCCAAGGAGAGAGGAATGTTTTAGGTCAGGAGTTCAAAAACAGCCTGGGGGCTAAGCACACTAGATCATGCTTATAATCTCAGCACTTTGGGAGGCCAAGATAGGAGGATGACTCGAAGTCAGGAGTTCAAGACCAGCCTGGTCAATACGGTGAGACCTCTTCTCTGTTTTTAAAAAACTTATATATATATATGTATCTATAAAAAGAATAGCCTGGACCACATGGTAAGACCCCATCTCTACAAAAAAATTTAAAATTAGCCAGGCGTGATGGTGCACATCTGTAGTCCCAGCTACTAGCTAATCAGGAGGCTGAGAGAAGAGAATTGCTTGAGCCTAGGAGTTTGAGGTTGCAGTGAGTTATTACACCACCACACTGCAGCTTGGGTAACAGATCAGAACACTGACTCAAAAAAAAAAAAAAAGTAATGTCTTACACTTTGGCCAGGTGCAGTGGCTCACGCTTGTAGTCCCAGGACTTCGAGAGGCCAAGGCATGCAGATCACCTGAGGTCAGAAGTTCAAGACCAGCCTGGCCAATATGGTAAAAACCTCGACTAAAAATACATAGCTGGGTACGGTGGCATGCTCCCATACTCCCAGCTACTTGGAGGCTGAGGCACAAAAATCACTTGAACCCAGGAGGCAGAGGTTGCAGCGAGCTGAAATTGCTCCACTGCACTCCAGCCTGGGCAACAGAGCTAGACTCTGTCTAAAAAACAGGTAATATCTTATACTTTCATTTGTAAAGTTTTTATTTCAAAGTACTGTCATACTTTTAGAAAGTCATAGACTTCATAGAGCTTTTCAGTATCTTAAGCTTCTAGATTCATAATATATTTTACTGTCAGTAATCTATGCTCTTTAAGTAATGGTGTTATTCTTACATTAAAATGTTTAGGGAGCTGGGCCAGATGTGGTGGCATGTACTTGTAGTCCCAGCTTCCTTAGAGACTAAGGCAAGAGGATCACTTTAGCCCAGGAGTTCAAGGACAGCCTGATCAGCATAGTGAGACCTTGTCTCTAACAAAAACAAAAACTTTTTGCTTCAACTTGAATTAATCAGCATGACTGGGCTGCTGTACAAGCATACCTAGGAGTATTATGGATTTGGTTCCAGACCATGCAGTAAAGCAAGTCAGGAATATTTTTGTTTTCCAGTGCATATCAAAGTTATCTTTGTGCTATACTGTAGTCTGCTAAGTGTGAAATAGCATTATGGCTTAAAAAGTGGTGTATGTACCTTAATTTAAAAATTCTTTACTGCTAAAAAATGCTAACCATCATCTGAGCCTTCAGTGAGTCATAATCTTTTTGCTGGTAGATGGTCTTGTCTCAGTCTTGATGGCTGCTTAATCATGGTGGTGGTTGCTAAAGGTTTGGGATGGCTGTGGCAATTTCTTAAAATGAGACAGTAATGAAGTTTGCCGTGTCCGTTGACTTCCTTTCATGAAAGATTACTCTGTAACATGCAATACTTTTTGATAGCATTTTACTTACGGTAGAACTTTCAAAACTGGGTTAATTCTCTCAAACCTGCAACCTCTTTATCAACTAAATTCACATAATATTCTGAATTCTTTGTTGTGATTTCAACAGTGTTCACAGCATCCTCACCAGGAGTAGATTCCATGTCAAGAAACCATCTGGAATGATAAATCCTTTCCAGAAGGTTTTCAGTTACTTTGCCCAGATCCATCAAAGGAGTCACTGTCTGTGGCAGCTGTAGCCTTACAAAATGTATTTTTTAAGTAAGACAACTTGAAAGTCAATATGACTTCTTAATCTGCAGAATGGATATTGTGTTAACAGGCACGAAAACAACATTCATCTCTTTGTACATCATCAGAGCTCTTGGGTGACTAGGCACATTGTCAGTAGCAGTAATGTTTTGAAAGGAATCTTTTTTTTTTTTTCTTTTTTCTGAGCAATAGGTCTTAACAGTGGACTTAAAATATTCAGTAAACCCTGTTGTAAAAAAAAGATATGCTGTCATCCAGGCTTTGTTTGTTTGTTTGTTTGTTGTTTTTGTTTTGTTTTGTTTTGTTTTTTATAGAGCACAGGCAAAGTAGATTGGGCATAATTCTTTTTTTTTTTTTTTTTTTTTTTTTGAGACAGGGTCTCTCTGTTGCCCTAGCTAAAGTGCAGTGGCACGATCTGGGCTCACTGTAGCTTCTGCTTTCCAGGCTCATGTGATTCTTTCCACCTCAACCTCCTTGGCAGCTGGAACCACAGGTGAATGTCAGCACACCTAACTAAGTGTTTTTTTTTGTGCTTTTGTAGAGATGGGGTCTCATTTTTGCCCAGGCTGGTTTTGAACTCCTGGGCATAAGTGTTCTACCTGCCTCAGCCTCCCAAAGTGCCAGGATTACAGATGTGAGTCACTATGCCAGCCAGTTAAGCATAATCCTTAAACCATGGGATTTTCGGAATGGTCAGTGCACACTGGCATTAAAGTCACCAGCTGCTTTAGCTCATCACAAGAGAATGAGCTTGTTCTTTGAAGCTAGGCATTGGCCTCTCCTTTGTAGCTATGAAAGTTCCAGATGGCATCTTCTAATAGAAGGCAATTTCATATACTTTGAAAACCTGCTGTTTTAGGCCCAGCACTGTGGCTCACACCTAGAATCCCAACAGTTGGGGAGGCCGAGGCAGGCAGATCACTTGAGGTCAGGAGTTCAAGACCTGCCTAGCCAACATGGTGAACCCGTCTCTACTAAGAATACAAAAATTAGCTGGATGTGGTAGGTACCTGTAATCCCAGCTATTCAGGAGGCTGAGGCATGAGAATGGCTTGAACCCGGAAGGCAGAAGTTGCAATGAGCCAAGATCACACCACTGCACCCCAGCCTGGGTGGCAGTGGCAGAACAAGACTCAGTCTCAAAAAAAAAAAAGAGAGAGAGAGAAAATTGGTTGTTTTGGCCTTAGCTAGGTCTTCTGGCTAACTTGATGAAGCTTCTACATCAGGATTGGCTGCTTTATCTTGCCTTTTTTTTTTTTTGGAGATGGAGTTTTGCTCTTGTTGCCTAGGCTGCAGTGCAATGGCATGATCTCAGCTTACCACAGTGTCCGCCTCCCAGGTTCAAGCGATTCTCCCGCCTCATCCTCCCAAGTAGCTGGGATTATAGGCATGTGCCACCATGCCTGCCTAATTTTGTATTTTTAGTAGAGACGGAGTTTCTCCATGTTGATCAGGCTGGTCTTGAACCCCCAACCTCAGGTGATCCACCCACCTTGGCCTCCCAAAGTGCTGGGGTTACAGGTGTGACCTACTGCGCCCGGCCTTTATCTTGCATTTTTATGTTATCAAGGCAGTTTATTTCCTTAATCCCATGAACCAGCCTCTGCTAGTTTCTACCTTTTCTTCTGTAGCTTGCTCTGAATCAGGCTCAGTGCTATGGCTGATTTGAACTTTTTTTTTTTTTTTTTCCTTGAGATGGAGTCTTGCTCTGTCACCCAGGCTGGAGTGCAGTGACACAATCTCAGCTCACTGCAACCTCTCTCTCCCAGACTCAAGCAATTCTCCTGCCTCAGTCTCCCAAATAGCTAGGATTACAGGTACCTGCCACCACGCCTGGCAAATTTTTGTACTTTTAGTAGAAACAGGGTTTTACCATGTTGGCTTGGCTGGTCTTGAGCACCTGACCTTAGGTGATCTGCCCACCTCAGCCTCCCAAAGTGCGGGGATTACAGGCGTGAGCCTGATTTGAACTTCTGTCTAGATCACTAAAACTTTCTCCATGTCGGTTAACAAAGTTGTTTCTCTTCCTTATCATTTATGTGTTCACTGAAATACCTTTTTCATTTCCTTCAAGAACTTTTCCTTTGCATTCACAACTTAGATAACTGGCATATAAGAGACACTTTTAACTTTTGGTCTGTCTTGGCTTCTGATATGCCTTTCTCACTAAGCTTAATCATTTCCAGCTCTTGATTTAAAGTGAGATACATGTGACTCTTCCTTTCACGTGAACACTGTGAGGCCATTGCAGTGTTATTCATTGGCCTAATTTCGATGCTGTTGTGTTTCGGAAAATAGAGAGGCCTGATTAGAAGGAAAGAGATGGGGAACGGCCAGAAGAGAGAGAGAGAAATGGCATGAAGCAGTCAGAACACACACACATTTATAAGTTTTCTGTCATATATGGACATAGTTTGTGGCACTCCAAACAATTAAAATAATAACACTGATCGACTGGGCACAGTGGCTCACGCCTGTAATCACAGCACTTTGGGAGGCCAACACAGGTGGATCATGAGGTCAGGAGTTCAAGACTAGCCTGGCCAAGATGGTAAAACTCCATCTCTACTAAAAATACAAAAATTAGCTGGGCATGGTGGTGGGTGCCTGTAATTTTAGCTACTCAGGAGGCTCAGGCAGGAGAATCGCTTGAACCCTTGAGGCAGAGATTGCAGTGAGCTGAGATTGTGCCACTGCACTCCACCCTGGACAATAAGAAGTTGACTCCATCTCAGAGAAAAAAAAAAGATAACCAATCACAGATCACCATATCAGGTATTATGATTTTTTGAGCCTGAAAGAATTATGCAGTGAACATGTAAGTTCATCTACTTAATGTCTTTATGACACTCATTTTATAGACATCTCTCTCCATATACACTCATAAACCTTTTGCCAAATTACCTTAAAGCAGGCCGCAGACATCACACTTAAGTTTACATTTCCCAAGAAGGATATGGTTTGGCTTTGTGTCCCAACTGATATTTCATGTTATATTATAATAATCCCCAGGTGTTGAGGGAGGGACCTAGTGGAGGATGATTCAATCACGGGAGCAGTGTCACACATGCTGGTCTCTTGATAGTGCATTCTCATGAGATCTTTTGCCCCTTCACTTCCTTCACACACACTTTTCACCTGCTGCCATGTAAAATGTGCCTCTTCCCTTTCCACCATGATTGTAAGTTTCCTGAGGCCTCCCTAGCCCTGTGGAACTGTGAGTCAATTAAGCCTCTTTTGTTTATAAATTACCCAGCCGCAGGTTTGTCTTTATAGCAGTGTGAAAACAGACTAATAGAGTAAATTGGTACCAGGAGTAGGGCACAGCTATAAAGATACCCAAAAATGTGAAAGCAGCTTTAGACTTGGGTAATAGACAGAGGTTGGAACAGTTTGGAGGGCACAGAAGAATATAGGAAGATGTGACAAAGTTTAGAACTCCCTTAGAGACTTGTTGAATGGCTTTGACCAAAATGCTGTTAATTATGTGGATAATGAAGCCCAAGGTGATATGGTCTCAGATTGAGTTGATAAACTTCCTAGGAACCGTAGTAAAGGTCACTCTTGCTATGGTTGAGCAAAGAGGCTGGCACCGTTTTGCCCCTGTTCTTGTTATCTGTGGAACTTTTTACCTGAGAGAGATTATCTGAAATTGGAGTTTCAGATAAAAGGGAAGCAGAGGCCAGTTGCAGTGGCTCATAACCTGTAATCCCAGCACTTTGGGAGGCTGAGATTGGTGGATCACCTGAGTTTAGTAGTTCAAAACAAGCCTGGTCAAATGGTGAAACCCCATCTCTACTAAAAATATGAAAATTAGCCATGCATGGTGGTAGGCACCTATAATCCCAGATACTAGGGAGGATGAGGCAGGAGAATCACTTGAACCCAGGAGGCAGAGTCTGCAATGAACAGGTTGCACCACTGCATTCCAGCCTAGATAACAGAATGAGACTCAAAAAAAAAAAAAAAAAAAAAGGGTGAGCGAAGCAGAGCATAAAAGTTTGGAAAATTTGCAGCCCAAGGATGTGGTAGAAAAGAAAACTCCCATGTTCTGGGGAGAAATTCAAGTTTGCTGCTGAAATTTTTGTTAAGTAACAAGGAGTCAAATGTTAAACTTAATTGCCAAGACAGTCAAAAAAATGTCTCCAGAGTGTGTTAGAGACCTTAGTGACAGCCCCTCCCAGAGGCCTAGGAGGGAAAAATGGTTTTGTGGGTCAGGCCCAGGGCCACACTGCTCTGTGCAGCCTTAGGAATTGTTGGCCTGTTTCCTAGCTATTCCAACTGTGCCTAAAAGGGGCCAAGGTACAGCTCAGGCCATTGCTTCAGAGGGTCCAAGCCCCAAGCCTTGGCAATTTCCACATGGTAATTGGGACTGCTAATACGCAGAATTCAAGAACTGAGGTTTGGGAACTTCCACCTAGATTTCTGAGGATGTATGAAAATGCCCAGATGTCTAGGCAGAAACTGCTGGAGGGGTGAAGTCCTCATGGAGAACCTCTGCTAGGGCAGTGCAAAGGGGAACTGAGGGGTTGGAGCCCCCACATAGAGTCTCCACTGGGGTACTGCCTAGTGGAGCTGTAAGGAAAGGGCCACCATCAAGGCTAGGCATGATGGTTCACCCCTGTAATCCCAGCACTTTGGGAGGCCAAGGATGGTAGATCGTGAGGTCAGAAGTTCGAGACCAGCTTGACCAACATGGTGAAACGCTATCTCTACTAAAAATACAAAATTAGCCAGGCGTGGTGGCACACACCTGTAATCCCAGCCAAAAAGGAGTCTAAGGCAAGATAATTGCTTGAGCCTGGGAGGCAGAGGTTGCAATGAGCTGAAATCATGCCATTGCACTCCAGCCTGAGTGACAGAGTGAGACTCTGTCTCAAAAAAAAAAAAAAAAATGAAAGAAAAAGAGGGCCTCCAGACTCAAGAACGATAGATCCACTGACAGCTTGCACTATGTGCCTGAAAAAGTCACATACCCTCAACTCCAACCTTGAGAGCAGCCAGGGCAGGGGGCTATACCCTGCAAAGCTGCAGGGTTGGAGTTGCCCAAGGCCTTAGGAGCCCACTTCCTGCATCAGTGTGCCCTGGATGTGAGACATGGAGTCAATGGAGATCATTTTGGAGCTATAAGATTTCATGACTACCCCACTGGATTTTGGATTTGCATGGGGTCTGTAGCCCCTGTGTTTTGGCTGATTTCTCTCATTTGGGACAAGAGCATTTACCCAATGCCTGTACCCCATTGTATCTAGAAAGAAATGAACTTGCTTTTGATTTTATAGTCTCATAGGCCAAAATGACTTGCTTTGTCTCAGATGAGACTTTGGACTGTGGACTTTTGAGTTATACTGAAATGAATTAAGACTTTTGGGAGATTGCTAGGAAGACATGATTGGTTTAGAAATGTGGACATAAGACTGGGGAACGGCCAGGGGTGGAATGATATGACTTGGTTTTATGTTCCCACCCAAGTCTCATCTTCAAATATAATCCCCAGTTGTTGAAAGAGGGGCGTGGTGGGAGGTGATTGGATCATGGGGACAGTTTCCCCCATGCTGTTCTCATGATAGTTCTCACAAGATCTGTTGGTTTTACAAGGGGCTCTTCCCCCTTCACTTTCTTTACACACTCTTCTCTTGCTTACTGCCATGTAAGATGTGCTGCTTCTCCTTCCACCGTGATTATATGTTTCCTGAGGCTTTCCCAGTCATGTAGAAGTGTGAGTCAATGAAACCTCTTTTTTCTTTTTTTCTCTCTGAGACAGAGTCTCATTCTGTTGCCCAGGCTGGAGTGCAGTGGCGCAATCTCGGTTTACTGCAAGCTCCGTCTCCTGGGTTCAAGTGATTCTCCTCCCTCAGCCTCCCAAGTAGCTAGGATTACAGGCACTTGCCACGACACCCAGCTAATTTTCTGTATTTTTAGTGAGATGAGGTTTTGCTGTGTTGGCCAGGCTGATCTTGAACTCCTGACCTCAAGTAATTCACCTGCCTCGCCCTCCCAAAGTGCTGGGATTACAAACGTGAGCCACCATGCCTGGCCTGAAACCTTTTTTAAATAAATTACCCAGTCTTGGGTATGTCTTTATAGCAGTGCAAAATGGATTAATACAAAGGACATACCCGTACGTGATCACACACTTAAGAAAATCCATATTGATTTACTGTCCTCATATACTTTTCCCTAGTCATCCAAATGTCCTTTATAAGTCCTCCCCTTCCCCTCCACCTAAATCTAAGATCCAGTCATGAAACTTACATTACTTTAGCTGCTGTATCTTTTTAGACCCCTAATCTGAAACATTTCTACCACCTTCTTCTGATCTTTAAAAGATAACTTCTCCTTTAAAACAGTCTAATACCAACAAAACAAAACACCCACAAAGGCCAGGCACAGTGCCTCACGCCTGTAATCCCAGCACTTTGAGAGGCCAAGGCCAGTGGATCACCTGAGATCAGGAGTTCGAGACCAGCCTGGCAAACATGGTGAAACCTCATCTCTACTAAAAATATAATATAAAACAAATTAGCCAGGCGTGGTGGCACACACCTGTAATCCCAGCTACTGGAGAGGCTGAGGCAGGAGAATCACTTGAACTTGGGAGGCATAGGTTGCAGTGAGATTGTGCCACTCTACTCCAACCTGGGCAACAGAGTAAGACTCTTGTCTCCAAAAATAAATAAATAGAGTAGTCTACTAGTAATATAATCTTTCAAATCTACATGTTTTCATAAATGCTAGATGAGTTAACTCTTCAAGAGAAAATGTATTTGTCCTTTTGGCACTTTCAGAATTAAAGATAATAGTTGATGCTAGATCAAGGATTGTATTTCCCCTTAGAGGTGTTGCTTGGTAGTAGTGAGAATATTGTATAGTGATATATGTTTATTCAGTAGTCCACAATAGCTTAATTGGAGTAATTAAACAGTGTTTTCCATATAGTGTTTTTTTCTCTTTGGGCTTTATCTCATGTTAGTAAGTTTTAAAACTTTATACCAGAATTAGGAAAACTTAATTATGTTTATTTAAAATTAGAAAATAATTATATTAAGAAGCACTGGCGGCCGGGCACTGTGGCTCAACACCTATAATCCCAGCACTTTGGGAGGCCTAGGCGGGGAGATCACTTGAGGTTAGGAGTTCAAGACCAGCCTGACCAACATGGTGAAACGTCATCTCTACTCAAAATACAAAAATTAGCCAGACGTGGTGGCAGGCAGCTGTAATCCCAGCTACTAGGGAGACCGAGTCAGGAGAACTGCTTGCAGTGAATTGAGATTGTACCACTACACTCCAGCCTAGGTGACAGAGCAAGACTGCCTCAAAACAGGGAAGAAGCACTGAACAAAATGTATAATTATTGGACACTAATTGGGTAAAAATTTTTACCTGATTAAGAAAACATAATAATTCTTAATACTTTCCTTTCAGTGACATTACAGAAAATACAGCTATATAGGATCATAAATAATCCCAAAATTCAACATAATTCAAGTGTGAACTAAAATAGATCTCAGTAGATTAAAACACAGTATTTGGGCTAGTTCTTTAATATATATTTTTATCTACTCTTTGAATAACTACTGAATTTGTGAGTTTCTGATATGGTAGTTTTGCTTTCTGTATTACTTAGATCATTGTTTTTCTTCTTGTCAGATGCTAACATCAAAGAAGTTGGCCTTGAAGGGGCATTATTGATCTTGCTAGACAAAGAGACAGATGACAGATTATGCCATGATATCAAAGAGACTTTAAATTATATGCTTACATCTATGGCGGTGGAAAAACTCTCCCTTTGGTTAAAGCTTTGTAGAGATGTACTTGCTGCATCAGCTGGTAAGCATTGGTCATTATCAGTTAAATAATAAAATTGAAATTTAAGACTTTACATAAAATTGTTTACCACTGAGAACTCATCAGTTTTGTCTAGCTGGATTCTGATTGTCTGATGGTTTCTTTCTTCAAATGAAGATTATATTTCTAGCGTTTTAGAATTCTCTTTAATTTGAACAGTATAGATCCAATGCTTAAGCCTGCTTTTTTTCCCTTTTGCTGTCTTAGATGACTTTGTGTGTAAAACAAACCAAAAAGTAGAGTTATTATTTATGCTGTAAAAGGTGGGACTTAATTTATATTGTCCCCATCATTTCTGTTCATAGATACAATAAATATTTGAGACCAGCTGCAGTGGCTTGTGCCTGTAATCCCAGCACTTTGGGAGGCTAAGGCAGGCCATTAGCTGGGCTAAGACTGCAATTCACGCCTGTAGTCCTAGCTACTCAGGAGGCTAAGATGGGAGAATTGCTTGAATCCGAGAGGCAGAGGTTGCAGTGAGCCAGTATCACACCACTGGACTCTGGCCTGGGCAATAGATTGAGACCCTGTCTCTACATACATACATACCCACCCCATGCCACACATTATATGAAATTGTTTAATCACTGTAAGAGAAAATTCTCCAAAAGTTACGACATTTTGAGCAAGCCAGTTTTGCTACATATAATAATGTTAATTTCAAATAGTATTAGAAAACAGTATTATTGCTGTAATGTCTTTAGTAATGCAAGATAATTGTTCATGAGAAAGTATATGCAAATCTTTAATATTTGTATCCTGTATCCTTGGGGTAAGAGTGAAAATAAATAAGAGGAATAAAGAAGAGAAAAAACAGTTCTTTTCCAAGAACTGTACATAATTTACCTGATTTAATCTTTTAAGTCATCCTGTGCTTAGACAATTTTATTCTGTTTTGTAGAAAACAGGCCCGGAGGTAACCAACCCGAAGACATAGACATATTCAGTCCTATGCCTACATAACTTTTAAAATCCACAAGCTTTCCTCTGTAGTTCAGTGCTCCCAACTCCGTTGCCCAAGCCTTAAAATTTAAGGTAGCTCTCATGTATGAATTGTGTGACAGGAAAAAAGTTAACATAAAATCCCTGGAATGTTTTGTATTCTCCTCTTTCTATCTTGATTCTTATCGGTTCCTCTCCAGTGATTATACCTGCTGTTTCAACTATTACACTATAGATGTTTTATTTCTCTAATTCTCTCTTCTGTCACCACTGCTCAAGAAATTGCAAGGACTTCTTTAAAATAAAATGTTGCCTGAGTCCAAGTATTCTAGGCTACAGTGAGCCATGATTATGTAACAGAGCAAGATCTTGTCTTAAAAAAAAAAAAGGAACATATATATGTGCATAGATAGACTGATTACGTTTTTCTGATGTCTTACTTAACTTTTTTAAATTTTACATTCATATTCCCTGATCTTGCTCTATTTTATCTTGCCATTAATTCTTCATCTTCTGTGGTTTGGCGTCATACCTTCTCAGGAAAACCTCTTCCAGGCTCTGTTAACTTTGCCTTAACCTTATTTATGACATCTTTGCTATTTTAACATGCAAAAAATGTTGATATATGGGATAATATAAGAAAAGCAGTTTGGTTTGTTTCATAGCGTTAGTTCCATTTTCAGTTTGTAAACAGTTGATAAGTTTAACAGTTAATAAGTAGAGGAGATAATTCACTACTCAGTGACTCTAGCTATCAGTACAAATTTGATACTGTAATAATAGCAATGGGTCTATCCTAAGAAAAATATTTTCAGACAGTTTGAGTAGATTCAGGAACCTTCTTAAATCCATGCAAGGCTCCAGAGTTAAAACAGCCTTCCCAGGGCCAGGCGTGGTGGCTCACGCCTGTAATCCCAGCCCTTTGGGAGGCCTAGGCGAGTGGATCACAAGGTCAAGAGATCAAGACCATCCTGGTCAACATGGCGAAACCCCATCTGTACTGGAAATACAAAAAATTAGCTGGGCATGGTGGTGCGTGCCTGTAATCCCAGCTACTCGGGAGGCTGAGGCAGGAGAATTGCCTGAACCCAGGAGGCGGAGGTTGCGGTGAGCCGAGATCTCACCATTGCACTCCAGCCTGGGTAACAAGAGTGAAACTCTGTCTCACAAAAAACAAAAAACAAAAAACCAGCCTTCCCAATGTATCCCATACATACTCCCTACTAGAGAATTTTGAGTTTACTTAAGTACATCTGTCTACATGCTGGGGGTTGATAACAGCTTTGTAACGTTTTGACCTGGAACAGTTATTAAAGCATCTCTTTTAGACAACTGCAGTTATTAGACCTAATTATTTGATATTGTTTAAAAAAAGTGATCAATAGCAATTGATAATTGATAATACCAATTCTAGTCTGAATTTGAAGTCATTTTTGTGTTCGTTTTAATAAAAATTTATATGTCTATATATATGTATGTATATATATATATATATATATATACATACCTATATATATATCTCTCTCTTTCAATTGATTATTATTACATTTGTTCTCCTTTAATAAAAGATTTTACAGCTCTAACTTGTGTGGATACAATGCAAGAAGAAGAAGGAGATAAAGGGGATGATGCCTCAGTCCTGACCACCAGACATGATGAAAAATCCCATCCTTTTACCAATCCCCAATGGGCTACTAGAGTCTTTGCTGCTGAATGTGTCTGTAGGATAATTAACCAATGTGAGAATGCTAACAGTGCACATTTTGACATTGCTTTAGCACAAGAAATGAAAAAAAGAGATTCAAGAAGTAAGTGACATAGTAATGAAAACACCAAATGATACGTGTAAAAATGCTGTCTGCTTATGGTTTCAATATTAATTTTAAAAATGAAACTAGTCAGACACAGTGGCTCATATCTATAATCCCAACACTTTGGGAGGCTGAGGCAGGAGGATCCCTTGAGCCCAGGAGTTTGAAACCAACCTGGGCAACAATGAAACATTGTCTCTACTAAAAAAATATTTTTAAATTAGCAGGGCATGGTGGTGTGCACGCATAGTTCCAGCTACTTGAGAGGCTGAGGCAGGAGGATCACTTGAGCCCAGGAGTTTGAGCTTATAGTGAGCTATGATCACATCACTTCATGTTTAAATACATTTTTAATGATTAAACTTCTTAAATTGGCATTAACTTTACTGAGCATGTGCAATGAGTTTATAGAAAATAATTAGTTCTTGGGAAATAGTATGAACATTAACTAGTTCTCAAAAATTATTTCCTGGTTTGTAACTTGGGCTAGTTTTTGCTTATAGATTATTTTAGCGTCATAGATATTAACTGGAACACATTTGAGCCTTTCTCCTTGTTAAGTAAACCTGAGTGTAAGACCATTTTGACCACCTCTTACTGTTCAAGTGTATTATTTTTACCTATTTATGTTTGTCTTTAGGGTTTGATGTCTAATTTTTCAAATTCACTTAAGCTCATATGTTCAAAGACACAATACATATATATGTGTGTGTGTGTGTGTGTGTGTGTGTGTGTGTGTGTGTGTGTATACGTATGGTTTGTTTTTTGGTTTTTTTTTTTGAGACAGAGTCTCACCCTGTCACCCAGGCTGGAGTGTAGTGGCAAGATCACAGCTCACTGTAGCCTCAACCTTCCAGGCTCAAACAATTCTCCCACTCCAGCCTCCCAAGTAGCTGGGGCTATAGGCATATACCACCATGCCCATCTAGTTTTTACTTTTTTTTATAGAAATGGAATCTTATTATTTTGCCCAAGCTGGTCTCAAACTTCTGGGCTCAAGTGACTCTCCCACCTCAGCCTCCCAGAGTGCTGGGATTATAGGCATTAGCCACTGCACCTGTCCACAATACATATTTGTAAATGGCTTAGAAGTATTCTTTACCAGACAATAGAATTACAAAGCAAAAGGTTGCTATTTCCAGTCGGAGTATGATTTAGGTGTCTCTGGTTTAATTGTTTTTTAAGTACACATTTTTTGAGTCTCCTACTTGTGATGAGCTCTGTACAGTTTATAAAATGTACATGCTGTAGATACTTACTGATTCCTGTGCTCTCAGTTAAAGTTGTAGTTGGCATTTACTAAGATATGTTGATTTCTTCTGTTAAACGATTTTCTTATATTACTCCACAGGAGATTTATTATACCAAACAATGTGTCATAGAAATGAAAGGAATTCTCATTTATCATTTCTACAGCTAGAAATATTCTTTATGCTCCCCTCATTTGTGTATTTGGCAAGCTATGTATAAATAAGACATTGTAGTTGAAATAGAGAGCCACGTAAACCTTTTTTTTTTTAAAGGAACATTGCATCTTAGCTTTAACTTGACATAAAGAGAATAAATTTCTGCTTTATTAGTCAAAGCCCAAAGTCTCCTCAGTACCAACTAATGTATTGTTATCATAAAATCTGAATAAAATTTTTACTGAAGATACTGTTAGGACTCTTAAAAGATGCTAATTCTGACCTGAGTAGCTGTATATAATTACTAGCTTTGGAACAGTTTTTTCGTGTATTTGCAGTGTACATTAAATCCAGCTTTAAAGTATGTAGTTAACAAACAATAAGAACAGTATATCAAGTCAGAGGTACTTAAAGTCTAGGTTATAAAATTAGAGGAGGAAAGATTATCACTTAATATAAGTCTTAGTTCCAGCACATTTTTTTTTGATATTTTCTAATCTTCTTTTCTCCCAATATGTTTTTGAATCTTATAGGTGATTTTTTGGTGTTGCATCTTGCTGACTTAATTCGCATGGCTTTTATGGCTGCCACAGATCACAATGACCATCTCCGTCTTTCTGGCCTTGAAATGCTGTTAGTTGTTATTCGGCAATTTGCAACTGTTCCAGAACCAGAGTTTCCAGGTCATGTGATTCTGGAACAGTATCAAGCCAATGTAAGCACTTTCTGTCAGAGAATTTTATTATTAAATACACAGATAAAAAGTCCATAAGACCAAGCGCAGTGGCTCATACCTGTAATCCCAGCACTTTGGGAGGCTGAAGCAAATGGGTAGCTTTGAGCCCAGGAATTCAAGACTAGGCAACATGGCGAAACCCCATCTGTACCAAAAATAACAAAACTAGCTGGCATGGTGGTGTGTACCTGTAGTTAAGGCTGAGGTGGGAGAATACTTGAGCTTAGGAGACAGAGGTTACAGTGAGCTGAGATTGTGCCACTACGCTCCAGCCTGGGTGATAGATCCGGACACTGCCTCAAAAAAAAAAAAAAAAAGTCTGTGAAACTGAGGATGGGAAAGTTTAAAAGAAGAAGGAGGCAAGAGACAAAGGATGGGAGGGAGTGAGGGAGGAAAAGAGGGAAGAGATCTGTCTATGAACCTAAATGGGATGTCACATCATAAATGAGTGTGTATCTCTACTAACATATCACCAGTATAATCCATATGTAGAAAGTACATATGTTTGAAGAAGAAATCTTACAGCTAATACTTTATAAAGCTTCAAGTCAAAGCAAGTACATAAAACAGGTCTTTTGGGCACTGTAGTATGCCTGTAGTCCCAGCTCCTTAGGAGGCTGAGACAGGAAGATCACTTGAGCCAGAAGTTCCAGTCCAGCCTGGGCAACATATGGAGACACCCATCTCCAGGGGGGAAAAAAAATCCTGTTAAAGAAATCAAAAAACAAGTGTTTTATAACCTTAAAGGTTAATTTTAATAATATATATAACCCCTTTCGTTTTTTTCCTATACTTAGGAAGCGATTCAGATTTCTGTGGCATTTTGTTTTTGTGTTTGTTTTTGAAACAAGGTCTTATCCTGTTGCCCAGGCTGGAGTGCAATGGTATAATTTGGGCTCACTGCAACCTGAAGTAGCTGTAACTATAGGCACAAACCACCACACTTGGCCAATTTTTGTATTTTTTGTAAAGACGGGGTTGTACCATGTTGCCCAGGCTGGTCTCGAACTCTCCAAAGTGCTGGGACTTCAGGCATGAGCCACCAGGCCCAGCCCAAGGATTCAGCTTTCTATTACTGGTTGTGTAATCTTTTTAACTGATTGTTTGACTGGTCCACTGAACAATTTAGGAAGATAAAGGAAGAAAACAAAATCAGCAGCTTTCTTGTAATCCTCTAGCAGCATTCATCCAAAGAGATGTCTCATTATGATCAGAAGCAACTTCTGATGACTAGATGATCAGAAGCAACTTCTAATGGCTAGCAGTTAGGGAGACCAGAACAGTTCATCAGTTGATTAGCAGTCTTCATCACTTCATTCAGCTAATACCAACATATACTTAGGGACAAAGCAAAATGAAGCAATTAAAGGTACATAGAACTATCATATTAGAATATTATAATTCAGCCTAATTAAGAGGAGCTCTGTTATATTTTTAGCCCTCTTAAAATTGCAAGTGCTAGAAATGCAACTCAAGTAGAAAAGAAAAATTATTATTAGCAATCTCTTAGCTGTCTGCTTTCTTCCACTGTAGCCTTATTCTCAGGTTTATTCTCTCTACGTGGTATCAGGATGGCTTTCTTAGCACCCAGGGTCTTAGAAAGATACAGTGCTTCTCTCCCAGTAATCCCAGTGAAAGTCTTGAGAGCTTTCATTATCCCAGCATGAGTCCCTGGAGCCAGGCAATGCTGTCAGCTCAAAAACAGCAATTTGGATTAAGAGTTGGGGAGAGGCCGGGTATGGTGGCTTACACCTGTAATCCCAGCACTTTGGGAGGCCAAGGCAGGAGGATCACTTGAGGTCAGGAGTTTGAGACCAGCCTGGCCAACATGGTAAAACGCTATCTCTACTAAAAATAAAAAATTAGCTGGGCATGGTGATGTGCACCTGTAATTCCAGCTACTTGGGAGGCTGAAGCAGGAGAATTGCTTGAAACCTGGGAGGCGGAGGTTGCAGTGAGCCAAGATTGCACCACTGCACTCCAGCCTGCCTGGGTGACACAGAGAGACTCATCTTAAAAAAAAAAAAAGAGAGAGAGAGAGAGAGTTGGGGAGAGAAGATTGTTTCTCAAAGGAAAAATTGGGATGCTGTTATCCAAAAACAGGGGAAGATATATTGGATAGGTAAAACAACAGTTATCCATAATACCTGTTATAAATAAATCATTTTAAAATAACATTAAAAAGAGGGAGAACTTGCACTGTCTTACTTATTGATGTTCGATATGTCATATAATTTCTTGCCAGGTAGGAGCAGCACTTAGACCAGCCTTCACTTCAGAGACACCACCTCATGTCACTGCCAAAGCATGTCAGGTAAATGGTTAAAGATGAAGCTTAAGAAATAATCTTGGGTGGCCGGGCGCGGTGGCTCACGCCTGTAATCCCAGCACTTTGGGAGGCCAAGGCGGGTGGATCACGAGGTCAAGAGATCGAGACCATCCTGGTCAACATGGTGAAACCCCGTCTCTACTAAAAATACAAAAAATTAGCTGGGCATGGTGGCGCGTGCCTATAATCCCAGCTACTCAGGAGGCTGCGGCAGGAGAATTGCCTGAACCAGGGAGGTGGAGGTTGCGGTGAGCCGAAGTCGCGCCATTGCACTCCAGCCTGGGTAACAAGAGCGAAACTCCGTCTCAAAAAAAAAAAAAAGAAAGAATCTTGGGAAACAATCCTCTAGTTTGTATTTTTTACCATTGTTTTTTCTTTATAGTTGTCTTACCAGCAATCACAGCTTACATTTTTCTTCTCAAATATGGAGATCTTCCTCTTTATTTTTGACAACTGCATGATAATCCACTATATGGATATGTTACAATTTGTTTAACCTGTTTCATATTGATGGACATTGGGGTTTTTTGTCTTTTGCTATTAGAATAGTGCTGTGTGAATGACCTTGGGCATGGGTCATTTCACTGGGTATAAGTATATCTGTGAGATAAATTCCTCAAAATTGAATTGATGGATTAAAGAGTGTATTAGAGGTATTTACCATTTAAATTTCCACCAGCATTGTTGTACAAGTACCTGTTTTGCCACAGTCCCAGCAACATCGTGAGTCATCAAACTTTTAGATTTTTGTCTATGTGATAGAATAAAAAGACTATCTCAGGATACTTTAGATTTGTATTTTAAATGAGATTGAGTACTTTTTCATATACCTAAGAGCTATATAGTATACAATTTCAAACAGTTGCTTATCTCAGACTGCGTTATCAAACACTTAATATCCAACCCTAGGCCAGGCACAGTGGCTCACGCCTGTAACCCCAACACTTTGAGAGGCCAGGGCAGGCAGATCACTTGAGTTAGAGGCCAGCCTGGCCAACATGATGAAACGCAGTCTACTAAAAATACGAAAAAGTAGCCGGGCATGGTGGTAGGTGCCTGTTGTCCCTGGTACTCAGGAGGCTGTGGTGGGAGGATCACGTGAACCTGGAAGGTGGAGGCTGCAGTGACCTGAGATCATACCACTGTACTCTAGCCTGGATGACAGAGCAAGACTCTACCTCAAAGAAAAAAAAAAAAAATCTAGCCTTGAGTGACCTGAAATAATTAAAAGCAGGACTAGCATGAATACATCAATTATAAATTTAGTGGGAAAAACTAATTTTAGTTCTTTCAATTTTCTTTTATTTAATTTTATTTGGGAAATAGTTGAGTGCTTTCAGAGAACTATGTTAAATGTTTTAGGAATCTCTGTTATAACTTTATTGTGTGTGTTCTTGCTGTAAGCTACTGGAAATATTTTGTGAGATGAGATAAGAATTAAATACACAGAAGAGGAAAAATAAATTTTTCTTAGAAAAAGAGAAATATCAGCTGGGCACAGTGGCTCATTCCTGTAATCCCAGCACTTTAGGAGGCCAAGGCAAGTGGCTCACTTGGGCTTAGGAATTCAAGACCAGCCTGGGCAACATAGGGAGATTCTGTCTCTATAAAAATTAGCCAGGCATGGTGTGCCTGTGGTCCCGGCTACTTAGGAGGCTGAGGTGGGAGGATCCCCTGGGCCAGGGAGGTAAGGGCTGCAGGAGCCGTGATGGTGCTACTGCATTCCAGCCTGAGCTACAGAGCAACATTCTGTCCCTAAAAAAGAGAGAGCAATATCATGGCACCTGGTAAAACCATAGCTTGAGTGTTTTGCATTGTAGAATTGATGATGTTTTGTTTTCAGGATTAGAAATACACTGTCTTCAAAACAACCAAAAATTTTTGTTGGGGTTTTATGATTTCATAGCTTCATTTCTCAATATTAATTCATCTAGAGCTGTTCAATTTATATACTCATTAGCACTGGTTTCCTTGCTTCAACCTTAAGACTTCATTCCCTTTGGAAATGCTGACTTTGACTAACATAATCAGCCTCCTTCCACAGGATTTCTTGAAAGCAATAGCAATATAGTCTCAGTGTCTAGATTCTTAACATGTAAGTGAGCTCTGCTGAACTCACAATGGAGGTTTTTTTTTTTTTTTTTTTAGAGATAGGATTTTTTTAGTACTACAGGTGCACATCACCATGCCTAGCTAATTTTTTAATTTTCTTTTAGACAGAGTTTTGACATGTTGCCCGGGCTTGTCTCAAATTCTTGGGCTCAAGCAATTTGCCTGCCTCAGCCTCCCAAAGTGCTGGGATTACAGGCATGAGCCACCACACCCAGCCAAGGGAGGTATTTATAATTTTAAAATACAACTTTTAATTTCTTGAAAACTAGGTTTGCAGTGCCTGGATAGGAAGTGGAGTTGTAAGTGACATTAATGATCTACGAAGAGTTCATCAGTTGCTTGTCTCATCATTAACAAAAATACAGGCTGGAAAAGAAGCTCTAAGTCACTTATATAATGAAAGTGCTTCTACCATGGAGATCTTAGCTGTGCTTAAAGCCTGGGCAGAGGTTGGTACTTCTTAATTTATAACGAATTTTGGAAATTCTTAATAAACACCTTAAGCCATAAACTGAAATTTACGATTTAAAATTAACTACAAATAAATTCACTCTTAAGGTAAACAAAAAGAATTGTAACATGTGATATATTTATATTTTAATATGTTGGTCAAGCATTTTAAAAAGTCTTCCATGGTCTGTTGTCTTCTACTTTAAGCAGTGCCACTTATGAGCCAGAGAGACTTTACAATAGCCAGTGGAAATCAGTTTTTATTGAATCTTGAATTCTTGGAAATTTGGGTCTTCTTGTATGTTCTGTCAGCTCTGTAGCATGTACTTTAATGTTTTTTAATGCTCTTTCATAGAATGATTTTTTAATACTAAGTAGTAGTTATTTTCCAAGAATAAATAAATCTTATAGTAAAATGCTATTTACTTTCCTAATAAAGAAGAAAGATATATTATTTTTAAATTTACTATGCAATGTTTAAGCATTTGCAAAAGTAAATGTAATAATATTTATAATGAATCTACATATACCCATCACCCAGCTTCAGCAGTTACCAAACATGACCAATCTTGGTTCATGCATTTTTTTTTTTTTTTTTGAGACAGAGTCTTGCTTTGTTGATGAGGCTAGAATGCATTCGAGCAATATCTGCTCACTGCAGCCTCCACCTCCCAAGTTCAAGTGATTCTCGTGTCTCAGCCTCCCAAGTAGCTGGGACTACAGGTGTGAACCACCATGCCCAGCTAATTTTTGTATTTTTAGTAGAGACCACCATGAAGCATGAACCACCATGCCTGGCCCAGTTCACATATCATTTTAATGAAGGTATGTAACCTCAGATTTTATCTAACAGATTAACCAACATGTACAAAAGAGTTTCCTCCAGTAGAGGTATTTTAAACTGGAAAGTTGTAGAATCTTTCTTTTTGTCATTATTTAGGACATTCTTCATTAGGAAGTAGTTGTGCCTAGATTCAATAAATTGGATCTGGCCGGGTGCAGTGGCTAATGCTTATAATCCCAACACTTTAGGAGCCCAGTGCAAGAGGATTATTTGAGGCCAGGAGTTTGAGATCAGCCTGGGCAACATACTGAGACCCCATCTCTATATAAAATTTTAAAATTAAATAAAATAGACTAGGCACGGTGGCTCATGTCTGTAGTCCCAGCACTTTGGGAGGCTGAGGCAGGTGGATCACTTGAGGTCAGGAGCTCAAGACCAGCCTGGTCAACATGGTGAAAGCCCATCTCTACTAAAAATACAAAAAGTAGCCAGGCATGGTGATGTGTGCCTGTAATTCCAGCTACTTGGGAGGCTGAGGCAGGAGAATCGCTCAGACCTGGGAGGCGGAGGTTGCAGTGAGCCAAGATGGCACCACTGCACTCCAACCTGACTGACAGAGCGATACATCGTCTCAAAACAATAAAAATAAAATAGACTGGGCCAGGCGCGGTGGCTCATGCCTGTAATCCCAGCACTTTGGGAGGCCGAGGCGGGCAGATCACCTGAGGTTGGGAGTTCAAGACCAACCTGACCAATATTGTGAAACCCCATCTCTTTAAAAGTATAAAATAAAATAAAATAAAATAAAATAGACTGGATCTAAATCTCTGTGCTTTTGCTTAAGCCTGTTACCTCCTCTTATTTCCTCAATAAAGATTAATAATGACTGACCAATATATTTTTCATAATTGAGGTCCATAATCCCTTATCTGAAGTCTTTGGAGCAGATATATTTGGAATTCAGACTTTGGGAGATTTTAGAAAAGTAATACAGTGCATATTTCATATCTGTCTAGGAAGTCTGGGGCAAGAGTCTTTAATCAAACACATTAATGTTTGAATATTCATACTGTGTTGTGTTTATAGATATAAATGGCCTCACATACGTTCAGTCAGTTTTGCCACCAGATATGCACCAGTTTTGCCAAAAACTTAGGTTTTTTCAGAGCTTTTTGGATTTTAGAGTTGTAGATAAAAAGATAGTGCATGTTATATACTGTGTTGCATGCTTTAACATTTTATAATCCATGTTAAATCTATTTTGTACACTTTTTATAGAGATTTAGTGATATGTTTGAATGAAAATATTTTCACTGTTTCAGTTAAGAGATGGCTGCCTGTAGCCATATGTTAAGATGACTTATTAGGCCATACCAGGCTTAATGAGAAAGAGTACAGTGATACAGTATTATGATCGTAAATGTGAGAAGTGGCATCATATTTACCAGATATTTGTTATCCCTAATGCATCTCATTGAAGATAGTATTTTTGGCTCTTTCTGCCCCAGTTTTCTGTGTGTAGTTACATACACAGGCCTTTTTTGATATCACAGTGCATTTCAAGTCCAGTGTGCTCAAAGATAAGTCTGCCTCTTCAGGAAGATATAAAAATTTTATAGCATCTTTTTAGCAGATAAAAGGTTTTCCTGTTTTTAAATTAACAGGTCTACATAATTGCTGTGCAAAGACATAAAAACCACCGACAACCTTTGAAGACAACCACCTGTTTAGAAGACAGTATCAGATATGGATCATGTTCATCAGATGGACTACTTGACTTAGTCTATGCAGATCTTGGCACACTAAGCAGACTCTGGCTTGCTGCACTTCAGGATTTTGCTCTTTTAACTTTGCCTTCAGAATTTGCCTCCCAACTTCCTGCTGAAGGTAAGGAGGTAAAATACATAGACAATCCCTAGAGTGGCAGAGTGGCAGTAACACATTTTCTTTCTTTTTTTTGAGACCAGGTCTTACGTTGTTGCCCAGGCTGGAGTGCAGTTCCACAATTTTGGCTCACTGCAACCTCAACCTCCTGAGCTCAGGTGATCCTCCCACCTCAGCCTCCCAAGTAGTAGGGACTACGGACACATACCACTACACCCAGATAATTTTTGTACCTTTTGTAGAGATGGGTTTTGCCGTGTTGCCCAGGCTGGTCTCAAACTTCTATAATCCCAGCACTTTGGGAAGCTAAGGCAGGCGGATCACTTGAGGTCCAGAGTTTGAGACCAGCGTGGCCAACATGGTGAAATCTCATCTCTACTAAAAACACAAAAATTAGCCTAGTATGGTGGTGAGTGCCTATAATCTCTGCAACTCGGGAGGCTGAGGCAGGAGGATTGAACCTAAAGGTGGAGGTTGCAATGAGCTAAGATTGTGCCACTGCACTCCAGCCTAGGTGACAAGAGTGAGACTCTGTCTCAAAAAAAAAAAGAGACACACCCACCAGCAACTTGTTTTCATTATCAAGAGATAACTACCATATTATCATACTTAATAATTTTTGCCAGTCAGATGGTTATGAAATAATATTTCATTGTTTTATTTTCTTATTTTCTTTATTGAGAATCTTTAAGTTGCTTCTTCCATAAATAACCTAATCATAATCTTGGGCTGCCTGTAGCCGTATGTTAAAATGGCTTATTAGGCAATACCAGACCTTATACCAGGGGTCCCCAAACTTTTTACACAGGGGGCCAGTTCACTGTCCCTCAAACCATTGGAGGGCGGGACTATGCAAGGTGTGACACCCTTCACAGCCAGTGCTGCTGCCTCCACTATCCCAGACAGCAGTATACAGTGTCACAGGCCCAGCACCGCTTCCAGTGCTGTATACAGGGATGGTGGTGATCAGCCTGGGACACTGTGTATACAGCATCCTGGACATCTGCAGCAGCGGTGGGCCTCTTCTGTGGGAAGCCCACTGCTGCATGTTTCCCCTGTTATAAGACACCTCCTAAAAATAATACAGCCCCTGTCTTTTGGGGGTAAAATTAATATAAGACAGGGTCTTATAATAGGGGAAACACGGTGTGTAGTAATGTGGGGAGAGACTTTTGGGCAAAGGGAGGTTATAGGGGCCATTATGTTGTTGTACATTTGGGGGAGTATGGGGGCCACTGTTCTGTGTAGTAATGGTTATAGTGCTTTGCCTTTCTTCCTACTTCTGCTGTTATTTCACACTGCTTCCAGTGATGTGGGGCGCTGCAGCCGCAGACCAGATGTGCGTCATATGACGTGCTTCCGGAGCCATGACACGTGTGTCCCCCATCACCGGAAGTAGCACTGTACGTGAGCAATGCCGCCCTTTGCGGCGCCGCCACATACTGTGCTCCTCTCATTGACCACCAATGAAAGAGGTGCCCCTTCCTGAAGTGTGGCGGGGGCCGGATAAATGGCCTCAGGGGGCTGCAGCTTGGGGACCCCTGCCTAATAACATCTGCTATTTGCTATTTATTGTTTTCTTCCTGATTGTTTAATCCTTTGTATATGTATATATGTATATATATATATATATATATATATATATATATATATATATATATACACATATACATATACAACACTATTCCTTTATGGTTGCATGTCTTGTATTTCCTCTCAGTCTGTAACTTGTCCTTTTCTTTTACCTTTTTTAAACTAATGAAAGCTGAATGTGATGTAGTTTACCTGTAGTTCCACTACTGGGGAGGCTGGTGTGGGAAGATCCCTTGAGCCCAGGAGTTGGAGGCTGCAGGCAGCTATGATTGTGCCACTGCACTCCAGCCTGAGTGATAGCAAGTCCCTCTCATAAAAAAAAAAAAAAAAAAAAAAAAGGAATGTAATCAATCACTCGTTTATGGTTTGTGTTTTTGTACGTTACCAGATATATTTTAAAACTTGAGATCATGAAGACATATAAGCTTTACAGTTTTGCCTTTTACATTTTGAACTATGGTAGAACTGGAATTTACTTTGTGTGTGGAATGGGGATGGGGTTCTTACTTTTAGTCAGTTACAAATACTGCATTTTTTGGGTTGGTTACTTTGTAGCCACCCTTAATCTTCTTCATGTTATTCCACAATGTCTTGGCTATCATTGTATTTTTACTTTTTGATAGGAATTTTAGGATGAGCCTGTAAAGTTCTGTTAGTTTTGTGTGTGTGTGTATTTGGTTTGTTTGTTGGTATGTTTGTTTTTAGAGACAAGGTCTTGCTGGGTTGCCCAGGCTGGAGTGCAATGACTGTTCACAGGAGCAATCATAGTGCACTATAGCCTGGAAGTCCTGGGCTCAAGTGATCCTCCCACCTCACCTTCCTAAGCAGCTGGGACTATGTTGTACATCATGGTGCCCAGCCTGGTTCTATTAGAATTTTCATTGGAATTATACACAAAAAGATTTGTGGAGTCTTTGTTGTACTTTTCAGTCACATAAAAGTGGAAACAAAACAAAAATAAATTGATTTATTTACACAACAGAACAATGAATGACAGACATACAGCAACTATAAGTAAATCTTAAAAACATATGTTAAGTGAAAAAAAAACTTTTTTTTTAAGATGGAGTCTTGCTCTGTGGCCCAGTCTGGAGTGCAGTGGCTTGATCTCATCTCACTACAACCTGCAACTCCCAGGTTAAAGCGCTTCTCCTGCCTCAGCCTTCTGAGTAGCTAGGACTATAGGTGTACACCACTACACCCAGCTAATTTTTGTGTTTTTAGTAGAGATGGGGTTTCTCCATGTTAGCCAGGCTGGTCTCGAGCTCCTGACCTCAGGTGATCTGCCTACCTCAGCCTCCTGCAGTGCTGGGATTAGAGGCATAATAAAGGATGCATGTAAGCCAGGCATGGTGGTACATGCTGGTAGTCTCAGCTACTCAGGAGGCTGAAGTAGGAAGGTCACTCAAGCTGAGGAGTTAAGGGCCAACCTGGACGACATAATGAGGCTCCATCTAAAAAAACAAAAAGGATATATAAAGTATGATGCCTTTTAAATAAACTTTTAAACACAAAAAATAATAGCATGTGTTATTATTGAATACATACATTATTGTGAAAGTATAAGACCGTAGCTAGGAGTCATTCTCACTGGCTTGAGAAAAGTAGTCATGGAAGGAGGAGCAAGAATTAGTGGCATAATGAAGTTTTAGGTTTTTTAAGGAAAAAATTGGTTGGGTGCTGAGGCTGACGCCTGTAATCCTATCACTTGTTGGGGCCAAGGTGGGCAAAT
Source organism: Saimiri boliviensis (assembly GCF_048565385.1). NCBI lineage: Eukaryota > Metazoa > Chordata > Mammalia > Primates > Cebidae > Saimiri > Saimiri boliviensis. The sequence goes on along the minus strand of NC_133450.1, from coordinate 54,240,070 downwards.
TGCCTGAGCTCTCAGGAGTTCACTACCAACCTGGGCAACATGGTGAAACCCATCTCTACTAAAATACAAAAAATTAGCCGGGCATGGTAGTGCACATCTGTAGTCCCAGCTACTCAGGAGGCTAAGGCGGGAGAACCACTTGAACCCAGAGGTTGGAGGTTGCAGTGAGCCGATATCATGCCACTATACTCTAGCCTGGGCAACAGAGTGAGACTCTGAATTTAAAAAAAAGAGAGAGATACTTAAGAAAATCAGAAATGTTATTGTCCATCTTAGAAGTGAGTAAATATGTATTGGTATTTATGTCCATCTTAGAAGTGGGTAAATATGTATTGGTATTTATTTTAATCACATATACATATATTTTGTTTTAAAATATTTATGATTAAATTATAAAAAGATACAAATTAAGCTGCAAACTTTTTATGATCAGCCCTATGACCTATCAGTTTTACTCCCAGGAAAAATAAGAACATTGGTAACAAAATACTGATAACACAGAGGCAGGAATGAATCTCTAAAAATGTTGTTAGATTATTTTGTTAACAAAATGTTAGTCACAAACAAGTAGATACTATATATGTGATTCTATTTATATGAAGTTCAGGAATAAGCAAAATTAATCTGTGCTGATAAAAACTAGAAAGTTGTTGCCTTAGAGTATAGGGAACTGACTGGAAAAGGGTACAAAGGAACTTTCAGATTGATGGAAATGGTCTATATCTTACAACAGAAAAAAGAGAAAATATATTGGAAGCTAATCTCTTTTATTTCTCCTAAAACTATCTGCTTTAGGTGGTGCTTTCTACACAGCAGAGACTAGTGAAAATGCAAAATTGCATTATTATAACTCTTGGGCGCTTATCCTCCATGCTACGGCATTGTGGCTTACAAGCACGGGCTTTGTTGTTGCTGACCCGGATGAAGGAGCATCTAATCTCTCCAGGCCTGTAACACCAACTTCCATGTGTCAGGGTTCATCATCTGGGGCTACCATAAAGTCCCCTGAGGATGTCTACAGTGACAGATTCCATCTTATTTTAGGTCAGTTAAACCACTTACACAACCCTTGGGGGGTTATTCTTTAATTTTGCCTTACTTTATTTTTAGAGACAGGATCTTATTTTGTTGCCCAGGCTGGAATAAAGTGGCATGATCATAGCTCACTGCAGCCTCCAACTCATGAGCTCAAGTAATCCTCACACCTTAGCCTCCTGAGTAGGTAGAATTATAGGCATATACCACCACACCTAGCTAATTATTTTTTGTAGGGACAGGATTTTGCTTTGTTGCCCAGGCTGGTCTTATACTCCTGGCCTGACCCACCCACCTTAGCCTCCCACTTGCTGGAATTACAGCTGTGAACCACCATGCCTGGCAACTTCTGTCTCTCTAGATATATATCAAATATCAATATACTGAGAGGTTTTCCCCCTTGTCAAAGATTGGAAGGTTCTAGAAAACATGCTTAATATTGCAAGCAGATATTAAAGATAAAAATAAGATTTTTAGATTTATGATGCTTAATTAGCTCATTTTTTAGCCTTCTTGGAACTTTATTTTAAATGTGGGATATATTTCTAAGATAATTCAATGAGTTTTTGTTTTTTTTTTTTGAGACAGAGTTTCGCTCTTGTTACCCAGGCTGGAGTGCAATGGCACGATCTCGGCTCACTGCAACCTCCGCCTCCTGGGTTCAGGCAATTCTCCTGCCTCAGCCTCCTGAGTAGCTGGGATTACAGGCACGAACCACCATGCACAGCTAACTTTTTGTATTTTTAGTAGAGACGGGGTTTCACCTTGTTGACCAGGATGGTCTCGATCTCTTGACCTCATGATCCACCCGCCTCGGCCTCCCAAAGTGCTAGGATTACAGGCTTGAGCCACCGCGCCCGGCCTCAGTGAGCTTTTAGAATAAATGGGATACATTTTTTTAACATACTTAACCTATTTCTGAGGAAACAAACTATATGACCATTACTTATCAAGAAGTTATTGATTAAATGAAATATAAGGTTTTTTAAATAAATGATTAAATTAAGTAAGATTATGGTTCCTGGGTTTCTATTGTTCATTCCCAGGCCAGGCATGACCAGATTCCTGTATCTTGAGCATATTAAAAACTTGTTTTCAGTTGCCATAGGATGAGAGCTTTTTAAAAACAAACTTTTATAGAATGAAGGATTGCAGATTTAGTACGAGCATAAGCTATTCAACTGAGTTCAGATTTTTGATGCACCTAATTATGACTGACCTGGAACAAATTAAATTACTCAAGCTCACAATTATTGTCAATTAAAAATAAAAATATAAATTAGTTTAGGTCTCTGCTCATTTATCTCAGAATTAGTGTCAATAATAGTGCCTACTTTTCAACTATTACGAGAATTTAATAAAAAGATGTACGTAAAAGCACAGTGGCTGATACGTGACAATCACTCAATTAATTTTAGCCAAAGTGAAGTTAGGAACTCCATATGTTTTCTGGTGCAATTTTATTATAATTTTTGCAGCTTTGAACTGTTTCATATCAACTAAGCAACTAGTGCACAGGCCTTGTTTAGATTATTATTTTTGTACATGTAGATGGAAACAAACTATTAAGTGACTTGTTTTGTCATTTAATTGTTTAATCTTAAATTCATTGTGATTGGCTGGTCCGAGTGCAGTGGTGTTTACAACTAATTGATCACAACCAGTTACAGATTTCTTTGTTCCTTTTCCACTCCCACTGCTTCACTTAACTAGCCTTAAAAAAATATAAAAATAAATTCATTGTGATTTATTTGCATTACCTTCTTACTGTTTGTTTATATCTCTTACCAAAATAATAGATTAATTACTTAATTTCATAAACTAATAATTTGAAAGAAGTCTCCTCTTTTTTGGTTTCTACAGGAATCAGTGTGGAATTTCTATGTTCCTTACATTCAGACGCAACCATGGAAAGCATAACTGCTTGTTTACATGCACTGCAGGCACTTCTAGATGTACCTTGGCCCAGATCAAAAATTGGCAGTGATCAGGTGATTTCTCTGGGTTTGTTGTTTTTTTTTCTTTGTAAGCCTTCTGCAGACTTTAAGGAAGAGAAACATGTTCAGGTTTCTATAGTTAACGAAAGTAAACAGAGATAAATTTTTTTAAAAACTGTACAGCCGCACAGCTAGGCCTTTGAACCAGAATGCCATAGCATATGTGTTGACCCAGAAGCAGTCATGCCTCTGACTCTGCCACTTTTCTGTCTCTGCTTCTTTCTGCAATGATGGGAAGGTTCTGTATTGCATTGTCCAGGACAGTAGCCACTACTTACATGTGACATTTATTCTTTGTTTCTTTTTGCTTCTGCATTGCCTGCTCTTTGTATATATACCTATATCTTATGTTCCATTCCCCAAGAGAGAATCTAATGGGTTGATGTACTTACTGTCCATTACAAAATACTCCAATTGGCTGAGTTCTCCCTCCAGGTCTTTTTAAGAGATTGCTTACTAGCTTATAGATGGAGTCAGGCACTAATATCCAACTTGGATGTGGCCATAGGAAAAGGATTCCTGTACAAAGTATGGTACTTCTTTGACTGCTTTTCACAAGGACAAGTATGCATTGGGCAGATACTCTTATATCATGTTTTATCCAGTATATTACTTTTGTTATTGATACTTGGATGTTAAGATAAATGAGTAGTATGATTTCCCCTCCACAGACTGCCTATTATTTAAGTGTTTAATACTAACTTTTATTAGGTTTAAAGCATTAATCAGGTTCCTGACTTGGATTGGACTTGAATAAATCTTAAACCCTTTGTGCTTGTTTTCTCTGTTAAAACAAGTATTATAATGACAGATTTACTTTATTATTTTCAAAGATGAAAGAAAGCAACCAAGACTAATCAATATAAAAGAGAAGAGAAAATGGAATATTTCTCTAGTGTATTTTATTCTTTGTGTAGTCATTCTATGCTTACTTACTCACAATTACTTTAAAGTCATATTTCTCCCTCATTATTTATTATTACTAGAAAATATTCTTAACAATATAAATCTGTGAATCTATATGTCAGTCATGTATTCTTTTAGCCAAATTTCCCATCTTGTTTTAGAAATTTCCTTTTCTGTTTTGTGTGAAAATGATCTTTTGTCATAACACTGTCTCCCACAAGATTACAAGATTTGACAAAAAGCAATCTGGAGTTGATTTTTTTTTTTTTTTTTTTTTGAAACAAAGTCTTCTGGTTGCCCAGGCTAGAGTGCAGTGGCACAGTCTCAGCTCACTGCAATCTCTGCACTCTCCTGCCCCCCAGGTTCAGGTGATTCTCCTGCCTCAGTCTCCTGAGCAGCTGGGATTATAGACACCTGCCACCACGCCCGGGTAATTTCTGTATTATCAGTAGAGACAGGGTTTCACCATGTTGGCCAGGCTTGGTCTCGAACTCCTGGTCTCAAGTGATCCACCCACCTCTGCCTCCCAAAGTGCTGGGATTATAGGTGTAAGCCACTGCACCCGGCCTCTGGAGTTGATTTAAAATGGAGCAAGTGCTACTTAACTTTATTGCACTAAGACTTTTGTTTTTTTGTGAGCAATTTGTTACATTCTCTTTTTCTGAATTTTGTCATGGCATTTAGCATTGTATTTTTTAATAGAAGAAAGGTATAATTTCTAATACAGTGACCTCTACATATTTTCTGTAATAGGACTTGGGTATAGAATTGCTGAATGTTCTGCATCGAGTAATTTTGACCAGAGAATCACCTTCTATTCAATTGGCTTCACTTGAAGTGGTAAGGCAGATTATCTGTGCCGCTCAAGAACATGTGAAGGAAAAAAGACGAAGTGCAGAAGGTAAATGTTAACCTTTAATGCCAAGTTAACCAAACAGCATCATTCTTTTGTGAAGTATTATTTAATGTATCTATATGGTTTTGATAATCTTTTGTGTGTGGTACAAATAAAACATGTCTAGGCATGGCCCTGTTTTACTTTCTGTGCTCTACATTTAGAGAAACTTACCTAGTAATAAACTATAGAAATGATTCCTGAAAGTACAGTCTTTATGTATGGCTTTATTTATTTATTTTAAGACACAGGGTCTTACTCAGGTTGCCCAGGTTTGAGTGCAGTGGCAGTCTTGGCTCACTGCATCCTCAGCCTTACAGGCTCAGACGATTCTCCTACCTTAGCCTCCTGAGAAGTTGAGACTACAGGCACACGCCACCATACCTGGCTAAGTTTTTGTATTTTTTAGTAGAGACAGGGTGTGGCTGTGTTGCCCAGCCTAGTCTCTCAAAACTCCTGGACTAAGGCAATCCACCCACCTCCGCCTCCCAAAGTGCTGGGATTACAGGCATGAGCCACCATGCCTGACCTGGCATGGCTTTAAATCCTCTCATTCACCTCTATGTTAGTTTAGATATTGTCAGTATTTAAACTACTATTCTTTTGGGGAAATGAGAATTTTAACAAACCCTGGAAGAAGTAAATCCCTTACACTACTAGAGTACTTGCTTTAGCTGTGTTTACCAATGTGCATGGAAAGAACTTACATTTGCAGATTGTTCATTTACAAGTCTAATATGGTATTGAATAGTTTACCACTTAAGATTATAGTTGACTACATATTATAGAAAACCCAATATAACAGTAGATTTAAACCCCAAAGATTTATTTGCCCATCTGAAAAGGCAGCCAGAGGTAGGCAGTCTAGGGCTGGTATGGCACCTTCTTAAAGATGTTAAGGACATAAGTTTCTTTCTGCCAAGCCACCATCGATACCTAAAGTCACAAGATAATTTCTGGAGCTCTAGCTATCAGGTTTATAGTCTTAATAGCAACAAGGAGTTAATCAGGCAATATTGTAAGGGTGACAGAATTATAAAGACTTCTTTTGACCCATTGCAATAAGTAGTCATAATAAAGATGATTACTTTTACCTTCATAACTTCTTTCTGCGTCTTTAACACCCAAAATTTAGTCATTAAATATATTTCCTGGCTGAGTGTGGTGGCTCATGCCTGTAATCCCAGCACTTTGGGAGGCCAAGGTGGGTGGATGATTTGAGATCAAGAGTTCAAGACCAGCCTGGCCAACATGGTGAAACCTCCTATCTACAAAAAATACAAAAATGAGCTGAGCATGATGGTGTGCGCCTGTAATCCTAGCTACTTGGGTGGCTGAGGCAGGAGAATCGCTTGAACCCGGGAGGCAGAGGTTGCAGTGAGCCAAGATCACACCACTGCACTCCAGCCTGGGTGACAGAGTGAGACTCCATCTCAAAAAAATTAAAATAAAATAAATATATTTCCTGTAACAGGATTTAACTAAATTGCCATCTACCAGAAGCAACGCAAGCATAAAGTATTTATTAAACACTATTCTTTCTGTCTTTTAGTTGATGATGGAGCTGCTGAAAAGGAAACTCTGCCGGAGTTTGGAGAGGGAAAGGACACCGGAGGACTTGTGCCTGGGAAGTCTTTGGTGTTTGCAACACTGGAATTGTGTGTATGCATTCTAGTTAGACAGCTCCCAGAACTAAATCCTAAATTGACAGGTAGTCCAGGAGTAAAAGCTACAAAGCCACAGATGCTGTCAGAGGATGGAAGTAGATTGGTTTCAGCTGCATTGGTTATCCTTTCTGAACTTCCTGCAGTGTGTTCTCCTGAAGGTATGCTGTGGTATGTGATTGATTTACTTGACCTAGAAGAGAAATGGTTTTAATGGATAATAGAGTCTAGCTGCTTTCTTTTTAAATGAATGCTGATCCAAACATTTGAGTATTGTCTTTAATCCTCTACGATTAGGATTACATTTTAATAAATTGTTTTACTAAAAGAGTGAAAATATAGAGGGCTAGGCGTGGTGGCTCACACTTGTAATCCCTACACTTTGGGAGGCCGTGTTGGGTGGATCACTTGAGGTCGGGAGTTCTAGACCAGCCTGACCAACATGGTGAAACTCCATCTCTACTAAAAATACAAAATTAGCCAGACATGGTGGCACATGCCTATAGTCCCAGCTAGTCAGGCTAAGGCAGAAGAATCACTTGAACCCAGGAGGTGGAGTTTGCAGTGAGCCAGGATAGCACCATTACACTTCAGCATGGGTGATGAGTGAAATTATGTCTTAAAAAAAAAAAAGAGTGAAAAGATAGAGACAGCAACTATTATCAATAGATACGCTCTTCTATGATTGACAGTACTTCTGACCAGTCAGTGGCCGTTATTAACACCTGGGCATGTTTTGGCATACAATTTCTGACAGACTTTTCCAGCTTCAGTGATGGCAGAAGTTTGTCATTATATCTAGTTCTGTTTGGAATTGACTTCATACTCTTTTTTTTCTTGTTGTTTGACACAAGTACTTTCTCTTGTCACCTAGGCTGTAGTGCAGTAGGACAATCATAGTTCACTGTAACCTCAAACTCCAGGGCTCAAGCAATCATCCTGCCTTAGCTTCCTGAGTAGTTAGGACTCAGGCCTGTGCCATCATACCTGGCTTTTAAAAAAAATTTTTTTTTGTAGAGTTGGGATCTTGCTAACCAGGCTGGTCTTGAACTCCTGGCCTCAGGTGATCCTCCCTCATTGGCATCCCAAAGTGCTGGAACTACAGGTGTGAGCCACCATGCCCAGCAAGTCCATACTCTTTAACATAGCATTTAAGGCTCTCTTTGTGGCTCTGCTAAGTTGTTATCTTTTCTCAATTCCTTCTTTGTAAATCCTACACCCTGGAGGCTTCATTGTTCATCTGCTAAATTGTTATCTTTTCTCAATTCCTTCTTTGTAAATCCTACACCCTGGAAGCTTCATTGTTCATCCTTGTTCTCTGCTACCAGGTTATTTGATCTGGAATAACCCTTTTTAAAGCATTGAGATAAAGTCTCACCGTGTTGCCCAGGCAACTTTGTGAATGTTCTTAATGCCACTGGATTGTACACTAAAAGTTGTTAAAATGATAAACTTTATGTTATATATATTTTACCACAGTAAACAATAAATGAAAATAAATTTATCAACTGTCAAATAAAACAAAAACAGCAAAAGCATAGTGATACTTATACAGTTTAAACATCATCTCCATTTATAACCATCAATCCTTAATCCATCCTTAAAAATTTTAATAAAGCGACTTACATTATATTAATAATTACAGTTCTTTATTAGAAATCATCTTTTAGAAGCTCAAAATCTAATGTTGTCTTACTCCTGGATGATTTCTTTTTAGGAACCATATTATGTTAAAATCCAGTGTGTTTTTTAAAATTTTGTATTTTACAGGAAGCATCTCAGTTCTCCCTACTATATTGTACCTCACAATTGGGGTCCTCAGAGAGACTGCTGTGAAGTTACCTGGGGGCCAGTTATCGTCAACAGCTGCAGCTTCCCTACAGGCTCTAAAAGGAATATTGTCTTCTCCAATGGCCCGGGCAGAAAAGAGCCATACTGCTTGGACTGACCTTCTTCGAAGTGCTTTAACAACAATTCTTGACTGTTGGGATCCAGGTAATTAAGGCTGTGTGGAAGCAGTTCCGTTTGTTTTAAAAAGTGAGAAGAGTTTTTTGAGGATAAGATATTTGACTTGATCATATTTGGCCATATCACCTAGAGGAGACTGTATTCAATACTAGTGTTTAGAGCAGGCGTCCCCAAACTTTTTACAAAGGGGCCAGTTCACTGTCCCTCAGACCGTTGGAGGGCCGCCACATACTGTGCTCCTCTCACTGACCACCAGTGAAAGAGGTGCCCCTTCCTGAAGTGCGGCGGAGGGGCAGATAAATGGCCTCAGGGAGCCGCATGCGGCCCACAGGCCGTAGTTTGGGGACGCCTGGTTTAGAGGATATGTACAAGTAGATAGAAAGTTGGATGGGCACGGTGGCTCACACCTGTACTCCCAGCACTTTGGGAGCCAAGGCAGGAGGTCAGGGCCAGCTGGCCAACATGGTGAAACCCTGTCTCTACTAAAAATACAAAAATCAGCGAGGTGTGGTGCCACATGCCTGTAATCCCAGCTACTCAGGAAGCTGAGATAGGAGAATTGCTTGAACTCAGGAGGCAGAGGTTGCAAGGAGCCGAGATCACACCACTGCACTCCAGACTGGATAAAAAAGTGAGACTCCATCTCAAAAAAAAAAAGAAAGCTGTGTTCTGGAGCCAGGCGCGGTGGCTTACCTCTGTAATCCCAGCACTTTGGGAGGACGAGGCTGGCAGATCACTTGAGGTCAGGAGTTCAAGGCCCCCTGGCCAACATGGTAAAACCTCATCGCTATTAAAAATACAAAAATTAGGCCGGGCGCGGTGGCTCAAGCCTGTAATCCCAGCACTTTGGGAGGCCGAGGCGGGTGGATCACAAGGTCAAGAGATCGAGACCATCCTGGTCAATATGGTGAAACCCTGTCTCTACTAAAAATACAAAAACTAGCTGGGCATGGTGGCGCGTGCCTGTAATCCGAGCTACTCAGGAGGCTGAGGCAGGAGAATTGCCTGAACCCAGGAGGCGGAGGTTGCGGTGAGCCAAGATCGTGCCATTGCACTCCAGCCTGGGTAACAAGAGCGAAACTCTGTCTCAAAAAAAAAAAAAAAAAATACAAAAATTAGCCAGTTGTGATAATTCATGCCTGTGGTCCCAGCTCATGGAAGGCTGAGGCAGGAGAATTGCTTCAACCCAGGTGGCAGAGCTTGTAGTGAGCTAAGATCATGCCACTGCACCCCAGCCTAGGTGACAGAACAAGACTCTTAAAATAATAAAATAAAAAAGTTGTGTTCTGATTTTAGCCCTTAATGCAGTTAAATGTCAGGCAACCGATACGCTGACAGTGAAAGACCTTCAGATGTAATAGTATGTTTAGTAAAAAAATATAGTATGATCCTTTCTAGCCAACAGAAGCGTTTAATACCGTATACTGAAAAGTACATAAGCCATACAAAAAGACCAATCTGGTTCATTATGCCTGGTGACTCACCAACTTACCCAGTTTTTCTGCACCTTAGTTTTCTTATTAATAAATAGGGATATTATGTGGCAAGAAATTGTAAGAGCAGTAACTTAATATGTGAAAAGCATCTCACTTATTACCTGGCATGCATCAATAAATAATAGCCAGTATTATTTTCAGCATCCATTTAAATTTCTCTTATTTTGTAAGGTTTTTATTTTCATTCGTATGTTGTAGTGATTATAAAAAGTCTTTAGAAATATTATACATTTTCCCTGCCTTCCCAGTTTTGTTTATAAATGTTACAATTAGCCATATTTGATTTTACACACAAAATGTTTTCAAGTGAAATCAGCATTTATTGACCACCCACTTTGCCCAGAGTTGGAAATCTAGTGGAGTTTGGCTCCTATAAATTGCTACAGAGTGTGATTAATACCTTAAGAATCTCCCAAAGACAATAGTAATGTCTTAATTATCACTGCATTTCTAGTACAGTAAAGAAAACTTCTAGTTGGTTTACAGAAAATGGGAGTAATTAGTACTATTTGAGTGAAATCAGGCAGAGTGTCACAAATAGGATTCTCTAAAAGTAATCACTGTCGGGGAGTTTGGGGAGTGAGAAGTTTATTGAGAAACAACATCTGTGAAGGGAAGAGGGAGGGGAAGGCAATACTGGGCAAAAGAAGTCAAACGGTGACAGTTTCCCAACAAATCTCAGTAAACCAGTCTGGGGAGCTCTGGAGCCATATTGTCCATCAGAGTGTTTTAACATAGAACAGAAATGGCTTGGACTTCTAATGTGGGCTGCTCCAGGAAGGATTTGATCTCAGATAGGACAGCTATCTCTAGCTGAAGTTGACCCAGAAGGAGCTTGACCCTTGTTCACACTTCCCACAGCTGGGCAGCACGTTCTCCCTTATAGGGGATCTCAGTGGCATCTCTGTATCCACCGCTAGAGTCTTCGCAGAAGAGTCAACGTCTTAAAGGATTACAAAGTTTTCTCCACATGGACATCATAGAAATGGATTCTAGGAATCGCTTGAACCTGGGAGGCAGAGATTGCAGTAAGCCAAGATCGCACCTCTGCACTCCAGCCTGGGCAACAGAGCAAAACTCTGTCTCAAAAAAAAAGAAAAATGGATTCTAGGTACAACAGTTTGTCCAAAAACTTGGAAAACTACAGCTAGGGAAGGCAAGTAGAACAATGAGGGAGTGTGGATTTGGATAGAAGAGTGTAAGAATGGTGAATGGCGATTAGTAGAGAAACGAAGTTGGATGGTAGATGGGGTCAGATTATGGAGGGTTTGGCATGATTTGGACTGCCTTTATTAGGCATGTGGAATCATGAAAGGGTTTTAAGAAGGGAAGTAATGTGCTCAGATTTGGGGGTTTTTTTTGTGTGTTTTTTTTTTTTGAGTTGGAGTCTCTCTGTTACCAGGCTGGAGTGCAGTGGTATGATCTCAGCTCACTGCAACCTCTGCGTTCAAGCAGTTCTTCTGCCTCAGCCTTCCAAGCAGCTGGGACTAAAGAGGAGTAAATAGATAAAGTGGTATGGATAGCCTGGTGCAGTGGCACGTGCCTGTAGTCCCAGCTACTCAGGAGGCTGAGGTGGGAGGATTTCTTGAGCCCAGGAGTTCTGGACTGTAGTGCACTATGCTGATCAGGTGTCCGCACTAAGTTCAGCATCAATACGGTGACCTCCCGGGAGTGGAGGACCACCAGGTTGCCTAAGGAAGGGTGAACCAGCCCAGGTCAGAAACAGAGCAAGTCAAAACTCTTGTGCTGATCAGTAGTGGGATCGTGCCTGTGAATAGCCACTGCACTCCAGCCTGGGCAACATAGCAAGACCCCGTCTCTAAAATTAAAAATATATATATATATAAAAAAATTTTTAAGTGGTATGGATAAAGAGGAGTAAAATGATGAAAAGTAAAATGTTAAACAGTTTTCAACAGAACTTACTGATTGATTTAGGAGATGAAAGGGTAGGATGACTTGAGCGTTCAAATGTGATTAAGAGAAATAACCAGTGAGAGTTTTTAGGAGAAGATAATGAGTTGATATGAAATGCCTAGAGGATCATCAAATGCCCTAGAGCAGATGGGTAGAGGTGCAGAATTCAAGAAAGTAGTCTGGGCTAGAGATACTTTTTGGACTATATATGTATTTGGGAGCTGTCAGCGTAACCTGTGGGACAGTTGAAATCACCCAACTTGAGTTTATGGAGCAACAAGAGGACCAAAATCGAGATGAGGGATTCAGAAGATAATGTGTAGTTACAGAAACCAAAGAAAAGAGGATTTTTAAGAGAAGAAGTGGTCAACAGTATAAAATACTGTAGAGCGGCCAAACAGTATAGGGGATAGAGCTCACAGTGTTGAGGCACAAATGAGGTTTAAGGAATGAGAAAGATCAAGTACAGGCTTCTCTTGACAGGAAGAAGAGAAATAGCTAAACGGAAAGTGTAAGGTCAAGAAATAACTTTTTTTAAGATGACACTCAAGCATGAGTTCATACTTACAGGGGGTTAAAAGGAGGTGGACATGGGTTGTAGTTAGAAGTATTAGAAAGGAAAGCAGCATCCCTGTCCAGGCAGAAGCAATAAAATGTACAGACATTTAAAAGGATTGCCCTCTGCCAATATGAGGAAAGAACAGGAGATAATGATGGAAAATAATATAACTACAGGCTTGGCCAGTCAATATGGCTCGAGCCTATAATCTCAGCACTTTGGGAGGCTATGGCAGGAGGACCACTTGAGGCCAGGAGTTCAAAGACCAACGTGGGCAACACAGCAAGATACTATCTCTACAAATAATAATTCATGTTGAGGGTTATGATGAGTTTGCCTCTTTTTTTTTCTCTCACACACATACACACACACACATGGGTGAGTGGTGGTGTTTTTTTTTTTTATTTGATTGTGTATCAGGGAATGAAGCTACAATAGAATTTAGGATTTAGACTAGCTACTGAGAGAAATTAAGGAGTTGATTATGACAGATTAAATGTTAAATGTTTGCTACCCAACAGATTGCCCCAAAACTTAGTGGCTTAAAAGAGCAAACACACTTATTATCTGACAATTTCTATAGGCCCAGGATTAGGAGCAGTTTAGCTAGGTGGAGATGACTCATTCATATGGCTGTTGGCAAGAGGCCTCAGTTTCTGCCACATAGGCTTTTCATGGGGCTAATGCTAAGCGAATCTTGCATCTGTCCTAGGTAAAAGAGATTAAAACTAAAGGGATTTTAGAAGAAATGGTAAGAGGAATCCAGGAGAACTTTATCTTACTGAGAATAAAAAGACATTTTTACCAAACAGATTAGCTGACTCTGTTGCAGTTTCGAGTTGCTGTAAGTGGTTAAAAATAACTTTGCTATAAGGGAAGCAGTATAGCATTGTAGTTAACAGTACACTCTGTAATCAAACTTTTTGCCTTTCTAATTGTGTGACTTGGACAAATGACTCAATATCTGTTTCTCGTCCATAAAATGGGGGATGTAAGAGTACCTACCTCATGGTGCTGTTAACCCATGTTGATTAATTATTTAATGTATATAAAGTGCTTATAACAGTGCTACATGTTAATTTTAAATATTAACTGTGTATTTATTTTACCTTTAAGTCATTCACGTCTTGTTTTTTTTTTTTTTTTTTTTTTTTTTTGAGACGGAGTTTCGCTCTTGTTTTCCAGGCTGGAGTGCAATGGCGCGATCTCGGCTCACCGCAACCTCCGCCTCCTGGGTTCAGGCAATTCTCCTGCCTCAGCCTCCTGAGAGGCTGGGATTACAGGCACGCGCCACCATGCCCAGCTAATTTTTTGTATTTTGAGTAGAGACGGGGTTTCACCACGTTGACCAGGATGGTCTCGATCTCTTGACCTCGTGATCCACCCACCTCGGCCTCCCAAAGTGTTGGGATTACAGGCATGAGCCACCGCGCCCGGCCTCACGTCTTGTATAAAATAAATCTTACTCATCCATAAAAGTTTGCTTTCATTGCTGCTGTGCCTCTGGAGTATAGTCAGCTCAGATATTATCTCCTCAAGGCTTTCTCTGGCTGCCCAGTATAGACTGTCCTGGGTTACTTTCTATGTTGTTGTTTGTTTTAAAGAGATGGGACCTGCTATGTTGCCCAGTCTGGAGGGCAGTGTCTGTTCACAGGCGTGATCATTGTGCACTGTAGCCTCGATCTCCTGGGCTCAACCAGTCCTCTCACCTCAGTGTCTCAAGTAGCTGGGACTACAGACATGCACCACTGTTCCTGATGTGGTGAGGTGTTTTGTTTTGTTTTTTTTTGAGACAGATTCTTCCTTTTCCACTCAGGTTGGAATGCAGTAGCACAATCTCAGATCATTGCAACCTCCACTTCCCCAGGGTCAAGTGATTCTCCTGCCTCAGCCACCCGAGAAGCTGGGATGACAGGGGCCCGCTACCACCCCCAGCCAATTTTTGTATTTTTAGTAGAGACAGGGTTTTGCCATGTTGGCCAGGCTGATCTCAAACTCCTGACCTCAAGTGATCTGCCCTCTTCGGCCTCCCAAACTGCTGGGATTACAAGCGTGAGCCACCATGCCTGGCCGGTTTTTTAAATATATTTTTATATGCTCAGACTTTAACACTAGCTGAAAGTCTTTATTTGCTTCTCAGTTTATAATGTATCTTCTCTATAAGATGTGCCTAAAAGAGGGCTGGCACACTTAAGTACTTGTTGAATGAATGTGACCAAAGCTACTAAAGTAGTATGTATGTCATTTCTTCATAAGTAACAAGCCATCCTTAAACAATTTAAGTAGTTGAATTTGCCACACCTTTCCTTTTTGAAACAGTGATTTTTTTTTCCACAGCAGCTTCATTAAAATTATTTAATGAGAATATGACAAAAATAAAGGTAGATTACTTCTAATAGAAAATTTCTTCAAATGATTGTGGCCTACACAGCTGTTTTCAGGTTTTTGTCTACTTTTGAGAAATCATATATGTAAAGTGCTAAGGTATTTTCACTTGATACATGTATTATCAAAATACTTTAACGAAGAAAATATAATTATCCAAGCATTTCTGTGTTGCTTCACAGCAAAAATAATTAACATGATAGGTAACATATATTGATCATCAAGTATAGCATACTATTCTAAATGCTTCACATAGATTAATTCATTTAATCTTCATAAACCTATCAGTGTGAGTGCTGCTGTTATTCCCATTTTACAGATGTGAAAACTGAAGATGGATTTAGATGTCCAAAGTCACACAACTAATAAATATGTATTCCTAGTAAATGTATATATTTACCGATGTCTTATCCTTTAAAGATTACCATTACTTTTTAGTTCTTAGCTCTAGAATTATTTATAATGCATATCTTAAAATGTACATTTGCCAGAGTTCTTAATCAGCATTCATTGTGTCTAATTGTGTACACCAAACTATTACTACCAAACTGAAAACAGCTTCACGCAGGTATATAAAGCAGTAAATTTGATCTGTTTCTAATAGAACTTTTCTTTTTAGTTGATGAAACACACCAAGAACTTGATGAAGTCAGTCTACTTACTGCTATCACAGTGTTTATTTTGTCTACCAGTCCAGAAGTAACTACTATCCCATGCCTTCAGAAGCACTGTATTGATAAGTTTAAAGCTACTCTTGAGATAAAAGATCCTATGGTAAGTGTCTTTTAGCAGAAAGATGTTAGTGATTGGACTATGGCTAGGCTTTTGCAAACTTTTATTTGTGATTTGTTGACTCCAATAGGAAGTATTAGACTACAAATTTTTGTTTTTAGATTTGGATTAATTTCTGTTAGAGTGACAAAGCCCAATAACAGTAGTCTTGTTCTTCAGCCCTAAGGGTAGAGGATAGTGGCAGAAGAGGAAATGTTAAAAAACTAAATTTGAAATGGAGGACTCTTAAGATTGATGTAGCACTAGAACTTTATAAGGGACTTGCAAGATACTTGGTAGTGTATTATAGTGGATTTTCTTTAAACAAACAAACAAACAAAAACAAAAAACACAAGAGAAAGGGAGGCCGAGCACTGTGGCTCATGCCTGTAATTCCATCCAGCACTTTGGTAGGACATGCTGGGTGGATTGCTTGAGGCCAGAAGTCCGAGAGCAGCCTGGGCAGTATGGTAAGAACCCATCTCTACAAAAAATACAAAAATTAGCAAGGCGTGGTGGCACAGGCCTGTAGTCCCAGCTGCTCGGGGGCACTGAGGCAGTAGGATCACTTGAGCCTGGAACCTTGAGGCTGCAGTGAGCTGTGATCATGCCACTGCACTCCCGCCTGGGCAACAGACCCAGACTCTGTCTCAAAAGAAAAAAAGACTCCAAAACATACCTTCAGTAATATGATTGTGAAATAACAGGACCCATTCCAAAAGCAATACACACAAATTGATTCCATTCCTTTATGGCTCATTCATTTGCTTGAGTAATGTCCTATTTTTTATGTGCCACTAGGTGAGTTCATAGCCAATGATCACACATATATCTACTCCTGAAGATATAGGAACCAGATTTTCTCTCAGAAAAAATAATTATTAAAATACCATTACAGTTAATAAAAGTTGATTTATGTATTTGATGTATAGTCATTTCCTTTTATCCTCTGTCCTTTTGCCTGTTGCCTGCAGGAGCTTTGTATAGCAGTCTCCAAGTGGGGGCTCTGATGCATGATGACACTTAATTAGTATGGTCCAGACATGGTTCCTTGAAACACTTAGACCATGACATTTGAACATCAAATACATCACTTTCGTCTAAAACATTTTCTGAAATCAACAAAATATCTTTCAGGGTTGTATGTGTTTTGTTGTTTTCGGTGTTTTTTGTTTTGTTTTGTTTTGCTTTCTACGCATAAAAATGTTAAAGGAAGGCTTTGGATGATGTTTTTGTTTTTGTTTCACATTATGGAGAAAGACATGAGGGGAGAAACGGGAATTAGAGAAAAGAAAAAGTAACCACTCAGTTTGTTTCCTTGTTGTATCTATATACCTTTTTCCCATTCCAAACTGTCACAACCACTGTTAGCACAGAAGTTTGATTGCCTGTTGGCCCTTGGACTTTCAAAATTAAAGATAAATTAGAAATAAATTTAAATGCCTTTGCTACTTTAAAGAGCAAAGAGTCCTCAGGTACTTTTTAAAAAAATTTATTTATAGTATTTGCTATTCTTTTCTCTTACCTGCTTAGGTACAAATCAAGACCTACCAGCTCCTACATTCCATCTTTCAGTATCCAAATCCAGCTGTTTCCTACCCATATATTTACTCTTTAGCATCCTGTATCCTGGAAAAACTACAGGAAATAGACAAGAGAAAACCTGAAAACACTGCTGAGCTTCAGATCTTCCAAGAAGGCATAAAGGTCTTAGAAACACTGGTTACTGTTGCTGAAGAACACCATCGTAAGTGTCAGCACTAAATTCATACTAACTCAGAATCTCTACAAAAATCAGGATTTTACTGTTACTTAAATTACAAAACATTTAATCACATTATATCTGTATTTCACATTCATTGAAAGGTCTTATGTTAATCCCAAGTATTGATATTATTTAGTATTAATTTAGAAGAGATTAGTCGAATTGTTTTCTTCAGTGGGGAAAAATGAATACAGATCAAGTGCATTTGCAGCCTTATATTATGAATATTTATGTCCCTGAACTTACATCGTTTGTTTACTTTCTAGGCTCTCAGCTGGTGGCTTGTCTTTTGCCCATCCTCATTTCCTTCCTTTTGGATGAAAATGCTCTGGGATCAGCAACTTCCATAATGAGAAGTTTACATGACTTTGCTCTGCAAAGTCTCATGCAGATTGGACCTCAGTATTCATCTGTTTTTAAAAGTTTAGTGGCTTCTTCTCCAGCCCTAAAAGCCCGCCTTGAGGCTGCTATAAAGGGCAATCAGGAAAGTGTCAAAGTCAAGATACCAACATCTAAATATACTAAGAGTCCTGGAAAAAATTCAAGCATCCAATTAAAGACCAATTTCCTCTGATGTTATTTTTTTGGAATAGTAAGCACCTTAATATTTAATACTTGATCATTTCCTTCTCTTTGGGGACAAAAGTGACATGTTAGACACAGTGCTCTTGGAGGTCTAGTTGATTGTTTTACCTTAATTAGCTGTAAGCAGCATACATAACAATTTTTTGTGTTGGGGAGGGGGGCTGTGGTTTTTTTTTGTTTTTTTTTTTTGTTTTCATTTAAAAAGACAATGGAGCTATCTTATCAGGAATTTTAAGAAAGTGCTAAAGAACTAAACTTACTAACCAATTCACTGCTGTAAAAATGAAATGGATTTCTTCTAACAGTCCATACACATGTGGCATACTTAATACAGTGATAGATAAAAATATGGCTCTAGCATAAATGATCTGCACTAATATGGTATTCCAATTGCTGATTTAAAATTCTGCCTTGGCCAGGTGCCGTGGCTCACACCTATAACCCCAGCACTTTGGGAGGCTGAGGCGGGTGGATCATGAGGTCAGGAGTTCAAGACCAGCTTGGCCAAGATGCTGAAACCCCGTCTCTACTAAAAATACAAAATTAGCTGGACACAGTAGCAGGTGCCTGTAATCCCAGATACACAGGAGGCTGAGGCAGGAGAATCGTTTGAACATGAAAGGCGAAGGTTGCAGTGAGTTGAGATCGTGCCACTGCATTCCAGCCTGGGTGACAAGAGTAAGACTGCGTCTCTAAATAAATAAATATAATAGTACAAATTACAGCTTTACAGTGTAACATAAAATTTGGTATCTATATCACAGTTTTTCACCATCCTTTGGTTTAGTTTTTATTGGCTTCAGAAAATGGAAGTTTTACTCATCTTAAATAGAATAAGGCATCTCCACTATTTTTCAAATGGATTTTTATGTTACTTCTGTTAAACCAATTTTGTTCATTTTCATTTGTGGCAAACATTTATATCAGTGAGTTTTAATATAAGTTCATATCTATATTGTATTTAAATCAACTATGGGTTTATATAAATGCCAAGCTTAGTACAACAAATTTAGGTTATCAGTGAATACAAGTATGTTTTTTAAATATGAAACATTTTATTATAGAGAAAAGATTAATGAGGCAACGCATGGTGGCTCATTCCTGTAATCCCAGGACTTTGGGAGGCCGAGGTGGGCAAATCACGAGCAGCCTGGCCAGTATCGTGAAATCCCATCTCTACTAAAAATACAAAAAAAATTAGCCGGGTGTGGTGGTGGGCCCCTGTAGTCCTAGCTACTTGGGAGGGTGAGGCAGGAGAATCACTTGAATGCAGGAGGCAGAGGTTGCAGTGAGCCAAGATCGCACCACTGCTGCACTCCAGCCTGGGCGACAGAGCAAGATTCTGTCTCAAAAGAAAAAAGATTAATGATAAAATCATATTTGTTAAAAATATTTTTAACCCTGCTCATGATCGTTGATTCTTCTATTCAGTGTTACACTGTGTGAATCAAGCACTAGTCAAAACAGAGCATTTCCCTGTTAAAAACTACAAACCGAAGTGATAGGGGCATGTCAGAATTGAGAAAACACTTTGAAGCAAAAGCAATGTGATGTACTCTATTTTAGTATGTTTGTATATAAATACTATTAACACTACAATCAGTTTTTCTAAATTATATAAATAAAGCTAATTTTCTTTATCACTCTTGTATTTTTAAATTATTTTTACCAACAAAAGATGGCAGGTTGGTTTCTCTCACATGGATTCCAGAAAATCAGCCTTTTTTCTCAGAAGAGCCCTTTCTTTGGAGCATTCTTCGTGGTGCTTTAGATTCTCTGTCTCTTCCTAAGTGTCTCTGTCTCTTCCTAAGTGTTCCATTGAGTGTATATTTCTTATTGTTCCCTTTACCTAAAATGTCTTTTTCTCTCTCCTCTTCTGTCTGGTGATTGCCCACTCCTTTACGGCCTGGCTTAAATATCACCTTTTCTTGGTAACTCTCCTTAGCACTTCTTAACTTCCTCTTCCACCAAACAAATTTAACTGCTTCTTTATCTGTGTTTCTGTAGTGCTTAATATATTCTATGCATAAAAAAATTACATTGCAATTTGATTTTGTTTTGTTTTGTTTTTTGAGCCAAGGTCTTGTTCTGTTGCCCAGGCTGGAATGCAATGGTGTGAACACATTGCAGTGCAGTGCAGTGTTGACCTACTAGGCTCAAATGATCCTCCTGCCTCAGCCCCCGAAATAGCAGGGACTACAGATGTGCCTAATATAAAAAATTGTTTGTAGATAAGAGGTCTCACTACATTGCCCAGTCTGGTCTGAAATTCAAGCTATTCTCCCGCCTTAGCCTCCCAAAGTGCTAGGATTACAGGTGTGAGCCACCACCCCCGGCCCACATTGCATTTTAATTTTATCTTGTCTCAGACTGTGCCTCTTCAAAGGGAGAAATTATGTCTTCTATAACTGGCTCATTTAATAGCTATTGAATTGCACTGGTACAGGATGGATTGGGACTCAACTTCTTTGCCAAGCCAAATGCTGAACTAGGTTGTTCTTAGGCTGTAATTAATTAATTTGACTTAGGGATTTTTAAAAATTGTCTGTTTTAGCTGTTTCATTTACTTTGCTCTTAAACTTTAAGATTTCTACTCATTTAGTAGCCTAATGTCCCAAATATTTTGGATTAAAGGTGCTTATATGAATGTCAATAATTAGGAAAAAAACTATTATGTCCAGTGTCATGGAATTAGGAAATCTGAGCTATTACTAAATGTATTGCCTTATTTAATACATCACTGAATTATTAAATGTATCCTCCCAGCCAGGTGTGGCGGCTCATGGCTATAGTCCCAGGACTTTTGCAAGGCGGGCAGATCACCTGAGGTCAGGAGTTTGAGACCAGCCTAACCTACATGGAGAAACCCCGTCTCTACTAAAAATACAAAATTAGCGAGGCATGGTGGTGCGCACCTGTAACCCCAGCTACTCAGGAAGCTGAGGCTGGAGAATCACTTGAACCCAGGAGGCAGAGGATGCTCTGAGCCAAGATGGTGCCATTGCACTCCAGCCTGGGCAACGAGAGTGAAACTCTGTTTCTAGATAGATGATAGATAAATAGATAGATAGAGCGTGTGCCTGTGTGTCCTTACTGATAAAGAAATTAAGGCTTAACAGCTAGAATTTGAACCCATCTTTCTGATCCAAGCATCCATGCTGAGGACAGAAAAACTGCTCTGGCAGTCCCGATTCCATCAAGGTATAGCTTTTCTCCTCTTTGAGCACTCTGGGCTCCCTCAGGAGCCTTCCTCACTCTTTGCTGAAGATACTTTCAATTACATTTCTCCAAATTACAACTAAAAAGTCTCTGGCTAATACATTAGGAAAAAGTTTTTTAAAGTATCCTCTACAGCAGGCATCCCCAACTTTTTACACAGGGGGCCAGTTCACTGTCCCTCAGACCATTGGAGGGCCACCACATACTGTGCTCCTCTCACTGACCACCAATGAAAGAGGTGCCCCTTCCTGAAGTGTGGCGGCGGGCTGGATAAATGGCTTCGGGGGCCGCATGCAGCCCTCGGGGCCGTAGTTTGGGGAAGCCTGCTCTACAGTTTCTATGGGAATAGATTATATGCTTAGATATTGATGAATCTAATTGTAGTAAAGCACTTGCCTATAAATTAGCTTGGTAACTATTACTCTTGGTAACTCAAATTAAAAATGTTGATTAGCAACTTGGATGAAACCATCAAAATGGTATAATACTTGTCTTGAGCTTAATTTTTCCTAAGAAATAGAAGCAAAGCTACTAGTTAAGTCATTCTATTTAGCCCGTTGCTTAAAAGCTTTTACTTATATAAAACAAATTTCACCATCAACTTAAGGAACATTAAGGCCCTTGAAAAAAATGCAAGTAACTACTATAAAAGAGGTATGATTGTGAGGTTTGGGCTTAAAATTTATTTATTTTTTTAAAAAGGACGTATGCGTATAGTGCAATGGGAGCCCAGAGAAGAAAACTGGAGCTTCCAAGATCAATTTTATGGAAAGTAACATATGATACAGGCCTAAAGAATAGCACTTGATGGAATAGATACATAACCCAAGTCCTTTTATTAAACCAGTATCTAAAACTGTTTAATTACATATATGTAACCCCAAAATTGTGACCTATTAGATAAAATGCTGAAATGTATTCACAAGTACAGAGTTAATGTACCACCTATTTCCCCAAAACTTTGTATTTTGTTTTTTAACATGGAGTCTCGCTGTGTCACCTAGGCTGGAGTGCAATGGCACAATCTCAGCTCACTGCAACCTCTGCCTCCCAGGTTCAAGCAGTTTCTCCCTCAGCCCCCCAAGTGGCTAAGATTACAGGCATGCCTCATCACGCGTGGCTAATTTTTGTAATTTTTTTCTTTAATAGAGATGGGGTTTCACCATGTTGGTCAGGCTGGTCTCAAACTGCTGACCTCAAGTGATCTGCTGGTCTCGGCTTCCCAAAATGCTAAGATTACAGGCTTGAGCCACCTCACCCGGCCTAGTCTACTTTTTGTGGTATTAGTAAAAAAGAAGGTCCGGCTCAGTGCCTCACGCCTGTAATCCCAGCACTTTTCAAGACCAGCCTGGCCAAAATGGTGAAACCCCAATCTCTACTAAAAATATAAAAATTAGCCAGGCATAGTGGCATGCACCTGTAGTCCCAGCTACTCAGGAGGCTGAGGCAGAAGAATTGCTTGAACCCGGGAGGCAGAGGTTGCAGTGAGCCAAGATCACACCACTGCACTCCAGCCTGGGTGATACAGGGAGACTCCATCTCAAACAAAACAAAACAAAACAAAAAGAATAAAAAGGAGAAAATGGAGGCTGGGCACGGTGGCTCACGCCTGTAATCCCAACACTTTGGAAGGCCAAGGTGGGCAGATCACGAGGTCAGGAGTTCAAGACCAGCCTGACCAACATGGTGAAACCTCATCTCTTAAAAAAAAATAAAATAAACAGTTATGCCCAGTGGAACAAGAAAGGGAAAATTCTGGCTATTTTATTTTTTCGAGATGGAGTTTTGCTCTTGCCCAGGCTGGGGTGCAGTGACGCAATTTCTGCCTCACTGCAATGTCTGCCTCCTGGGTTCAAGTGATTCTCCTGCCTCAGCCTCCCAAGTAGCCGGGATTACAGGCACCTGCCACCACGCTTGGCTAATTTTTTGTATTTTTAGTAGAGACAGGGTTTCGCCATGTTAGGTAGGCTGGTCTCTTAACTCCTGACCTCAGGTGATCCCCCAACCTCGGCCTCCCAAAGTGCTAGGATTACAGGCTTCAGCCACTGCATCCAGCCATTTTTGTTTATTTTTAAAGAGGCAGCCTGTTTATCATGAAACTTTTCTGTTTTTTTCATGCTTCAAGAGTAATCAGTTATGGCTTGCAGCACACAAATCAATGGTATAAGCATACATCTCAAATGTGATAACTTCAGAATCCAAGAGAATTGTCCCAAGGGCTGGGCACAGTGGTTCACACTTGCAATCTCAGCAATTTGGGAGACTGAAGCAAGAAGATCTCAAGCAGAGGAGTTCGAAGTTACGGTAAGCTATAATTGTGCCACTGCACTGCAGCCTGAGCTACCAAGTGAGACCCTATCTTTTTTTTTTTTTTGAGACAGTTTCGCTCTTGTTACCCAGGCTGGAGTGCAATGGCGCGATCTCGGCTCACCACAACCTCCGCCTCCTGGGTTCAGGCAATTCTCCTGCCTCAGCCTCCTGAGTAGCTAGGATTACAGGCACGCACCACCATGCCCAGCTACTTTTTTGTGTTTTTAGTAGAGACGGAGTTTCACCATGTTGACCAGGATGGTCTCGATCTCTTGACCTCGTGATTGACCCACCTCGGCCTCCCAAAGTGCTGGGATTACAGGCTTGAGCCACCGCGCCCGGCCAGAATTGTGGAAGGAATTCTTTTTTTTTTTTTTTTGAGATGGAGTTTCGCTCGTTACCCAGGCTGGAGTGCAATGGCGCGATCTCGGCTCACCACAACCCCCACCGCCTGAGTTCAGGCAATTCTCCTGCCTCAGCCTCCTGAGTAGCTGGGATTACAGGCACGCACCACCATGCCCAGCTAGTTTTTGTATTTTTAGTAGAGACGGGGTTTCACCATGTTGACCAGGATGGTCTCGATCTCTTGACCTTGTGATCCACCCGCCTCGGCCTCCCAAAGTGCTGGGATTACAGGCGTGAGCCACCGCGCCCGGCGAGACCCTATCTTAAATACATACATAATTTTTAAAAAAGAATCATTCTACAGCAGTGCTAGCACCTCCTCCAGGAGATTGTTGCTGTGAGCCAGCCCCCTTCTCCACAATAACCATGTGCGACTGAAAGGCCGTGATCAAAAATGGGGACATGTCAGAAGAGATGGAACAGGACTCAGTGGAGTGTGTTACTCAGACACTGGAGAAATACAACATAGAGAAGGATATTGCAGCTCATATCAAGAAGGAATTTGACAAGAAGTACAATCCTACCTGATGTTGCATGGTGGGGAGGAACTTCGGTAGCTGTGTGACACATGAAACCAAACACTTCATCTACTTCTACCTGGGCCAAGTGGCCATCCTTCTGTTCAAATCTGGTTAAAAGAATGGACTGAAAAGGCCGGGCGCTGTGGCTCACGCCTATAATCCCAGCACTTTGGGAGGCTGAGACGGGTAGATCACCTGAGGTCAGCAGTTCAAGACCAGCCTGGCCAACATGGTGAAACCCCATCTCTACTAAAAATATAAAAATTAAGGCCGGGCGCAGTGGCTCAAGCCTGTAATCCCAGCACTTTGGGAGGCCGAGGCGGGTGGATCACAAGGTCAAGAGATCGAGACCATCCTGGTCAACATGGTGAAACCCCGTCTCTACTAAAAATACAAAAAAAAATTAGCTGGGCATGGTAGTGCGTGCCTGTAATCCCAGCTACTCAGGAGCCTGAGGCAGGAGAATTGCCTGAACCCAGAACGCAGAGGTTGCGGTGAGCCGGGATCGTGCCATTGCACTCCAGCCTGGGTAACAAGAGCGAAACTCCGTCTCAAAAAAAAAAAAAAAAAAATTAGCCAGGCGTGGTGGTGCACACCTGTAATCCCAGCTACTCGGGAGGCTGAGGCAGGAGAATCACTTGAACCTGGGAGGTGGAGGTTTCATTGAGCTGAGATCAGCCCCTTTCACTTCAACCTAGGCAACACAGTGAGACACTGTCTCATTTAAAAAAAAAAAAAAAAAAAAGCATGGTTGTGCCACACACTCAGTGATCCATCCAAAAACAAGGACTGCAGCCTAAATTCCAAATACCAGAGACTGAAATTTTCAGCCTTGCTAAGGGAACACCTTGATGTTTGAACCTTTGTGTTTTGTACAGGGTATCCTCTGTACTAGTTTGTTGTGGTTATAAAACAATTCGCAAAATAAAAAAATTAAAAGAATCATTCTAGGCCCAAGTTATATCCTCCGTGATGACATATACCATGTTTTCTCTGATCTGTATCCCAGTAATAAGAAGTAGGGTCAATCCCTTCCTTTTTATAACCTGCAGGTATTTCTTCATTATCCCAGATATGCATCTAGCCTCCCACAATCTCACCAACATTCAGCATTAACACGTTGACAGATTTGGTAAGACAAGAATGCTCAGGATGTCCCTGCATATAGAAGGACTTGATCACAGGAAATCAACATAGCAAGACTGGTTCATTAATGGAGTTGTCATCAGTCTCAGGAACTTTGGGGATATTTTCTCCAAATTCCTAGGAAGTTCCATATCTTTTGTTTATATATTGTTTCAGCCACACCATTGCATCTGTTTAAAAGGCCATTTGGTGGGCTTAAAGCATGGGTTCAGGTTATATACTCATTGCCAGTGACTTCAAGACTACCACATCACAAATGAAGTCCTCCAAATCAGTGCAGGAGGTCCTCAAAGATCAGGAATGGGCACCCAGCTTCCATATGAGTATATTCAGTGGAGTGCTTCAAATACTGGATGCTCTACCCTGTATGACTATGCAATACAAAAATCATCTGGGGCTGGAATGCATGTCTCCTGGTAGGACTAAGAGAACTGAGTCAGAAATGCCAGGCTAACGCAGTGGCTCAGGCCTGTAATCCCAGCACTTTGGGAGGCTGAGGTGGGCGGATCACCTGAGGTTGGGATTTTGAGACCACCCTGACCAACATGGAGAAACCCCGTCTCTACTAAAAATACAAAAAATTAACCAAGTGTGGTGGTGCATGCCTGTAATCCCAGCTACTCGGGTCGCTGAGGCAGGAGAATCACCTGAACCTGGGAGGTGGAGGTTGTGAGCTGAGATTGCGCCATTGCACTCCAGCCTGGGCCACAAGAGAAAATCCCATCTCAAACAAACAAAAAAAATGCCTCTTCGTTGGGCTGAGCACAGTGGCTCACTTCTGTAATCCTAGCACTTTGGAAGGCCAAGGCAGGTGGATTGCTTGAACCCAGGAGTTCGAGACTGATCATGATAGGAAGCAGAGAAACTCTAGGCAGACAGCGGCAGGTCCTTGATGAAGCTCCACCCTCAAGCCGAAAAGTCTGAGACTGCGGCCCAAAGTGAGAACTTCCATCCCTGTTTTCCCACTCAAATGTTGCCTTTTCCTAAACCACCCATGGCCCTGCCCCCTCATCCTGTGCCTATAAATACCCAGACTCAGTCGGCAGAGAGGAGAAGCAGCTGGACATCGGAGGGAAGTGGCTTGACTTCGGAGTAACAGCTTGATGGCGTAATTTCAGAGAAGAGTCTGGCTGAAGACGGCCGGACCTCAGGGGAAGAATACCTACCCCCCATTCCCTTTTAGCTTTCCTTTCCACTGAGAGTGACTTAGTCAGCAATAAAATCCCCTGCATTTACCATCCTTCAATTTGTGTGACCTCATTTTTTCTGGACGCCGGACAAGAGCTTAGAAGCCACAAGTGCGGATCCAAAAGGGCCCACTGAGCTGTTAACACTTGAGCTGTCCGTGAACAGCAGAGATAAAAGAGCACTGTAATATGCCCTCTGAGGCTTTAGGGTTTGTGAGCACCACCCCCCAACCGCCACAGTTGCTGCCATGGGGCCTCAAAAGCACTCACTCCAGCTCCTGCACCTGCTCACCTGCACACTCCCTCCCATGAGGAGTGGAACCCAGCAGGTCCAAGTGAGTGGAGTTCACCCCTACCAGCACAAAAGTGGACAGATAGTCCCAGCAGTCATGCACTCCAGTTCCCACCTCTTTGGCTCATATGCTCCCTCCCATGAGGATTTGAGAGCTTCAAGCTGAGTAAATGAGGCAACCCCATTCCAAGTCCTGCAAAGGGGTCAAGGAAATATCCTACCTACTTCAAGACCAGCCAGAAAACGTGATGAAACCCCATCACTACTAAAAATACAAACATAAGCCTGGCATGGTGGCACACACCTGAAATCCCCATTACTCGGGAGGCTGAGGCTCAAGAATCTCTTGAACATGGGAGGCTGAGATCACACCACTGCACTCCAGCCTAAGTGACAGAGCAAGACACTGTCTCAAGAAAAAAAGGCTTTTCCACCAAATAGTCAAGCTTGAAGAGTAGAACACCAAGGTGGGCAACATAGTGAGACCTGCTCTCTACTGAAAAAAGAAAACCTACCAGGCACAGTGGTGCACACCTGTAGTCCAAGCCACTTGAAGGGAGGATGCGGCAGGAGAATTGCTTAAACCTAGGAGATGGAGACTGCAGTGAGCCACCATTGCAATAGTGCATGCTAGCCTGGGCAACGAAGTGAGACCCTGTCTCAAAACAAACAAAAAAGTGTAGCACCACCTACTGGCATTTGCATATTTTTAGAGGAGTAACTTCACATTACCCCCATCAAAGAAGTGATCTCTAAAGCACCGGTAGCCATGGATTCTGCTTTTAGGAGTTTAACATGTTTTCTCCAAAGATAACATGTGTCTGTTGATCTGAATGTCAACAGCAACCAAGTCTTCTGAAACATTAATTTTAAGAGAAGAATTGTCTTTTTTGCAGTATCCTAAAGAATTCCCTTTACCTTTATTATAATACTAGATTTTCATTATGACGGAAGAAATTTAGCCCTCAAACTACTGAACTATTTTTAAAACCACTAAACTATGATAATGTTACTGTAAAATTAAAAATATGTGAAATAACTGTATATTCTTTAAAAAAAAAGTATAATGCTAAAATGTTGTCATTTCGGCCAAGCATGGTGGCTCACCCATGTAATCTCAGCACTTTGGGAGGCTGATGCAGGCAGATCACTTGAGGCCAGGAGTTCGAGACCAGCCTGGCCAATATGGTGAAACTCTGTTTCTACTAAAAAATTTAAAATTGGCTGGATGTGGTGGTGGGTGCCTGTAATTCCAGCTACTTGGGAGGCTGAGGCAGGAGAATTGCTTGAACCCAGGAGGCAGAGATTGCAGTGAGCCAAGATTGTGCCACTGCACTCCAGCCTGGGTGATACAGTGAGACTCCACCTCCAATAAATACATACATAAATAAATAAACAGTTGTCATTTTTGGTGGTTTAATGATTGCATTACCTTGCATTAGTCTGTAGTCCTAATGCTTCAATTCTGTCCATATGTATCTTTCCAGGGCTCATTACTATTTACAACTATAAAGTCAAGGTAATTATATGTACTGCATCTTATCCATCAATTGAATATACTTTCCTCTTTACAAATAATTTGTTAGCTCTTTTTTTCCTTTCTTTCTTTCTTCTTTTTTTTTTTTTTTTGAGACAGAATCTCACTCTGTCACCCGGGCTGGAGTGCAGCAGGGCAATCTTGGCTCACTGCAGCCTCCACCTCCTGAGTTCAAGCGATTCTCCTGCCTCAGCCTCCCAAGTAGCTGGGTTTACAGGCACCCATCACCACACCTGGCTAATTTTTGTGTTTTTAGTAGAGATGGGGTTTCACCATGTTGGCCAGGCTGGTCTTGAACTGCTGACCTCATGTGATTGCCTGCCTAGGCCTCCTAAAGTGCTGGGATCACAGGCATGAGCCACCACTCCTGGCCTAATTTGTTAACTCTTGCAAGACCTCAGTTATTCAGGAGAAATTCTCTGTTTGCTAGAAATATAGTTATCCAGTGGCAGGCTGGCTGATGGTGATTAATGAATTATACTTTATGTTGGCCTATCTGTTTACCAGCCTATTTAATTGATGTCTGGGCTTGTTAGCTTTGAGGAAATTTTGTGTTGTGATATAGAGCTGGAATATATCTAGTATAGACCACAAATACAATCCAGGTTGCATAAATCAAAAAGTGTAGCTTCCTTTAATTGCCTTTCTATTTTGTTAGGACTCTTGTGCTATCAACTGGGGCATTATAAAATTATGATTCCACAGTCTACTTGAGGAAAATTCTTATGTCCACATATCACTCTTTAAGCAGACAGTGTATTTCAAAAATTAACGTTTTTAAATGATTCTTCCTATTCCAGTATTCTGTTATTTTTGAGATAATCAGAAGTCATAGGCTGGGCATGGTGACTCATACCTTTAATCCTAGCACTTTGGGAGGCTGAGGTGGGTGGATAACTTGTGGCCAGGAGTTCAAAACCATCCTGGCCAACATGGTTAAAATCTCTCTTTACAAAAAACTTTAAAAATTAGCCAGTCGAGGTGGTGCGTGCCTGTAATCCCAGCTACTTAGGAGACTGAGGCAGAAGAATCACTTGAACCTGGGAGGCAGAGGTTGCAGTGAGCTGAGATCACACCACTGTACTCCATCCTGGGAGACAGAGCAAGACTCTGTCTCAAAAAATGAATATATAAAAATAAAAAGTATAAAAGAGGTTATTGCTGTCAAAAGGTGTTGACAATGTTTTGCTTAACTGGATCAAAATTTAATAGTTTTCCTGGAAAAATACCTAGAGGCAAAAAACTTTATAAGCAGAAAAATAGATAATAGAAACAGAAACACACAATCAAAAATAGCACGCTGCTCTATAAAATATTCCAAGAAAGAACAAAACAAATGAGATTTTTTTGTAACAACAAAGTATGCTGGTGACACAGCAAAAGCAGCTTTGCTAGTGCTATTATTAGAGAAAGTACAAGTGTCCCCAGAAAGAAAACGTGCATATCCAACTAAAACTGAGGGTTTCTGCTGAACAATGAAGCCTATAAAGCCCAGTATTTCTCTGTTGATTACTTCTTTCTGATCTTGATTAGGAAAACTTTGGGACTTCTATTTTATATTTAAATGATGAAGGAGTGCTCACCACTCTCTGAATTGCCAGGGTAACTGGGCTTCCCACATCCTTTCCCTCTCTAGTAGTGTCAAATACTAGAAACAGATAATCTAGATTTTTGTTTAAACACAAAAGCTCCTTAAAAATAGATTTTCTAAATTATGGAAATGCTTTTGTTTCAGTGGTCAACAGATCGATTGCGAGTCAACATCAAATGAGAAGTGGTTCATATTCTCCACTTCATATTTCATAGTCAGCTATGGTTACTATCATTTGCTACAGTTTTCATTGCAGATGCTTTCTCTTTTCAATAATAATGTGATCATTCTGATTCTCAGTGATGTATAAAAATTTCTGAAATTTTCTACAATGAATATGTTCCTTTAGTTGATTGATCTATATTCTAAACAGGACTGGGACTTCCACAAACTACCCTAGAGCCTGTCTCTAAGCAAGCACATGCCTAAACCATTTAGGACATTTTTTTTCTTTTTTTTTTTTTGGAGACAGGGTCTCACTCTGTTGCTCAGGCTGGAGTGCACTGGTGTGATCATGGCTCACCACAGACTTGACCTCCCTGGGCTCAAGTGATACTCCCACCTCAGCCTCCTGAATAGCTGAGACTACAGGCATGCACCACCATGTCTAGTTGATTTTTTATAGAGATGGGTACATACTACCTCTTAAGCAAACAGTGTACTTCAAAAAATTAACATTTTTAAAATGATTCTTACTATTTCAAGTATTCTGTACTTTTTGAGAAAGTAAGTCTTAGGCTGGGCATGGTGGCTCATGCCTGTAATGCCAGCACTTTGGGAGGCTGAGGCAGGTGTACTGCTTGAGGCCAGGAGTTGAGACCAGCCTGGCCAACATGGTGAAACCCCATCTCTACTAAAAGTACAAAAATTAGACAAGCATGGTAGCTAATGTTCACCATGTTGCCCAGGCTGGTCTCAAACTCCTGGGCTCAAGCCATCTGTAGGCCTCAGCCTCCCAAAATGTTAGGATTACAGGTGTGAGCTACCATGCCCAGCCTATTCTATTTTAAAAGATTGGAAGTTTTCATTGTTCTTCCTTGATAACCTGTTAACATATCTCAGTGTGTGAGATACAAAAGGTTTCTTTTTTTTTTTTTTTTTTTTGAGACAGAGTCTCACTCTGTC
Organism: Saimiri boliviensis; assembly: GCF_048565385.1. NCBI lineage: Eukaryota > Metazoa > Chordata > Mammalia > Primates > Cebidae > Saimiri > Saimiri boliviensis. Next base: position 54,208,794 of record NC_133450.1, on the reverse strand, counting down.
ACCCAGGCTAGAGTGGAATGGCATGATCTCAGCTCACTGCAACCTCCACTTCCCGGGTTGTCAGAAACAAATTTCTGGTGCCACAAAAGAAATAGCACTCGAACATAAATTTTCTCAGCAAGGCAAATTTACTTCTATAGAAGAGTGCGTCTCACAGATGGAGCAATGACAAGAGCACCGTGAACAAAGAAAAGCAGGTTTTTATTTCTAATGCAATGGGTTTCTACTACTGTGTCCTGTCTCTATTGGCTGGAACTGGACCACACAATCTAAACTGGTCCCGGTTGGCTAATGTGAAGGGTGCAGGGAGGGAGTTACACTGGTGGGAAGGACAGTTTCAGCAGAAGGAACCACTGCAGCAGGAAGGGTAATTTTCAGAGTGAGTGGAATGTGAGTCCTAGAGATAAGGACTGGCAGGGAAGTTGCTCACTGAGACCATGGCAGGGAGACACAGAGTAAGGAAGTCTGGCCTTGAAAGCAGGAAACAAAAAACAAGGAAACAAACAAGCTAAACCTTTGAAGAATAACTTCTTACTGTATTTAACAATTCCCTCTTCTTAATTTTTATAGTACTTCTTCAAACATTTTTAACATAATTTGACTCTATTGTTCTTTTTGGTCTTTTAAAAGAAAAAGCTCATTTGAGTAAGGAGGAGGAAGCGGATTGAGGGAGGTTTTGGTGAGAGCTGTTTCAATAAGCCTTTGTATTAATCTTCGGGAACAGGGTGTAACACAGCATCCTACAAGAATAAGCAACCCTATTCCAGTGGCAAGAGAGGGGAGGATTAAGGACATAAGTCCCTTCCATTTGCTGAAAAATTTTCCCATTAAAATTGTGAAGGGATCGTTTAGTCCAGAATTTTTAGTTAATTCATTGGATAAGGCAGGTTCTTGTAAGGCCCTTGTTATGCTCCCACTGGGGCCAGTGTTGTTTGGGATGAAGGTACAACACTGAGTTTTAATAATAACACAAACACCATCTTTTTCAGCTAATATAATATCTAGGGCCATTCTGTTTTCCCAGGCCCTCTGGCTAGTAGGCCCCAATTGTTGTGCCATTCCTTTGACAGCATCCCTGATGTAATGAACAAACCACTACTGATTATAATAAATGTAATTCATCCAATCCACATTTTTATTAACAGTTACTCACCAAAATATTGATTCAAATTCTGCTGCTATTTGATCCCAGGCTTTGAATTCATCTGGTAATCCTTGTGGAACTTGACTACCATCTGTGTAAACATGGGGGTCAAAGAACCCATGTGGGGCACTTCTTCTTTTATGATTTTCTTTCCTATTGTGTTGATGGAATGCTAGGGTGAAAGGGACAGCCAACTGGACTAGACATGTGCCGCTCCAATTATTTGGCAGAGTACTCAGCAGTAGTCCACTGCAATACCACCATACATCTGCTCGGAGTTGAGCAAGGGCAGAGTGATTGGTGAGCTCTTGAAAAGACTTGGTTTCACTGCACCCTGTTAAGTCTCCAAGGAATGCTAACTTTCCCCCCTGCCATGAAAGGCATGAAGTGAAGTGAACATTAGGGGGATGGCCCTCAGAGGCTGGCCCACAGGGCTCTTGATCTCAGGGAAGAGCAGTGAAAGAGCCTCCCATGACTCATTGCCCCAGACTGTGGAGTTCTGGAAGAGAGCTACCATACAGCTCATGCCCAGTCTGTGAGAGGATCACCCAAGTAGAAAGGGGACAGTTTGGGTCTCTGGCCTGCCGATCACACAAGCGTTAACAGTCCCTTTTGTTTAGTGTGCAAACAGAATATGTAATCCATTCCAGCCAAGCATTTGTGTCCTGATACCCTGTTTCAATTGCTATAGTTTGTTTTAAATCTTTGATCTTTACAACAGCTACTTTGGTTTATCATTGGGTACATAACAAGAAAAGGTTTGGTTTGCAGAGAACGTAGGAGAGGGAGAAGTGGGTGCAGGAGGTGGGGAAGCAATGAAGCGCATTTCTTTTTTTTTGAGACAGAGTCTCACTCTGTCACCCAGGCTGGAGTGCAGTGGCACGATCTCTGCTCACTGCAACCTCCACCTCTTGGGTTCAAGTAATTCTCTGCCTCAGCCTCCTGAGTAGCTGGGATTACAAGCACCCACCACCATGCCCAGCTAATTTTTGCATTCTTAGTAGAGACGGGGTTTCACCATGTTGGTCAGGCTGGTCTTGAACTCCTAACCTCATGATCCACCCACCTTGGCCTCCCTAACTGCTGGGATTACAGGCGTGAGCCACCAGCACCCAGTCAATGAAGCACACTTCAAAGGAGCTTATGGGGTCCTTCCCTGAGACTTCTGCTCCTGTATCATAGAAACAGCTTAATGAAGGGCAAGAACTCTGGGGAGCAGAGATGGTAATCTGTACTGGATTATATTGGTTCAACTAACAATTGGGAGGGATAATTCCTCTAATAAAATGAATATGTGAGGGTTTTTCTTGTTATTTGTTTGTTTCATTTTGTTTTGAGATGGAGTTTTTCTCTTGTTGCCCAGGCTGGTGTGCAATGGCTTAATCTCGGCTCACCACAACCTCCACCTCCCAGGTTCAAGCAATTCTCCTGCCTCAGCCTTCTGAGTAGCTGGGACTACAGGTATGTGCCACCACATCTGGATAATTTTTTATTTTTAGTAGACACATGGTTTCTCCATGTTGGTCAGGCTGGTCTTGAACTCCTGACCTCAGGTGATCTGCCCATCTCGGCCTCCCAAAGTGCTGGGATTACAGGCATGAGCCACCGTGCCTGGCCAAATATATGGTTTTCATAAACTGCAAGTACTAGTTGGGGTGGTTCATCCTTGGTCTTCAGTATTTTATAGAGCATTGGATCAACTTTGGCAGAGAAGCTCTGCTCTAGGAGGACAAGATTCCCAGTTTATACTGGAATCTTCCTCAAACTCTTCCCAAACTAATTTACACCAGTTAACAGATTTTCAGTGTGAGGAGAGATAGGAGGGACAAAGATACTCTTCTGAAGTGGAGCATTGCCTCTGGCTTGGCAAATCTCCACAGGGAATCATAAGGCAAGCATTAAAAGTAGTAGTTTGGGGTGAACTTGACCTAGTTACATTAATAACAAGAGGACTAGTAATAGAAGGGGGAAAGAAAGAGATCCAATGTAATAGGATCAAAACCATAGCTTTAGCTTGGTTGGAGTTGGACCTGGAATAGTTGTCCATGATTCTGGTGGGGGGTGGTGCTCTTTTGACCTGGGTGTGATGAGTCCATCCTCATTTTGCTGTTTGAACTGCAGTGTTGGTGGTTGGGAAGTTTTCCTTCCCTCCAACTTTTGACAACCTGGTCCCCAGGCTGATGTTGGCATACTGGAGACTCTAGGAGTGGTGCCTGTGCTTTTGTTCTAAGGAAAGAGAATGTGGAAGATAAACCAAGTATATAATTTTTGAGAAATGGATCTTTTGTTTTGAACGTGGGAATGTCAGCAGTGGAGTGCAAACAGGGCAAACTATACATTTCATAAGTGTATAAGCCAACATCTCTCCAAGGAGCAGTTCGGATTCTCAACAGAGCAATGGGAAGGCAGCTAGTCCATGGCGACCAAGTTTCTAAGACTAACTTGGTTAGGTGGCTTTTTAGAGTTTGGTTCATTTTTCCACTTTTTATGGTAAAGGTGGGTGCCAGGAAGTATGATATTCTCATGCTATATCCAGTACCTGGGCTAATTTCTTAATGACCTGTGCAGCGAAATGAGTCCCATTATCTGAATCAATGTTTTCTTTCTTTTTTTTTTTTTTTTGAGAGAGAGTCTCACTGGTGCCCAGTCTGGAGTGCAGTGGCACAATCTTGGCTCATTTCTGCCTCCCAGGTTCAAGTGATTCCCTTGCCTCAGTCTCCCGAGTAGCTGGGACTACAGGTGCATGCCACCACACCCGGCTAATTTTTTATTTTAGTAGAGATGAGGTTTCACCATGTTGGCCAGGCTGGTCTCGAACTCCTGATCTCAGGCGATTGGCCCCCTCAATCTCCCAAAATGCTGAGATTATAGGCGTGAGCTGCCGTGCCCAGCCCTGAATCAACGTTTTCTGTTAATCCAAACCTGGGTATAATATTTTCGACTAATGCCTTGACTACATTATTAGCAATTGTACTTAAAAAGGGAATACCTTTTACCCAATGAATAAGGTGATCTACTATTACTAATAAATACTTTAGACGACCATTTGGGGGCCTCTTGGTGTAATCAGCTTGGATACTTTGGAACGGTCTTAATCCTGGATCCCTTCTCCCAAGAGGTGGTTTTCTGAGGGTCTGCTTAGTAGTCTTAACTACATACTAAGCAACTAGCTGCAACCTGTCTTGCCAAAGCGTAAATTCTATTTTTTTTTTTTTTTTTTTTTTTTTTTTTTTTTTTTGAGACGGAGTTTCGCTCTTGTTACCCAGGCTGGAGTGCAATGGCGTGATCTCGGCTCACTGCAACCTCCGCCTCCTGGGTTCAGGCAATTCTCCTGCGTCAGCCTCCTGAGAAGCTGGGATTACAGGCACACACCACCATGCCCAGCTAATTTTTTGTATTTTTAGTAGAGACGGGGTTTCACCATGTTGACCAGGATGGTCTCGATCTGTTGACCAGGATGGTCTCGATCTCTTGACCTTGTGATCCACCCGCCTCGGCCTCCCAAAGTGCTGGGATTACAGGCTTGAGCCACCGCGCCCGGCGTCAAAGTGTAAATTCTTATATATCTGTAAGCCCTAAGGATGGCATCACACATAGCCTGAGGTCCCCAATGAGTCCCTCGATGCAGATGAAAAAGGATTTCTCTCATGAGCGGTTTAGATAACATTTCTCTTTGGTCTGGTAACACTCATTTCCCTTCTGAATTTTCTTTGGTCCCATTTTTATTAATTTCTCTTTTTCAATGGGATAGAAGATGGGACCTGCAGCTAGGGGAGGAAGGCAAGGGGATAAGTGATAAACATGTTTTAGAGGAAATGAAGCTTGATTTGGTTATTTGATCTGCAAGGTTGTTTCCCTGGCTTTTAAAAAAGATACCTCTTTGATGTCCTGAGACATGGACAATCGTGATTTCTTTTGGCAATTAAAGGTTTTCTAATACTTGGGTGATTAATTCCTTGTGGACCAGGTATTGGCCTTTGCTAGTAATAAGACTTTGTTCAGTCCAAATTTTTCCAAAGGTGTGAGCTACCCTGAAGGCATATTTGGAATTAGCATAAATAGTCCCTTTTTGGTTCTGAGGGTGCTTTAAGGCTTGATTTAATGCAGACAATTCACATGTTGGACAGACCAATTATTGGGTAGTTTTTCTGACTCTACTTTTGCAAGAACTTCCCCATTGACTACCCACTATGTCTTTTCTTTCAATTGCCCAGGAAGAGCCATCTATAAATACATGCTGCCCCATTTGAAAGGGATCTCTCTTAAATTGAGTCTAACTTTAGTATGATAATCAATTAAATTTAAACACTCATGCTCAGGTCTCTTTAAATTTGTATTCCCAGTTAGGAAACCTGCTGGGTTAAGTGAATTATTGGTGGTTAGTGTTAAAGTATTTCTAACAGGATAGCTTTGTACTCTAAAATTCTTTAGTTAGTAAGCCACTTTTTTGTCTTCTGATTAAGGATACTTTTGACTTGGTGAGGTGTACTGACAATCAGGTTCCTTCTAAAAGTTAATTTCCTGCTTCTGTTCTGTTAGCAGGGCTGTCATTGCTACAGATAAAACATGTTTAGGCCACTCTTGGGTTACAGGGCCAAGAATTTTTGATGAAAAGGCTCTGGGCTGCTGGTGGCTCCTGTGATTTTGAGTGAGTACTCCTAAGGCTACTCTTTTGTTTACATTGACAAAGAGATGAATGGGCAGTTTTAGGGAGGTTAAAGCTAGGACAGGGGCAGTTACTAGTAACAACAGGGTGAGTGCTCTGGACTGATTAATAGCTCTAAGGTTTTGCACTAACCAGTATGACCCATCTGGGTTCTTTACAAGCAGTATTGGAGTGTCATAAGGAGAAAAACAGGCGTCAAAAAGTCCAGGGAAAAGACCTTACAGGTTTTAAATTTACCCTGGCTTTTAAAGGAATAGGGTATTGCTTTCTCTTTACTACTTCCCTGGGAGTTTTTTATTTAACATGAATTGGAGGAATCTGTAACTTTCCTCAATTCTCATCTTTGACCATACCTCAGGATAAATGTGTTTTTTGTCTGTGGTGGTGAGCAAGTTTAGGGAGGGGAGGAATTTTCCATGATGTATTTGGAGGCCTAAGCCTAATTTTAGCATTAAATCTCTTCTTAATAGATTTGTCTCTGCTTCCAGAATTAACAGAAATTTGATACTAGCTGACCAGTTTTTATATTTTACCTCTGTCTCCTCTAAGATTTTTGCTCTAAACTCTTCTCCTTTTACCCCTGAGATAAAAGAAGTTATTCTTGTGAACAAGTTATATTAGATGGAAGATAAACTGAGAAGCTGCTTCTGATTAAAAAGGTGGTAAGCTCAAGTTTAGGTCCCACTTCTAAATTTATCAAAGGTTCTTGTTGGGACTCAAGATAAAAAAAGATAGAGCCCTGGACTTCCCTAGTCTTCTTCAAAAGTTCTGGGATGACTTTTTCTTCCTTTTCTCATTCAGGACATTGTCTTTTAAAGTGACCTAATTTTCCACATTTGAAACATTTGTTCTCTCTTTTTTTTTCTACCTTTGAGTCTCCTGGCTTTACTGTTTTGTACCTTTTATATTGCCTGGAGAGTGAGGGTCTAGGTTCTTTAGAGGTTCTGATCCCCTGGGTACTTTGTTCTATGGTGGACAGCAGAATTTTTGCCTTTTGCTTTTGTTTTTATCTCTTCTTACATACACTTTTTGGGCTTCTCTTAGAAGCTCTTCTATAGGTCTACCTCTCCAGTTCTCTATCTTTTGTAATTCCTTGTTAATATCTAGCCAACTATTGGTTACAAAATGAAGCTTTAACATCTCTCATCAGAGGGGTCTTCTAATTCTAGACCCGCATATTTTCTCATCTGCTCTTAAGAGTCTATCTAGGAATTTTTTAGGTCTTTTATCTTTTCCTTGTTGTACATTGAAAGCTTTTGTAATGTTTTGGATGGGAGGGCACAGACTCTCAAATTATTTTAATTATAATTTCTCTAAGGTCTTTTCATTATCCTTCTAATATTTTGACGTTAGGCTTAGGGGACTATCAGGGGAGTATTTTTGTTGCTAGCTTTATCCTTTTTATCCCTTACCTTACTTGGAGTACTTCCCATCTTGATGGCTTTGCAGTAAGGCTAAATCTCCCCTACTGGAGATTTCTTGCCTTTTGGGGTAAGTCTTAATTTCCCCTACTGGACATTTCTTGCCTTCCCTACTAGTAGAGGTTTGTGTGAGGCTCAATCCCCCTACTAGAGATTTCTCACCTCTTCTACTTTTGCTTTGTCCTTCTCTAGCCACTGCCCTCATGGAAACATTAAGTTCTCTTGGCATTGGTGGGTTTGTATAAACCATCAACCTGGACTCCTTTACAGGAGGGCCACCCTAAACCATATGAGGTGATCATGGAACCACAGATCAGGACTCAACACTTGATTTGCACTCAATTGTGCATCTCATTCACATGTTTTCATCCTCCAAGATACCCCGAGACCAAGGAATACTTAACTGCCCCCACAGCTTTTCTTGCCTTGGTATGTCCCAACCAAGGACTACTTCACCACCCCCATGGCTTTTCTTACCTTGTCCTGATCAAGAAATATTTCACCACCCCACAGCTTTTCTTACCTTAAACCTGATTACCAAGGAAATACTTTGCCAGCTCCCGTAGCATTTCTTACCTTGTTCTGCGCACATAGTTACCTGGTCACACATTTTCCCCCGTGTTGCTGAGAGTCTGAGTTTATTCGTCATACCAGATGGGTCTTGATTCTTTATTCCTGAGGCCACTGTGACAAGGCAGCAGGGCATGCCTCCTCATGGGAGAGGACCAGAACCCTTCCTGGAGGAGAATGGGATCCCCGTACAGGGCCACCAAATTGTTAGAAACAAATTTTTGGTGCTGCAAAAGAACTATCACTCAAACATAAATTTTCTCAGCAAGGCAAATTTACTTTTATAGAAGAGTTCATCTAGTGGATGGAGCAATGGTGACAGCACCACAAACAAAGAAAAGCAGAGGTTTTCATTCCTAATGCAATGCATTTCTACTACTGTGTCCTGTCTCCATTTGCTAGAACTGGACTGCACAATCTAAACTGGTTCCAGTTGGCTAATTTGAAGGGTACAGGGAGGGGGTTTCACTGGCAGGAAGGACAGTTTCGACAGGAGAAACTGTTGTGGCAGGAGGGGTAATTTTCAGAGTGAGTGGAATGTGGGCCCTATGGATAAGGACTGGTGGGGAAGCTGTTTCCTGAGACCAGAGCAGGGAGACACAGGGATAATGAAGTCTGGCCTTGAAAGCAGGGAACAAAGAACAAGGAAACTTAAACAAGCTAAACCCTGAAGAACTTCTTACTGTATTTAACATGGGTTCAAGCAATTCTCCTGCCTCAGCCTCCCGAGTAGCTGGGATTACAGGCATGCACCACCTGGCTAACTTTTGCATTTTTTTTTTTTGAGACGGAGTTTTGCTCTTGTTGCCCAGGCTGGAGTGCAATGGCACGATCTCGGCTCACTGCAACTTCCGCCTCCTGGGTTCAAGCAATTCTCCTGCCTCAACCTCCTGAGTAGCTGGGATTACAGGCACGCACCACCATGCCCAGCTAATTTTTTGTATTTTTAGTAGAGGCAGGGTTTCACCATGTTGACCAGGATGGTCTCGATCTCTTGACCTCATGATCCACCCGCCTCGGCCTCCCAAAGTGCTGGGATTATAGGCGTGAGCCACCGCACCTAGCCTGTATTTCTTTTTTTTTTTTTTTTTTTTTTTTTTTTTTTTGAGATGGAGTCTCACTCTGTCACCCAGCCTGGAATGTAATGGCATAATCTCAGCTCACTGCAACCTCCACCTCCCAGGTTCACGCAATTCTTTTGCCTCAGCCTCCTGAGTAGCTGGGAGTACAGGCACACGCCACTGTGCCCAGCTAATTTTTGCATGTTTAGGAGAGACGGGGTTTCAACACCTTGGCCAGGCTGGTCCCGAACTCCTGACCTCGTGATCCACCTGCCTTGGCCTCCCAAAGTGCTGGGATTACAGGCATGAGCCACCACACCCGGCCTTAACTTTTGTATTTTTAATAGAGACAGAGTTTCACCATGTTGGCCAGGCTGATCTCAAATTCCTGACCTCAGGTGATTCTCCCGCCTGGGCCTCCCAAAGTGCTGGGATTACAGGTGTGAGCCACTGGGCCCGGCTGAAAGAATTTCTTCTGAGGTAATGATGAAGCATGTGATAGCTTCAGGAATGGCTTGTTTTTCCTGTGGTGGGGGGACCTATTCCCACTCTGTTACCCAGGATGGAGTACAGTGGCGCCATTTCAGCTCACTGCAACCTCCACCTCCTGGGTTCAAGTCATTCTCCTGCCTCAGCCTCCCTAGTAGCTGGGACTACAGGCATGCACTACCACACCCATCTAATTTTTGTATTTTTAGTAGAGGCAGGGTTTCAGCATGTTGGCAGGTTGACCTCGAACTTCTGACCTCAAGTGATCCACCCGCCTCCGCCTTCCAAAGTGCTTGGATTACAGGCATGAGCCACCATACCCAGCCCATATTCATCTTTTGTATAATCATTCAAAAGTGTCTGTTTTAGTTTCCTAGGACTGCTGTAACAAACTACCATAAATCTGATGGCTTAGCACAATCAAAATGTTTTCTCCCCATTCTGGAGGCCAGAAGTCTGAAATCAGGGTCTAAGCTCCCTTCAAAGGCCCTAGGAAAGTATATTTTCTTGCCTCTTCTAGCTTCTAGTGTCCCAGGTATTCCTTAGCTTCTAGTGGCATAATTCCAAATCTCTGCCTCCATCTTCAGAAGGCTTTCTCCATCTGTCTCTCTTCTATGGGTCCCTTATAAGGGCACTTTTAATTAGATTTAGGGCCCACCTGAATAATTCAGGATGATCTCCTCTAGATCCTTAATTGTTATACTTACAAAGGCCTATTTTTCCAAATTAAATCACAATCACGGGTTCTAGAAAATGAATATATCTCTTTGGGGGCCATTATTCTACTCACTACAGTGCCCTTCATTTCTGAATTCCAAACTCAGCACTGCAATGAATACAACAGTAGCTCTTACTCATCAAACACATTATTTATTTTCATTTGCTCAAGCAGATTTCAACCAAACTATTTATTAAGAAGTCAGTTATATGCTAAGACAACTAGATAGCCACATGCAAAAAAATGAAATTGGACCGTTACCTCACACATATACCAAAGTTACATGAAAATGAATCAAATACCTAAATATAAGCTGAAACCATAAACCTCACAGAAGAAAATATAGATGTAAATTTCTGTGACTTTGGATTTGGTAATGGTTTCTTAGATATAACACATAAAGCACAAGTGACCAAAGAAAAAGGAGATAAATTGGACTTCAAAATTAAAAACTTTTGAATTTTAAAAGACACCATAAAGAAAGTGAAAAAACAACACACAGAATGGGAGGAAGAACTTGGCAAATTGTATATCTAATAAGAATCTAGTATCCAGAATATATCAAGAACTTAAAAATTCAACACTGAAGGCCGGGGATGGGGTGGCTTATGCCTGTAATCTCAGCACTCTAAGAGTCTCAGGCAGGAGGATTGCTTCAGCCCCAAGAGTTCAACAGAAACCTGGGTAACATTGAGACCTTGTCTCTATTTAAAACAACAACAACAACAACAACAATAAAACAGAAAACTCAATACTGAAAAGACAACCCAATTTAAAGATGGGCAAAGGACTTAAATAGACATTTCTTCAAGAAATACATATAGATGCTCAATAAGCAAATGAAAAGATGCTCAACATCATTAATCATTAGGGAAATGCAAAACCTCAATGAGACACCACTTCACATGAGTGAAGTATCTGAGACAGACCTCAGTTGATTTAGGAAGTTTATTTTGCCAAGGCTGAGGATGCACACTAGTGACACAGCCTCAGGAGGGCCTGACAACATGTGCCCAAGCAGGTCATAGCACAGTTTGGTTTTATACATTTTAGGGAGACACGAGACATCAGTCAGCAAATGTAAGATGGACATTGGTTCTGAAACGTGGGATAACTTGAAGCATGGAGGGTGATTCCAGGTCATAGGTAAATAAGAGGCAAACGGTGGCATTCTTTTGAGTTACCTGATTAGTCTCTCCAAAGGAGGCATTTATCTGATTAGCCTATCCATAGGAGGCAATCAGATATGCATTTATCTCAGTGAACAGAGGGGTGACTTTGAATAAAATGGGAGGTGGGTTTGCTCTACAAAGTCCGTCAACCTGACTTTTCCCTTTAGCTTAGTGATTTGGGGACTCCAACATTTATTTTCCTCTCACATTTCCCTCATTCTCTTTTTAAAAATATTTTGGAGAAAGCATCTTAGAAGAAAATGAGTCTCTGGCCTCAAGCTTCACCTGATCTCTCATGGCGAGGATGGTAGACAGGTAGGTCCTAAGTTATTAGGAGAGCTCTTTTTAGCAGGTTGTAAAGTTTCATGTCTTATTAAGAGAAAATAGGAGGAGGAAGGGGGAAAAAACTAAAAACAAAAGAATAATCCTGGAAAATCAATATAAGCCACATTACTCTTCTTTGTTTTTGGTGCTCAATAAATGCTTGTTTGTTAAATAAGCCACATTACTCTGAAGTTCATGTATCAGTAGGCAGGTATGAAAGTGGCTTTTGTATGTAAACAGGTTACTGTTATTTTATTCTGAAGTTTAAGCTGTCTAGCTTCAGTTCACAGGGCTTTAAGAAAGCACAGCTTAGTTTTCAGTGACTCCAATTTAGAAAAAAATGGGGGAAAAATAAGAAAAAAATGGAAAACATTGTTTTGAAGACTTGTAGCCAAAAAAAAAAAAAAAAAATTACAATTCAGTTCAAACTGTAGAAAATAATGAAAATAGAAAAACATTAGGCAAGACTAGAATGTAACAACAGGTGTACTATAGTTTTTGAAACATAATTTTTCTCTCTCCAGTTTCCCATTTTTACTGAAGACAAATCATAGAGACTGATTTGCCATATTACACTTGGCCTGATTATTTGTATACAGTGCAGCAAGACTAATTTTTTTACATTGTCTTTCACATTGGCTTTGAAGAAACTTTGTTGCATAGAAGGAATGTCAGATAAGAGTTTTTAAAGCTGAGCCCAGCCATGGATTTGTACCATCAAATACCTGTGAGCTGGGTGAATTCCTCTCTTAATGGCCCAAGATAAACTTGAGGCTCTGGGGCCGATCAGAAAGTGATATTCCTTATTTACCACAGGCCAGGAATCCTGTATATAGACTGTGTAGACAAAGGTATCAGGCCAGTTTTCCCAAGGAGTTTTTACTGGCTGTATAAGTCACGTTTGATTTGTTAAAGGAAAATACACCATTCCAGTCAAAGTTATTTTATAACTTGATAGAATAACCAGTTTCTCCAGTAGAAGAAACCAGTAGAAGTGTGTCCTACTACAAATGAACACAGATTCTTATTGCACTTATGCACATAATTGTATTGCCATAAGTTAAGAATGCTCACAAATGACTTCCAAATTCTGGAGAAATCAGGTAGAGATAAACAAATATGCTCCAAATTTTGTTCAGAGTATACTAATGTGTTAAAAGTTGTCAATAGCTCAAAAGAAACATTGCCTTGATTTTGAAAAAAACAAAACAAAGAATCAGCAATATTTTAAGCAAAAAGTCAAAAAGATTTACTTCAGTCCTCTATCAGTTCAGTCCATGCAGTTAATTCCTGTTCTACCTAATATTCATAAATATTTCAGCTCTCCATGAATCCTGAAAGTTTTCCCTCTACTCTGATGTCACAATCTCCAAAGTTATCAGAAACCTGCATTCCAGAGCACCTGATAGGCTGGGCACAGTGGCTCACTTTTCTCCCTTTTGTCCCCTCCTCAAGTAACAATAAACTATTAATATTACTACATCTGGTTGGGTGTGATGGCTCAGGCCTGTAATCCCAACACTTTAGGAGGCCAAAGTGGGTGGATCACCTGAGGTCAGGAGTTTGAGACCAGGCTGGTCAACATGGTGAAATCCAGTCTCTACCGAAAATACAAAAAATTAGCCGGGCATGGTGGTACATGTCTGTAGTTCCAGCTCCTCAGGAGGCTGAGGCAGGAGAATCACTCGAACCGGGAGGCAGAGGTTGCAGTAAGCTGAGATCACACCATTGCACTTCACCTTGAATGACAAGAACAAAACTCTGTCAAAAGAAGAAAAGAAAAGAAAGGAAAGAAAGGGAGAGAGAAGGAAGGAGGGAAGAACGGAAGGAAAGGAAAGGAAGAAAGGAAGAAAGGAAAAAGTTGTTGGCATCAGGCCACAATAAATAGAACTGAAGGAAAAAAACTTATATAAGTTGAAAATGAGTTGAAGGAGAGCATTACTATTTTGTGCCCTTTAAAAGGGTTAAAAGGGGAGAGAAAACCAAAAACAGTGAGATGGAATAAAGGTGAACTTTGAATTAAAAAAATTAAAAGCAGCTGGGTGCAGTGGGTCATGCCTTTAATCCTAGCATTTTGGGAGGCTGAGGTGGGCAGATCACAAGGTCAGAAGTTCAAGACCAGCCTGGCCAGCATGGTGAAACCCCATCTCTACAAAAACACAAAAAAATTAGCCAGGCATAGTGGTATGTACCTGTAATCCCAGCTACTTGGGAGACTGAGGCAGAAGAACTGCTTGAACCTGGGAGGCAAAGGTTGCAGTGAGATATGATTGTGCCATTGCACTCCACCTGGGTGACAGGGTGAGACACCATCTCAAAAAAAAAAAAAAAATCTCCTATAATTCACTAAGAGTAAAGCAATCCCTTAAGAAAATTTCACTGGGGCCGGGCACGGTGGCTCATGCTTGTAATCCCAGCACTTTCGGAGGCTGAGGCGGGTGGATCACAAGGTCAAGAGATCGAGACCATCCTGGTCAACATGGTGAAACCCCGTCTCTACTAAAAACACAAAACATTAGCTGGGCATGGTGGTGCATGCCTGTAATCTCAGCTACTCAGGAGGCTGAGGCAGGAGAATTGCCTGAACCCAGGAGGCGGAGGTTGCGGTGAGCCGAGATCGTGCCATTGCACTCCAGCCTGGGTAACAAGAGCAAAACTCCGTCTCAAAAAAAAAAAAAAAAAAAAAAAAAGAAAAGAAAATTTCACTGTTGTAACCAATTATATAGGGTATGAGATTTTTTTTTTCTGAGACAGTCTCACTCTGTTCCCCAGGCTAGAGTGCAATGGTGTGATCTCAGCTCACTGCAACCTTCGCCTCCTGGGTTTCAGCAATTCTTCTGCCTCAGCCCTCCTGAGTAGCTGGCATTATGGGCGCATGCCACCACACCCAGCTAATTTTTGTATTTTTAGTAGAGATGGGGTTTCACCATGTTGCCAGGCTAGTCTCAAACTCCTTACCTCATGATCTGCCTGCCTCAGCTGCCCAAAGTGTAGGGATTACAGGGGTCACCCACTGCACCCAGCTATAAGATTTTTTTTTTTTTTTTTTTTTTTTTTTACAGGCCGGGCGCGGTAGCTCAAGCCTCTAATCCCAGCACTTTGGGAGGCTGAGGCGGGTGGATCACAAGGTCAAGAGATCAAGACCATGGTCAATAGGGTGAAACCCCGTCTCTACTAAAAATACAAAAAATTAGCTGGGCATGGTGGCGCATGTCTGTAATCCCAGCTACTCAGGAGGCTGAGGCAGGAGAATTGCCTAAAACCCAGGAGGCAGAGGTTGTGGTGAGCTGAGATCGCGCCATTGCACTCCAGCCTGGGTAACAAGAGCAAAACTCCGTCTCAAAAAAAAAAAAAGATTTTTTTTTTACATCAAGCCCAGTCTCTAAAAAGACCATTATAATTTCCCTTTAATTATAGACAACTTTATCATATAAAAGTTTTTGGTGTTTTTTTTGGGGGGGCGAGGTGGAGTCTCACTCTGTCACTGTGTCTCCCAGGCTGGAGTGCAGTGGCATTATCTCAGCTTACTGCAACCTCTGCCTCCTGGGTTCAAGCGATTCTCCTGCCTCAGCCTCCTGAGTAGCTGGGATTACAGGTGCATGCTTCTACACCAGGCTCATTTTTGTATTTTTAGTAGAGATTGGGTTTTACCATGTTGCCCAGGCTGGTCTCAAACTCCCAACCTCAGGTGATCTGCTTGCCTTGACCTCCCAAAGTTCTGGGATTATAGGCATGAGCCACTGTGCCTGGCCTATTTTTATAACTTTATTTTTATAACTTTCTTTACATCTCTCTTATTTCATAGTTCTTTTTACCTTGTTTTATACACAACCTTTAAATAAGCTTTGAATTAAACAAAACTTTTTCTTTTCTGTTTTTTTTTCTTTTTCTTTTTTTTCTTTTCTTTTCTTTTTTTTTTTTTTTTGAGACCGAGCTTCACTCTTGTTACCCAGGCTGGAGTGCAATGGCGCGATCTCGGCTCACCGCAAGCTCCACCTCCTGGGTTCAAGCAATTCTCCTGCCTCAGCCTCCCGAGTAGCTGGGATTACAGGCAAGCGCCACCATACCCGGCTAATTTTTGTATTTTTAGTAGAGATGGGGTTTCACCATGTTGACCAGGATGGTCTCGATCTCTTGACCTTGTGATCCACCTGCCTCGGTCTCCCAAAGTGCTGGGATTACAGACGTGAGACACCATGCCCGGCCCTTTCTTTTTTTTTTTTTTGAGATAGAGTTTCACTCTTGTTGCCCAGGTTGGAGTGCAATGGTGTGATCTTGGCTCACCGCAACCTTTGTCTCCTAGGTTCAAGCAATTCTCCTGCCTCAGCCTCCCGAGTAGCTGGGATTACAGGCATTTGCCACCATGTGCAGCTAATTTTGTATTTGTAGTAGAGACTGGGTTTCTGCATGTTGATCAGGCTGGTCTCAAACTCCTGATTTGAGGTGATCCACCTGCCTTGGCCTCCCGAAGTGCTGAGATTATGGGTGTGAGCCACTGTGCCTGGCCTGGATGACAAAACTTTTTCACCTTTTAAAAAGGACACACTTTTTTTTCAGAAAGAATGTTTTTCTATAATATAATTTTATTGGAAAATACTCAATAATATTTATTATTATTATTATTATTTTGAGACAGAGGCTTGCTGTGTTGCCCAGGCTGGAGTGCAGTGGTGTGATCTCAGCTCACTGCAACCTCTGCCTCCTGTGTTCAAGTGATTCTCCTGACTCAGCCTCCTAAGTGGCTGGGAGTACCTGTAGTACCTGCCACCAGGCCTGGCTAATTTTTTTCGTAGTTTTAGTAAAGATGGGGTTTCACTATGTTGGCCAGGCTGGTCTTCAACTCCTGACCTTGTGAACCTCCCAGCTCAGCCTCCCCAAGTGCTGGGACTACAGGCATGAGCCACTGTGCCAGGCCATATTATTTAATATAACTTTAGATTCTAAGTTATAACAAGTTTGTCTACAAGCATTTATCCTGTTGTATTTACCTAATTATTTTAATTATTTACCCAGATTATTTATGAAAACTGTGAAAGTTATGGAACCACCACTGCAAAATTAAAACTGAGACAGTGAAAAAGATCTGAAGTAATTGACTTCATCATGCTTTTATTTTTTTATTTTTTATTTATTTTTTTTGAGACGGAGTTTTGCTCTTGTTACCCAGGCTGGAGTGCAATGGCACTATCTCGGCTCACTGCAACCTCCGCCTCCTGGGTTCAGGCAATTCTTCTGCCTCAGCCTCCTGAGTAGCTGGGATTACAGGCACGTGCCACCATGCCCAGCTAATTTTTTGTATTTTTAGTAGAGACGGGGTTTCATCATGTTGACCAGGATGGTCTCGATCTCTTGACCTCATGATCCACCCGCCTCGGCCTCCCAAAGTGCTGGGATTACAGGCTTGAGCCACAGCGCCCAGCCCGTCATGCTTTTTTTTTTTTTTTTTTTCCTGAGATGGAGTTTCACTCTTGTTACCCAGGCTGGAGTGCAGTGGCATGATCTCGGCTCACTGCAACCTCCACCTCCTGGGTTCAGGCAATTCTCCCGCCTCAGCCTCCTGAGTAGCTGGGATTACAGGCATGCACCACCATGCCCAGCTAATTTTTGTATTTTTAGTAGAGATGGGGTTTCACCACATTGACCAGGATGGTCTCAATCTCTTGACCTCGCAATCCACCCACCTCGGCCTCCCAAAGTGCTGGGATTACAGGCTTGAGCCACCGCGCTCGGCCCTGTCATGCTTTTGAACTTCAAGCTGTCCTTTTTCATTCCTAGGAATGGGACAAACTAACTTTGGGAGGAATCTAGTTTATAGATTAGCTTTGAAACAAAGATAACAGTCCTTTCCCAAAACATATCTTAGGGATATTTTTCCTTTATGTAAATGTGCACAAAGACCATACTACTTCCATTTTACATAAACTCTGGCAAGTAGAGGTGCCATGAAATTTACAGATTACTTAAAAGTGGGCCATTCTCCTTGTTTTCTCTTCATTCTTAGATTATTTGTTTCCTACTTCTTTTCTTTTTCTTTATCTTTTATTTATTTATTTATTTATTTGAGATGGATTCTTGCTCTATTCACCCAGGCTGGAGTGCAATGGCACAATCTTGGCTCACTGCAACCTCTGCCTCCTGAGTTCAAGTGATTCTCCTGCCTCAGCCTCCCAAGTAGCTGAGATTACAGGTGCCTGCCACCGCACCAGGCTAATTTTTGTATTTTTAGTAGAGACAGGGTTTTGCCATGTTGACGAGGCTGGTCTCAAACTCCTGATCTTGTGATCCACCCACCTCCATCTCCCAAAGTGCTGGGATTACAGGCGTGAGCCACCACGCCCGGCCATTTCCTACTTATTTTCATAAAAGGAGGAACTGAGCTGTGGCCTAAGGATTTTGTGTGGTAGATTAATGTGTACTGCTAGTGGGCAGGACTCCACAGTGTGTCACTACTGAGTCATTTCCACCCTCTTATGTATCTCAGTTTCTCTTTCCAGAGTTCTGTGATCTCTGAGAGGGCTCAAAAGGCTGGGTGATCAGCCCTCATATATGTTTCCTGGACAAGTCTTTTTCTTTCTCTCTCTCTCTCTTTTTTTTTTTTTTTTTTTTTTTTGAGGCAGAATATTGCTCTGTCGCTCATGCTAGGGGGCAGTGGCATGATCTCGGCTCACTACAACCTCTGCCTTCCAGATTCAAGCAATTCTCCTGCCTCAGCCTCCTGAGTAGCTGGGATTACAGGCACCTGCCATCATACCCAGCTAATTTTTGTATTTTTATTAGAGACAGAGTTTCACCATGTTGGCCAGGCTGGTCTCAAACTCCTGATCTCAGGTGATCCGCCCACCTCAACCTCCCAAAGTGCTGGGACTACAGGCATGCACCATCACACTCAGTTGCCTTTTGCAAAATTAATTTTTGTTGGGGATTTCCCTGTAGGGACATTGCACATCGTTTGGAGGGTCAATCCCCAGACACTACTATGAGGCCCCCGATCACCCAGGGGCTCCTTTTGTCTGGGAGGAGCAAAATGCCCTTTTTCTTTTGAACTGAGAAAACTCAGTATCTCATTTACTTGAAAACAACAGTTCAGTTCCTCAGGCAAATGTTCACAGACAAGCCAAATATTAATTTTGGGAGAAAAAGCAATAGAGAAGACCCTTTAGAATGCATCTCTGAACTTAGGATCCTTAAACAACTTCCTAGGAGAGAAAAAAACAAAAAACCAACAGCCACGACCACTTCCTGTAAACTGTGTTCAGCCACCCCTATCTTTCTAGCTCTTGTTGGTCATTTCACATGCCAGGGTCAAATCCTCTCACAGCACAAGGTCATCTCTGGTGCCTGCAAAGCCAAAGAGGTCAGCTTATGTAATACAGGAAAACAGCTTTAGACCTAAGAAGAATCTGCCCATGACTCTTGAAATGCCACAAGGAAAACAGAACACCCTAAAAGGGGTGAGTAGTGCCTTGTTCTGAATTCTTTAAAGGGATTCAAGTTATTAGTAGCCTTCTCTAGATTTTTTGATACTGCAGATGGCAACGAGGGAAGAAGGTATAGGGTAGAAGAAAAGTAAATGAAAGAATATTTTTTTTTTAAGGAGAAAGCAAACACAGAAACGAAACACATGTTATTTTTTCCCCCCTTTTTCCTCTTTTGCAGCTGCAAGGAATTTTAGCCAAATTAGTGAGGCTCTGGAATTCCCTCTTGTTTAACGAAGCCAGGTAGACTTGGTCACTGAGTGCTCTAATGATAAGGAGAAATTAAGACCAGCTGGTTGTTAAACTTTAGCCAAGACAATTCAGCTACTTACCTAGGGATAAGTCTCAGGCTGAAGGCTGCTCCATACCATCCTTAAAGCAGGAAAAAACTTGAACTCGTCTTCATAAAGGAGTTACTTGCCTTCCATCATCATGGAAGCAAGACATCTTGCATTCCTGTTGGAAGCAAGTAAAACAAACAAACAAACAAACAAAAAATCGTGTGGGGGTGCAGGAGTTGTGCAACAAAATAAACTTTAGTCTCAACCAAATTTTGGAAGATCAGGAATCCTCTGCAGGGGTGCTCCCAGCCAGATCTCAGCAAATTGTCCTATTGGTTTGAATCATAAAGTTAGCTCATGCTGATACCAAGCACCCACAGGAGATTTGTCAAAGGTCAGGTGCACCTCCATTCAGAATCCCTTTGTTGTTGCCAAAATGTGAACCTGAAATATGCAAGACTGGTCTCAGTTAATTTAGAAAGTTTACTTTGCCGCCGGGCGCGGTGGCTCAAGCCTGTAATCCCAGCACTTTGGGAGGCCGAGGCGGGTGGATCACGAGGTCGAGAGATCGAGACCATCCTGGTCAACATGGTGAAACCCCGTCTCTACTAAAAGTGCAAAAAATTAGCTGGGCATGGTGGCACGTGCCTGTAATCCCAGCTACTCAGGAGGCTGAGGCAGGAGAATTGCCTGAGCCCAGGAGGCGGAGGTTGCGGTGAGCCGAGATCGCGCCATTGCACTCCAGCCTGGGTAACAAGGGCGAAACTCCGTCTCAAAAAAAAAAAAGAAAGTTTACTTTGCCAGGAAAGAATTCCCTGTTTAATAAATGGTGTTGGGAAAAGTGGCTAGCCATGTGCAGAAAGCAGAAACTGGACCCCTTCCTGACACCTTACACTAAGATTACTTCCAGATGGATTAAAGACTTAAACATAAGACCTAACACCATAAAACCCTAGAAGAAAATCTAGGCAAAACCATTCAGGACATAGGCATAGGCAAGGACTTCATGACCAAAACACCAAAAGCATTGGCAACGAAAGCCAAAATAGACAAATGGGACCTAATCAAACTCCACAGTTTCTGCACGGCAAAAGAAACAGTCTTTAGAGTGAATCGGCAACCAACAGAATGGGAAAGAATTTTTGCAGTTTACCCATCTGACAAAGGGCTGATATCCATAATTTACAAAGAACTAAAACAGATTTACAAGAAAAAAACAAGCCCATTCAAAAGTGGGCAAAGGATATGAACAGATACTTTACAAAAGAAGACATACAGGAGGCCAACAAACATATGAAAAAATGCTCATCATCACTGGTCATCAGAGAAATGCAAATCAAAACTACATTGAGATACCATCTCACGCCAGTTAGAATGGCAATCTTTTTTTTTTTTTTTTTGAGACGGAGTTTTCGCTCTTGTTACCCAGGCTGGAGTGCAATGGCGTGATCTCGGCTCACCGCAACCTCCACCTCCTGGGTTCAAGCAATTCTCCTGCCTCAGCCTCCTAAGTAGCTGGGATTACAGGCATGTGCCACCAGGCCCAGCTAATTTTTTGTATTTTTAGTAGAGACGGGGTTTCACCATGTTGACCAGGATGGTCTCGATCTCTCAACCTCGTGATCCGCCCGCCTCGGCCTCCCAAAGTGCTGGGATTACAGGCTTGAGCCACTGCGCCCGGCAGAATGGCAATCATTAAAAAATCTGGAGACTACAGATGCTTGAGAGGATGTGGAGAAATAGGAATGCTTTTACACTGTTGGTGGGAGTGTAAATTAGTTCAACCATTGTGGAAGACAGTGTGGTGATTCCTCAAGGACCTAGAAATAGAAATTCCATTTGACCCAGCAATCCCATTACTGGGTATATATCCAAAGGATTATAAATCATTCTACTATAAGGACACATGCACACGAATGTTCATTGCAGCACTGTTTACAATAGCAAAGACCTGGAACCAACCCAAATGCCCATCAATGATAGAGTGGACAGGGAAAATGTGGCACATATACACCATGGAATATTATGCAGCCATAAAAAATGATGAGTTCATGTCTTTTGTAGGGACATGGATAAACCTGGAAACCATCATTCTCAGCAAACTGACACAAGAACAGAAAATCAAACACCACATGTTCTCACTCATAGGCGGGTGTTGAACAATGAGAACACATGGACACTGGGAGGGGAGCACTACACACTGGGGTCTGTTGGGGGGAAATAGGGGAGGGGCAGCAAGGGGTGAGGAGTTGGGGAGAGATAGCATGGGGAGAAATGCCAGATGTAGGTGATGGGGAGGAAGGCAGCAAATCACACTGCCACGTGTGTAGCTATGCAACAGTCTTGCATGTTCTTCACATGTACCCCAAAACCTAAAATGCAATAAAAAAAATAAAATAAAATAAAAAAGAAAGAAAGTTTACTTTGCCAAGGTTGAGGGCGGGCACCCATGATACAGCCTCAGGAGGTCCTGAAGAAACATGCCCAAGGTGGTCACAGCACAGTCTGGTTTTATACATTTTAGGGAGACATGAGATACAATCAACATACATAAGATGGGCTGGGCACGGTGGCTCATGCCTGTAATCCCAGCACTTTGGGAGGCCGAGGTGGGAGGATCACAAGGTAAAGAGATCAAGACCATCCTGGCCAACATGGTGAAACCCTGTCTCTACTAAAAAATACAAAAATTAGCTGAGCGTGGTGGTGCGCACCTGTAGTCCCAGCTACTCGGGAGGCTGAGGCGGGAGAATTGCTTGAACCCAGGAGGTGGAGGTTGCAGTGAGCCAAGACTGGAGCCTGGCAACAGAGCAAGACTATGTCTCAAAAAAAAAAAAAAAAAAAAAAAAAACCATGCATGAGATGAACACTGGTTCAGCCTGGAAAAGGGGACAACTCAAAGCAAAGGCAGGGCAACTCAAAGCAGGGAGGGACTTCCAGGTTATAGGTAGGTAAGAGAAAAATTTTCTCAAATTATTTTAAGTTTCTGATTAGCTTCTCCAAAGGAGGCAATCAGATGTGCATTTATCTCAGTGAGCAGAGGGGTGACTTTGAGTAGAACGGGAGGCAGGTTTGCCATAAGCAGTTCTCAGCTTGACTTTACCCTTCAGTTTAGTGATTTTGAGGCCCCAAGATTTATTTTCCTTTAACAGCTATGATTTTTTAAAAAATACAAACAATAACAAGCATTGGGGAGGATGTAGAAAAATTACAACCTCTGTACATTGATGATGATTTTTTTTAATTAGCAGAGAAAATTGTATTGTGTAGAACACAATGTTTTGAAGTATATATACATTTTGGAATAATTAAATCTAGCTAATTAACAAATGCATTACCTCACATAATTGTCACTTTTGTGGTAAGAACACTTATTATCCACTCTATTTACCTTTTTTCTTTTTTGAGACAAGGTCGTGCTCTGTTGCCCAGGCTGTAGTGCACTGGTATGATCATAGTTTACTGTAGCTTCAACCTCCCTGGGCTGAAGCAATCATTCCACCTCAGCCTCCTGAATAGCAGGGACTACAGGTGTGCACCATGACATCTGACCACTCTATTTGCATTTTTTTTAAAGTACAATATATTGTCATTACCTGTAGCCACCATGCTGTATAACAGGTCTCTAACTGGTGAGAAATTAAACATAATTGGCCAGGCACCGTGGCTCACACCTATAATCCCAGCACTTTGGGAGGCCAAGGCAGGTGGATCATGAGGTCAGGAGTTTGAGACAAATCTGACCAACATGGTGAAACCCTGTCTCTACTAAAAATACAAAAATTAGCTGGGTGTGGTGGTATGTGCCTGTAATCCTACCTACTCAGGAGGCTGAGGCAGGAGAATCGCTTGAACCCAGGAGGTGGAGGTTGCAGTGAGCCGAGATCACACCAGTGCACTCCAGCTTGGGTGACAGAACAAAACTCTGTCTCAAAAAACAAAAACAGAAATAAACATAATTATGATATGATTCAGCAATTCCACTCCTAGGTATGAAAAAATCAAAATGTTCACACACAAACTTGTACATGAACATCTATAGCAGCATTGTTCATAATAACCAAAAAGTAGAAACAACCCAAGTGTCTATCAAACTGATGAGTCTATAAACAAAATGTGTTATAACCAAATAGTGGAATATTACTCAGCCACAAAATGGAATGAAGCACTTGATACATGCTATATACACAGGATTTTTCTTGGACCCATTTGCCAGGTTTGTAGCAGGGGATTTCCCATCTGCTTGGCCGACTGGGCCATGTCTGGCTTGCACTCCAGCCCATGGCTCCCACTGCTGTTGCTGCTGCAACTACATGCTCAACTCTTGGCAGGAGGGAATGTGTGGGTAAGTGAGTATAGGGTCTGACCAGCCATTCCAAACATCAGCACAGGGGTGGGCTCCATGCAGGGCTTGTAGCTATACCAGGCGTGTCCCCAGGGGGATGCAGTGGTACCCAGGCAGGAGTTCCCACAACCCTGAAGCCCCACCAGAGATGTTACAATGTGCTAATTGGCTCTTTTTAGTCCCACCATCTATAGCCTGAGGGATGGCAGCATGTTAACAGCTTGGTCAGGCCCTTGCCTGGCTCTGGACCTTGGCTTGGTGCCTGGCTTGGCCCTGCCATTGCTTCCCATGGTGCGGGGAGGCTGCCCTCTGCTGGTGGAGGGCAGAGGGCCACAATGTTTACAGCCTTCTGAGTACCTGCGTTTGGTGGGTCCTGAATTTTTGTCCCACGTCCAAGAAGAATGAGGTCACACTGACAATTGAAGGGTGATGAGGGTGGAGAATTTTATTGAGCAACAAAACAGCTCTTAGCAGAGAGGGGACTGGAAGGTTGGGTCCTCTCCCCCAGTATGGCTGAGTCTGGGGGTTTTTATAGGCACACGATGGGGAAGGGGAAGGCCATAGGCAATGTTGGAAAAGGTAACATTTGATTGGTTGAAAAGCATTAGTCAGGGTCGGGCGTGGTGGCTCAAGCCTGTAATCCCAGCATTTTGGGAGGCCAAGGCGGGTGGATCACGAGGTCAAGAGATTGAGACCATCCCGGTCAACATGGTGAAACCCTGTCTCTACTAAAAATACAAAACATTAGCTGGGCATGGTGGCACATGCCTGTAATCCCAGCTACTCAGGAGGCTGAGGCAGGAGAATTGCCTGAACCCAGGAGGCGGAGGTTGCGGTGAGCCGAGATCGCGCCATTGCACTCCAGCCTGGGTAACAAGAGCGAAACTCCGTCTCAAAAAAAAAAAGAAAAGAAAAGCATTATTCAGAAAGAACCAATTGGGAAAGGGTGGGCAAATAGGAACAGAAGTTCTCACTCTGGGTTGCAGGTTTCATCTGGAACCAGTATTACCGTCTTTCAGCCTTCAGACTATTTTTGGCTTGAAGGTGGGGTTTCACCATGGACCCGCCCCTATCTGCCTAGGCATTTGTCTGCCTCCTGCTGCTATCACTACAGTGTACATGAACCGTAAAAACAGAAGCTGGCCAGTCATGGTGGCTGATGCCTGTAATCCAAGCACTTTGGGAGGCTGAGGTGGGCAGATCACCTGAGGTCAGGAGTTTGAGACCAGCCTGGCCAACATTGTGAAATCTCTACTAAAAATACAAAATTTAGCCAGGTGAGGTGGCATGTGCCTGTAATCCCAGCTACTCAGGAGACTGAGGCAGGTAGAATTGCTTGAACTTAGGAATTAGAGGTTGCAGTGAGTCAAGATAGCACCATTGCACTCCAGCCTGGGTAACAGAGTGAGACTATGTCTTGAAAAAAAAAAAAGAAAACAGAAGAAGCCAAACAGAAAAGCCTTCTTATTATATGATTCTATTTACATAAAATGTCTGTGTATGGATTTTCCTATTTACAGGAAATGCCTGTGAACAGGCAAATCCATGCAGACAGGAAGTAGATTTGTGGTTGCATGGGCAGTGATTGCTAATGGATATGAGGAGTCAGACGTAAATAGTTTTGTTTTTTTTGAGACGGAGTTTCACTCTTGTTACCCAGGCTGGAGTACAATGGCGCGATCTCGGCTCACCGCAACCTCCGCCTCCTGGGTTCAGGCAATTCTCCTGCCTCAGCCTCCTGAGTAGCTGGGATTACAGGCACGCACCACCATGCCCAGCTAATTTTTTGTATCTTTAGTAGAGACGGGGTTTCACCATGTTGACTGGGATGGTCTCGATCTCTCGACCTCGTGATCCACCCACCTCGGCCTCCCAAAGTGCTGGGATTACAGGCTTGAGCCACCGCGCCCGACCCAGACGTAAATAGTTAAGATGAAGTCATATCAGAATAGAGTGGGTCCTTAATCCAATCTGACTGGAGTTCTTACAAAAAGAGGACCCTACCACATGTCCCATGTGAAGATAAAGAAACACAACACAGAGAAAAAAGATAACCATGTGAAGCAGAAGCAGAGATTGCCGTTATGTTGCCATAAGCAGAGGAATGTCTGGGGCTATCAAAAGCTGAAACAAGCAAGGAAGGATCCTCCCTTAGAAGTTTGGGGAGGAGCATGGTCTTGCAAACATGTTGATTTTGGACTTTAGCTTTCAACACTGTGAGAAAATAAATTTCTGTTGCTTAAAGCAAGTTAGTTTGTGGTACTTGGTTATGGCAGCTGTGGGAAACTCATGGAGATTTATATCTCAAATTTTTTTTTTTTGAGACAAAGTCTCACTCTCTCTTCCAGGCTAGAGTGCAGTGGAGCTGTCTCAGCTCACTGCAACCTCTGCCTTCTGGGTTCAGGTGATTCCCCTGCCTCAGCCAACTGAGTAGCTGGGATTACAAGCATGTGACACCATGTCCAGCTAATTTTTGTAGAGACGGGGGTCTCATGTTGCAGGCTGGTCTCGAACTCCTAACCTTAAGTGATCCATCCACCTTGGCCTTCCAAAGTGTTGGGATTACAGGTGTGAGCCACCACACCTGGCCTGTCTAGATTTTGAAAAACGAACCAGTTAAAAAGAAGTTAAAAGAGCAGGTTATACTTGGCACATAACTTGTCACTCAAAAAAATGTGAACATGGTACACTTTGATGGAAGAAAAGGTACTGGAAACAGTGGCTTGCTTAGGTACATCAATTTTACTGTGAGATTATAAATCTTTATTGCTCAAAATTCAGTCCTATCAGCAGACTGACATCCTATCTTTTTTTTTTTTTTTTTTTTTTTGAGACGGAATTTCACTCTTGTTACCCAGGCTGGAGTGCAATGGCACGATCTCAGCTCACCGCAACCTTCGCCTCCTGGGTTCAGGCAATTCTCCTGCCTCAGCCTCCTGAGTATCTGGGATTACAGGCACGCGCCACCATGCCCAGCTAATTTTTGTATTTTTAGTAGAGACAGGGTTTCACCATGTGACCAGGATGGTCTCATTCTCCTGACCTCGTGATCCACCTGCCTCGGTCTCCCAAAGTGCTGGGATTACAGGCATGAGCCACCGTGCCTGGCCGACATCCTATCTTTTTAGTCATCTTACTTAGTAATGCTATTCCAAATCCCAAAACACAAGAGATTGTGTGTTGCTTTTTGTCTCTGCCTATTGACCATGGTATGGTGGTGTGTTCCACTGTGCAATCTTAGGAAAGCCACTTTCTTATCTGGGATTTCACTCTCCTCACCTATAAAATATTCTTCCTACTTCGTATCTGAATAATGAGGATTAAATGTAATAGTGCATTTGAAAACACTTGGAATTTCAACTACAGAGACTTACTCTTCCAATCCTACCAATTGTGGTTATCTATCTAAATTAAGCTTTACTCAGAAGTCTTAATTAAAATGACCTTAAGTCCCTGTTTACCAAACATTCCTGATTGTAAGAACCATCTGGAGATACTTGTTATGAATTCCAGATCCTTAGGGCTCACTCCAGAGCTATTAAATCAGAATCTTCAGAGAAGAGGCATGAGACTCTTAATAAGGGCCCCATGTGACTCTTATGATCTCAAAAATAGGAAGCTCTTCTGTCAATACCTGTTTAAATGTAGTGTGCCTGAGAAACATCCAAAAAGCTTGTCAAAAAAAAGAAGTGACAGGAAATGAAAAACAAGTGCCTGGAAGAAAGAATTAAATGCCAGAAAGTAATGAAGTGTTAAAACAAACAAACAAACAAACAAACAAACAAACAAACAATGGGGATGTGTCAAGTGGACAGCAGGGCCAACAGAAAGAGCACCCAAAAGGCCAAAACCAGAAAATGTAAGTATTAGATTATTATTCAAAGTATAAAATAAATGTCTGTAAGTCTCTCCTGATATAAACGATTGAATAAATGATGGAAAATGGACAAATCTCCCATGAAGAATTCCAAATCATTTATGTAAATATTCTACCCTCAAGGAGGCAAAACTTAATTCCCCACCCCTTATGTGTGGGTTGCACATGGTGATTTCCTTCCAAAGAATACGTATGGAAAGGGGAGAGGAAAAAGAACACAGTGGGGAAATGACAAAACTATCTCAGTATACACTTGTTATGTGGTAAGAGTGGCATTTTACCTGTGTGGTCTTTTTCCCCAAAACCCACAACCTCAGTCTGATCATGAGTAGAACATCAGACAAACCCAAGTTGAAGGGTATTCTATAAAAAATACCTGATCAGTACTTTTTAAAACTGTTAAGTTCATAAAAAAGACAAGGAAAGTCCAGGACCAGGCATGGTGGCTCACGCCTGTAACTCCAGCACTTTGGGAGGCCAAAGCAGGAGGGTTGCTTGAGGCCAGGAGTTCAAGACTAGCCTGGGCAACATAACAAGATCTCACATCTACAATGAAAAGATCCTGCTGGGCTGGTCCTGATGGCTCATGCCTGTAAAAATACAAAAAATTAGCTGGGCATGGTGGTGCATGCCTGTAATCCCAGCTACTCAAGAGGTTGAGGCAGGAGAATTGCCTGAACCCAGGAGGCGGGGGTTGCGGTGAGCTGAGATCGCGCCATTGTACTCCAGCCTGGGTAAGGACGAAACTCCATCTAAAAAAAAAAAAAGAACTTAGAAAATTTGGGTTGGGGGCTGTGGCTCAAGCCTGTAATCTGAGCACTTTGGGAGGCTGAGGCAGGTGGATCATGAAGGCAGGAGTTCGAGACCAGCCTGACCAACATGGTGAAACCCTGTCTCTACTAAAAATATAAAAAATTAGCTGGGCATGGTGGTACATGCCTGTGATCCCAGCACTCAGGAGGCTCAGGCAGGAGAATCACTTGAATCCGGGAGGCAGAGGTTGCAGTGAGCCAAGATAGCGCCATTGCATTCCAGCCTGGGTGACAGAGCAAGACTCCATCTCAAAAAAAAAAAATAACTTAGAAAATTTGAATAAAGAAAACCAGTAAAATTAAAAAAAAAAAAAACAACGCCGGGCGCGGTGTCTCAAGTGTGTAATCCCAGCAATTTGAGAGGCCGAGGCGGATGGATCACGAGGTCAACAGATTGAGACCATCCTGGTCAACATGGTGAAACCCCGTCTCTACTAAAAATACAAAAAATTAGCTGGGCATGGTGGCATGTGCCTGTAATCCCAGCTACTCAGGAGGCTGAGGCAGGAGAATTGCCTGAACCCAGGAGGCGGAGGTTGCGGTGAGCCGAGATTGCGCCATTGGACTCCAGCCTGGGTAACAGGAGTGAAACTCCGTCTCAAAAAAAAAAAAAAAAGAAGAAGAAGAAAAAAAAAGAAAATTTGAATAAAATATGAACTTTAGTTAACAAGAAAGTATCAAAATTGGTTCAATAGTTGTAACAAATATACCATACAAGTGTAAGATGTTAATAATCGGAAACTGGGTGTGTGTTATATGGAATCTCTGCACTGTCGTCACAATTTTTCTGTAAATCTAAAACTATGCTAAATGTTAATGTTTATTAAAAACAAAAAGAAATTCTGAATCACAACACTAAGGTAAGTTCCAATCATTTGCATTTTCTTTCTAGAGATGGAGTCTCACTATTTTGCACAGGCTGGAGTGCAGTGGTTATTCATAGGTGTGATCTGTGATTGTGCATTAGCGCCTCGAACTCCTGGGCTCAAGCAATCTTCCTGCCTAGCTTCCTGAGTAGCTGGGACTACAGGCACACACCATCAGACCCAGCCAGTAATTTACACTTCTAAGTAGCACTTGTTTCCTAACTCCTTTGCTTCTGGTGGGTGGCCACCAGTCCGTTCCAAAGTCAGCTCCCAATCTGGCCTTCAGTATAAAGTAGAACAACTGTGAGGCTGTCTGACCACAAAGTTCACCGATTAACACTGTTACAGGTATTTGCAAAGTAGGTCATCTCAGCCTCTGTTCATCTGTGTTTTTAGGGATTAGTCAGAGGAACAGGTAACCCTATTTCAGATTGCCAGCAGGAAAAGGCGTGGTAGAATAGAAAAGTAGATAGCTGATTTCCATTGGGGGAGTAACACCCATTTTAATGGGTGTCAAACAGCTTAGTCACTTTTGTTTTGTTTATGCTGCTCCCTCTCCAAGTACCACTTCCTTGGGCTCCATACCAGATTAAAGAAATCAAGTGCCAAAGCACTACCTCACAAAATGAGTTGCTGAAGACTTCCATGATAAATAAGGTTGTTCCTGAGCCCCTGTTTCCAATAGTCATTTCTCCAGTCTTAATCCTGAGCAAGTCACATCCCTAATGCTTTGTCTGTTCCCTTGTATATATAACAGTGGTGTCTCTTGTAGGTGAGAAGACTGTGGTATTGAAGATGATACAGCACTGTTGAGTTAAGTGATCCTAAAACTCTAATGCATAACAGACTAATGATCCCTGGTAATTTGTGCAACTTTATAAAAAAGCTCAGGATCCAGGAGAGAAAACCGGCAAGAAAAACAGGGCAGATCTCAGATCTGGAAGGGCAAAGAATACTGCCAGGAGCTAGGTTCTTTTGAAGACCCTGAAAAACATACAACCACAAATATCAAGTGATATTATTTTTCATCACATGGTCATCACCACATGGGGTGCACGCGTCTGTGTGTGTGTGTGTGTGTGTGTGTGTGTGTGTGTGTGTTTATCTACATGGTTACCTTCTTTTGTCAGAACTATAACGCTTTTCTTTCTACCATAGTCTAAGGACAGGAAAAGACTTCCTACTCTTTGGTGTTTACACCTATACCATAATTTTTTGTGTTCTCTGCTACTGTGTTGCTCAGCCATAAGGGTCTCTTCATCTTTGCACAGTCCTGTTTGCTTAACCACTTGTATTATTACTCAC
Source organism: Saimiri boliviensis (assembly GCF_048565385.1). Taxonomy (NCBI): domain Eukaryota; kingdom Metazoa; phylum Chordata; class Mammalia; order Primates; family Cebidae; genus Saimiri; species Saimiri boliviensis. The sequence continues at coordinate 54,178,268 of NC_133450.1, read as the reverse complement.
AAGGCTTCCCTCCCCTTCATTCTCACTGTTCTGTTCAGAATCTAAAAGTAGAGAACTGATGTCACCATTAATTCATGATGACCTTGAGTGAGATCCATTGCTAATTAAGAACAATCATATCTTTGAAAAGCATATGCTTTGAACCCAAAAAACAACCACAACAGAAATTTCAACACCTATTGTGTGCAGTGCACTGTGGGAATACAAGAAAGTTCCAGCTTTCATAGAGCACTGAACTCTAGTACCATTAGATCTGGTTTCTAATCCTAGATCTGCCACTGACAGATTTTGTAAGTTTACGCAAGTCAGCCTCCTTGGCCTCAGTCTCTTCTCTGAAGAGCAGTTGGGCACATTGCAACCACCTGCTTCAGCTGGCACAGGATCCACAGTTTTAGCAGTGAAAGTTCTGTGCCCCAGAAAACTTCTCAGTACTAGGTAGGCCACATGATTAGACCCTCCACTGGACAGGCTATCTGAGATCCTTTTTGGCTCTGATTCTTTTGGGTCTCAGCTTCAGGTTCTTCTTAAGGCATGCTGTGTATGCCATCGGAGAGTGTGGACTGAATCACAGGGAGGAGTGGAGTGGCTGTATGCAAATAACTTAAAAGGCATCCTGCCTCCTGACCTGTGACTCACATGGGATGCTGCAGGACATCATTCCTAACATCTCACAGGAAGAGAAATCAGCTGAGAATGGTATATTCAGACAAGAGATATTGTTGGGTTTCCCGGTGGAAAAGAAATTAAAAAACAATTGACTAATGAGAGGAATGTGTAGCAAATGTTGAAGCTGCCAGAATTCTTGCAAGTGAGCCAATGACCTTTTAAGCTACATCTACAACTGACTAGTTTCTTGGCCATCATCCCAATGAAGGTTCCTTTCCCAGTTTAGACTGTATTGAGAACTGGCTTGGCAGTAAGACTTTTAGCATCCTCAGATACAGATTTATTTCAGCATGAAATCACATGAACTCAGTCTAATAAAGGCCTTAAAAAAAAAAAAAGACAGAATGAGTGACTGCCATGGCTGATATTGACAATGAATCTGTTGTCCTAATTTTTTATGACTTTCAAGAAAAGGATCCTCGGATGACTTGGATCAAGTGGGAGACACCCTGAAACAAGGTCTTGAGCAGATCTGCAAGGGAGTTACAGTGGCTGCCAGCTGACCCAGAACTGACTCTGCAAGAGACACAGCTTGCCACAGATTTCTACTTAATTTAGAGGCAAGCTTTATAATCACCTTGTACATTTTTTGTGTGACTGGTTTCATTTTGGCTTTATGCCTAAGTCAGCTCTTATTTCAATCTCACCTCCTAGAATAAATTTGGCCCAAATAACTTCTTCTCAGCCATTCTTTCTTAGGCAGCTGGATCTAAAACACAGCTCAGATCATTGTTGAGAGGAGGTAGAGTATTCACGGAGAGAGTCAAAAGAGCTGGATGCACACAAGCTATTTAAGGAACTAAGGATCAAATCAAGGAACTTCTCCAATTCAGCAAATTAAGAAGACAACAGTTATTCAAGGGCTCTTCCCCACCACTGACCAATCAAAAATAGAGTAAAAATCAAGTAAAACTGGTTTTTAAAGTATGTGTCAAATACCAACAATTCCCCCAACTAAATTTACTCCAAACCTTTTTCCGCGAGCTCAACTTTAGTACAACTGAGAATATTAACAAAGGAAACTTGGCCAAAAGCTCATAAGTTAATTATATGGAGACTATGACTCAAATGAAAATTCCTGTTTACATGTAACCAAGATCTAGTCACATGAATATCTACAGAAGATATTTTTGGTGATACATGGTCACCATGGGAGAGACACCCTAAATAAGAAGGCTCTAGGCATGTGACTTGAAATTCTTTCAGTTGAAGGGTATTATATGTTACCTAATGGACTATGAAGAAATTTTAAAATATGTGTTGCTTGCTTTCGGACCCAGGCAGGCAGCCAAGATTTTCATAATGGGCAAGACTGAGCCACCTGCCCTGTCCCCTGGCCTTTGTTAAGTTCTCATTTGTGGTGTGGGGGGCGGGGAGGTGGGGAGAAATTTCACTTCCTACCTAAGACAGTTTCTGACAAAAGGTCAGATGACACCAAAGAGGTCCAATCAAAGCTGTCAATCAGAATCACCAAGGGTTTGGTTGTCCTTGCCCTGTGCGAGCCAGACAGCAGTGCTGCCCACTCAAGAGCCATCCGCTGGGTACCCACTGTGTGCTGAAGACCATCAGCTCTGACCCTACGCCAACTCCTCCCCACTGTTCTTTTCCTGTAAGATGAGATGGAGACTTTGTAGATGTGGTGAGTTGATAAGAAAGGCTCGCTTTTGTCAGTGACTGTCTTGTGTTTTGTGTTTTTTGTTTTGTTTTGTTCTTCCCCTCATCTCTCCTCCAACTTCCCCTCTTTTGTTGTTAATTAGTTTTGTTTTGTTTTGTTTTTGAGACAGGGTCTTGCTCTGTCGCCTAGGCTGGAGGGCGGTGGCATGATCATAGCTCATTGCAGCTTGAACTCCCCGGCTCAAGTGATCTTCCTGCCTCAGCTTCGTGAGTAGCTGGTACTACAGGCACAAGACTCCGTGCCTGGCTAATTTTTTGTGTTTTTTTGTAGTACAGGGTCTCACTATGTTGCTCCAGTTGGTCTCAACCTCTTGGTCTCCAGTTGTGTCTTTAATGGTAAAGTTATGTGTATTAAACCCAATCCTGGTCCTCAGGGGCTCTGTGTTACCTCATTCTAGTTTTCTAGTTCTCTGCAAGCAAGAGTTTTTGTTTCCTTAAGTCATTCATCCTGATATTAAAAAAAAAAAAAAAAAAAAGCATCTATCCTCAGATATTCCTTTATGGCAACACAGATTAAGACATAAATTCTGCCAGGTGTGGTGGCTCATGCCTGTAATCCCAGCACTTTGGGAGGCTGAGGTGGGCAGATCACCTGAAGTTAGGAGTTCAAGACCATCCTGACCAAAATGGTGAAACCCCCATCTTTAAAAAAAAAAAAAAAAAGACATAAATTCTTTGAAACCGGGCATAGTGACTCACATTTGCAATTCCAGCACTTTGGGAGGCCAAGGTGAGAGGATCACTGAGCTCAGGAAGTCAAGACCAGCCTGGACAATAGGGTAAGACCTTGTCGCTATGAAAAATTAAAACATTACCTGAGCATGGTGGTGCATGCCTGTAGTCCCAGCTACTCAGGAGGATGAGGTGGAGGATCACTTGAGCCCATGAGGTGGCAGCTGCAGTGAGCTGAGATTGCACTACTGCACTCCAGCCTGGGGGCAACAAAGAGAGATCCTGTTTCCTCACCCTGTGACAAGAAAAAAAAAAAAAAAAAGGTCTTTGAAGACTGGTAAAGTGGTGAAAAACATACAAAGGGAAACAATTACTGAGGCCTTTGTCATTTTGTGTATGTGTGTGATTTCTGGTTAGTTGCTAAGCCTCGCCTTTGTATTGATCAATTGCCACAACTTCCAAAGGCAGTTGGAGATTTTTTTAGCAAGCCAGAGAAAACAGGATTTGACAGCAGGACTTTCAGAGCAAATAAGCAAAATCACTGAAACAAAAAGCACAAAATGCCGAATTTTCCCTTGAAAATTTGTAAACACACCGAAGAATGTGTTCCCATTTAAGAGGCCAAGTGCAGCTCAATCCCTTCCATTTTCCTTGGTAACAAAGCCTGGCACTCTAAGGTGTTTGGTGGTAACAGAAATTCCATATGCCGGCCGGGCGCGGTGGCTCAAGCCTGTAATCCCAGCACTTTGGGAGGCCGAGGTGGGTGGATCATGAGGTCAAGAGATCGAGACCATCCCGGTCAACATAGTGAAACCCCGTCTCTACTAAAAATAAAGAACATTAGCTGGGCATGGTGGCACGTACCTGTAATCCCAGCTACTCGGGAGGCTGGCAGGAGAATTGCCTGAACCCAGGAGGCGGAGGTTGCGGTGAGCCGAGATCGCGCCATTGCACTCCAGCCTGGGTAACAAGAGCGAAACTCTGTCTCAAAAAAAAAAAAAAAAAAAAGGCCGGGCGCGGTGGCTCAAGCCTGTAATCCCAGCACTTTGGGAGGCCGAGGCAGGTGGATCACAAGGTCAAGAGATCGAGACCATCCTGGTCAACATGGTGAAACCCCGTCTCTACTAAAAATACAAAAAATTAGCTGGGCATGGTGGTGTGTGCCTGTAATCCCAGCTACTCAGGAGGCTGAGGCAGGAGAATTGCCTGAACCCAGGAGGCGGAGGTTGCGGTGAGCCGAGATCGCGCCATTGCACTCCAGCCTGGGTAACAACAGTGAAACTCCGTCTCAAAAAAAAAAAAAAAAAAAGAAATTCCATATGCCATGTTCTAGAATGTGTGGGTCCAATACACTCTGTGCTAATGCCATTTTCTAGCCTGGATAGATCCTGGTTGCCTTGTCCCTAGTTGGTATAGCCTTGAATCTAGCTTGATTTTGTTTTTCTCTATCTACAAAATGGTGCCTTAGATTTTCATTAGATTTAGAGTGGAACAAAGTAGGGGGTGCAAATTAATATCTGCCTTCCCTCCACAGCCAAAGGGGATTTTTAACCCCTCACTCCCGCTGCTCTTTCCCCTTCTCTGATTGAGCAGTTTCTGCTTCTCAGCTTGTCTCTTATTCAAGGGGAATGTATAAAGTGGAGTGACCTCCTGCCAAGATCCAAGACTCCAGAGAAGACTGGTCTCCAACGTGAGGAAGGTTGGAGAGCAGAGATGGTGGGTGCACCCCATTGCATTGCAGTAGAAGGGAAACATGTTTCTGGCCTTCCAAGTTGGATGTATCAATGTCTTTTCCCAGAAGATAAACTTACACAAAATGATTAGTCTCAAACTGTCTGTATAGCCTTATATTTTGGGGATGTTAAGTACAAGTATTAACATACTGGAAGGCCTAACACAGCCTAGCATTGCAGTCCAGCTTGTGAACCCACTAAAAACCCAATCGCCACTTGCAACATTGTGTAAGAAAATAACTTTCCAAGCCCTAAATCTTAGAAAAGTAAAGCAGAGAATGACAAATAAATGACTCCCTAGTATCTTTACTCATTTTTTATTTTTTGGAAACAGGGTCTCACTCTGTCTCCAGGCTGGAGCACAGTGCCACAGTCATAGCTCACTATAGCCTTGCAAGGAGATCCTCCTGATTCAGCCTCCCAAGTAGCTGGGACTATAGGCATGCATCACGAGGCCCAGCTAATTTAAATTTTTTTTTTTTAATTTTTTTTTTTTTTATAGAGACAGGTCTTGCTATGTTGCCCAGGCTGCTCTAGGACTCCTGGCCTCAAATGATCCACCTGCCTCAGCCTCCCAAATTGCCGTGATTACACACATGAAGCACTGCGCCCAACCTGGCCCTTACCTTTACTCTTAGACTGACCTGGGAATCTATAGTCTGTTTGCTGAGGTAAATGTGCTCACTTTATGCACTGTCCATTTTACATACATTTCTACCTCAAAGGATTAACTTAGATAAATTTCAAAATTTATTTAGAAAAATTTTGATAATCCTCAGTGACAGTAAAGGTGTTCAGAAACTGGCACTCACATATGCCACTGGTGAGAGTGTAAACTGCTACAACATACAAACTGCTATTACATACTTGGAAGCCAAGTAAGTAATACCTAATTTTAAAAAACCCGAAAGCAAGCTAAATATACATTGTTATGGCTCTGGTTAAATCAGCAATGCGGGGGGTGGGGGCACAGTGGCTCATACCTGTAATCCCAGCATTTTGGAAGCTGGGGCAGGCAGATTGCTTCAGCTACAAATTTGAGAGCAGCCTGGGTTCAAGTGATTCTCCTGCCTCAGCATCCCAAGTAGCTGGGATTATAGAGGTCTGCCACCACACCTAGCTAATTTTTTTGTATTTGTAGTAGAGACAGGGTTTTACCCTGTTGGCCAGGCTGGTCCGAACTCCTGACGTCAAGTGATGCACCCACCCCGCCCTCTCAAAGTGCTAGGATTACAGGCATGAGCCACAACGCCTGGCCTTAGTGGTATTTTTAAAAGTTGCAGAATAGAATGAATATTATATATTTATGATTTTTAAAAAATCGATTATACATATATATTTATTTGTTGTTGTTGTTGTTGTTGTTTTTTTTTTTTTTTTTAGACTGAGTCTTGCTCTGTCACCTAGGCTGCAGTGCAGTGTTGCAATCTTGGCTCACTGCAGCCTCTGCCTCCCAATTTCAAGTGATTCTTTTGCTTCAGCCTTCCAAGTAACTGGGACTATAGGCGTGCACCACGCCTGGCTAATTTTTGTATTTTTAGTAGAGATGGGGTTTCACCATGTTGGCCAGGCTTGTCTCCAACTTCTTATCTTGTGATCTGCCTGCCTCGGCCTACCCAAGTGCTGGGATTACAGGCATAAGCTACTGTGCCCAATCTATTTATTTGTATGTTTGTTAAAGCATATGCTTTTATAAACATAAGAATTTTCAGCACTTTCGGAGGCCGAGCCGGGTGGATCACGAGATCAAGAGATCGAGACCATCCTGGCCAACGTGGTGAAACCCCGTCTCTACTAAAAATACAAAAATTACCCAGGCGTGGTGGTGCACGCCTGTAGTCCCAGTTAGTTGGAAGGCTGAAGCAAAAGAATCACTTGAACTTGGGAGGCAGAGGCTACAGTGAGCCAAGATTGCAACACTGCACTGCAGCCTAGGTGACAGAGCAAGACTCGGTCTCAAAAAAAAAAAAAATTTTTTTTCAAGAAGAATATATAAGAAATTATTAATGGTGGTTAAGAACTGGGACCAAGAAATCACCTTATTATTGAATTTCTTTACATAAGCAGAAATTTCATCATTTAATATACCAATTAGGCTAGGCAAGATGGCTCATGCCTGTAATCCCGGCACTTTTGAGAAGCCAAGGCAGGCAGATCACTTGAGCCCTGGAGTTGGAGACTATCCTGGGTGGCACAGTAAGACCTTGTCTCTACTAAAAATAAAAACAATTTGCTGGGTGTGGTAACATGTGCCTGTGGTCCCAGCTACCTGGGAGGTTGAGGAGGGAGGATCACTTGAGCTCAACAGGTCAAGGCTGCAGCAAGTTGTGATTATGTCCCTGCACTCCAGCTTGAGTGATAGAGACCCTATCTCGGAAAAATAAAATAAAATACTAACACAAAACATTGTATGTGCTTAAGAATCTACATTATTTGGCCAGGCATGGTGGCTTACGTCTGTAATCCAAGCACTTTGGAGGCCAAGGCAGGCGGATCACCTGAGGCTGGAAGTTCAAGACCAAGCCTGACCAACATGGTGAAACCCCATCTTTAAAAAAATAATAAAAATAATTTAAAAAAAAGAATCTACATTATCCATCAGTTCAGTCAGGTAACATAATCAGGCTTCCTAATATTGAAAATCAAGAATCCTAGAGCTGGATGTATTTAATAAAACTCTGAGGCTGGGCATGGTGGTGCATGCCTGTAATCCCAGCACTTTGGGAGGCTGAGGCGGGTATATCACCTGAGGTTAGGAGTTTGCCACCTGACTAACATGGTGAAACCCCATCTTTACTATACACAAAAAAATCAGCTGGGCATGGTGGCATATATCTGTAATCCGAGCTACTTGAGAGGCTGACACAGGAGAATGGCTTGTACCTGGGAGGCGGAGGTTGCAATGAGATGGCGCCATTGCACTCTAGCCTAAGCAACAAGAGCAAAACTCCGTCTCAAAAACAAAAAACAAAACTCTGCCTTTTATGATGGCAGCTTTTGAATCCCCATTAATCTTTTAGGCTACTGAACCGCCAACAAGAAGCATTAGTGCATTAAGCCCTTCTACTAGCTTCTGTATTTGAGTAAATCAGTATAATCTTCATGTCTGGAAATGAGAATGTATCTGTGTTGCTATATAAACCACCATGTATATACCCAATACCTTACTATTTTGTTTAGATGTTTTTGAGGTCATGGGGTGATCAACTGAGAAGATCTTTCTGGCTCTCTATTTCTTAGAGGAAAGAGGGAAGTTAGGTCCCAAGGTGACTCTAGCATTGTCTAATTACCTCATTGGCTTTCAGCTAACCACTGAGAGACTGATTCAGAAGGACTGGAGACCACTGAGGAAGTTTTTCCACTTTGTTGAATCCTTTTAAATATATCTTCACATTTCTAAGGCAATTTCTTCTGTCCTAGAATTATGTTTTCATCATTGGTTGCTTGTATAGTAACAGTTGTTTGCCTTTGTAAGTGTGCTCGTTGGGCCCCGGGAACCCTACTGATTTAAGTGCCACCATCAGGGGAAGAGGCTCATGCTCTGTCCTCCAGCTGCCAATGAACACAAGCTCAGAGCCAGGCTCATGTTTGCAGAGAGTAGGGACTGACATCCAGAAAGCCAAGGAGCACAAACTCATAACTCAGAGAAGTTTGGGTGAAGGAGGAAAGTTCAGCATAGACAGCTAGCTCTGCCCCCACCTTGGATCCTGGAGGCTATTGGGCAAAGCCACCCTATAGGATGTAACAAAATCATACACTTGTCCATGGAGCCACTGAGCTGTGATGATGAACCAAGTCCCTCCTGCTCCAGCCTCAAAGCTGGCACTGGGCTACTTTCCACCCATCAAACTGGCTTTTTTGAATCTATCTCTACCAGAGAATCCCAACCTGGATCTTGTTTTTGAACAAAGGTGTTATTTTGTGTAACAGGAAGAGTAACTGGGACCCTCATCTGGATGTCTCACAGTGCTGCCTCTATTATTTAAGTCAGGATATCCTGTTCTTTTAAGCATATGTAAGGGGCTGAGTCTTACACACGCTGAAGAATCAGAAGGAGGGAGCGGCCCCCCAAAGGGTCTCTCTCTCTGACATCCCCACTGGCTTTAGACACAACATCCCCCAAATCTGTTGGATTTTGACTATGAAATTTAGAATGATTTTTTCTCTCCCAAAGAACAACTTTCTTACCACCCTTGGAATAGTATATTTACTATTCCAAAAAATAAACGTAACAACAGACAAATATAGGACAGTTCAGGAAACCAGTGAGTCTGAAAAAACAAATCTTTTTTCCCTCTAAAGAATGTGTGTGTAGGTGTGTGTGTATGTGCAGGAGCGTGTGTGTGTGTGTGTGTGTGTATTTCTTAATAAGAGGATCATATTATGCATTCTATTCAGCAACATTTTTTTTTCTTGCCTCTGGTTTTGTAATTCTTTCATCTTTTGCCTTTCCTTGTCTTCATCTACCTCTACTCATATTTCTTTCTTTCTTTTTTTGAGACAAAATCTCACTTTGTTGCTCAAACTGGAGTGTGGTGGTATGATCATAACTCATAGTAGCCTCAACCTTCTGGACTCAAGGGATCCTCCTGCCTCAGCCCCCCAAGTAGCTGGGACTATAGGTGTGCATCACTACGCCCAGCTAATTTTTGTATTTTTGTAGAGACGGGTTTCCTCATGTTGCCATATTGCTCCTGTTTCCATCCTCATTCTTTTTGAAAGAACAAATATACCTCTATGTTCAAAGGGGCAGCCTCAAAAACACTGCATATGACAACAAAAAATACTGTTGAGTTGTGAAGAGCACAGATTCAGGAGCCAGCCTGCCTGGAGTAGATTCCCAGCACCATCTCTATGCCAGCCAATGACTTAACCTCTCTCTCTGAGTTTCCCTAGCTGCCAAATGGGGGTACCAATAACAACAGTACCTATATAATAGGGATGCTAAGTAGATTAAATTAGATCATATAGAAAGCAATTAGAACAATGCCTGGCACATGGAAATGCTCAATATATTTTAGTTCTTATTTACTAAGAGCTGCTCTTTCAATAGCTGCATGTTTAAAGTAAAGCAGGCCTCTTTCTGGCTATCTCCTGTTGATGTCACAGCCCTGTCTTCTCATTCTTCACTTCTTCCTCCTAGGCTTTTCTTCTTTTCCTTCCTCTTCCTGTTGTTATAAATTATCCTGCATCTCTCCCTTCTCTTAAGTAACTATTCTTTTGCCATTTCCTGCAGCAGCCACTATCAAGACAATGCATGAGCCTCACCCTTACCCAAAGCCACTGCCACACCCTGGGCCTGCTGCCATTTCAACCAACCCAGATCAGGCTCCCAGTCAGATCACCTCCTTAGCTGGAGAAGCACTGTCATGGTGGCATATGGCTCAGCAGTCCCAGAAATGACTCACTCCAGAGTGTGAGAGACTTGCTCATAAGCTCCTGAGTAATTGCCAGTCTGGGGACACTACGAGGACTGAAACACTATTATACCTTTGTGGCAGTTTGTGTTTGTTTTTCAACTTAACTCCAAACTCAAGCCTCAGAACAAAATCACTGGCATTAGGGAAAGGAAGAGAAATATGATAGGATTGTCAAGGTACAGAGAAGATGTTATATAAATATTTATTAAGTTAATGAATGGGTCCAGGCATGGTGGCTTAAGCCTATAATACTTTGGGAGGCGGAAGTGGGAGGCCCACTTGAGCTCAGGAGTTCTAGACAAGCCTGGGCAACATAGCAAGACCTCGTCTCTACTAAAAAGTTTTAAAATTAGCCAGACTCTATCTAAAAAAAAAAACTTAATTATTAAATAAAGTTGAAATAGAAAATAAAATTCTAACCCCCAACTGACTGAACAAACTTCCTCTTGGCCAAGGGAACCTCAGAGAAACCTTGAAAGTGAGTTCCAGCCAAAACAGATGGGAGGTAGTGTCAGAGGTGTGTGAACCAGAGCAACTCCATCTTGAAAGGGACTAGGTAAAATGTGGCTGAAACCTACTGGGCTGCATTCCCAGATGGTTACGGCTTTCCAAGTCACCGGATGAGACAGGAGGTCAGCACAAACTACACATCATAAAGACCTTGCTGATAAAAACAAGTTGCAGTAAAGGAGCTGGCCCAAACCCACAAAAACCAAAATGGTGATGAGAGTGACCTCTGGTTGTCCTCACTGCTACACTCCCACCAGCTCCATGACAGTTTACAAATGCCATGGCAACCTCAGGAAGTTACCCTATATGATCTAAAAAGGGGAAGAAGCCGGGCGCGGTGGCTCAAGCCTGTAATCCCAGCACTTTGGGAGGCTGAGGCGGGTGGATCATGAGGTCGAGAGATCGAGACCATCCTGGTCAACATGGTGAAACCCCGTCTCTACTAAAAATACAAAAAATTAGCTGGGCATGGTGGCTCATGCCTGTAATCCCAGCTACTCAGGAGGCTGAGGCAGGAGAATTGCCTGAACCCAGGAGGCGGAGGTTGCGGTGAGCCGAGATTGCGCCATTGCACTCCAGTCTGGGTAACAAGAGTGAAACTCTGCCTAAAAAAAAAAAAAAAAAAAAAAGGGGGAAGAAAAATGATCTACTCCTTGTTTAGTATATCAAGAAATAACCATAATAATGGGCAATCAGCAGCCCTTGAGTCTGCTGTCTATGGAGTAGACATTTTTTTATTCCTTTACTTTCTTAGTAAACTTGCTTTCACTTTGCAATGCAGACTCACTCTGAAATTTTTTTTTTTTTTTTTTTTTTGAGCCGGAGTCTCACTCTGTTTCCCAGTACAGTGGCATGATCTTGGCTCATTGCAACCTCTGTCTCCCAGGTTCAAGCAATTCTCCTGCCTCAGCCTCCTGAATAGCTGGGATTACAGGTGCACACCACCACCCTTGGCTAATTTTTGTATTTTTAGTAAAGACGGGGTTTCACCATGTTGGCCTGGCTGGTCTCGAACTCCTGAACATAGGTGATCTGCCTGCCTTTACCTCCCAAAGTGCTCAACCACCACGCCCAGCCTGTATTCTTTCTTGTGCGAGATCCAAGAACCCTCTCTTGGGATCTGGATTGAGACCCCTGTCCTGTAACAGTAGGATGTGCCTGGTTATAACTGCCCCCCCCACCACCACTTTGCTAACTACTATTAGGCTTTCTCTCCTAAGAGCTAAACATAAATTAGCCCTTTCAAAAGACTCCACTCCTGATCCCAATCAACCACCCAAATGCTGTCCCTAGGTTTTGTGGGTTTGACACAATACACAACATCAGACCAGCATTCCCTCCTGAAAAGAGACTAGACCATGCAGTGGTTCTGGCCACTCTACAGAGGATACATAGAGAGGGTTTTTCCTGTCCTCTGCTTCACCTTTTGATGTCAGAGGGATGCAAATTCCACCCTCAAGTTATAATGATGCTGCCCTTTTTTGTACATGAGACCCAGCTGCATATGCACATGCTTCTCCTTTCATAAATATTCATGACTCTTCCTGCAGCTTATTGAATATGTATATTTGGCCACCCTGCTCAGATAAATTTCTCTTCCCTCTTCCTTTCCCTTGAAGTACCTGTTTCTGGCTTCTGACCAGAGGCTACACTTCCCAGCCTATCCAAACGGCCACTCTGTAGGCTGAAACCCTTTATGAGAAATAAAGCTCTCCCTTCCAAATATATGAACCTTGTCATTCTTCAGCTGGCAAGCAGAAAGCTAAATCAAGCCTGGAGACAGAAAGACCAGTTTGAAGTTTGCAATTGTTCAAGCCTATTTGAAAAGATCTCAACTAGGAAATGAGAGAACAAATGACTGGGAGACACACTGGGTAGGCAGAATGGATTGAACTTCACTAATAATTAGAGGTGGAAAGTGAAAAAGAAGGAGCTGAGTTTCAGGTGTAGAGTCTTAGTTTGAGGCCAGGTGTGGTGGTTCATGCCTGTAATTTCAGCACTTTGGGAGGTCAAGGCCGGCAGATCATGAGGTCAAGAAATTGAGACCACCTTGGCCAACATGGTGAAACCCCTTCTCTATTAAAAAATACAAAAATTAGCTGGGCATGGAGGTGCATGCCTGTAATCTCAGCTACTCGGGAGGCTGAAGCAGAAGAAGTGCTTGAACCAGGGAGTCAGAGGTTGCAGTGAGCCAAGATCTTGCCACTGTACTCTAGCCTGGTGACAGAGCAAGACTCTGTTTCAAAAAATAAAAAAAGAGTCTTGGTTTGAGAAAAGTCTAGAGAAAGAACTAGTTGGATATATGATAATAAGTTTGAAGAACCAGCAGAACACAAAGTTCTACTGCCCAACAATTTATGCGAGGAGGCCCTGAACAAGTCCTAGATGTTATCAAAATGAGTCCTGTGCTGCCTTGACTATTTGCTAGAAATGCAAATCTGTATCTTAGTTTTTTAATTTGTAGGATAAGAAAGGCAACACTCACCTAGTTTCTTGAAATTTGAGTGCCGTGTAGAGAAGGAGGGACTCTTGAGATCTTGACAAGAAGCCTCTCACATTTCTGGTGGGTCATGAATCCTTTTTGGATTTTGCCTGTGTGGAGGATAAAGCTGTTGGCCCCTAAAGGTTCACTGAAAAATCGCTGACATTAGGCAGTCTGATTAATAAGAGAAAAGATATGTAAATTTTATGCAAATTTAATCAATATGTATATATGGAAGCCTTCAGAATGAAGACCCCCTTGATGAGGAGCTTATATACCATCTTAAAGTTACAGAAAGAATGGGGCTTGGATCCTGGCCAAACAGGTTATGAGATGGGGAATAGATTCCACTGAGGGGATTACTAGGGAAAATCAATGGATCTGGGAATAGAGATTTACTTGGAAATAGTTCTCTTTGACAGTGAAATGGTCTGTTCAGGTGTGGTTACATTCTTGATCTTACAGGGAGAGGAAGTAAAAACAACTGTTCTCTTTGGTGCATCTGGGATCTTAGGCAGATAAAGAAACTTCAACTTCTTTGGGAGAGATAGTGGGGAGGGGCAAGGAGGTTAGAGAGACCTTGAAGCTTCTTCTTCAGTTCAGCATGTCAAAATGCCATGTTTTAGCCAGGTGTCGTGGCGCATGCCTGTAATCCCAGCTACTCGAGAGGCTGAGGCAGGAGAATTGCTTGAACCCGGGAGGCAGAGATTGCGGTGAGCCAAGATCACACCATTGCACTCCAGCCTGGGCAACAAGAAACTTTGTTTTTTTTTTTTTTTTTTAAAAAGCCATGATTTGGGGTTACTGGTTTCTCAGCCCCAACACTTGTATAAATTTATGCATTAATGTTACAGTAGCTAGGTAGTCAGACACGAGCAGGGCAGGGAAGAGGCTCCCTCAATCCCTACCAGGAATGTCAGGTGACCATCAGGTGATGGTCAGGCAGTTGTTAAACTGTCTTTCTTTTTTTTTTTTTTTTTTTTTTGAGACTAAGTTTCGCTCTCGTTACCCAGGCTGGAGTGCAATGGCGCGATCTCGGCTCACCGCAACCTCCGCCTCCTGGGTTCAGGCAATTCTCCTGCCTCAGCCTCCTGAGTAGCTGGGATTACAGGCACGCGCCACCATGCTCAGCTAATTTTTTGTATTTTTAGTGGAGACGGGGTTTCACCATGTTGACCAGGATGGTCTCGATCTCTTGACCTCGTGATCCACCCGCCTCGGCCTCCCAAAGTGCTGGGATTACAGGCTTGAGCCACCGCACCCGGCTAAACTGTCTTTCTAAAATAAAAGTTGGTTGCAGCCAGCACCAAGGAAAGGCAGTCCCCCAACAGACAGAAAAAACTTAAAACTGGTGATTAGCAGCTTCCTGATAAGATCTCAGGAGCTAGGTGAGTGGGTTCAAGCATGCAAACTAAGAGGCAAAATGGCAGAGTTTAAACACTCAACTGGTAAAGGAAAAACACCTCAAATGAGCATGTGCACAACTTCAGTAAACACAATGTGCATGTGGTCCCTCCCAAGTGCCAGCAGACCACTGCATATGTCAACAGCCCACCCCATGGGAAGAATCAGGGAGAAGAGACCAGAAGCAAACAGAAGTATGCCAGTGTATAAGACCCCAAGTCAGTGCCTGTAATCCCAGCTACTGGGGAGACTGAGGCAGAATTGCTTGAATCTGGGAGGCAGAGGTTGCACTGAGCCGAGATCTCGCCATTACACTCCAGCACTGGTGACAGAATAAGACTCCAACTCAAAACAAAACAAAACAAAACTGATCTGGTGGTATTTCTACCTTTGAGTTCAGCGCTTGTTTATTTATTTATTTAATAAAAGAGACAGGGTCTCATTATGTTGCCCAGGCTGGTCTCAAACTCCTGAACTCATGCAATCCTCCTGCCTTGGCCTCCCAAAGTGCTGGGATTATAGGCGTGAGCCGCCATGCCCAGCCAGCATATTCTTTTTTTTTTTTTTTTTTTTTTTTGAGACAGCCTTGCTCTGTCACTCAGGCTGGAATGCAGTGATGCAATCTCAGCTCACTGCAACCTCCGCCTCCCGAGTTAACGCAATTCTCCTGCCTCAGCCTCCCAAGTAGCTGGGACTACAGGCATGTGACACCATGCCCAGATAATTTTTGTATTTTTGCCATGTTGATCTCACACTCCCAACCTCAGGTGATCTGCCCACCTGGGCCTCCCAAAGTGCTGGGATTACAGGCATGAGCCACCACGCCCGGCCACTGGGACACATTTCTAAGTTACCCAGGGGGGTGCTCCTGAGTTCAGTGTATTCTGAAACTAATTTCCTGTTGTACAGGGATGGGGGGTGGGGAAAGAAGGACAAACACTGCTATGAAGTAAATGCTCATTATCAGCCTTCCTTCCCATGTAGGAAAGCTTCATTCTTCAAACAACAGACTGACATTCTCTCTTTGACCAAACTTTACTCAAGCTTCTGTGAACCCTCCTCTCAACTATGCCTGCACCTCCGGACTTTTAGTCCTCCTTTATATCACCCAATTTTAGCAAAAATCCTGCTAAGTCAGTTTAGCAAGAATTCCCCACCCTTGATGTCTGATTAAATTCCTCCTCTTCCACCAGCCTCCAGTGATGTTTGATCACCCTGATTTGATCCCAAGAATTGTGTCAAATCAGTTTAGCCAGAATTCCCCTTTACCCTGATGTTTCAGATTCCTAATCTTCCAGCCCCTGATTCCCTCCCTCTTTTTGGCTATAAAACCCCACTTGTCCTTGCTGTATTTGGAATCGAGCACAAAGAAACTGAGGTTTTTTTTTTTTCACCTAGTGCAGTAGTTCGTGAATAAAATCTACTTGTACTGCTTTGACCACTGTCCAGCTCTGGTTTTCTTTAATAAGACATATAGAAGTGATAGTGATTACTGGTTTTCTCTTCTATTATAATGGTGGACATATGAGCAATTAAGGCAGAAAAGCCCAGCTGCTGTTTTCCTAGTCAGTTGAAAAGTGCAAATTTCCCTAAAGAGGCTTATAAGGAATTTCCTGAGGTTTCTCAATGGAGAATTACAAGCCCTTGGAGACTAAACTGTGTGATCACAGGGTGAAAAAAATAACCTCCTGTCTCACAGTAATAGCTTGGGTACATCTCCACTCTTTTTTGAACCTCAGTTTTTCATTCATAAAGGTAAAAAGGCCAGGCGTGGTGGCTGATGCCTGCAATCCTAGCACTTCAGGAGGATGAGGTGGGCAGACTGCTGAGCTCAGGAGTTCGAGACTAGCCTGGGCAACACAGTGAAATCCCATCTCTACTAAAATACAAAAAAATTAGCTGGGTGTGGTGGTGTGCACCTGTAGCCTCAGCTACTCAGGAGGCTGAGGCAGGAGAGCTACTTCAACCCAGGAGGTGAACGTTGCAGTGAGCTGAGCACCACTGCACTCCAGCCTGGGCAACAGAGACTCTGTCTCCAAAAAAAAGGTAAAAAGATTTTGGCTGAGCGCAGTGGCACACACCTGTAATCCCAGCACTTTGGGAGGCTGAGGCAGGTGGATCAAGACCAGCCTGGCCAAGATGGTGAAAACCTGTCTCTACTACAAAAAAATTAGCCGGGCATGGTGGCATGCACCTGTAATCCCAGCTACTCGGGAGGCTGATGCGGAGAATCGCTTGAACCAGGGAGGTGGATGTTGCAGTGAGCCAAGATCGCACCACTGCACTCCAGCCTGGGCAAAAGAGCAAGACTCCATCTCAAAAAAAAAAAAAAAAAAAAAGATTTGATGAGATCAATAGTATTTAAATTTTGGGTTTCAGATTTAGTTTCTTTTTTTTTTCTTTTTTTTTTTTTTTGAGACAGAGTCTGACTCTGTTTCCCAGGCTAGAGTACAATGACATGCTCTCATTTCATTGTAACCTCAACCTCCCGGGCTGAAGTGATCCTCTCACCTCAGTCTCCTGAGTAGCTGGGACTACAGGCATGTGCCAACAAGCCTAGCTAATTTTGTTTATTTTTTGTAGAGATAAGGTGTTGCCCAGGCTGGTTTTGAAATGCTGTGCTCAAGCAATACTTCTACCTTGGCTGCCCAAAGTGTTGGAATTCCAGCCAAGAGTCATCAGGCCTGTCCTGGTTTTAGATTTCCAAAGAAAAACTGGAAGTACAGGGCCAGGTGAGGTGGCTCACACCTGTAATCCCAGCATTTTGGGAGGCCAAGGTGGGTGCATTACCTGAGGTGAGGAGTTTGAGACCATGCTGGCCTACCTGGTGAAACCCCGTCTCTACTAAAAACACAAATATCACCTGGGTGTGGTGACAGGCACCTGTAATCCCAGCTACTCAGGAGGCTGGGCAGGAAAATAGCTTGAACCCGGGAGGCAGAGGTACAGTGAGCTGAGATCGCGCCATGTACTCCAGCCTGGCCACAGAGTGAGACTCCGTCTCAAAAAAAAAAAAGCTGTATTTCAAGTTATGTTTATATCAGTGTTACTTATAATAACAACATAAAATGGAAATAGACTTTGTTGGAATAAAGTGAATGCTAGTTCAAACATATGCTGAATGGAATATTATTCAGTTATTTAAAATACTGTTAGGTAGCACTACAGAAAGGAAAAAAACTTATACGTTACCAAAAATGTTCATATGACAAAAATAACTATGTGATTACAACCATGCAAAACAGTTCAAATAATAAGAATGTATGCTACTGTGATATAGTTGATTTTTAGCAAAAGGTATTATGAGTGTTTTTGTCTTTGTTTTGTTTTTCTGATTTCCTATAGTGTATGTTGTTTTTAATAATTACAACTTTTGGGCCATATGCGGTGGCTCATGCCTATAATCCCAGCACTTTGGGAGGCCAAGGTGGGCAGATCACTTGAGGTCAGGAGTTTGAGACCAGCTCACCAACATGGCGAAACCCCACCTCTACTAAAAATACAAAAAATTAGCCAGATGTGGATGCCTGTAATCCCAGCTACTCAGCTACTCGGGAGGTTGAGACAGGAGAATTGCTTGAACCGGGAGGTGGAGGATGCAGTGAGCTGGGATTGTGCCACTATACTCCAGCCTGGGCAACAGAGTGAGATTCTATCTTAAAAATAATAATAAATGATTACAATTTTTCTTTTTTCTTTTCTTTTTTTTTTTAAAGATGGGGTTTCACCATGTTGGTCAGGCTGGTCCTGAACTCCCAACCTCAGGTGATCTGCCTGCCGTGGCCTCCAAAGTGCTTGGATTACAGGCGTGAGCCACCGCGCCCAGCCAATGATTACAATTTTTATTACAAAAAGCAAAAAAAAAAGACTTCTCCAGAAACATGTTTTGGTTCCACTATAAATTTAAATGTCTAGAAATCATACCAGCTTATAAAGTTTTGTATAGGGGAAAGTTTTCACAGAAAATGTCCTTTCCTTGGATGTTTCTCAGTAACTTCTCTGCCTCTGCACCTCAGAGAACAAATACCTGTGCTAAGATTCAAATCGTTTGCCAAGAATTGAGTTCCCCTCCTTTTGGTTCTTGGCACTGGCCAGCCTGCCTTTCCATCACCAGAGACCTCCAGTATCTTGCTCACACACATCTCACAGCAAGGAGCTGACTAATCCTAACGCTGAGGAGGCTTGTTAGGCAACCTTTCACACAATGCCCATTGCTAACCCATTGCACAATATGTTTGACTGGGAATGATAAACCCCGTGGTTTGGATTTGACTCCAGTCACCTTGTCAGTGCCAGCAGCTTACGCGTGTAAATACTCACTGCCTTTAGAAAGACATTGACATTGTGTTCCTGGTGTTGTGTAACAGTGGGGAGAAGCAGAGGTGGGGAGAAGCAGAGGTGGGGAGAAAGAACCTACGAGGAAGCATCAATCAGAAGCAGATGAGGCTATGAACTTATAATCACTTCCAGCTTTATTTATGAAAGAAATGAAAAGCTGGACATTTATAGGTTGTAGCTTCAAATAAACTTACTCTTAATGTTAGAATTAAAGAACTAGAACAAACAAATTAATCAACATTCAATACATTTCTATTAATCCATTGGTAACATATAAGTAAATCTTTGACTGAGGCAGGCACATTTCTTTCAGTGACTAAAATAGGTCAAATGGAGAACAGCCATTGCTGTATTATTACAAATTCTGTTGTAATTTTATCAATGTGACAATATAGAATGTATACGATAGAATAAATCACTATGCAAAGAAGGTTCTGTGCTTTGTTTCTTGAGACTACAAGCCATTTTTTTTTTTTTGAGTCAGAGTTTTGCTCTTGTTACCCAGGCTGGAGTACAATGGCGCGATCTCGGCTCACCGCAACCTCCACCTCCTGGGTTCAGGCAATTCTCCTGCCTCAGCCTCCTGAATAGCTGGGATTACAGGCACGCGCCACCATGCCCAGCTAATTTTTTTGTATTTTTAGTAAAGATGAGGTTTCACCATGTTGACCAGGATGGTCCCAATCTCTTGACCTCGTGATCCACCTGCCTCGGCCTCATAAAGTGCTGGGATTACAGGTGTGAGCCACCATGCCCGGCCTACAAGCCATTTCTTTAAAAAGAAACACACACACACAAACCCTGTAGCTATACCCAGATTAGGAAGGAAGAAGTGGGGAACCCTAAAAGAGAAGAGAATGAAGTTTTCAATTATTTGTTCTAGAAATTAATATTATCTTATGCAGAGCTTTAAATCTGTGAGAATATCCAGCCCATATAGTTCAGTACATTTACTGAGGTTAAATTAGTTATTTTTAGAGTCTTCATGTCCCCTCTGTACAGTGTGATAGTAACACTAACATAAAAGCTACCTGCAAACTTTGTTTGCTAATAAGATTTCCAGACCATTAAAGAAAGGACATAGGTTGCTTTTGCTAAACAAAACAAAACAAAAACTCCAAGAATATCAAAAGCTTCTTTTAAGTGTGAAAGAAGAAACAAACAAATTACATTTTTATTTGGTTACAAAGAATGTCTTTTTAAAAAGCTGTAAGAGAATAAGACAAAGGCTAGCCACCCATTGATAAAGCAAGATATCAAACGGAAAATTATGCAAAGCTTAGTGAGATTGCAGAACACTCAATATAGCT
Source organism: Saimiri boliviensis (assembly GCF_048565385.1). Lineage (NCBI taxonomy): Eukaryota > Metazoa > Chordata > Mammalia > Primates > Cebidae > Saimiri > Saimiri boliviensis. Next base: position 54,158,059 of record NC_133450.1, on the reverse strand, counting down.
AACTTTCCTCAAGACTGAGAAGGACAAAGTAAGTTCCAAAGAATAAATATCTTCGTATAGTAAGTTTGAATGATACCAGTACATCTTAACCAGGTCATTTACTACTTCGAATTGCTCTCTCATTAATATTCAGGAATTACTGTGGTCAAAACTTTATCAACCAACAAAATCTGAGCGTGGAAGGTGTTTCCAACTTGAACAGGAGCAAAAGGCCAAAACTCGCCTTCTGTATAATAAACCACCAACAACTACCTTAGTGTTCTAGGTGTAACCAATATCCCTGCTAGTATTCAATCCTTAAATTAAATGTTTATGATGAAGAATTTCACTTTTGGCCCCTAGGCACACAGAAATCATTTTCAACCTCATTTTACCATGTAGTTAGTTTTTTCTTTTTTAATGCAACCAGGGTAAATGGCTAAAATAGACTGTATAGGTCATTGAGTTACACACTTTATTTATTTTTTGAGATGGAGTCTCCCTCTGTCACCCAGGCTGGAGTGCAGTAGCGCCATGTCGGCTCACTGCAACCTCCACCTCCTGGGTTCAAGTGATTCTTCTGCCTTAGCCTCCAGAGTAGCTGGGATTACAGGCGGGCACTACCATGCCCATCTAATTTTTGTATTTTTAGTAGAGATGGGGTTTCACCATGTTGGCCAGGCTGGTCTTGAACTCGTGACCTCAAGTGATCTGCCCACCTCGGCCTCCCAAAGTGCTGGGATTACAGGTATGAGCCACCGTGCCAGCCGAGTGGCTTTAAATGATGGTGGTCCTGTCTCTTAAAAATGTATACCTGATTTGTTCAAAATCATTTTCATGGTGAATATGATTATTTTCTCTTAAGAAAACAAAAGAGCTGGGCTACTTGGGGGGCTGACGTAGGAGGACTGCTTGAGCTCAAGAGGTGGAGGCTACAGTAAGCCATGATTGTGCGACTGCACTCCAACCTGGGCAACAAAGTGAGACCCTATCTCAAAAAAAAAGTAAAAAAATGTTTGTATATGACTGAGATTAAGTTGGTATTAATCTAAACTAGATTGTTTTAACGTTAAGATGTTAATTGTAGGCCGGGCACGGTGGCTCAAGCCTGTAATCCCAGTACTTTGGGAGGCCGAGGCGGTTGGATCACGAGGTCAAGAGATCGAGACCATCCTGGTCAACATGGTGAAACCTCGTCTCTACTAAAAATACAAAAAAATTAGCTGGGCATGGTGGCGTGTGCCTGTAATCCCAGCTACTCAGGAGGCTGAGGCAGGAGAATTGCCTGAACCCAGGAGGCGGAGGTTGCGGTGAGCCGAGATCGCACCATTGCACTCCAGCCTGGGTAACAAGAGTGAAACTCTGTCTCAAAAAAAAAAAAAAAAAAAGATGTTAATTGTAATTTCTAGATGACCACTAAGAAAATAATTCAAAATATATAATAAAAGAAACAAAAAAGTGAATGAGGCAATACACCAGAAAATAACTACTCAACACAAAAGAAAGCAGTAATAGAGAAACAAGAGCAAAATAAACAGTAGACACACAGAGAACCAATAGCAAAATGGCAGCTGTAAATCCTATATCTTCAATAATTACATTAAGTGTAAACAGACTAAACACTCCCAACAAAAGACAGACTGGCAGAATGCCTTTTTAAATGATCCAACTATATGCTGTCTACAAAAGATATGCTCAAAGAGATAAACAGTTTAAAAGGAAAGAAGTGGAAAAAGCTATCCCATACAAAAAGTACCAGAAAGAAAGCTGAAATATTTATACTACTATTAGGCAAAATAGACTCAAAGACAAAGAAAAACACATTATAACAATAAAAGGGTCAGTATGTCTGGAAGACATAATAACTATAACTATAACTATATATGCATCTAAAGACAAAGCCCCAACATACATGAAGTAAAAACTAACAAAATTGGCCAGTCACAGTGGCTCATGCCTGTAATCCCAGAAATCTGGGAGGCTGAGGCAGGCAGATCACAAGGTCAGGAGTTCAAGACCAGCCTGGCCAATATGGTGAAACCCTGTCTCTACTAAAAACACAAACAAATCAGCTGGGTATAGTGGTGCATGCCTGTAATCCCAGCTGCTCTGGAGGCTGAGGCAGGAGAATTGCTTGAACTCAGAAGGTAGAGATTGCAGTGAGCTGAGATCACACCACTGCCCTCCAGCCAGGGCAACAGAGCGAGACTCCATCTAAAAAAAAAAAAAAGAAAAGAAAAAGAAAAACTAATACAACTGATGGGAGACATAGATAATTCAACAATAATAGTTGGAGACTTCAATACTTCATCTTCAGTCTTGCCCTGTCACCCACGCTGAAGTGCAGTATAATGGTTACAACTCACTGCTACTCCAACTCCAGTCTCAAGTGATCCTCCACCTCAACCTCCTGAGTAGCTGGGACTATAGCTCATGAACCAAGCCTGGTTGATTGCTTAAAGTTTTTTGTAGAGACAGGGTCTCACTTTGTTGCCCAGGCTGGTCTCAAAATCCTGGCCTGAAACAATCCTCTTATCATGGCTCCCTAAAGTGCTGGGGTTACAAGTGTGAGCCACTGTGCCTGGCCTATTTCAGTTTCAATAATGGCTACAACAACTAGGCAAATGATGAACAAGGAAACAGAACACTTGAACAATACTATACACCAATTATACCTAGGAGACACCCAATCAACAAGAATATAATGTATATTCTTCTCAAATACACATGGAAGAGTCTACGGGCTTAACAAAAGAAGCATAAGACTTGTATACTGAAAACTACAAAATAGTGAGAAATTAAAGGACTAAATAAATGTGAACACATTCTATGTTCATAAATTAGAAAATCTGATATTGTTAAAATGTTAATTCTTTTTAAATTGATATAGAGGCCGGGCGCGGTGGCTCACGCCTGTAATCCCAGCACTTTGGGAGGCTGAGGCGGGTGGATCACGAGGTCGAGAGATCAAGACCATCCTGGTCAACATGGTGAAACCCCGTCTCTACTAAAAATACAAAAAATTAGTTGGGCATGGTGGCACGTGCCTGTAATCCCAGCTAGGCTGAGGCAGGAGAATTGCTTGAACCCAGGAGGCGGAAGTTGCGGTGAGCCAAGATCGCGCCATTGCACTCCAGCCTGGGTAACAAGAGCAAAACTCCGTCTCAAAAAAAAAAAAAAAATTGATCTACAAACTGAATGCAATCCCTATAAAAATCATAGCTGTCTGGACTGCTTTATAACTAACATGCTAATCTTAAAATTTATTTTATTTTATTTATTTTATTATTATTATTTTTTGAGACAGAGTCTTGCTGTCACCCAGGCTGGAGTACAGTGGTGCCATCTTGGTTCAGTACAACCTATGCCTCCTGGGTTCAAGCAATTCTCCTGCCTCAGCCTCCCGAGTAGCTGGGATTACAGGCACACACTACCATGCCTGGCTCATTTTTTGTATTTTTAGTAGAGATGGGTTTCACCATGTTGGCCAGGCTGGTCTTCAACTCCTGACCTCAGGTGATCCACCTTCCTCGGCCTCCCAAAATGCTGGGAATACAGGTGTGAGCCAGCATGCCTGGCCTCATCTTAAAATTTATATAGAAATGTAAGAATGTCCGTAATAATTTTTATTTTATTTTATTTTATTTTTTTGAGACAGAGTTTTGCTCTTGTTGCCCAGGCTGGAGTGCAATGGTGTGATCTTGGCTCACTGCAACCTCTGCCTCCTGGGTTCAAGCAATTCTCCTGCCTCAGCCTCCCAGGTAGCTGGGATTACAGGTATGTGCTACCACACCCAGATAATTTTTGTATTTTTGGTAGAGATGGGTTTTCACCATGTTGGCCAGGCTGGTCTCGAACTCTTGACCTCATCCAATCTCCTTGGCCCCCCAAATTGCTGGGATTACAGGTGTGAGCCACCACACCTGGCCATAATACTTTTTTATTTTTATTATTTTTATTTTTTTAGACAGAGTCTCGCTCTGTTTCCCAAGCTGGAGGGCAGTGGCTTGGTTTCGGCTCACTGCGACCTTTCCCTCCCAAGTTCAAGTGATTCTCCTGCCTCAGCCTCCTGAGTAGCTGAGACTACAGGCACCTGCCACCATTCCCAGCTAATTTTTTGTATTTTTAATAGAGCTGAGATTTCACCATATTGGCCAGGCTGGTCTCAAACTCCTGACCTCCTAATCCGCCCACCTCAGCCTCCCAAAGTGCTGGGATTACAGGTGTGAGCCACCATACCCCGCCCATAATAATTTTTAAAAGGAGAAAAAAAGAAAAAATGTTGGCGGATTCATGCTGTCTGATTTCAAAACAACAAAGCTACAGTAATCAAGTCATGGAGCTACTGGCATAAGCATGGAAATACAGATCAATCAGACAATTGAGAATCCAGATAAACCTTTACATTTATGAGCAACTGATTTTCAACAGGAGTGCCAAGAGAATTCATGAGGAAAGTAGACTCATTTCAACAAATGATGCTGAAATTATTGGATATGCATTTATTCTTTTAATTAATCCAGAAAAGGATAATGAAGTTGGATTACTACTTTATCACATATACAAAAATTAATTCAAAATGGATCCTAAGCCTAAATGTACAATCTAAAACTATAAAAGTCTTAGAAGAAAACACAGATGTATTTTTTGAGATGGAGTGTCACTCTGTTGCCCAGGCTGGAGCACGGTGGCATAATCTCGGCTCACTGCAACCCCTCCCTCCTGGGTTCAAGCAATTTTCCCAAGTAGTTGGGATTATAGGCACCTGCCAGCATGCCCGGCTAATTTTTCTATTTTTAGTAGAGATGGGGTTTTGCCATGTTGGCCAGGCTGGTCTCAAACTCTGTACATCAGGTGATCCGCCCAGCTCGGTCTCCCAAAGTGCTGGGATTACAGGTGTGAGCCACCACACCTGGCAGAAAACACAGATGTAAATCTCACTTGGATGAGGCAATGGTTTCTTAGATACCAAAAGCACATGTGACAAAATAAAACATAGACAAACTGGACCTCAAAGTTAAAAACTTTTGTGCTTCAAAGGACACTATCAAGAAATTAAAAGGGTGGCTGGGCATGGTGGCTCCTGCCTGTAATCCCAGCACTTTTGGAGGCTGAGGCAGGTGGATCACCTGAGGTCAGGAGTTGGAGACCAACCTAACCAACATGGAGAAACCCCGTCTTTACTAAAAATATACAATTAGGTGGGCATGGTGGCACATATCTGTAATCCTAGCTACTCGGGAAGCTGAGGCAGGAGAATCGCTTGAACCTGGGAGGTGGAGGTTATGCTCAGCCAAGATCCCACCATTGCACTCCAGCCTAGGCAACGAGAATGAAACTCCATATCAAAAAAAAAAAAAAAGAAAGAAAGAAAAAGAAAAAAAGGGCCAGGTGCAGTGGCTCATGCCTGTAATCCCAGCACTTTGGGAGGCCAAGATGGGTGGATCACGAGGTCAGGAGTTCAAGACCAGCCTGAATAACATGGTGAAACCCCATTTCTACTAAAAACACAAAAATTAGCTGGCTGTGGTGGTGCCCACCTGTCATCCTAGCTACTCAGGAGGCTGAGGCAGGAGAATCGTTTGAACCCGGGAGGGGGAGGTTGCAGTGAACCAAGATCATGCCACTGCACTCGAGCCTGGGTGACAGAGCGAGACTCCATTTAAAAAAATAATAATAAATTAAAAGGGCAACTCACAAAATGGAGAAAATCTATTTTTTTATTTACAAATTGTTTATCTCACAAGAGACATGTATCCAGAATACAATATATAAAGAATAATTACAACTCAACAACAAAAAGACAAATATTAGTGGAGCATGGTGACACAGGCCTATAGTCCCAGCTACTCAGGAGGCTGAGGTGGGAAGATTGCTTGGACCAAGAGTTCCAGGCTGCAGTGAGCTATGATTGTATCACCGCACTCCAACCTGGCTGATAGAGTGAGACCCTATCTAAAACAAAGAAACAACAACAACAAAAGACAACCCAACAAATTAATTTAAAAATAAAGACTTTGGGGAGCCACAATGGCTCAGGCCAGTTGTCCTAGTGCATGAGGAGGCGAGGTCAGGCATTCGAGGCCAACCTGGGCAATGTATAAACTTGTCATCCATTAAAAAGAAAAACATGGCCGGGCGCGGTGGCTCAAGCCTGTAATCCCAGCACTTTGGGAGGCCGAGGCGGGTGGATCACGAGGTCAAAAGATTGAGACCATCCTGATCAACATGGTGAAACCCCGTCTCTACTAAAAATACAAAAAATTAGCTGGGCATGGTGGCGCATGCCTGTAATCACAGCTACTCAGGAGGCTGAGGAAGGAGAATTGCTGAGCTCAGGAGGCGGAGGTTGCGGTGAGCCGAGATCGCGCCATTGCACTCCAGCCTGGGTAACAAGAGCAAAACTCTGTCTCAAAAAAAAAAAAGAAAAACATAAAAATAAAATAAAGGGTCTGAATAGACATTTCTCTAAAGATGATATATGAATAGCCAAATATGCACATAAAAGATGCTCAGTGATAATTAGTCCTTAGAGAAATGCAAATCAAAATCACAATGAGATACTACTTCATACATACTAGGATGGCTATAATAAAAAGTCAGGGCCGGGCGCAGTGGCTCATGCCTATAATCCCAGCACTTTGGGAGACCGAGGCAGGTGGATCACTAGGTCAAGAGATCCAGACCATCCTGGTCAACAAAGTGAAAACCTGTCTCTACTAAAAATATAAAAATTAGCTGGGCATGGTGGCACACGCCTGTAGTCCTAGCTACTTGGGAGGCTGAGGCAGGAGGATTGCTTGAACCCTGAAGGTGGAGGTTGCGGTGAGCCGAGATTGCGCCATTGCACTCCAGCCTGGGTAACAAGAGTGAAATTCTGTCTCAAAATAAATAAATAAATAAATAAAAATAAAAAAGTCGGATAATAGCAAGTGTAGGTGAGTATATGGAGAAATTAGAATATATGTAAACTGCTGGTGGGAATGTAAAATGAACAGCCACTTTGGAAAACATTTGACAGTTCCTCAAAAAGCTAAATATGGAGTTACTATATGGCTCTGCAATTCCCTTCCTATGTATGTACCAAAAAGAATTTAAAACATAAGTATATACCCAAAAACTTATACTCGAATGTTTTTAGCAGCATTATTCATAACAGCAAAAAAAAAAAAAAGGAAACAACACCCAAATGTCCACTTATAAATACACAAAGCAAATGTAGTATATAAATGCAATGGACTATTACTCAGCTATAAAAAGGAATGAAGCTCTGATATAAACTACAATATGGATGAACCTTGAATATATGCTACATAAAACAAGCCAGATATAAAAGGCCACATGTTGTATGATCCCATTTATATGAAATATCCGGAGTAGGCAAATCCATAAAGACAGAAAATAAATTAGTGGTTTACAGGAACTGAGGGTTGAGGAGAATGTGGGGTGACTACTAATGAGCGAGCATGAGTTATTTGTTTTGTTTTGTTTGAGAAGGAATCTTACTCTGTTGCCCAGGCTGAAGTGCAATGACACAATCTCAGCTCACTGCAACCTCTGCCTCCCGGGTTCAAGCAATTCTCCTGACTTGGCCTCCTGAGTATCTGGGATTACAGGTACATGCCACCATGCCCGGCTAATTTTTGTATGTTTAGTAGAGATGGGGGTTTACCATGTTGGCCAGGCTGGTCTTGAACTACTGACCTCAGGTGATCCACCTGCCTCAGCCTACCAAAATGTTGGGATTACAGGTGTGAGTCACTGTGCCCAGAGTAGTTTTAAAATTTTTTTTTTGTAGAGTGATGAAAATGTCCTAAAATTTGATAGTGGTTACTGATGCACAACTTTGCTAATATACTAAAAACCCCTGGATTGTATACTTTCAAAGTGTAAACTTCATGTAATATGAGTTATATTTCAATAAAGCACTTATTAAAAGTATATTTATTGATATCTATGTCATGTACCTATTAGAAAACTGAATATAAACTTAAATGAATTTCATGATAATTTTCAAAGAAAAATTAGTTTAGATACTTCCTTGAAAGTTTGGTGGCTATGTCCTTGGTCATGAAGCACCCTGCCTTAATCTCTAGACTACCTCAGCACACCCACATGCCCACATTGATAATACACATATATATATAGACTTCAGATGTTATCAAGACATTGATACTTACCTAGTCAATAAAATATTATTCCCCAGACTCAGAGTTTATATTAAATTCTAATTTACCTACCTAGGTTTTATAGACAAATATTCAGATAATGTATGGCAAATGACCTACAGGGCATTAAAAGATAATTTGGGTTTTGAATGACCTAGAAGGATTTCTTTTCCCCTAAGCAGCTTTGCTAGATCACCACTTTGTAACTCTGCTACTGCAGAAAGGGGGATCTCTGAGAACAGAAGTATAATCCTTGTGGCTGAAATAAAGCAGCTACTTTTCCTGGCTCAGCTAAAAAAGCCCAACTCTCAGGCTTCCTTAGTTAGCTGATAAAAGGGATAAAACAACTCGCTGAATAACAGATGAGTTTGGATGGTTATTTTTTTTTCTTTTTTTTCTTTTCTTTTCTTTTTTTTTTTTTTTGAGACGGAGTTTCGCTCTTGTTACCCAGGCTGGAGTGCAATGGCGCGATCTCGGCTCACCGCAACCTCCGCCTCCTGGGCTCAGGCAATTCTCCTGCCTCAGCCTCCTGAGTAGCTGGGATTACAGGCACATGCCACCACGCCCAGCTAGTTTTTTGTATTTTTAGTAGAGACGGGGTTTCACCATGTTGACCAGGATGGTCTCGATCTCTCGACCTCGTGATCCACCCGCCTCGGCCTCCCAAAGTGCTGGGATTACAGGCTTGAGCCACCGCGCCCGGCTGGATGGTTATTAATAGATGAATTTTGGACTCTGTTGATATAAAATGTCCAAGAAAAAGGTTGAAGACTTGTTTAACTTCATGTTGTTTAACAATATGATTACCGGGCGCAGTGGCTCACGCCTGTAATCCCAGCACTTTGGGAGGCCGAGGCGGGTGGATCACGAGGTCAAGAGATCCAGATCATCCTGGTCAACATGGTGAAACCCCGTCTCTACTAAAAATACAAAAAATTAGCTGGGCATGGTGGCGCGTGCCTGTAATCCCAGCTACTCAGGAGGCAGAGGTTGCGGTGAGCCGAGATTGTGCCATTGCATTCAAGCCTGGGTAACAAGAGTGAAACTCCGTCTCAAAAAAAAAAAAAAAAAAACGTACTTGAGGCTGGGCACAGAGGCTCATGCCTGCAATCCCAGAACTTTGGGAGGCTGAGGTGGGTGCATCACCTGAGGTTAGGAGACCTAGACCAGCCTGACCAATATGGTGAAACCCTGTCTCTACTAAAAATACAAAAATTAGCCAGGTGTGGTGGCGGCGCATGCCTGTAATCCCAGCTACAGGCAGAGACAGGAGAATTGCTTGAACCCCGGAGTCAGAGGTCGCAGTGAGCCAAGATGGTGCCATTGTACTCCAGCCTGGGCAATAGATCGAGACTCCGTCTCCAAATTAAAAAAAAAATAAAAAAGTACTTGAAATGGTGACTGGGTAAATACTAAGCCCTGTACATGTGTTTTAAGTTAATTTTTAAAACAGTCATTCCTTTTGTTTTTTCCTAGAATAATGGTACTTGTTTACTTTTTTTTCTTTTCTTTTTTTTTTTTTTAAAGACAGGGTTTCACCATGTTGGTCAGGCTGGTCTTGAACTCCCAACCTCAGGTGATCCGCCTGCCTTGGCCTCCAAAGTGCTTGGATTACAGGCGTGAGCCACCATGCCCCGCCTAATTTTTTATATAACAAAATAAACATAGAAACACATTTACTTAAACTATTTTAAGTTTTAGAAAGCTTCAGTAGGCTGGACACAGTGGCTCACCCCTGTAATCCTAGTACTTTAAGAGGCTGAGGTGGGCCAACTGCTTCAGCCCAGGTGTTTGAGACCAGCCTGGGCAACACAGCAAGACCCTGTCTCTTATTTAAAAGTAACTAAAATTTTTTTAATTATTGGAGGAGGGGAGTGGAGGAGAGGAGGCGAGTGGGGAAAGAAAAAAGAAAAAAGTAAAAAAAATAAAAAAAAATTTTTTTAATTATAAAAAAATTTTAAAGCTTAAGTATATAACTATAGCTGTCTCTCTTTCTATAGATACTAATTTGGTTAAATGATACTGTTATTAAATTAATAAATATTTGTTTCAGATTGTCTAGAAATACTGTATGTCAGTATTGCTTCCTATATCCTCCTAGTCCTCCCATATTAAAAAAAAAAAAAAAAAATTATGGGCTGGGTGCAGTGGCTCACGTTTCTAATCCTAGCACTTTGGGAGGCCAAGGCAGGCAGATCACCTGAGGTCGGGAGTTCAAAACCAGCCTGGCCAACTTGGAGGAACCCTGTCTCTACTAAAAATACAGAAATTAGCTGGGCGAGGTGGTGGGCCGCTGTAATCCCAGCTACTCAGGAGTCTGTTCAACACCGTCTTCATGAACTCCTGCTGCCTGGGCTTCATAGCATTCACCTACTCCATGAAGTCTAGGAACAGGAAGATGGCCAGCAACCTGACTGGGGCCCAGGCCTATGCCTCCACTGCCAAGTGCCTAAACATCTGGGCCCTCATTTTGGGCGTCATCATCACCATTCTGCTGATCATCATCCCATATTGATCTTCCAAGTCTATCGATAGATCAAGAGGAATCATCCAGGCCAGGGGCTCTGCCTGTGACCTGTTTCCCACATACTTGACTTTCTCTTCCTTGCCCTGCCGAGTCCTGTATCAGCCCTTTATGCTCACACACTTTTCTACAATGGTGTTCAATAAAGTGCACGTGTTCCTGGTTAAAAAAAAAAAAAAGTTGCAAAAGTAGGCCTGGCCTGGTGGCTCATGCCTGTAATCCCAGCATTTTGGGAGGCTGAGGTGTATGGATCACCTGAGGTCAGGAGTTTGAGACCAGGCTGGCCAACCTGCAGAAACCCCTGTCTCCACTAAAAATACAAAAAAATTAGCTGGATATAGTGGTGGGTGCTCTGTAATCCCAGCTACTTGGGAGGCTGAAGCAGGACAATCACTTGAACCCAGGAAGTGGAGGTTGCAGTGAGCCAAGATCACGCCACTGCACTCCAGCTGGACAACAAGAGAGAAAATCTATCTCAATAAAGAAAGATCAGTGTCCTGATTGTTCTAAATTAAAAAAAAAAAAAAAAAAGAAAGAAAGAAAAAAAGAAAAGACGACAGACAGACAGACACTTTATATCTATAGACTGACTACAACCAGCAAGCCTGAGACAATGGGCATGATGTCAAGAGATGAGAATGGAAGAACCGAAAAGGCACTATATTGTGAAGGGCACTGCATGTAATGTTGAGGTGTTTTGATTTTTTTTTTCTGAGACGAAGTGTCACTCTTGTCACCCAGGCTGGAGTGCAATGGCACAATCTTAGCTCACTGCAACCTCCATCTCCCAGGTTCAGTGATTCTCCTGCCTCAGCCCCCTGACCTCAGATGATCCTCCCACCTTGGCCTCCCAAAGTGCTGGGATTACAGGCATGAGCCATCATGCCCAGCCTTGATTTCATTGTTGAAGTGGAATCACAGAGCTATCACAGGTATGAGAAGAGACAGTCAAGCAGAGAAACAACGTTATTCAATTATTGAAAGTTTTACAAATATAATTAAAATTATATGAAAGATACATTAAATAAGTCTGGCTGGGTGCGGTGGCTCATGCCTGTAATCCCAGCACTTTGGAAGACCGAGGCAGATAGATCACCTGAGGTCAGGAGTTCAAGATCTGACAACCTGGAGAAACGCTGTCTCTACTAAAAATACAAAATTAGCCTGGCGTGGTGGTGCATCCCTATAATTCCAGCTATTCGGGAGGCTGAGGCAGGAGAATCGCTTGAACCCAAGAGGCGGAGGTTGCAGCGATCCAAGATTGCGCCATTGAACTCCTGCCTGGGCAGCAAGTGGGAAACTCTGTCTCAAAAAAGAATAAGAAAAGTCTTTTTTTTTTTTTTTAAAGACAGGTTTGCACCATGTTGGCCAGGCTGGTCTCAAAATCCTGACCTCAGGTGATCTGCCCACCTTGGCCTCCCAAAGTGCTGGGGTTACAGGAATGAGCCGCCACACCCAGCCTTTCTTTCTTTTTCTTTTTTTTTTTAAAGTTTAATATTTTTCAATGCCAATACTCATTAAAATAATTTTTTTTTTTTTTTTTTTTAGACAGAGTTTCACTCTTGTTACCCAGGCTGGAGTGCAATGGCACGATCTCGCTCACCGCAACTTCCACCTCCTGGGTTCAGGCAATTCTCCTGCCTCAGCCTCCTGAGTAGCTGGGATTACAGGCACGCACCACCATGCCCAGCTAATTTTTTGTATTTTTAGTAGAGACGGAGTTTCACCATGTTGACCAGGATGGTCTCGATCTCTTGACCTCGTGATCCACCCGCCTCGGCCTCCCAAAGTGCTGGGATTACAGGCTTGAGCCACCGTGCCGGGCCCTAAAATAATACTTAAAGAAAAAAAATATGGGCCAGGCACGGTGGCTCGCCTGTAATCCCGACACTTTGGGAGGCCAAGGTGGGCAAATCACTTCAGCTCAGGAATTCAAGACTAGCATGGGCAACACGGCAAAATCCCCAACTACAAAAAATACAAAAATTAACAAGGCATGGTGGTGAGTACCTTGCAGTCCTAGCTGAGGTGGGAGGATTGCTTGAACCCAGTAGGCGGAGGTTGCAGTGAGTGGAGATCGTGCCACTATACTCCAGCCCGGTGACAGAGCAAGACTCTGTCTTGAAGAAAAAAGAAAAAAATTGGGTGTGGTGGCTCACGCCTGTAGTCCCAGCACTTTGGGAGGCAGAGATGGGCACATCACCTGAGGCCAGGAGTTCCAGACCAGCCTGGCCAACAGAATGAAACCCCACCTCTACTAAAAATACAAAAATTAGCTGGGCTTGGTGGTGGGTGCCTGTTATCCCAGCTATTCAGGAAGCTGAGATAGGAGAATCATTTGAACCTGGGAGGCAGAGATTGTAGTTTGCTGAGAACCACTGTACTCCAGCCTGGGCAAGACAGTAAGACTCCACCTCAAGAAAGAAGAAAAAAAGCCAGGTGCAGTGGCTCACACCTGTAATCCCAGCAGTTTGGGAGGCTGAGGCGGGTGGATCACGAGCTCAGGAGTTCAAGACCAGCCTGGCCAACATGACGAAACCCCATCTCTACTAAAAATACAAAATTAGCTGGGTGTGGTGGTACATACTTGTAGTCCCAGCTACTCAGGAGGCTGAGGCGGGAGAATTGCTTGTACCCAGGAGGCAGAAGTTACAGTGAATTGAGGTCATGCCACTGCACTCCAGCCTGGGTGATGGAGCGAGACTCTGTCTCAAAAAAAAAAAAAAGAAAAAAAAACCACTGATGGCTGGATCCTATCCTCAGAGATCCTGATTGAAGTGGCCTGAGGTATATCTTGGACATTCAGAATTTTAAAAGTTCCCCCAGGCCGGGCAAGGTGGGTTGTGCCTGTAATCCCAGTACTTTGGGAGGCCAGGGCCGGCGGATCACAAAGTCAGGAGATCCAGACCATCCTGGTTAACACGGTGAAACCCCGTCTCTCCTAAAAATACAAAAAATTAGCGGGGCATGGTGGCGCGTACCTGTAGTCCCAGCTAGTCAGGAAGCTGAGGCAGAAGAACCGCTTGACCCCAGGAGGCAGAAGTTGCAGTGAGCTGAGATTGCGCCACTGCACTCCAGCCTGAATGACAAAGTGAAACTGTCTCAAAAAAAAAAAAAAAAAAAAACCCAAAAAATAAAATAAAATAAATTGCTAACTGTAAAGGTTAATAGAAACAAATTTTAACTTTAAAATGGCTAATGATTCTAAAACCTACATGGCATCTCAGTACTTTCTTGTATTAAATATCCAAAGGCTCCCCTTGCTCAAAGAACAAAGTTCAAACTCATTAGGGTGTTCAAGACTCTTAGCAAATTGGCTCCAATTAACCTCAATGATCTCTTCCAGCCACTAACACCACTCTAGGTTCCAACCAAATTTAGTTTCCCACTCTTCCAAAATGTAGACCACATTCTTTCATACCCAGAACTTCTTAGAAGTTGAGGAAAGCCAGGGACACTTAACATTTGTAGTTCGAACTTGAAGACATGTCCAAACAGACATTTTCTGTAGCATATTTTATAAGTTTACATGTCAATTATGCCTTTGATACACAAAAAACATAATGCTATATCACTGTGCTATTCATAACTATAAGATTAACTTTAGAAAGTTAATTCATAGTACATACCAGTCGATGAAATGAGTTTAGATTTGTATGATGAATATCCTCCTTTTTATTATAGTCCTGTGAGTTGATCCCAGTGACTGTGTACACATCGAAGTTCCTTTGTCAAAGAGGAGCCTCAGCCAAAAGACAGCCTGTTGCTTCATTCTGCCAAGTGGGACCCTCTTCGTACCTCCATGCCTCTCCCTATGCTTCTAATTATCTGGACAGCTCTGACTCAACATCTGAGATTTAATTCACACATCATTTCTGAAGCTTTCCAAGATGCTATCACCTACCTCAATGTTCCCAGCATGTACCTGACAATATCACATAATAAATGCTATGATAGAGGAGACACAGAGGAGTCTGTTTACATCTACCTTTATTGAAGATGAGGTCTATGACTTACTGAGCCTTACACTGTGCCTAGCACAGAGCAGTTCTTGATGGTCTATGATTCTTGGATTTTGGCAGCAATGGGAAATACCAGCATGTAAACAGTTCCTGGTTTCTTGGGGTAAGTATTAAAGGCTGGTCAGTTGCCTTCATCTGGATATTTTGTTTTCTTCATGGCTTCATTTCTTTCCTTTAATGCTCTTGTTCTGGGATCTCGTGCTTGAATTCTTTTTTACCACTTGAGTTTAAAATAATAATATGAAAATAATAATAATAATAATATGGGCCGGGCATGGTGGCTCATGCCTATAACCCCAGCACTTTGGGTGGCCAAGGCTGGAGCATTGCCTGAGCCCAGGCATTGGAGACCAGCCTGGGCAACACAGTTAGATCCAGTCTCTATAAAAAAATTAAAATAGCCCAGTATAGTGGCATGTACCTGTAGTCCCAGCTACTCTGGAGGCTGAGGCAGGAGAATCGCCTTGAGCCCAGGAGTTGAAAGCTGTAGCCAGCTAGGATCACACTGCTGCACTCCAGCCTGAGCTACAGAGCAAGACCTTGCCTCTAAATAAAAATGATAATAAAATCTTTAAAAAGTGCAGTAGGTGTCACAGCATTCTTTTGATAGGTTTCTTTATTTTTTCCCCCCCTGGAAACTTAAAGCAATTAATTCAAGATAGGCTTCCTTAAAACACACTAATCATTAATCTTGTAGGCAGGAAGAGGATGGTACATGCAGATAGTGAAGGATAAAAAAATATATATCTGGCTAGGTGCGGTGGCTCACGCCTGTAATCCTAGCACTTTGGGAGGCCAAGGTGGACAGATAACGAGGTCAAGAGATTGAGACCATACTGGCCAAAGTGGTGAAACCCCATCTCTACTAAAAACAAAAACAAAAACAAAAACAAAACACAACCATCTATTTATCTTAAAAACTTGGTATAGTCCTTTTTGTCAACTTTTCCATTTTTTTTTTTTTGTTGTTAATAGCATCACCATTTTCCTAGCTTCCAAGTCCTCTTTGCAGGTAAGGGTTTTGTTTGTCTGCTTGCTTTGAGGCAGGGTGTTGCTCTGTTGCCCAGGCCGTACTGCATGATCATGGCTCACGGAAGCCTTGACCTCGAGGGCTCAGGTGTTCCTCCTTCCTTTGACTCCCCTGAGTAGCTGGGACTACAGGTGTACACCACCACACTCGGCTAATTTAAAAAATTATTTGTAGAGACAGGGTCTTCCTCTGTTGCCTAAGTTGGTCTACTCCTGGGCTCAAGCGATCCCCCTGCCTCTGCCTCCCAAAATGCTGGGATTATGGGTGTGAGCCATGGAGGCTGGCTAAAAATTTTTAAGTTAATCATTTAAATTCTGATATATCTTCTTTCAAAAATTAAATATTTTTAGATTTCTTCTACATTCATATTGCCAATAACTAGACTTTTCTTTCCTCCATTATTAGAGCATTTCAGCAACTTCTAGCTAATCTTTTCTAGATAGATCCTTTTAGTCATTCTGGACACTTTTTCCATAAATTAGTCTTCTAAGATTAATTTTTCCAGTGTTGTAGTAACGGAACTTGTTACTTAGCTCAGCCTAATTTCGGCATTACACATTCAAGGCCTTCCCTACTTTAGTTCCAAATTTTTCTCTCTGTTGCTTACCGTTGGTTCTTTGCTGGGGGCACAGGTGACCTTTCCTATGTCTAGGAACATATCAGGCTTTGCTTATATTCTTCCCTTTCCTTTCAGTGTCCACATCATACCCATTCTTCAGGGTTCAGAGGGAACACCACTTCCTCCTTGAAGAGTTTCCTGGCAGCTCCAACTCACATTCATGCCATCCAAATAATTATTCTCTTATTTGTAGTTGTGACAAGACAGTTGAATCCTCTTTTTCTCTTCTTTCGTTAACAAGATACCTAAAGGGACCATCACCTGTGACATTGGGACATGCGCGGATAGCTATCTGAAGCATAAATTGGTAACTTCCAAAATACTGGTTATTTTCCTAAAGAACTAGTTAAAAAAAAAAAAAAGAAAAAAAAGAACCATTATTTTTGAAAGTTTGCTTAGTCACCCAGGCTGGAGTGTGGTGCAAAGCTCACTGCAGCCTCAATTTCCTGGGCTCAAGGGATCATTCCATCTCCGCTTCTCCAGTAGCTGGGACCACAGGTGTGCGCCACCATGTCTGGGTAATCATTTTTTAAATTTTAATTTTTTGCAGACACCAGGTCTCTGTATGTTGCTCAGGCTGGTCTCGAACTCCTGACCTCAAGCAAGTAAAATCACGAAGTGCTGGGATTACAGGCATTGCAGTGGCCCCAAATGCTGTTCTTTATTAATACCTAGCAGCTCCTCTGATTGCTTGAGGAACCATGTCTCAAACACTATAACGTCATATTCATTTTTCTTTTTGTTTAAAAGATAAAAGTGAGAGTACATACAGTAGGGCGTCTCCGGGGTTCCAAGTAAGTCCTATATGCATGCATCGTTTATTCTGAATGCGCGTGAAATAAAAGTTTGAAAAGAATAACCACGGACACACTTGTGACAGAAAACGTAGTCACAAGCGCACTCTCAGTGCTGCTGCAGTCCAGGCAAGGCACTGGGCCTGCACCTGCGCTTTCCTGGAGCCTCAGTGCCTCTTCGGTACCACGCTGACAGTCCTCGGCGGCACCTCTCTCCCGGGGTTGCTCGGAAGGATTTTCTCTGAGGTGAACCGCGGGGCGGTCGGCCTCCCAGGAGCTGGGGGAGGCGCCTCTCTTACGCGACGCACTTCCGTGCGCGAGGAGGGAAGCTCGTGGCGGAGTGCGGGTGGCCTGGGCGGGAGGCTCCCCCGGGACAGGTTGGGCCGCAGCTTTGCTGTGCGGCGTGGCGCCCTCCGCGGGAGCGCGCGAAGTGTTAGTCACGGCGCCAAGCGACCTGGACGTGCGTGCACGAGCGCGCTCGAACTGACAGGGAAGCGAGAAGGGCGCCAGGGCGCACGATAGAAAGGCCGCGGCAGAAACGTCCGACCCAGCCCGAGACGGCGGGGATTACAGCGCCGGGGCAGGGGCGGCGACGCGGCGTCCCCGGTTGGCGCCCGTGCGCCGCGGTCGGCCGTCTCCGCAGCGCCCCAGGTGGCCGTCGGCGGGGTCGCCGCCTGGGGAGCGGATTTGCTCCGCCTCCGCCGGGCTCGGCTGCCCTCCGCAGCTTCACTGCCAGGCTCTGGCTCGACCCTCCTCCCTTCCCCCTCCCGGATAGCGATGGACTGGGCCTCCCCCCCGCGCCGCCGCCGCCAGCAGCACCGCGCGGGCCTTTGAGCGGCAGGGCCTGAGGAGCCGCGTGCTGGGGACGGGACGTGCGCTGGCTGCCGCCGCTCGGAGGAACCTCTCGCTTCCCTGTCACCAGGTCCCCGCGGAGGAAGGGGAGGGACGAGGCGCGGCTTTTCCTGTGCCGCCTGCCCGGTTCGACCTGCGCGGCCTGCGGCTTCTCGGGAACTCGAGGGCCGCGGCCGGGCCTGGCTCTGTCTGCGGCCTGGTGGGAGCTGGACTGGAGCGGTTGGGACTGCAAGCCGGAGTAAGAGCCTGCGGGAAGGGGAGGCGGGAGCGCCTCGGACCGTCGGAAGGGCCCTGCGTTGGGGCCAGGATCCCGGACGCCCGGCCACTGGCGGAAAGCGAGAGCCCGGCGCCGAGTGAGGTCGGCCAGGCTGCTGCCTACTTCCCCGCTGGCCCCTTTGTTCCCCTCCCGGGGCCTGCCGGCGACGGGGTCCGGCTTGCCAGCGCCAGAGCCCCAGGCCGGCTCCTTTTGCCCTTGAGAAGGGTTCGCCGCCAGGCCTTCGAGTTCCGGGCGCAGCTCCCGGGAGACCAGGCGCCCTCTGGCCAGGCGGCCTCGTCTCGGGCACGGAGGCTTGCTGCTGCTTCTCCAGAACTTCCCCTCCTGCTAGACGCAGGTAGTTAACTTAGTGGGGTTTGGTGCCGGGAAACCAGAGCGCAGGGCCCAGCGCCTCTCAGCGCCCTGCTCGGCCGGGCCCCGGGTGTGAGGTCAACCCTCCTGGCCGCCGCCGTTGGGTGCGCACCGCAGCCGGCCGCCGGCTTCCCACACCTGCGGCTGCGTTTTGTTGGGACCCACAGCTGTCCTCCGGTCAGGGCGCCTCCGGGGCGCTTTTGTAATGACTTGCCTGTTGGGGCTGCTTCTCGGTTTAGTTTTTGTTTTTTTAACCAACTGCCCCATCCTGCGAAGATGGGGAAAGAGGGCCCTAGATTGGCCTATATTCGGATCCGTAACCTGCTAGTCCATTGCATTTACTTTTAGCGTTTCTTTTCTTTTCTTTTCTTTTCTTTTTTTTTGAGTTTAAGGAATAGTTGCCAAGACTGCCAACCCTTTATTTATAGGTAGATTTTGTATGTAATTGCATTTGGCCATCTTAAATAGAAATAGAGAAGTCAGAATTTGTGAAATTGGAGGTAGTTTTGAAGGAGAAACTCAATTCGGAGGGGAATTATTGGATCAAGGCGTTTAGAGTTTCCTCAGAATATTGAATCTAACCCTAATCTGAAGATCAGTTTTGGGTGGAGAAGGAGGAGGATGAAGTTTGCTGGAAAAAAAACAGAACCTTTAGTAGGTGTTTTTTGCCTTTTGGCAAAGACTAGTGATAGGAGTAGTGGGATCTGAAGCTTGACTTGTCTTTGACACAGACAGCTCTGGTTTCTAGTTAAGCAGCAACCTAAGCAGCTTATATACTCTTGTGCAAAACTGGTTTTCATTAGTGTGATATCTGTGCTTTAAACCTAGGGGATAAGGAAAGTTGAAAAACTGCATTAACACTCTTAGGTCCAAATGTACTTAGGAGTCTTTTTTAGTTCCTAGGAAGACGCTACGAAAATTTGGTTCTACCAGATGTAAAGGAAAAAGCATTTAAGGCCAAGCTGATCGGTCCTGGACATTTAAAGGACTTTTTTCCCTTTACTTTTCAAATTTAAGCAAAGAGGCTTTTAAAAAACCATGGCAGATGTGGACCCAGATACTTTGCTGGAATGGCTACAGATGGGACAGGGAGATGAAAGGGACATGCAACTAATAGCCCTTGAACAGCTATGCATGCTGCTTTTGATGTCTGACAACGTGGATCGTTGTTTTGAAACGTAAGTACATTCCTTCATCATCTTCCTTTGGGTTACTGTAGTGACATCTGTTTTCAACCATTTGGTGACTTCAGTTTATGTAGAAATTTCTCTAGTGGATTTTAACATGTATCTTAAAAAAAAAAAAACTCCTGAAGAGTTTTGTATTTACACTTTTCCAAGAAATAAGAATTGATAGGTTAAGTAATTCTGGGACTGGTCATTACGATGACACAAATACGTATTTGTTGAATGAGTGGGAATTAGTAGGAGTATAATTTTAACCCATAGCTTGGTTGATTCATTTTCAAAATGTCATGAACTGGGGAAAATACAAATATTTATTTTCTTAAAGGTAGCTATTTTTGTACCATGAAATTGACTTGTAGAATAAGAGGTGGTAATGAACATATGTTTTGAACTGCCCATTTCTTCATTGATGTTGTCATATGACAGTACTTTTGTTTTTTTTTGTTTTTTTTTTTGAGACGGAGTTTCGCTCTTGTTACCCAGGCTGGAGTGCAATGGCGCGATCTCGCCTCACCGCAACCTCCGCCTCCTGGGTTCAGGCAATTCTCCTGCCTCAGCCTCCGGAGTAGCTGGGATTGCAGGCACTCGCCACCATGCCCAGCTAATTTTTTGCACCTTTAGTAGAGACGGGGTTTCACCATGTTGACCAGGATGGTCTCGATCTCTTGACCTCGTGATCCACCCGCCTCGGCCTCCCAAGGTGCTGGGATTACAGGCTTGAGCCACCGCGCCCGGCGCGACAGTACTTTTGTTAAAGCAGATCATTGGTTTGTAAATTTCAGTATGGGAAGGTATAAATTGGATCTTAACCATATGGCAGAATAGTAGAAAATTTGGAGTAGTAGAAACATGTTGAAGTTTGAGGAGTTTAAACAATTTTGTTGGGAGGTTATAATTTAGTATTTATGCAAAAATATAAAACAATTCATTACTAGACAGGCCTTAAAAGTATTTTTTCCCTCTTATTTATAAGTTATAACTTGTCTAAAATAACCATTCTTCTTAGTGTTGAACACGTGTTTGGTTTTTACTGTTTATTTTTTATTTCTATTTACAGTCTGAACTCAAATAATAAGTAATTGGAAACTTTGATATTTCTTTATTCATTTTAATGCCATTTTAACGTAATTACTAAAAAATGTTTGAGATGTTGACCTAAAATTTGGTATAATTGTCTTAATGTGTTTTAGGTGGGAATAAAGTCTATTTTACTCAATTGGCAAAATTTTTTTAAGTACCTTCATTTTTTTGTTTTTTGTTTTTTGTTTTTTTGAGACGGAGTTTCACTTTTGTTACCCAGGCTGGAGTGCAATGGCACGCTCTCGGCTCACCGCAACCTCCTCCTCCTGGGTTCAAGCAATTCTCCTGCCTCAGCCTCCTGAGTAGCTGGGATTACAGGCACGTGCCACCATGCCCAGCTAATTTTTTGTATTTTTAGTAGAGACGGGGTTTCACCATGTTGACCAGGATGGTCTCGATCTCTTGACCTCGTGATCCACCCGCCTCGGCCTCCCAAAGTGCTGGGATTACAGGCTTGAGCCACTGCGCCCGGCCAAGTACCTTCATTTTTGATTGTTGAATAATTTCAGTTGTAACTCTTGTTAATAACACAGTACTAAGATAAAAATCCTTATTAACAAAGTTGCCAAATCACACTTAGTGATCCATCTATTTCATTGGCAACTTTTGAGTATATAAGAATAACTTAACCTTTTAGCTGACACTTGCTTTAGCAGGATTTATAGATTTTTAAAAATTTATTTTTTATTTTTTATTTTTTTCTCCTGATTCTCAAGATAAAAAGTGTTCATAACTTTCATTAGAGGTAACCTTAAAGTTACTTTTGGTATTTTAAAAATCATACTTGTTTAGCACTGAAATCTTTTTTTTTTTTTTTTTTGAGACGGAGTTTCGCTCTTGTTACCCAGGCTGGAGTGCAGTGGCGCGGTCTTGGCTCACCGCAACCTCCGCCTCCTGGGCTCAGGCAATTCTCCTGCCTCAGCCTCCTGAGTAGCTGGGATTACAGGCACGTGCCACCATGCCTAGCTAATTTTTTTTTTTTTTGTATTTTTAGTAGAGATGGGGTTTCACCATGTTGACCAGGATGGTCTCGATCTCTTGACCTCGTGATCCACCCACCTCGGCCTCCCAAAGTGCTTGGATTACAGGCTTGAGCCACCGCGCCCGACCAGCACTGAAATCTTGACGTGATCATTTAAAAAAAAAAAAAAGGACAAAGAAGAAAAAAGATCATGCTTGTTAGTCAAATGAGTAGTCATTTCATTGCCTCTGTTTAGTATTAATATGTAGTAGAGGTATTCGTTAGGACATTTAAAAAGGTGTTGCCATATTAAAACAGGAAATTTTTATTTTTTTAATTTTTAATTTTTTTTTAAGACGGGTTTTCACCATGCTGGTCAGGCTGGTCTTGAACTCCCAACCTCAGGTGATCCGCCCGCCTTGGCCTTCAAAGTGCTTGGATTACAGGTGTGAGCCACCATGCCCGGCCAATTTAAGGAAATTTTTAAAATGTAAAATTAATCTCTCTGTAAAGTCCTTCCATCCTTACATAACAACTGTTATTTTTTTTTCCCATTTTGCCTTCTAGTCTTTATTCACATTTAATATAATGTAATTTTGTTTTTTTTTTTTTAAGGGACTGAGGCCTCACTGTGTTGCCCAGTCTGACCTTGAGCTCCTGGGTTCAAATGATTCTCCTGCCTTGGCCTCTTCAGTAGCTGGCACTACAGGCTGTGCCACCGCACCTGGCTTTATAATGTAATTTTAAGGAAGTGAAGCTAAAGTTAAGTCAGATGCAGTTTACCATGTGAAGGCAGAGGAGTATTTCAAGTTGAAGGGGTTAGCCATGTTTGGTGTAGCCTACCAGTAACCTCTAAAAACTAGTCATTTGTTTTAATTTTCTGATTGTTTTGTTTTTAAACATTAGTTTGATGTCTTCATTCTACAGCCAGATTTTCTTGTTGTCAAGGGAAAATTATCTTGGTTCCTTTTTGAAACTAGTGAGGCTGCTTAATGAGATGGAAAGAATGGGCTGTGGCATAAGAGACTTGAGTTCAGATTCTTGGTCTGCTGTGTTCATTAGCCCCTGAGAGCCTTACTTTCTTCCTCTGTAAAAATGGCAGGTTTTTTTTTTTTTTTTTCCCCACCAATGGGCTTCTTGTGAGGATTAAAGGAGAGAATGCATGTTAAGTGTTTTGAATAAAGTGGGCTATCCACTGATACCATCATTAATATCCGATTTTGAATTTTATTTCAGCACTTTATTCAGTGAAACTGATTGATTTGGGAAGGTCTTTTAAAATTCTTTTAAACAGTCAAGTCAAGGCATGCGAAAAAAGCAAGGTGATGTGCATATTTTGAATATTGGTAAAAATCTTTCATACCACCTTGATTTCATAAAGTAGTAGCAAATAGGACTTAGTTACGTCTTGTAAAGCAAAACATGGCCGTATATTCTGATAATATTTTTGCCTAGTTAGCTTGCCTTAATAGTTATACATCTGTTTAGTCAGGAAAGATAGCTGGTGTGGTAGAAACAAGGGCCTCTACAATGGAATAGACTTGGGTTCAGATACCTGCCTTTTCCACTGAATAGTTGTGTGATATAGCCTTTGAAGTCTGTTTCCTTATCCTTACAGGATTTTTCTGAAAATAAATGGGATAATATGTGTGAGATGCCTCACACAGTGCTTTTCACATAATAGTTAAGGGTTTCTTTTTCTTTTAACTTAGTATTATACATGGCTCTCCACTTTTTGTACCCATTTTGACAGTATTTTTTTTGAAGTTTAAGGAATGTAACTTTTTCTATGATGTTTCAGTGCTCCTTATTAATGTCTGAACTTGTAAAGGTAATGCTCCAGAAAAGTAAAATGGGTTCAAGACTGGTTTTTGCTTTTATCTGGTATATCATTAAGCTCTTAAAATGTAAGATGGCCAGGTGCAGTGGCTCATGCCTGTAATCCCAGCACTTTGAGAGGCAGGAGTTCGAGACCAGCTTAGCCAACATGGTGAAACCCTATCTCTACCAAAAATACAAAAAATAGCTGGACATCCTGGGAAGTGCCTGTAATCCCAGCTACTTGGGAGGCTGAGGCAGGAGAATCTCTTGAACTTGGGAGACAGAGGTTGTAGTGAACCAAGATTGTGCCATTGCACTCCAGCCTCAGTGACAGAGCGAGACCCTGCCAAAGAAAAAAAAAAAAAAGCGATATGCGTTATTAGCTAATTTATGTCAAAATAGGCGATCATCATATGTATTAATGTTATAAATATGTATCATGGGCATTTATAGATCTTGCTGCTAAATCTAATATAATTTGAAAGTTTTGTCCTTTGGAAATTGAGTATCTCAGAAGTGCTTTTGGGTACTTAGAAGGCTCCATTTTAAAACTAATGATGTCACTTAATTTTTTTTTTTTTAAGAGGGAGTTTCACTCTTTTTGCCCAGGCTAGAGTGCAATGGCACGATCTCGGCTCACCACAGCCTCCACCTCCAAGGTTCAAGCGATTCTCCTGCCTCAGCCTCCTGAGTAGCTGGGATTACAAGCATGTGTCACCACACCCAGCTAATTTTGTATTTTTAGTAAAGATGGGGTTTCTCCATGTAGGTCAGGCTGCCCTTGAACCCCTGACCTCAGGTGATCCGCCCTCCTCTGCCTCCCAAAATGCTGGGATTACAGGTTTGAGCCACTGCACCCAGCTGATGTCACTTAATTTTGAGGGCACAAAAGATATACAGTAAAAAGTCAGTTGTCTTCCCTTTCCTGTCTCCTGGTTACTTGATTCCTCATCCCAGAGGAAACCACTGTTAATCATTTTCTAGTGTATCCTTCAAGAGATACCCAAGAAAGATTATTTTGAGTCTGGATTCCAAAGCTGTTGAACACAGTGGTAAAAAAATCTTCTCTGGTATGTTTACACTAAAAGGTAAAAATATACCTTTACAGGGACAAATTTTTTTAACTTTTAAATTGTCTTTCTACTATATGTCAAGTCTGGGAAAGATATGGTGATGACCAAAACAAATACAGCCTCTGCCCTTATGGTGCCTAATATTCTAATAGGGGAGACAGATATTAAATAATTATGGGAAAAAATTGTGGTTACAAACTGCGTTAAATGTCATGAAGGAAAAGCTCAGGATGCTATGACAGTATGAAGCAAGGACAAGACCTGGAGAGGTGGGGGTGGGTAGAGTGGTCTTTGGGGAAGTGGTTTTTCTTTCTTTTTTTTTTTTTTTTTTTTGGAGATGGAGTCTCACTCTGTTGCCAGGCTGGAGTGCAATGGTGTGATCTCAGCTCACTGCAACCTCTGCTCCCTGGGTGGTTCTCCTGTCTCAGCCTCCTGAGTAGCTGGGATTATAGGTGCAGACCACCATGCCTAGCTAATTTTTGTATTTCTAGTAGGGACAGGGTTTCACCATTTTGGCCAAGATGTTCTCGAGCTCTTGACCTTGTGATCCACCTGCCCCAGCCTCCCAAAGTGCTGGGATTACGTGCGTGAGCCACCATGCCTGGCCTTTTTTTTTTTTTTTTTTTTTTTTTAATTTTTATTTATTTTTATTTTTATTTTTTTTTGAGACGGAGTTTTTGCTCGTTACCCAAGCTGGAGTGCAATGGCGCGATCTCGGCTCACCGCAACCTCTGCCTCCTGGGTTCAGGCAATTCTCCTGCCTCAGCCTCCTGAGTAGCTGGGATTATAGGCACGCGCCACCATGCCCAGCTAATTTTTTTGTATTTTTTTTAGTAGAGACAGGGTTTCACCATGCTGACCAGGATGGTCTCGATCTCTTGATCTCGTGATCCACCCGCCTCGGCCTCCCAAAGTGCAGGCTTGAGCCACCGCGCCCGGCCTTTTAAAAAATTTTTTTGTGACAGTATTGCTCTGTTGCCCAGGCTGGAGCGTAGTGGTGCAATCTCAGCTCACTGCAACCTCCACCTCCTGGGTTCAAGTGATTCTCCTGCCTAAGCCTCCCAAGTAACTGGGATTACAGGCATACGCCACCATACCCAGCTAATTTTTGTATTTTTTGTATTTTTAATAGACACGAGGTTTCACCATGTTGGCCAGGCTGGTCTTGAACTCCTGACCTCAGGTGATCCACCCACCTCACCTCCCAAAGCCCTTGAATTACAGGCTTGATAATTTTTTTTTTTTTTTAGTTAGATGGAGAGAAGGTCTCACTTTGTTGCCCAGGCTGATCTAGAACTCCTGAGCTTAAGTGATCTTCCTGCCTTGGCTTTCCAAAGTGATGGGATTACAGGTGTGAGTCACCTTGCCCTGCCAAGAAAGGGGAAGTGGTTTTTCCTAGAGCTAGGAAGGATGAGTAAGGAGATAAAGGAAAGACGATTGAGGTCCTTGGAGAAAGCCAGTGTGACTAGGGCAAGGAATGGTTGCTGTGAAGAGCTGACCTGAAAGAGTAGGGACAAGATGGGGTGAGTCTTCTTTGTATGCTAAATTAAATAGAGCTTTTAGTTTTATCCTTTTTTTTTTTTTTTTTTTTTTTTGAGATAGGGTCTCACTCACTCACTTGCCAGGTTGGAGTGCAGTGGCATGATCTTGGCTCACTGCAACCTCTACTTCCCAGGTTCCAGCAATTCTCCTTCCCCAGCCTCCCAAGTAGCTGGAGCTATAGGCACCTTGCTCTGTCAACCAGGCTGAAGTGCAGTGGCACAATCTCTGCTCATTGCAGCCTCCACCTCCCGGGTTCAAGTGATTCTCCTGCCTCAGCCTCCTGAGTAGCTGGGACTACAGGTGCAGCCACTACACCCAGCTAATTTTTGTATTTTCAGTAGAAACGAGGTTTGACCATGTTGGCCAGGATGGTCTCGATCTCCTGACCTTGTGATCTGCCCCCCTTGGCTTCCCAAAATGCTGAGATTACAGATGTGAGCCACTGAGCCCAGCCAGTTTTATCTTAAGAGCAGTGGGAAGGCATTGAAGTGCTGTAAACAAGTGAATGATGGGATTACATTTATCTTTCAAAAATAATACCTGCTCTCTGGGGAGTAGGTAGGGCTCAGAGTGGGGACAAAACAAACAAATGCTGTAGGCTTGATAGGAGGCTGTGATCCAGAGAGAGAGAGAGGGTTTTGTGATAAAAGTAGAAAGTATTGAGTAGATTTGGGAGAGATTTGGAAGTCAAGATAGTCAGGACTTCTTGAATGATGAGAGAGTAAGAAGGAAGTATCATGGATGACTCAGGTTACAATGGATGATGGTGCCAGTCACTGAGAGAGAACACTGGAACAGGACCATGTTTTGAGCGGTTGAGATTATGAGTTTGGGTTTGGATATGTTGAGTATGAGGTATTTTTGAGATATCTCAGTGGAGATGTTAAGTAAGCAGTTGTATAAATGAGTCTGGAAATTGGAGGTGAAGCCTGGATTAGAGAAAAGTTGTAGAGTCAAGTACCTTTGGAGGTTGTCTTGGGATGCGATTGAGATCTAGGGCAACAATGCTTAAACTCTATGGTCTCAGGATTTCCATAACTCTTAAAAATTATTGTGGACCCTGAAGAACTTTTGTTTATGTTAGTATGCTTACTTCCATTTACCATATTAAGATTGAAACTGGGAAGGGTTTTTTTTTGTTGTTGTTGCTGCTGCTGTTGTTTTTGAGATGGAGTCTTGCTCTGTCGCCCAGGTTGGAGTGCAGTGGTGCAATCTCAGCTCACTGCAACCTCCACTTCCCAGGTTCAAGTGATTCTCCAGCCTCACCCTCCTGAGTAGCTGGGATTACATACGCATGCCACCGCATTCAGCTAATTTTTGTATTTTTAGTAGAGATTGGGTCTCACCATACTTCAACTCCTGATCTCAGGTGATCTGCTTGCCTCGAGCTTCCAGAGTGCTGGGATTATAGGCGTGAGCCACTGCGCCTGGCCGAAACTTGGAAGTTTTTTAAATGTATTCATTCATTTAAAAAAATAAACTCCTAACATGTTATATTTTGTGTGTGTGTGTGTGTGTGAAAACTTACTTTTTCAAAAGAAAACATTTTGGGAGAATTGGGGCATTAATTTACATTTTTGCAAATCTTTTTAAAGTTTGTCTTAATGGAAGGTAGCTGGATTCTCATATTGTCTTCTGCGTTCAGTTTGTTGCATTATGTTGTTTTGATCGAAATATATGAAAAATTATCCACAGATGTATTTGGGGAAGGGAGAAATACTATATTTTTTAACATAATTATGGATATGGTTCTTTGATACCATACCAAAAGTCAACAAGTGATAGTTTCTTAAGGATTAGTTATAATGTAGATTCTGGGTTTTTTTTTTTTTTTTAGTTTTAGTTTTTAAAAATTTTTTTCGAGGCAGGGTCTCATGCCAGGCTGGAGTGTAAGGGGTGCGATTTTGACTCACAGTAACCTCCACTTCCTGAATTCAAGCAGTTCTCCCACCTTAGCCTCCTGAGTAGCTGGGACTACAGATGCACACCACCATACCGGGATAATTTTTGTATTTTTAGTAGAGATGGAGTTGGTCAGGTTGGTCTCAAACTCCTGACCTCAAGTGATCCACCTATCTTGGCTTCCCAAAGTGCTGGATTTCAGGTACAAGCCACTGCACCTGGCCAGGATTAGTTATAATGTGGATTCTGATACCATTTCAGTGAACTTATACATTAAGATTTGATGGTCTGTTACATTAAGATTTGATGGTCTGTCTTACACTTTGAGTAACTGTTTTACCCATACTTATTTTTGTTGTTGTTGTTTTTGCAAAATCATGCATTGGTCATGTGGAAAATATCAGTCCACTGAGTTACACAGATTTTCCAAATGTGGACATATTCCACAGTGCCAAAAAGTCATATTTGTCAATATGACTACCATTGTCATCAGAAAAGTTTTTGAATATTCAGAAGCTGTCAAGCTCATGGTGGCAAATACAAATTTTCCAAAATTAATTTTTTCTTGGAAAGTCGAATGTTATCATTGGCAACAAATACTGTTGGTTGTTTTCCTTGAAATGAAAGGCATACGTGATTAAATTTTGAGAAACTGTTTGCCAGATACCGGAGTCTGAATAATCAGTTTGTCTGATACTCCTTCAAATAAAAATGGTGTTGCAAGAAAAAAGTAGCTAGTTCAGTTCTCAAGCATGTACTTTATTTGCCATTATTCTTCAGTACACAGTGCTTTATACTTACTTCCCATTTCCTTTAAATAGAATATTGAAAAGATGTATATTCAAGGGTTGAGATTTAGTAAATTTAATAATTTTGTTGCTTCATGTAGTTTATTCTTTGGTGAAACTGGCTTTTTTCCTACACCAGTGCTTCACAGTGAAGAATACAATTAACTAGTAGTACAGTTTAGTGCCATTGCCTTGATTCATGTTAAAGTATCCACAGTTTTATCCACTATAGCTTTTGCATGGTTAGTGCACAGGTCAACACAGGAAAAAAAAAATGATTCAAGAAGAGAAAGGGCAATTGTTATGAATACTAGAGAGAGGTCAAGTAGGGTTGAGAAGAAAAGATGTCCTTTAGATTTAGCAGCATTCTCAAGGTCACTGATCTTAATGAAAGCTGAGTGGAGTGGTGGTGAGGGGCAGATTTGAATGGGTTGACATGTGGAAACTTTTTTGAAGAATTGAATTGGAAAAAGTAGTAGTGTAGGTTTTTTTCTTTTAAAGGTTAAAGATATAAGAGAGAGAGTAAATAATCCTTAGGGCAAGGATCTGTAAAACTGGGAGATAATTGGCTTTTGTATAGGAGCAGTGCTTTTTAAATCTTTTTTTTTTTTTTTGAGACGGAGTTTTTTTTTTGAGAGGGAGCTCTTGTTACCCAGGCTGGAGTGCAATGGCGCCATCTCGGCTCACCGCAACCTCCGCCTCCTGGGTTCAAGCAATTCTCCTGCCTCAGCCTCCTGAGTAGCTGGGATTACAGGCACGTGCCACCATGCCCAGCTAATTTTTTTGTATCTTTAGTAGAGACGGGGTTTCACCATGTTGACCAGGATGATCTCGATCTCTTGACCTCGTGATCCACCCGCCTCAGCCTCCCAAAGTGCTGGGATTACAGGCTTGAGCCACCGCGCCCGGCTTGCTTTTTAAATCTTAATGTGCAAAATGAGAGTCACCTGGGGATCATGTTAAAATGCATATTCTGATTCAGTTGGTCTTGTGTGGAGCTTGATACTCTTCTGCATTTCTAATATGCTCCCAGAAAATGCAGAAGTTGTTCCTCAGAAAATCCCACCTTGTGTAGGAAAACCCTGATCCGCTGGTGGAGAGATTGGTTTTAGGCAGAAAGAAGTATTTGTACTACTTCTTTTTGTAACAGAGAAGATGGAGACATTAGATGCACACGTTTTTAGGTTCGGTGGTAAAAAGTTGAAGGGCTGGGGCTGGACACGGTGTCTCATGCCTATAATCCCACTTTGGGAGGCCAAGGCGGGTAGATCAGTTGAGGCCAGGAGTTCAAGACCAGCCTGGCCAACATGGCGAAACCCTGTCTCTACTAAAAATACAAAAAATTAGCCAGGTATGGTGGCACACCCCTGTAATCCCAGCTTCTCAGGAGGCTGAGGTAGGAGAATAATTTGAGCCCAGTAGGCAGAGGTTGCAGTGAGCCAAGATTGTAACACTGTACTCTAGCCTGGGTGACAGAGTAAGACTCTATTTAAAACAAAAAAAAAGTTGCAGGGTTGGGTGTGGTGGCTTGTGCCTGTAATTTCAGCACTTGGGGAGGCAGAGGTGGGAGGGTAGCTTGAATCTATGAGTTTGAGACCAGCCTGAACAGCATAGTAAGACCCTGTCACTATAAAAGATAAAAAATTAGTTGGGTATGGTGGCATGCACCCATAGTCACAGCTACTCAGGAGGCCGAGGTGGGAAGGATCGCTTGAGCCTGTGAGGTGGAGGCTGCAGTGAGCTGTGACTGTGCCACTGCACTCAGCCTGTGCTACGGAGTGAGACTCTGTCTCCACATAAAAAAATTTGAAAGGATTTGCATCTAATGATTATTTTCTTCTTGAAGTATAAGATTAAAAAGAGTGGTAATATTTAGGATT
Source organism: Saimiri boliviensis (assembly GCF_048565385.1). Lineage (NCBI taxonomy): Eukaryota > Metazoa > Chordata > Mammalia > Primates > Cebidae > Saimiri > Saimiri boliviensis. Next base: position 54,127,212 of record NC_133450.1, on the reverse strand, counting down.
GGTATGGGAAAGTGAATATGCTCAGTGCTAGTAGCTTCATAACAGATATCCTTTCCTCAAAGCTAACTATAACCAGTGTTACAGTCTTTTTTTTTTTTTTTTTGAGCTGGAGTCTTACTCTTGCCCAGGCTGGAGTGCTATGACATGATCTTGTCTCACTGCAACCTCCACCTCCCGGGTTCACGCGATTCTTGTGCCTCAGCCTCCCAAGTAGATGGGACTACAAGTGTGTGCCACTATGCCTGGCTAATTTTTGAATTTTTTATAGAGACCGAATTTCACCATGTTGGCCAGGCTGGTCTCGAACTCCTGACCTCAAGTGATCTGCTCGCTTTGGCCTCCCAAAGTGCTGGATTATAAGCCACAGTGCCTGGCCCTGATTTATAGTCTTGAAAATTGTTTTACCTCTGCTGTTCCCTTTTACAGAATCTGTTGGGTTCTTTACCTACTGAGTCAAATTTAAATGTCTTCAAAGACCCCTCCTGCGTATTCTCACATGTATACACTACTACCACTTTGCTATACTTTGAGTTCTCTACTGGACTGCGAGCTCATCTTTGTTTTCCCATTGCTAAGCATGGTGCCTGGCAAACAAATAGCTAATATCCAGATAGTGAATGAGTGAATTGAGGAAATTCTTACATTGGACCTGTTTTCCACTCGTGCCTAAAATGCCCATGGAAGGTATTTCTGGAGTTGAGACACTGGTTGTTAGTATGCAGGAGGAAGAGTATTGTATTCTTTTTTTGTAGCAAAAATAGTAATAGCATCAATAGGTACTTTCCTTACTTTCTACCATTAATATACCTGCTTTTCCTATATTGACCTGTTTTCTTCTTCTACCCAATGGCAGAGTAATAGGAAGTGAATTACTTTTATCAGCCTTGACCCTTCTCTGGAGAAGGAATGTTCACTAATACATCAAGTATGTATAATCCTCAAGAGTTAAATAAATGGGCCGGGCATGGTGGCTCACGTTTGTAATCCCAGCACTTTGGGAGTCTGAAGCAGGTGGATCACTGAAACTCAGGAGTTTGAGTCCAGCCTGACCAACATGGCGAGACCCTGTCCCTACTAAAAATACAAAAATTAGCAGGGCGTGGTGGCACGTTCCTGTAATCCCAGCTACTTGGGAGGCTGAGGCACGAGACTCGCTTGAATCTGGGAGGCAGTTGTTGCAGTGAGCCGAGATTGCACTACTGCAGTCCAGCCTGGGAGAAAGAGTCTCAAAAAAAAACAGTGAAATAAATGAGTTTCTGTAAGCATACAGCAACTGTGTATGTGCCTCTTTTCAGTGGACAGCAGAGAGAAGTGCTAGAATGAGAAATATTGTCTGCAATGGTTCCTAACCTGAGACTCCAGGGAGTACATAGGTGATTAAATGCAGGGAGCTTTTGTGAAGATTACCAGAATTTGTGTTAGCTAAAAAATGTAGAGGCCAGGCATGGTGACTCTTGCCTGTAATCCCAGCGCTATGGGAGGCTGAGACTGGTAGATCACCTGAGTTCAGGAGTTCGAGACCAGTCTGGCTAAAATGGTGAAACCTTGTCTCTACTAAAAATACAAAAATAAGCAGAGCTGTGGTGACGTGCGCCTGTAATCTCAGCTACTTGGGAGGCTGAGGCAGGAAAAATACTTGAACCAGGAAGGCAGAGGTTGCAGTGAGCCAAGATCGTACCACTGTACTCCAGACTGGGTGACAGAGTGAAACCCTGTTTCAAAAAAAAAAAAAAGTTAAAACCACTTTTAATAGTTTTAACAGGAAAAATACAATGAAATTTTAAAACATCTTTTATATTAATATATATAGTACTATATTACTATAGTACTGTACTACTTGGCAGGCTGAGGAATGAGAATAGCTTGAACCTGGGAGACAGAGGTTGCAGTGAGCCGAAGTTACAGTGAGCTAAGATTGCACAACTGTGCTCCAGCCTGGGAGACAGAGCAAGACTCCATCTCAAAAACAAAAAAGTTAAATAAATTTCTGTAAACAGACAGCAACTGTGTATGTGCTGTATATGTGCTATATATATTATTATATATAGCATATATTTTATAGTATATATAGTACTATATTAATATACTAATTATATTTATAATTAGTTATATAATTTATTATTATAATTAGTAATTATAATTACTAATTATATTTATAATTATAATATACTATGTATTATATATAGTATATATAGTATATATACTAATTATATTAGTATATTATAGTAATATATATAAAAATATATGCTATATTACATATATATTACATATATACTATAGTATATATGTACATATATAGGTAATATATATATGTACTATATATAGGTACTATAGTATATATGTACATACATAGGTAATATATACTATATATTACATGTATAATATATACTATAGTATATATGTACATACCTATGTAATATACTGTTACATATATTACATATATACTATATTATATATAATTAATATATTAGTACAGTACTATATATACTATAAATATATTAGTGTATAATACATATGTAGTATATAATACACATACACTATGTATATGTAATATATGTAGTATATATACTATAGCATATATGTAATATATATAGTACTAGAATGTATAGTATACTATATACTATATATTATACTATATATGGTACATACAATATGCTATGTTACTATATATACCATAGTATATATACTATAGTACATATGTAATATGTATTATAACATATATTTTATAGTACTATATATGTATGTATAGTACTATAAAACATAAATGTACATATATAGTACCATATATATATATAAAACCATACTATATATATACACATAGTATAGTACTATATATAGTACATATACTATCCTATATTCTATTGCATATATATGCTATAGTATAGTACTATATATAACAATACAGTATAGTACACATATAACATGTAGTATATAATAATATATAGTATTGATAATGCCAATACTATAATCCTAGCACTTTGGGAGGCTGAGGCAGGTGGATCACTTAAACTCAGGAGGTTGAGTCCAACCTGGCCAACATGGCGAAACCTCATCCCTACTAAAAATACAAAATTAGCAGCGTATGGTATCATGTTCCTGTAATATAATACCGTATAATATTGTAATATATTATCAATAATATATAGTATTATATATAGTACTGTAGTTCTTTTTTTTTTTTTTTTTTTGAGACGGAGTTTCACTCTTGTTACCCAGGCTGGAGTGCAATGGTGCAATCTCGGCTCACCGCAACCTCCGCCTCCTGAGTTCAGGCGATTCTCCTGCCTCAGCCTCCTGAGTAGCTGGGATTACAGGCATGCACCACCATGCCCATCTAAGTTTTTTGTATTTTTAGTAGAGACGGGGTTTCACCATGTTGACCAGGATGGTCTCGATCTCTTGACCTCGTGATCCACCCGCCTCGGCCTCCCAAAGTGCTGGGATTACAGGCTTGAGCCACCGTGCCCGGCCAGTACTGTAGTTCTAAACATAATAATATATAGTACTATGTTAATAATATAGTACTTGGTTTAAGATAATAAAGATAATTTCTACCTATAATGTAAGCAGTAAATAGTGGCAAGCTTAAAAGAGGGCTGTGATTATTCTGTGAATGATAGTTAATTTTTTCTTACAAATTTGTTTGAATTACATATGATAAAGTTAGTTTTTTATTACTGTACATTGCTATGACTCATGTAACCCCTAGTATAATTGAAATTCAGAACATTTCTATCACTTTGAAACATCTAGTGCTGTCCCTTTGAACTCAAACCCTTTTTTCCCCCAATGCCTGGCACTCAGTGGCCTGTTTTCTGTTGATACAGTTTGGCTTTTCCAGAATGTCATGTAAATGGAATCATACATGCAATATGTAGTTTTTTGAGTCTGCCTTCTTTCACTTAGCATATTGCATTTGAAATTCATCTATGTTGCTATGGTATCAAAAGTTCCTTCTCTTCAGTTGCTCAGTAATACTCCTTTTCATGGATGTTTGGTGATTATGACCTAAACTGCTGTAAACATTAGTACAGATTTTTTTGTGTGTGTGAACATAAGTTTTTAAAAATACTTATTTATTTATTTTTTGAGACAGAGTTTTGCTCTTATTGCCCAGGCTGGAGTGCAATGGTGTGATCTTGGCTTACCGCCACGTCTGCCTCCAGGGTTCAAGCAATTTAGTAGCAAAAACTCACTAGAACTATAAGACTTCTGGAAGAAAACATAGGAGAAAATCTTTGTGACCTTGCATTTTGCAAATATTTCTTTAGATAAACACCAAAAACACAATTCATTAGAGAATATGAATTTGAGTTTGAAGGTTTTTACTACTAATTTAGTTTCTGTGATAGATAGAGGATTATCCAGGTTATGTAATGCTTCTTGCATGAGATTTGGTAGAATGTCTTGTTTTTCATTCTTTTTTTTGTTGTTGTTGAGATGGAGTTTTCACTCTTGTTGCCCAAGTTGGAGTGTGATGGCGCAATCTTGGCTCATTGCAACCTCCACCTCCTGGGTTCAAATGATTCTCCTGCCTCAGCCTCCCAAGTAGCTGGGATTACAGGCACACGCCACCATGTGTGGCTTAATTTTTGTATTTTTGGTAGAAATGAGGTTTCACCATTTTAGCCAGGCTGGTCTCAAACTCCTAATCTCAGCTGATCTGCCTGCCTTGCTTGGCCTTCCAGAGTGTTGGGATTACAGGTGTGAGCACCATGCCCGGCCTAATTTGCTCTTTTTTCTCTGTTTTCTTAAGTGAAAACTGGGGTGTGATTTTTTGAAAGCTGTTATGGGAGGCCTTAAGCATATAATGCCATAAATTTCTCTTTATATACTACTTTAGTTGTATCCTCCAAAGTTTGATGTTGTATATTCATTTCATTCAGTTAGTAATTTCTTTTTTTTTAAATAGGGTCTCACTCTGTTGCCCATGCCGGAGTGTGGTAGTGTGATCTCAGCTCACTGCAGCCTCAACCTCCCAGGCTCAAGCCATCCTCCCCACCTTAGACTCCTGACTAGTTGGGATTACAGGTGTGTGCCACCACTCCTGGCTTATTTTTGTATTTTTTGTGGAGACAGGGTTTAGCTGTGTTGCCCAGGCTGGTCTGGAACTCCTGAGCTAAAGCCTGCCTCGGTCTTCCAAATGCTAGGATTACAAGCGTGAGCCTGTACCCGGCCAGTTACAACATGAACTAAGTAAATAAGCAAATTATGGGATAGTATTTATAGTATGGTTCTACTTGTGAATAATGAAAACATGAAATGTTTATGTATATGGTGATATGAGGCCAGGCATAGTGACTCAATTCTGTCACCCTAGTGCTTTGGGAGGCTGAGGCAGGAGGATTGCTTGAGCCTAGGAGTTTGAAGCTACTGAAACATAACCAGGTAGCAGTGAGTTATGGTTGCATGTCTATACTCTAGCCTGAGTGACAGAGCGAGACACTGTCTCTTTTAAAAAACAAAGCCAAAAATGGTGGGGTGCAGTGGGGCATGCCTGTAATCTCAGCACTTTAGGAGGCTGAGGTGGGAGGATCATTTGAGGCCAGGAGTTGGAGACCAGTCTGGGCAACAGAGAGAGACCTTATCTCTTAAAAAAATTAATGCATAGGCCGGGTGTGGTGGCTCATGCCTGTAATCTCAGCACTTTGGGAGGCCAGGGTGGGCAGATCACTTCAGGTCAGGAGTTCAAGACCAACCTGGCAAACATGGTGAAACCCTGTCTCTACTAAAAATATAAAAATTAATGAGACATGGTGGCATGTGCCTGTAATCCCAGCTACTAGGGGGGCTGAGGCAGGAGGATTGCTTGAACCTGGGAGGTGGAAGTCGGATTGAGCTGAGGTTGTGCCACTGCAGTCCAGCTTGACCAACAGAGCGAGACACTGTTTCCCAAAAAAAAAAAAAAGTATATATATATACATATATACATATATATATATATAAAAGTGGGACCTGGCGTGGTGACTCCCAACACTTGAACACTTGGGAGGCCAAGGTGGGAGGATTGCTTGAGCCCAGGAGTTTGAGGCCAGCCTGGGCAACATAGTGAGACTCCAATCTCTACAAAAAATTAAAAAAAAAAAAAAATTAGCAAGCATAGTGGTTTTTAAGGTTGCAGTGAGCTGCAGTGGCCAACTGTTACTGTATTCCAGCCTGGCCTACAGAGCAAGACTCTGTCTCTTAGAATTAAAAACAAAACAAAAACGAGACTAATACTCATCAATCTTTTTTTTTTTTGAGACAGAGTCTTTTCTTTTTTGAGATGGAGTTTTGCTCTTGTTACCCAGGCTGGAGTGCAATGGCACGATCTCGGCTCACTGCAGCCTCTGCCTCCTGGGTTCAGGCAATTCTCCTGCCTAAGCCTCCTGAGTAGCTGGGATTACAGGCGTGTGCCACCATGCCCAGCTAATGTTTTGTATTTTTAGTAGAGACGGGGTTTCACCATGTGGAGCAGGATGGTCTCGATCTCTTGACCTCGTGATCCACCTGCCTCGGCCTCCCAAAGTGCTGGGATTATAGGCTTGAGCCACCGCGCCCAGCGAGACAGAGTCTGTCTTTGTTGTCACCCAGGCTGTAGTGCAGTGGCATTATATTGGCTCACTGCAACCTCTGCCTCCTGAGTTGAAGCGATTCTCCTGCGTAGCTAGGATTACAGGCACCTGCCACTATACCTGGCTAATGTTTTGTGTTTTTAGTAGAGACAGGGTTTCATCATGTTGGCCAGACTGGTCTCGAACTCCTGACCTCAGGTGATCCACCCATTTTGGCCTTTCAAAGTGCAAGGATTATAGGCGTGAGCCACAGTGCCTGGCCTCATACAGATATTTTCTAAAGGCTACTAAAGGTATAGGAAATACTCATTTACATACACTGAAAACAGGAGGATAAATTATACCATTAAAACGTTGAGGGTATTATCTTTTGTGTTATCAGTAGCTGTAGTTTAGTCTGTCTGGATAAATTAGGATAATGTATTTGATGTCACATTGAGATTTCTACTAAATTATGATCTTTTCATATTTTAAGTATTGATAAAATATAGGGAGTATTACTAATCTCAAAAATTCTGTTTTTGATGAAACTGTCTTATGCAGGTTTGTGTAACAAGCATTAGACTGTTCACGGGAGAAGATGGGGGTTACAGTTTAGTAATATGCTAGGCACTGAGCTGTTTTTAATGTGTTTGATTCCATTTAATCTTCATAACCATTTAAAGTAGGTATCATTTTATTATTATTATTATTATTATTATTATTATTATTATTATTTGAGACATAGTCTTGTTCTGTCACCCAGGCTGGAGTGCGGTGGCACAATATCAGCTCACTTCAAACTCCCGGTCCTGAGCTCAAGTGATTTTCCTGCCTCAGCCTCCCAAGTAGCTGGGACTACAGGCACGAATCACCACACTCAGCTAATTTTTGTATTTTTAGTACAGATGGGGGTTTCACCATGTTGGCCAGGTTGGTCTTGAACTCCTGACTTCAGGTAATCGGCCTGCCTTGACCTCCCAAAATGTTGGTATTACAGGCGTGTGCCACCATGCCCTGCCTAAAGTAGGTATTATTTAGTTATTACTTTTGCTTTGCAAGTAAGGAAACAGTTGCACAAAGGTCACACAATTGCTGTTCTTTGTTTTACCCCAGTCTTTTAGACCCCAGATCAGTGCTTGTTTCTGAAACATTTGAACTGAGCAGTGTTCCTGGCCTTCTAGGACTTTTAAGTGAATAAGGAAATAAAGTGATAAATTAAACAGTGTATGTTCTGCTTTTATGAGGTTTTAGGAACATGAAAGTACCACTTAAGTATTTGGGAGGTTAAGGAAGGTGTTTTTTTTTTTTTTTTTTGAGACGGAGTTTCGCTCTTGTTACCCAGGCTGGAGTGCAATGGCGCGATCTCGGCTCACTGCAACCTCCGCCTCCTGGGTTCAGGCAATTCTCCTGCCTCAGCCTCCTGAGTAGCTGGGATTACAGGCACACGCCACCATGCCCAGCTAATTTTTAGTATTTTTAGTAGAGACGGGGTTTCACCATGTTGACCAGGATGGTCTCGATCTCTTGACTTTGTGATCCACCCGCCTCGGCCTCCCAAAGTGCTGGGATTACAGGCTTGAGCCACTGTGCCCGGCCGGTTAAGGAAGGTTTTATAGAGCAGTTGATGTTTGAGGTGAGGATTGAGTAAGGTTTTTTTTTTTTAAACATGGTTTCAAGTTAATGCTGTTATATTAAACCATTTACACATTGGTATTTTCAGCAGCAATGAAATTAACATGTGAGTATTGTTATGGAAGCAAAAACAATGTGAGAAGTATTACCTAATAAATATTCAGATACCTTATTGAATACAGTGTGTTACATTATAACTTTTTATTATGTATTCTTTTGTTAATGTTTTGCTGTTAAGAATTTAATAACCCTAGGTGGGGCATGGTGGCTCACACCTGTAATCCTAGCAATTTGGAAGGCTGAGGTGGGCAGATCAAGAGATCAGGAGACCATCCTCGCCAACATGGTGAAACCCTGTCTCTACTAAAAATACAAAAATTAGCTGGACATGGTGGCATGTGCCTTGCTACTTGGGAGGCTGAGGCAGGAGAATCACTTGAACCCAGAAGGTGGAGGTTGCAGTGAGCTGAGACTGCACCAGCTGCCCTCCAACCTGGCTACAGAATGAGACCCTGTCTCAGAAAAAAAAAAAAAAAAAAAAAAAATTAATAACCCTAAATGTAATATGATTTCTTTCACTACAGATGTCCTCCTCGAACTTTCTTACCAGCCCTCTGTAAAATTTTTCTTGATGAAAGTGCTCCAGACAATGTATTAGAAGTGACAGCCCGTGCCATAACATACTACCTGGATGTATCTGCGGAATGTACCCGAAGGATTGTTGGAGTAGATGGAGCTATAAAAGCACTTTGTAATCGGTTAGTTGTAGTTGAACTTAACAACAGGACTAGCAGAGACTTAGCTGAGCAATGTGTAAAGGTAAGTATTATTTATTGGCTCATTACTTATTTCTCTCGGACCTCTCAGGGATGAGTATTGACTCATTTTAAACATTACTGAGAGACTAAAAAATATATTTACTAAAAAAACAAATTCTTCCTATTTTCAATCTTTCTTAATTGAGAGTAGTTGAGAACAGTGGAAATCACAACTCCTACAGCATCAAAGGAGGTCCCATTGGCTTGGGAAAGGAAATCTTATCTTAGAAGGAAAACTGTAAGTCATTGATATGCTCTGTGCTGCTTCAGTGCACTTCAGCTCCTGGTAGTCACTTAGAGATAGGTTATCCCTGTTCTTACCCCAAATCATTTTGTTTTATAATAGTAACAATTAGCCAGGCTCAATGGCTCACACCTGTAATCCCAGCACTTCGGGAGGCTGAGGCAGGTGGATCACAAGGTCAAGAGATGGAGACCATCCTGACCAACATGGTGAAACCCTGTCTCTATTAAAAATACAAAAAAATTAGCTGGATGTGGTGGCATGCACCTGTAGTCCCAGCTACTCGGGAGGCTGAGGCAGGAGGGTTGCTTTAACTCCGGAGGCAGAGGTTGCAGTGAGCCGAGATCGCATCACTGCACTTCAGTCTGGCAACAGAGCAAGACTCCGTCTCAAAAAAAAAAAAAAAAATAGTAACAGCAAACGCCACCTGTGCTAGGCATTATTCTAAGCACTTTAAGGTATTAACTCATTTAATCTGCATAGCAACTCTATATGGGATAAGTTGGTTCCATGAATATTATAATTTCTTTTCTTTTCTTTTCTTTCTTTTTTTTTTTTTTTTTTTTTTTTGAGACAGAGCCTCTCTGTGTCACCCAGGCTGGAGTGCAGTGACACAATCTCGGCTTACTGCAACCTCTGCCTCCTGGGTTCAAGCCATTCTGCCTCAGCCTCCCAAGTAGCTGGGACTACAGGCACCTGCCACCATGCCCGGCTAATTTGTTTTGTATTCTTAGTAGAGACAGGGTTTCACTACGTTGGCCAGGCTGGTCTTGAACTCTTGACCTCGTGATCCACCTGCCTTGGGCTCCCAAAGTGCTGGGATTGCAAGCATGAGCCACTGTACCTGGCCAAATATTATCATTTCTATGTTACAGATAAAAAAAATTCAAGTACGCTAAAATTAAGGAATGTACTTGTGGGTAGTGAACAACAGAGCCGAGACTTGAAGTTAAGGAATTTGAAGATTAGGAAGTCTGGTTCTAGGGCCCAGGGATTTAACTATTTTGCTGTATTCCCTATAGAGTAAGCTGTTACCTTTATGTAACTCTAAAACTTTATGTAATTCTAAAAGCATTAGTACTAGATCCGTACTTTATTGGAACTATTTGTGGTGAATACATTTAGATTTTACATGATTTTTTTTTTTTTTTTTTTTTTTTTTGAGACAGAGTCTCGCTGTCTCCTAGGCTAGAATGCAGTGGCACGATTTCAGCTTAGTGCAACCTCTGCCTCCTGGGTTCAAGTGATTCTTCTGCCTCAGCCTCGCGAGTAGCTGGTACTACAGGCACGTGCCAACATGCCCGGCTAATTTTTTGTATTTTTAGTAGAGATGGGATTTCTCCATGTTGGCCAGGCTGATTTCGAACTCCTGACCTCAGGTGATCCAACTGCCTTGGCCTCCCAAAATGATGCTGGGATTACAGGCATGAGTCACTGTGACCAGCCCCTGATTCCTTTTTTTTTTTTTTTTAGTGATTTCTGCTTTATTCTTAGGTCAGCAGTTCTCAAACTTTTTTGTCTCAAGATCCCTTTACAAGTCTTAAATAATTGAGGATACCCAAAGAGCCTTTGGTTACATAGGTTTTATCTATTTATTTACCATATTATATACTGAAACTGAGAAATTTAAAATATTTATTAATTTATCTTAAAATAATGACAGTGTTTTATATGTAACAGGTTTAATGAAAAATAACTTTTTTTTTTTTTTTTTTTGAGACAGAGTCTTGCTCTGTTGCCAGGCGCCAGGCTGGAGTTCAGTGGCATGATCTCGGCTCGCTGCAATCTCCGCCTCCCAGGCTCGAGCAATTCTGCTGCCTCAGCCTCCCAAGTAGCCGGGACTACAGGTGCATGCCACCATGCCCAGCTAATTTTTGTATTTTTAGTAGAGACGGGGTTTCTCCATGTTGGCCAGGATGGTTTCCATCTCTTGAGCTCATGATCCGCCCATCTCCCAAAGTGCTGGGATTACAGGCATGAGCCACCGTGCCCAGCTGAAAAATAACTTTAAAATTAACAGAAAGTTAGTGAGAAGACTGGAATTGTTAGGTGTTTTTGCAAGTCTCTTAAGAAAAATCTGTCTTTACAGTAGATGGCTGGATACTCCTATTTGCTTCTGCATTTAGTCTAGTACAATATCACACCTTGCTTAGCTTTTGGAAAATGCTATCCTAGACTAATGAGAATGAAAGAGACAAATAGCGTTAGAGTATTATTTGGAGCATTTGCTAAATTACTTGTAGTGCTTTAGCTTGCCATACAGATTTCACTTTCTAAACCTGCACTGTCCAATATGGTAGCCAAATAAGTCTATTGAGCACTTCAAATGTGGCCACTCCAAATAGAGATGTGTTGTAAGTATAAAGTATACATGTAGTTTTAAAGACAATACATGAAAGACTATAATATATATCAGTAATTTTCTATATTGATTTCATGTTGAAATGATGATGCCTGGGTATATTGAGTTAAATAAAATATATTAATTTTTGAGACAGGATCTTACTCTTGCCGAAGCTGGAGTGCAGTGGTACGATCAAGGCTTACTTCAGCCTCAACCTCCTCAGCTCAAGTGATCCTGTCACCTCAGTCTCCTGAGTAGCTGGGACTATAGCACATGCCACTACTATGCCTGGCTAATTTTTCTATGTTTTGTAGATGTCAGGTTTTGCCATGTTGTCCAGGTTGGTCTTGAACTTCTGGGCTCAAGTGAACTGCCCACCTTGGCCTCTCAAAGTGCTGAGATTACAGGTGTGAGCTGCCACACCCAGCTAAAAAATATATTATTTAAATTAATTTCATTTTTTTCACTTTTCTGTTTTTACTTTGTCACTAATAAATTTGGAGAATGCATTATTTCTGTGATTCTTGAAAATTAGGCTTGCATTCTTTCGTTAAATTTGTTTTACTGTTATAGGTATTAGAACTGATATGTACTCGTGAGTCAGGAGCAGTTTTTGAGGCTGGCGGTTTGAATTGTGTGCTTACCTTCATTCGTGACAGTGGACATCTAGTTCATAAAGACACCTTGCACTCTGCCATGGCTGTGGTATCAAGACTCTGTGGCAAAATGGAGCCTCAGGATTCTTCTTTAGAAATTTGTGTAGAATCTCTGTCTAGTTTATTAAAACATGAAGATCATCAGGTAATTAAATTGCTGTTATATTCAGAAAGTGATTTTTATAGTGTTCGTTATTTATAATTACGAAAGACTATAATTTGAACTTTTAACTTGATGAAATAGAGGTAATTCCATCTTCTTTTTCTAATTTTATCTCTCTTGTGTGGTAACCTTTTTGGAAATGAAACTTTTAAGCTTATAAATGTGATATATGTTTATTCTTAAAATTTAAATATAAAAATATGTAATTTTTACAGCTGTACTTGCACTGAGTGTAATTTTGTTAACTTGGTACAATTTTGTTGTACTAAGTATTTGGTACTGATTTTGTTGACTTAAGATAGATCTCACTTAGAGTAAATAAGATAGTATCTCTTTTTTTTTGAGATGGAATCTTGCTTTGTCACACGGGCTGAAGTGCAGTGATGCAGTCTCAGCTCAGTGCAGCCTCTACCTTCCGGGTTCAAGTGATTATCCTGCCTCAGTAGCTGGGACTACAGGCACGTGCCACCACACCTGCCTAATTTTTGTATTTTTAGTAGAGATGGGGTTTCACCATATTGGCCAAGCTGGCCCAAACTCTAACTTTGTGATCCTCCCGCCTTGGCCTCCCAAAGTGCTGGAAATACAGGCGTGAGTCACCGAACTTACCGTAAGACAGTATTTACAATCTTATCTGTAAACCTTTATTGAATTAGCATACTTTAGAAAATAAAACTTGACATTTAATGCCTTTTAATTGTTCAGATGTTATTTTCAGTTGATAGTCATAGATTATTGTGACAAAGGCACACATAGTAACAGTTAATATTTTTGAGCTTTTACTGTCCATCCAGATTCTTTATATGTATTATCTTACTTAAGCTAACACAGTGAGATACAGTTACCATTATTATCCCCATTTTACAAATGAGGGAACTGAGGCCTGTAGCAGTTTAAAGTAACTTCCTCAGGTTATACAGTTAGCGGAGTGTGGAGCGGTGATTCAAATCTAGGTAGATCACAAGCTTCATCATTTTGTTCCAGTTGCCTTTCTTAGAGTATCAGTATGAAATGATCATTACTAACCCTTTTTAGGTGAATTTTATCTGTGGGCATTTTCTTTGCATCATTAGGTTTCAGATGGAGCTCTGCGATGTTTTGCATCACTGGCTGACCGATTTACCCGTCGTGGTGTTGACCCAGCTCCATTAGCCAAGCATGGATTAACCGAGGAGCTGTTATCTCGAATGGCTGCTGCTGGAGGTACTGTATCAGGACCATCATCAGCATGCAAACCAGGTCGCAGCACCACAGGAGCTCCTTCCACAACTGCAGACTCCAAATTGAGTAATCAGGTGTCAACAATTGTAAGTCTGCTCTCAACACTTTGCAGAGGCTCTCCGGTAGTAACACATGTAAGAATGTTTTTGAATCTTTGCTTTTTAATCTTCAGAAAAAGTGTTTTTGTATAATGCTAATGTATTAAACTTTTTTCTTCCCATCTCTTTCTAGGATCTTCTGAGGTCAGAACTTCCAGATTCAATTGAAAGTGCATTGCAGGGTGATGAAAGATGTGTGCTTGATACTATGCGTTTGGTTGACCTTCTCTTGGTGCTGCTATTTGAAGGACGAAAAGCTTTGCCAAAGTCTAGTGCCGGATCTACAGGCAGAATCCCAGGACTCCGGAGATTAGATAGTTCTGGGGAGCGCTCACATCGGCAGCTTATAGATTGTATTCGAAGTAAAGATACTGATGCACTTATAGATGCAATTGACACAGGAGGTCAGAAAATATTTTTTAAAATATAAAAAGAAAGTTGTGAGATAAGCATATATTCAGTTTCTAGTTTTTGGACAATGCTCTTAGAAATTGTGCCAGATAACAAAGTGGCACCCCTTCAATATTCTCCATTCTCCCTGTGTATAATTATATAATTATCAGCTTGGTTCATGGTGAAACCTGAATAAATGCTTGTTGACTGAGTAAAACTTCTATAAAGTTTGAAATTTCTGTTTTATTAGCTGAAGGAGATATTGTAAACTCTAAGGTTTTCTCAAGATCGATGGAAACTGATGTGAATGAATTATAATAATGCAGATTTTTTAGACTGCCGCTTGAGGTGATCAGCAAATACAAATTCCTGAAAGATGCTTCTGGATTATCAGATTTGTTCTTCTGTGTTCTTTGAATTATAGATGGGGGTTAGTCTCTTTTAGCAACTAATAACTTATTGAGTTGTGTATTTAGTTGTTTCATTTCTTATTTCATGTTTATTTTTAAGCCTTAAAGCTTTGTGAATCCCCAGTGCTTTAAAATTTTTCAAATATTTTTTCTTTTTTTTTTTTTTTATGACGGAATCTTGCTCTGTTGCATAGGCTGGAGTGCAGTGGTACAGTCTCAGCTCACTGCATCCTCCGCCTCCCAGGTTTGAGCAATTCTCCTATCTCAGCCTCCCGAGTAGTTGGGGTTACAGGTATGTGCCACTACACCGGGCTAATTTTTCTATTTTTAGTAGAAAAGGGGTTTCACCATGTTGGCCAGGCTGGTCTTGAACTCCTGAACTCAAGTGATCCTCCCACCTCGGCCTCCCAGAGTGCTGGGATTACAAGTGTGAGCCACCATGCCCAGCCTCAAATACTTTTTCTTAGCTGACCTCAGGTTTGCTGATTATGTACTACTTTATAGTTGAGCTATGTATCAAAAACACTCTCTTGACTCTTTATTTAGATGATTACTAATAACATTCTTAAAATGGTTCAATCTTTAGGTAAGTTTGGTAGTATTTTATTGGCTTTAAAAATGTGTTTTTTTTTCCTTCGAAATTTCAGCCTTTGAAGTAAATTTTATGGATGACGTAGGTCAGACTCTGTTAAACTGGGCCTCTGCTTTTGGAACTCAGGAAATGGTAAGCTAATAAATAAAAGCTAGTTTTTAAATTAAAGATAGAAATATTAATACAAAGCAGCTTTATGATTCTTTATCATTTTACAGGTAGAATTTCTTTGTGAAAGAGGTGCTGATGTTAATAGAGGTCAAAGGTCATCATCATTACATTATGCTGCATGTTTTGGAAGACCTCAAGTAGCAAAGGTAAAGTCTAGGTTTTAAAATTACTAATTTTTAACATTTACACAGTTTAAAAATTAGAATGATATAAAATATTTTACTTTGCTAAATCATGCTTCCAAGCCATATCCATCCACTTCATTCCCCCTTACTTACTAAAAGTGTTTTTAATTAGTTTTTTTAGTGTTTTCTAATACAAATTCAAGTAAAAACAAATATATATGTTTATATTATATATATATTCCCTCATCTTTCCCCCCCCCCTTTTCTTTTTTTGAGACAGTTTCGCACTTGCTGTCCAGGCTGGAGGGCAATGGTGCGATCTAGGCTCACTGCAACCTTCACCTCCCGGGTTCAAGCAATTCTCCTACCTCAGCCTCCCAAGTGGCAGGGATTACAGGCATGTGTCACCATGCCTGGCCAATTTTGTATTTTTAGTGGAGATGGGATTTTTCCATGTTGGTCAGGCTGGCCTCAAACTCCTAACCTCAGGTGATCCACCTGCCTCAGCCTCCCAAAGTGCTGGGATTACAGAAGAGACTGCTTTTAAGATACTAAGTCCAAAGGCAGGGATTTGGATTGGCACCTGCTTGATTAAGTAATTCTGGAAAATTTTTAGTTTACATAGTTGGATGTTAAAGAAATAAAGTATTGTTATATTCAAATTAAATGCTTTTCTTCTCTAGACTCTGTTACGGCATGGTGCAAACCCAGATCTGAGAGATGAAGATGGGAAAACTCCATTAGATAAAGCTCGAGAAAGGGGCCATAGTGAAGTAGTAGCTATTCTTCAGTCTCCAGGTGAGTACTACATTCTTTCCTTTAAGCCATCTGCTGTTGTTTTTCACGTTTCTTTTCCTTAGCTTTCTATAGACACATTAACATTATATAAATGAACTATTTATATGGGGTCAAATAAGTATATATGTATATCCTTTCATTTGTTAAACGTTTAACAGCTTACTCTTCTGTGTTGAGACTGTGCCTAATTCCAGAATGACCAAAATCTAAAGTTCAAGGAATATGGGAATGTCAGATAAATAATACTTTGGTATTGTTTAGATAAGGTAGTTTGACCAAAGAGAGTTGATTAATCCAGAGCTTCTGTGAAATAATTTTTGGAACCAAATGGAGTATCCAAAATTATCTCCTTAATCTGTTATTGAGCTTATTGAAGTTACTAATGTTCTTTAGTATTCTTATAAGCATCATTGAAACAGTGTTCTAATTTCAGTTTATTTATTTGTTTTTTTTTTTTTTTTTTGAGACGGAGTTTTGCTCTTGTTACCCAGGCTGGAGTGCAATGACGCGATCTCGGCTCACCGCAACCTCTGCCTCCTGGGTTCAGGCAATTCTCCTGCCTCAGCCTCCTGAGTAGCTGGGATTACAGGCATGCGCCCCTATGCCCAGCTAATTTTTTGTATTTTTAGTAGAGACGGGGTTTCACCATGTTGACCAGGATGGTCTCGATCTCCTGACCTCGTGATCCACCCGCCTCGGCCTCCCAAAGTGCTGGGATTACAGGCGTGAGCCACCGCGCCCGGCTTATTTATTTGTTAATTAGAGAAAATTATTGTTAAAGTTGGATATCTTAAGATTTTTTCCCTTGAAAGCAAAAGTTTCCAAAAAAGAATTTCTTCGAACAATATTTGTCTGCAGGTGATTGGATGTGTCCAGTTAATAAAGGAGATGATAAGAAAAAGAAAGATACAAACAAAGATGAAGAAGAATGTAATGAGCCCAAAGGAGATCCAGAAATGGCACCCATATACTTGAAAAGATTATTGCCTGTGTTTGCACAAACATTTCAGCAAACTATGCTGCCTTCGATAAGGTAGTTACTCATACTATTTGTGTGTGTTAGCCAAATTACGCCAATTATGTGGCTTTATTTATCTTCATTTTTCAGAAGGATTTGAGGTTTATTTTAATGTTAAAAAGATGTGGTAAGAATAAAAATTAGATCAGAAGTCCTATCTTTCCTTCTGATGATCTGACTGAAGAGGAAGAGTTTTAGTAAAGATTACTAGATTCTTAACAAATTTTTGGTAGCTCTCTGAATATTAAATCTTTAGAGAAATTTTGGTAAGTACTGCAAACACTTACTGAGCTTTTTGGAAGCCTGTTGGCAGGGACAGTATGAGATGGCCACTGGAGGAATTATACAGATAAATGAGACTTGGCTCTTGCTTACTCTACCCCTTGTGGGCTAGTAAGGGATGTGTGTGGGCAAAACACAGAGTGGTAAATGATTAGGCACATAATCAGGGTTCTCTGGGAATATAGATGATTTAACAACTAATTTGGTTGGGCAGATTGGAGATGGTTTTATGCAAAGGATATGAGATTTAAATTGTGGTTTAAAGGATATCTAGGAGTTTTCTAGGCAGACAAATTTGGACGCATGGGTGAAGAACAGTATGTGCAAATATGCGAAGGTATTAATCAATCCATGAGGAACTCCTTGTGGCTCTCCCTCTACAGTGTATCCGTAACTTGCCATTTCTTTTCATCTTTTGCCAGTCAGTACTCTGATCCAAACTCCCATAGACTGTGGTTTGACCACTGCAGTAGCTTCTTAATTTGTCATTCTGCTTTTACTCTCTTGCTCCTTTACACTATGTTTGTACATATTAGGCTGAATTACATATATGTATATATTTTTTAATTAATTAATTTTTGAGACATAATATTGCTGTTGCCCAGACTGGAGTGCATTGGCTGGATCAGGCTCACAGCAGCCTCAACCTTCTGGGCTCCGGTGATTCTCCCACCTTAGCCTCCCAAATAGCTGGGATTACAAGTGCACCACCATGCCCAGCTAATTTTTTAGTACTTTTAGTATAGATGGAGTTTCACCATGTTGCCCAGGCTGGTCTCAAACTCTTGGGCTCAAGTGATTGCCCACCTTGGCCTCCTAAGTGCTGGGATTACAGACACTTTTGCTAGCCCTTTTTCTATTTGTGGAACCTTCCAAGTACATCCTTGCCTTAGGGCTTTTACACTTGTTTGCTATCTGCTTGAAACTTTCTGTCCCTAAGTCTTGTGAAAATGGGTGGTTGTTTCATATCATTCAGATCTGAGTTCAGATGTTACATCCCTTGAGGTTTGTCTCCCTGATTTAAATTTACCACGTTACACTTTTTAAAATCAATAATATTTTACTGACTTTATAAAGCTTACACTATCTTGGCCGGGCATGGTGGCTCACGCCTGTAATCCCAGCACTTTCGGAGGCTGAGGTGGGCAGATCACTTGAGGTCAGGAGTAGTTCTAGAGCTGCCTGTCTAACATGGGAAAACCCTGTCTCCATGAAAAACACAAAAATTAGCTGGGTGTAGTGGTGCGTGCCTGTAGTTCCAGCTACTCGGAGGCTGAGGCAGGAGAATTGTTTGAACCCAGGAGGCGGAGGTTGCAGTGAGCCAAGTTGTGCCACTGCATTTCAGCCTGGGCGACAGAGCGAGATTCCATCTCAAAAAAAAAAAAACAAAAACAAAAACTTACACTATCTGAAATACTGCTTTTTGGGGGTTTTGTTTGCTTTATTGTCTTGCATCTTTAAGCACCATGAGAGCTGGTCTTACATACTGCTACATTCCTACAGAGGCAAGGAGGTATAGAATAGGACCTGATCCTTAGGTTCTCAGCAGATATTTACTGAATGATTGAAGAGATACTGAATGATTGAATAAGTATGTTTTGTTAGCAGTTGCAAGTATTAGAATATTAATGGAGTACAGGACACATTTGGAAAGCTCAGGGAATAACGTTAAGAAGGTAGAGAGGAGCTTTTTATAACCTGTGAAGGCTTTTGTAGGCTGTGTGAAAGAGCATGGACTTTACTTCACAGTTAAGGATTTTTAAAGACCTGTGAGGAAAATTTGACTCATTTGGATTTCTGTTTATCAAGATCACTTTGACAGCCTGGCACAGAGAAGGACTGGAGGAAGGAGAGAATAGAAAGATTCATTGAGATAGGAACTTCAGGGGAACTAGATTGGTGAGAAGAAATTTAAGAGTTTGGCAGATGGATTGTATAGGGATTGGTGACCGGTTAGATGGTGAATTGAAGGAAGAAAGGGTGAAAGATGACTAAAGGTTTTTGGGTGAATGGGAATCTGATTTTGGTCATTTTCAGCTCAGGAGGTCTGTAGAGCATGTGGTTTTATAAGATTCAAGTACCAAAACTCAAAATAAAAATAAAAATAAAAAAATAAGATTCAAGTACCTCAAATACCAGTATTATGAGCTGATGTTAAAATGCAAGCAGTCTGCTTTAAATAGGAGAGAAGTGGCAGCAAAATAATTTACTGTGAACATTTAATAGCTTGGTTTTTAATTCTTTCCCAGAGAGCTACAGAGGTGTATAGGTGTTAGTGGGACAACTTTTTTTTTTTTTTTTTTAAACAACACAAGACTTCAGTTTTGAACAAGAAAATTTGGTTTGAAAATTTTAGAGGATTATCTGTTATGCCAGTGCAAGAATCTTTAAATGTATTTGGGAGTAGAAGTGTTTCATGATAAAGCATGCTACCATATAGCATAGTTCCCTTCTTGGATGGTTATTTTCTTTAATCATTTTAAATGTTTGGAGATACTAGTGCTAGAAAATTTGATGCTAAATTTTCCCAGGTAATTGTTAGATACATTTAATTGTGGCTAGGAAAATAATACATGTCTTAGTTAAGAACTCATACTCTGGAATCAACTCAAATGAGTCCAAATGCTAGCATTGCCACTTTCCTAGATGTTTGGCCATGGGCAAGGCACTTAACCGCTTGATCTCAATTAGCTCGTATCCAAGGTGAGGTTAATTATACTTAATTCTCTTTAGGTGTGAGAATAAAAATTAAATGGGTATGTAGCATAGTGTCTAAAATGTTAGAGGTATTTGAAAAGTAATAGTTTATTTTTTCGTATTCAGTATTATTAAAAACAGGAGGGAGCACATGGTGTTTCTAGTCCTAGCTACTTGGGAAGCTGAGGTAGTAGGATTGCTTGAGACCAGGTTAGGCAACATAGTGAGACCCTGTCTTGAAAAAACAAGGTGGATTGGCTACAACCTGATATTTTACCAATTTTTTTTAAGTTTTACTAGATAAATAAATATAACGCTGATTCAGACAGTTAAAAGAGTACCCATGTATATTGACATTAGCTATTATCCCTATAGACCTGTGCACAGTATCTGTTCAGTAAATAAAAGGCAGACAGCAGATCAGTTAAGGCTTCAGAGCAGGGATTGGGAGTATCAGTGGTGGAGTAGTTTGTAAAAGCCTGGTTATTTTCTCTGTGTAAGATAATTAGACTGTGGACTTCTCCACTTTGTTTTAGAAGAAAGCTACATAGAAATTTGAAGAGATCTGATAAGTAAACATCTTGGGAGTTAGTGTAAATAACTGGACAAAGATTGAGTCTACTTTTCAGCAAATCAGATCTTTGAGACCTTTAAAATAACTTTTTTTATGTTTTGAGACCGAGTCTTACTCTGTTGCCCAGGCTGGAGTGCAGTGGCACGGTCTCATTTCACTGCAACCTCTACTTTCCAGGGTCAAGCGAGTCTTCTGCCTCAGCCTCCTGAGTAGCTGAGACTACAGGTGCGCACTACCATGCCTGACTAATTTTTGGATTTTTAGTAGAGACAGGGTTTCACCATGTTGGCCAGGGTGGTCTCGAACTCCTGATCTTGTGATCCACCCGCCTCCGCCTCCCAAAGTGGTGGGATTACAGGCATGAGCCACCATTTTTGTTGTTGTTGTTTTGAGACAGAGTCTTGTTCTGTCACCCAGGCTAGAGTGAAGTGGTGCAATCTTGGCTTATTTTAGCCTCCACCTCCCAGGTTCAAGCGATTCTCCTGCCTTAGCTTTCTGAATAGCTGGGATTACAGGCAGGCACCACCATGCCCAGCTAATTTTTGTAGTTTTAGTAGAGGTGGAGTTTTGCCATGTTGACCAGGCTGGACTTGAACTCCTGACCTCCAGTGATCTGCCCACCTTGGCCTCCCAAAGTACTGGAATTACAGGGGTGAGCCACTGCGCCTGGCCCTTTAAACATTTTTAAAAAGTGTTTTAGCTACAGGGTCTCACTGTCACACAGGCTGGAGTACAGTGGAGTGATCATAGCTTATGGCAACCTCAAACTCCTGGGCTCAAGAGATTTTCCCACTTCAGCCTTCCAAGCACCTGCAACCACAGTTGTGCACCATCATGCCTGGCTAAATTTTTTGGGGGGGGGACAGGGTCTCACTCTTGTCACCTAGACTAGAGTGCAGTGGCACAGTCTCAGCTCACTGCAGCGTCTGCTTCCCAGGCTTAAGCAATCCTCTCACCCTCAGTCTCCTGAGTAGCTGAGACTATAGATGCATGCCACCATGCCTAGGTAAACACCTGGCTAATTAAAAAAGGTTTTTTTTTTTTTTTGTAGAGATGAAGTCTTGCTGTGTTGCCCAGACTGGTCTCAAACTCCTGGGCTCAAGCAATCTTCTCATGTCAGCCTCCCAAAGTGTTGAGTTTACAGGTTTGAGCCACCGTGTGTGGTCTGTTTGCTTGTTGTTTTTTTTTGTAGGTCTTACTCTGTTGCTCAGGTTAGAGGGCAGTGGCATGATCTCAGCTTACTTCAGCCTGAGTCTCCCAATGAGCTGATACTGCAGGCAAGCACCAACACGCCTGACTAATTTTTAAATCTTTTTGTGTGTAAATAAGGTCTCACTATGTTGCCAAGACTGGTCTTGAACTCTTGAGCTCTAGTGATCCTCCTAGAGTGCTAGGATTACAAGTGTGAGCCACTGTTCCTGGCCCAATTATTTATTTATTTATTTAACAATTTGAGAGAAAAGGTAGACTTAATGGGATATAGTGGGAAATTGTTCTTGGGTGAAAACATTAAATAATCTAAAGACATAAATTCTTCTAAAATTAATTTTTAGGTTACGCAGTTCTAAAGAAAATAACTACAGAATTTGTTTTAGAACTTGACAGATCCCAAAGTTCATCTGGAAGAATAAATAGGTGAGATTATTAAAGAAAAATCTGAAAAGCTAGTGTAACCTTTTAGCAATGAAACCTTTATGTTAACTAGCACAATAGTGTATAAATCAATGGCATAGAATCATCCCCCAAATAGAGCCAGTTATACATAGGTATTGAATGTATTATAATGGATGTTTCTCAGATCATTCAGGGGACAGAGGACTATTTACTAAGTGGTACTAAAATTATCTGCTTTGTAGTTTGATTTTTAAAATCACCCCAGTTTTTTAATTTTATATTTTAAATGTAAACAAATTCTAAGACTTAAAAACTAAAATACTATGAAAGCAAAAAGATAAGATACTTTTTTTTCTGTCCTCCAAAACTTTTTTTTTTGGGGGGGGAGACAGTCTTGCTTTGTGACTCAGGCTGGAGTGCAGTGGCATGATCTTGGCTCACTGCAGCCTCCAACTCCTGGGATCAAACAATTTTCGTGCCTCAGCCTCCCAGGGAGCTGGGATTAAGGACAGGCACCACCATGCCCAGCTAATTTTTATACTTTTTTAGGAGCGACAGGGTTTCACCTTGTTGACCAGGCAGGTCTTGAACTTATGGCCTTGTGTAATCTGCCTTCCTTGGCCTCCCAAAGTGTTGGAATTACAGACATGAGCCAGTGCATCTAGGCCCTCTAAAACTTCTGGGCGAAAGAAAATATACTTCAATGTTTTTCAGACCTTGATAGGAAGAATGGCTTTTTCTTTCTTCTTCTTCCTCTTTTTTTTTTTTTTTTGGAGACAGAGTCCTGCTCTCTTGCCCAGGCTAGAGTGCAGTGGTGCAATATCGGCTCACTGCAACTTCGCCTCTCAAGTAGCTGGGATTACAGGCACACACCACCATACCTGGCTATTTTTTTTTGTATTTTTAGTAGAAGACAGAGGTTTCGCCATGTTGGCCAGGCTGGTCTCAAACTTCTGACCTCAGGTGATCCACCTGCCTCGGCCTCCCAAAGGGCTGAGATTGCTGGTGTGAGCCATTGCACCCAGCTCAGGTTTTTTTTTTTTTTTTTTTTTTTTTGAGACGGTGTTGCTCCATCACCCAGACCATAGTGCAGTAGTGTAATCACAGCTTACTGCAACCTTGAACTCCATGGCACAGTGTATCTTCTTGCCTCAGCCTCTTGAGTAGTTAGAACTGTAGGCACGTACCGCCAGGTCCAGCTAATTTTTGTTTTTAGAGAGAGTCTTGCTTTGCTGCCCAGGCTGGTCTTGCACTCCCAGTTTTATGTAGTTTCCCCACCTTGACCTCCCAGACTGCTGGGATAACAGGCATGAGCCACTACACCACTCATACTTTAGAAACTTATTTGCATTAGCCAAATATGTCCTTTTAAATTTATTTTATGTAAAAAACATTGCTACATACCAGAAACAATATTACCTACAGCCACAAATACCCCAGAATAGAAACTTTTAATCTAAATAAGTTTGCCAGCAGGTGGGTATTTATTAGCAAATATGACAAAGGGATACTATCTTTATTATACAAAGGGAATATACAAATTGATCATAAAAATTTCAGAGCCATTTAGATAAATTAGCTAATGACATTAAGGCACAGTGTTCAAAAGGAAACATAGCAAAAAATTAGGAAAAAAATGTATTTCCCAACTGGGTGTAGTACTCATGCCTGTAATCCCTGGGAGGCTGAGGTGGGAGGATTGCTTGAGTCCAGGAGTATGACACCAGTGTGGGCAACATGGTGAAACCCCGTCTCTACAAAAAAAAAGTAGAAAAATTAGTTGAGTGTGGTGGCGCATGCCTGTAGTCCTAGCTACTCCTTAGGCTGAGGTGGGAGGATTGCTTGAGCCTGGGCAATTGAGGGTACGGTCAGCTGAGATTGTGCTGCTGTACTTCAGTCTAGATGACAAAGTGAGACCCTGTCTCAAAAAAAAAAAAAGAAAAAAAAAGTATTTCCTTAATAGTAAAAAGCAGAACATTTTAGAAATAAGTAAAATTTGGTATCATTTTTACCTATTAGACATTTAAGAAACTTAAAAATGAGAAAAAATTTTTTAAGTAAAAGAAGTGTTGTTGATATTTATATTTAGTGGTAATTTTAGGTGTTAACAGCCTTTTTTTGAACCAGTTTACCAGTATGAATGCAGTACTCATATACATTCAGTATTTATGAAAGTGTTTGGGCTCTTGGATCCAAGAATCCCTCTGTACTGAAGGAATATGAAAAAACTGCACAAAACTAGTGCTATATTTTTAATAGAAAAGACTGTAAACTAAATGTTCAAAATTCATATAATAGTGTTAAATAGAAAAATTTTATTTTGTGAATATTGTATATCATCTACTGATTAAGAGAGAATTTGAATTGAGACTGTAATTTGTTAGCTCTGTGATCTTAGTAGACTGACCTAACTCTTTCAGTATCTTCACTTGTATATCTGAGATAATAAAACCTACCTCATAGGGTTTGTTGTGTGGATTAAATTAATTGTGTTTTTAAAGTACATAAAAAGGTTCCTGCTTGTAAATGGCTTTGTATATGAGAGATAGATAGATAAATAACATAAACATTCTTACGCATTGTTAATTGAAATAAGTCATGTTAATTGAAATTAAGTAAAAACAAAAAGGAAATATAATGTTATAACTTTAACTAGAGAGAGTTGTAAAAATATGTAGAGACCCCATGCTATAGAAGTGCAGCTGTGTCACATACCTCTCTAGGACATCAGTTGAGATTTTTGCCTCTTCATCCTTCTGTCAGTCACCTCAGAGTAACTGCAGCTTGGTGCCTAGAACATTGTTAGATGCTTAGAAAATGTTTGTTAAATGAATTGATTATTGACTCTTACATAATAGACAAGGCTTTTTTTTTTTTTTTTCTTTCTTTCTTTTTTTGAGATAGAGTCTTGCTCTGTTGCCCAGGCTGGAGTGCAGTGGCATGATCTTGGCTCCCTGCAATCTCTGCCTCTCAGATGCAAGGAATTTTCCTATCTCAGCCTCCTGAGTAGCTGGGACTACAGGCGCCTGCTACCACGCCTGGCTAATTTTTGTGTTTTATTTAGTAGAGACCGAGTTTCACTATATTGGTCAGGCTGGTCTCGAACTCCTGACTTCGGGTGATCCACCTGCCTTGGTCTCCCATTAGCACTGGGATTACAGGGGTGAGTCATTGCTCCTGGACAAGCCTCTTCTTATTAATAGTTTATTATCATTTGAGTGTGTATGGATATTTGTTTTTTATTTTAAAAGACAAAGTTAGAGCCGGGCGCGGTGGCTCAAGCCTGTAATCCCAGCACTTTGGGAGGCCGAGGCGGGTGGATCACAAGGTCGAGAGATCGAGACCAACCTGGTCAACATGGTGAAACCCCGTCTCTACTAAAAATACAAAAAATTAGCTGGGCATGGTGGTGCGTGCCTATAATCCCAGCTACTCAGGAGGCTGAGGCAGGAGAATTGCCTGAACCCAGGAGGCGGAGGTTGCGGTGAGCCGAGATCGCGCCATTGCACTCCAGCCTGGGTAACAAGAGTGAAACTCCGTCTCAAAAAAAAAAAAAAAAAAAAAAAGACAAAGTTAGATGTTACAAATTGAGGAATTTGTTTGACTTTATTGAGTATCTCCTATGGTCTAAGCTAAGCAGTAAGTGAATAAAAGGGAAAGGAGGCATGCTAATTTGTTAATAGTGGGAATATTTTTGGGGCATGGGATTATTAGGATCTCTTTTTTTTATTTATGAGTACATAGTTATAGTAAACATGGATTTTAAATTTGATGAAGGACAAATTACTTTAATTCAAAATTTGTTTTTCATATAAATTACCTGGTGTCTTAAGTTCTTAGAGCACTGTAGAAATTTTAGGTTAGTTATAATTTGTATCATTTGTTTTCTTTTTTGCATTTTGTTTTTTGAGATGGAGTCTCCCTCAGTCTTTCAGACTGGAGTGCAATGGCCCGATCTCCTGGGTTCAAGTGATTATCCTGCCTCAGGCTCCTGAGTAGCTGAGATTACAGGTGCTCACCACCACTCCCAGCAAATTTTTGTATTTTTAGTGGAGACGGGGTTTCTCCATATTGGCCAGGCTGGTCTTGAACTCCTGACCTCAAGTGATCTGCCTACCTCAGCCTCCCAAAATACTGGGATGACAGGCGTGAGCCACCACACCGGGTCCATTTATTTTCTTACTAGTTGTAGTATTTTTTACTTGATTTTCTAAAATTATCATGACATGTTAACATTCATGCTGGTTAAGTGTAGAATATAAAATAGAAGAGTGCATTTAAGAGAATTATAAGTCATTTTTGGTGAGCACAATATATTTATAATAAAAAATAAATGGAATTATCTAAAAAATGAACTTGTAGTATGTGCGGAGTCCCAATTTTTTGTATTCTTTTATTAAGTGTATTTTTTTTAAAATTGTGTATAAAACGTAACGTTGGATATTTTACTGTTCATTAATGCTTGCATTTTGGTTATTTTAACTTCATTTGGCTTCATACTTTTTTTTTTTTTTTTTTTACTTTTCAAGGAAAGCAAGTCTTGCTCTAATTCGAAAAATGATTCATTTTTGCTCTGAAGCACTGTTAAAAGAAGTTTGCGATTCTGATGTTGGTCACAATTTGCCTACAATACTAGTGGAAATCACGGCAACTGTCCTTGATCAAGAGGTCGGTTTCTTTTTCAAAATTCTGTTAGCATTAATTTCCTTTAGATAGTAAAATAAGAATTTTGTTTTAATTTCAGTAAATCATTTTCTGCAAATTACTGCAGTTCTCTACTCATGGCAACTAAACTCATTTTTATTGTTTTTCTTTGATTTCCTTCCTATAATGTACTTCCCGCCTCTTTTTTATTTTTTCAGGATGATGATGACGGCCACTTGCTGGCCTTGCAAATCATAAGGGATTTAGTAGACAAAGGTGGTGATATTTTTTTGGATCAGCTAGCCAGACTTGGTGTAATTAGCAAAGTGTCAACGTTGGCAGGTCCTTCCTCTGATGATGAGAATGAAGAGGAATCAAAACCAGAAAAAGTGAGTGGTCTTAATTGTAGAGGTATCAGAAAGAGTTTGGCTTTCCTCTTTTGAGGAAAATCTAGTTTTAAGTTTTTGACAGAATAATGGTTTTTGACAGAATAATGACAATATGAAATAGTCCTGTATGTTTTTTAAATTGTTAAATTTTTTTTTAAAACACTTTATTGATCAACAGTTTTAAACAAGGCTGGGTGTGGTGGCTCACGCTTGTAATCCAAGCACTTTGGAGGCCAAGGCGGGCGTTTAAAAAAAAAAACGATTTTAAACATATAGAAATGTTACAATATAATTAAAGAATATCAGAATACTCTACCCAAATTCACTGGTTATTAACATTTTGCTCCATTTCCTTTAATATTTTTTCAGACACGAGTGTGTGTGTGTGTGTGTGTGTGTGTGTGTGTATACTTAAAAAATATTTGACAGTAAACTGAATACAGAGTTTCCCCTTTTAATCTAAATATTTTGCCAAAAAAACAGGATGTAGTTGTAGTATGATTATCAAAATTTATACTAATCAATTTAATATTTATGTAAAATTAATATTTCCTCTGGAGACCATATTCAGATTTTGCCATTGTCTTTAATGTCCTTCATAGTAATTTTTTTTTTCTGGTCCACAATAAAATCCAGGAGTACACATTAAATTGGTTATCATAGTCCTGAGAACCTATAACAGTATGTCTACTTTTTTTTTTATTTTCATAGCTTTGGTGTTTATGAAGAGAACAGACCAATTAATTTGGACAAAGAGCCTAACTTTGTGTTTGTGTCATATTTCTTTGTGATTAAATTCAGCTTATGTGTTTTAGTAAAAGTCCTATAGAGGTGATACTGTACTCCTTTGGATGCATAATATTCCTTCTTGGAGGCACATTTATGTCTTTTTCCCATTTTGGGGATGATAAGTTGGATCACTTGGTTAAGTTTGTTTCTTCTAGGTTTCTCTACTGTAAAGTTGCTGTTTTTCCTTTTTTCTTTGAGATGGAATCTTGCTGTTGCCCAGGCTAGAGTGTAATGCAGGCGTCCCCAAACTTTTTACACAGGGGGCCAGTTCACTGTCCCTCAGACCTGTTGTAGGGCCACCACATACTGTGCTCCTCTCATTGACCACCAGTGAAAGAGGTGCCCCTTCCTCAAGTGCGGTGGGGGGCTGGATAAATGGCCTCGGGGCCGCAGTTTGGGGACGCCTGGTGTAATGGTTTGATCTCAGCTTGCTGCAACCTTCACCTTCTGTGTTAAAGTAATTCTCATGCCTCAGTCTCCTGAGTAGCTGAGATTACAGGCATGTACCACCAAGCCCAGCTAATTTTTGTATTTTTAATAGAGATGGGGTTTCACCATGTTGGCCAGGCTGGTCTCGAACTTCTGACCTAAAGTGATCTGCCCACTTCAGCCTCCCAAACTGTTGGTATTCCAGGCATGAGCCACTGCACCTGGCCTCTTTTTTCTTTTGTAATTATAGGGACATAATTCCAGACTTTGTAAATAGGCTGTTTCTCAGTAAACTTTACCCACCAATTTCTGTATTCATTGATAACTCTTCCCGTAGACTGCAAATTTAAATATGCCTTTTCCATCTCTACCGAGTCTCAGCAAGATTAATTGCTAATATTTAGTGAATACTTGCTATATGTTAATAAGAGGGTAGCAGGTATTTTCAGGAAAAAAGTGGTAGTGTATGAATTATAATTGTAGAATCCGGAGAGTGGTGAAAGAGAGTGTGTGTACGTGTTAGCTAAGTCTGGTTAGTCGTCAGAATTACTGGGGAATTTAAGAGAAAACAAAACAAAAATATTATCTGAATTCCTTCTCTGAAACTCTCAAAAAATGGGTTATAGCAATCCCAACCAAAATCCCAACAGTCTCTTTGTAAAAATTAACAAGGAGATTCTAACATTTATATATAAATGCAAATATGTAAATGTTAGACATTTACATATAAATGCAATAGCCAAAGCACCCTTGAAAAGGTGTGGCATAGAAAGATGTACATCAGTAGATTTTAAGTCTTTTATAAAAAACTTCAATAATCAAGAAAGTATGGCGATAGTGTAAAGATAGATTACTGACCCACTACACACATGGTCAATTGATTTTCAACAAAAGTACTAAGACAATTTAATCAAGAAAGGATGATCTTTTCAAAAACTGAACAAGTTGATAGCATATGCAAAAAAATTGAACCTCAGCCCTTTCCATACGTGAATTAACAAAATGGATCACAGACTAAAATGTATACGCTAAAATTTAAAACTTCAAGCCGGGCGCGGTGGCTCAAGCCTGTAATCCCAGCACTTTGGGAGGCCGAGGCGGGTGGATCACGAGGTCAAGAGATCGAGACCATCCTGGTCAACATGGTGAAACCCCGTCTCTACTAAAAGTGCAAAAAATTAGCTGGGCATGGTGGCACGTGCCTGTAATCCCAGCTACTCAGGAGGCTGAGGCAGGAGAATTGCCTGAGCCGAGGAGGCGGAGGTTGCAGTGAGCCGAGATGGCGTCATTGCACTCCAGCCTGGGTAACAAGAGCGAAACTCCGTCTCAAAAAAAAAAAAAAAAAAAAAATATATATATATATATATATATATAAAACTTCTAGAGGAAAATAGAAAATCTTAGTGACCTTGGGCTTGGCAAAGATTTTGCAAAAGAGACTTCGAAAAGTTATACTTTAAAAGAACAAATAATTGGTAAGTCGCACTTTATCATTACCCACTTTCACTCTTCAAAATACATTGAAATGGTTGGCTGGGCAAAATCTCAGCACTTTGGGGAGGCTAAGGTGGAGTAATTGCTTGAGCCCAGTTCGAGACCAGCCTGGGCAACATGGCCAGACCCTGTTTCTATTTTTATTTAAAAGAAAAAAAAAAAACTAAACTAAACTAAAAGGCAAGCCAGAGAATTCCCTCAGATTTTATTTATCTGAAATATCTTTATTTGGCCTTCTTTAGAAAATTTTTTTTTGAGACGGTCTCTCTGTGTCACTCAGGCTGGAGTGCAGTGGTGTGATCTTGGCTTACTGCAGCCTCCTCTTCCCAGGTTCAACCAGTTCTCCTGCCTCAGCCTCCCAAGTAGCTGGGATTGTAGGCACACACTACCATGCTCAGCTAATTTTCATATTAGTAGAGTCAGGGTTTCACCATATTGGCGAGGTTGGTCTGGAACTCCTGACCTCAAAGTGATCCACCGCACTTGGCCTCTTTTTTTTTTTTTTTTTTTTTTTTATAAATAAAAACAATATTTCTTTTATTTTTTGTAGAGACAGGGTCTCACTATGTTGCCAAGGATAGGCTGGTTTTGAATTCCTGGCCTCAAGTGATCATCCCTTGACCTTCCAAAGTGCTAAGATTACAGGCGTGAGCCACTGTTCATCTTTGTCTAGTAATTTTTGATTTGATACTGGATATTGTAAATATTATGATGTTGAGTTCTGGGCTTTCTGGTCTTTGTAAAGAATGTTAGGCTTAGGCCAGGTGCCTTGGCTTACACATGTACTTCCAGCACTTTGGGAGGCCAAGATGGATAATTCACTTGAGCTCATGAGTTCAAGACTAGCCTAGGAAACATGGCATAACCCTGTCTCTACAAAGAATACAAAATTTATCATTGCATGGTGGCAGAATAGCTTTTACTCTAAGGAATTTTGCCCCTATGATCCCCAATTTGTGATTTATCTGAATTCACTGAATACCTGGGTGATCCATGAGGATTTTCCACTCTGCCTGTTTGGAATGCAAGTGTCTGGCCACTTGTATGTTCTCTTTCAACTTTCCAGTTGTTCTTTGCCCATTCTTAAAGAATATCACTCTGTACATAGGTGATACTCTGAGTAGTATCCATGATACTAGTAGTACTAGCAGTACTAGTAGTACTCAGTGGAAACTCCTTTGCAGGTTTCTGGAAAGTCTTTTTCTCTTTAGTTCCCTAATACTGAACTCAGCCTCCACATATTCCAGTTGCCTTAAACTGTTCAAACTCTGATCTGTTTTCTTAACTTGTATTGCTAGGATCTCTGTTTCCATTCCACGTGAGTTCAGCCAGAAAATGGTTAGAAAACTAAGAGATTCAGTTTATTTTCATTTTCTTGGGGATTGTAGTCCTGCAAAGGCTGTTTAGTGTTTGAAAACACATTTTTCATATATCTTGTCTATATTTTAGTTGTTTATAATAGATGTAGTTAGGGAATTTAATAATCCTTTTTTATGTGAGTATTTTTAATTTTTAAATGTGTCCAAAAAAAGTTTTAGGAGCATAGGCTGAGCTACAAAATGTTTATAGATTTTTTTTTTAAACATACTCTCACTAAAATACTTGTATGATCATGGGAATGAGTCAGTGTATTTGATTCACTTGGTTAAGGGTGGGCCCTTGGAATGAATGAATGAATTTTAAAATAGATAATATATATTATAATATATAAATTATAAACAGATACAATATATTTAGAGAGTGAGTCATGGAGATTATAGATAATGTCTCTATTATTATATATAGAGAGTGAGACCCTATCTCTATTATCTATATAGAGATTATAGATAATGTCTCTATTATCTAGGTAGATTGATTGATTGATGGATTGATTGAGATAATAGAGACAGGGTACCGCTGTCACCCAGACTGGAGTTCTATGGCATAGTCATTCACTATAACATGAAACTCCAGGGCCCAAGCAGTCCTCCTGCTTCAGCTTCTTCAGTAGCTAGGACTACAAGTGTACACCACCACACTCAACTAATTTTTAAATTTTTTTAGTGGAGACAGACTTGCTATGTTGCTCAGGCTAATCTTGAACGCCTGGCCTAAGCAGTCCTCCTGCCTTGGCCTCCCAAATTATTAGGGATATAGGCATGAGCCATCACTTCCAGCCAAAATTTATCTTTAAAAAGCTTTGGTGAGGGCCAGGTGTGATGGCTCATGCCTGTAATCTCAGCACTTTGGGAGGCTGAGGCAGGTGGATCACGAGGTCAAGAGATCGAGACCATCCTGGTCAACATGGTGAAACCCTGTCTCTACTAAAAATACAAAAAATTAGTTGGGCATGGTGGTGCGTGCCTGTAATCCCAGCTACTCAGGAGGTTAAGGCAGGAGAATTGCCTGAACCCAGGAGGCAGAGGTTGCGGTGAGCCAAGATCAAGCCATTGCACTCAAGCCTGGGTAACAAGAGCGAAACTCCATCTCAAAAAAAAAAAAGTTTTGGTGATTCTGTTACACTCTTCAGTTTGGATACTAAATTATATCATTTTCTACAAATAGGCCCAGAGATACAATGAGTTCATCAAGCTTTTAGATTATTTTCTTGTTGTGTGTAGTGCTCTAATCCATTAGTCTTTTTACCCCACTACACCTGGACATGGTATAACGTAGGTCATTATTTATTTACATTAATTTCTTAATATTTTTAACATTTTTAAGATTTAGTTTTAGGTAATTAATTGGTCAGAATTGAGAGCTAGGTGCCATGGATTGTATCTGTAATCCCAGCTACTTGGGAGGTAGAGGTGGGAGGATTGCTTGAGGCCAGGAGTTGGAGGCTGCAGTAAGCTATGATGGCACTACTGCATTCTAGCCTGGGTGACAGTGAGACCATGTTTCTAAAAGGGGGAAAAAAGACCATATTAAACTACTAGCAACTGAGTATAATGTTCAGCATCTTTAAATTCAAAAATAGATTCATGTTTTTAAAATATGTATGAATATTTGAAATTGAAATTATTTTCATGTTTAATTGGATAATTCTACACATTTAGGAAGATGAACCACAGGAAGATGCTAAAGAATTGCAGCAAGGTAAACCATATCATTGGAGAGACTGGTCAATTATTAGAGGAAGGGACTGCTTATATATTTGGAGTGATGCAGCAGCCTTGGAATTATCTAATGGCAGTAATGGATGGTTCAGATTTATCTTGGATGGAAAACTTGCCACCATGTATTCAAGTGGTAGTCCTGAAGGTGGATCTGACAGTTCAGGTAATATTTTTTTTCAATTAAAATGTTTTCCTAGTTTCTAAAGATTGTTTTCTCTTCTCAGATTTTTGATACCATTGTCATGGTATTTTTTTTATCTTTATTTTTATTTTTTTGAGATGGAGTCTCGCTCTGTTACCCAGGCTGGAGTGCAGTGGCACCATCTCGGCTCACTGCAACCTCCGCCTCCCAGGTTCAATGTCTCAGCCTCCCAAGTAGCTGGGACTACAGGTGTCTGCCATCATGCCCAGCTAATTTTTTTATTTTTAGTAGAGACGGGGTATCACCTTGTTGGTCAGGCTGGTCTCAAACTTCTGACCTCAGTGATCCACCCGCCTCAGCTTTCCAAAGTGCTGGGATTACAGGTGTGAGCCACCGTGCCCGGCCTGTCATGGTATTTAAAAAAAATATTTATTTCTTTATTCTTCAATATTAATTTCTTTTGTGTCAGCAGAGAAAAATTACTATACCATGAAAATGTTTCATAAATGTCTTTTTACTGCGTGGGACAAGGAACAACACTATAGCTACTTTTTAAAAAATATATTTTACAAATATAGGTACTTTTTTTTTTTTTTTTTTTGAGACATTGTCTCGCTCTGTCTCCCAGGCTAGAAAGCAGTGGTATGATCATAGCTCATTGCAGCCTCAAACGCATGAGCTCAAGTGATCATCTCACCTTAGCTTCCCAAATATCTGGACTACAGATGCATACCACCATGCCTGGCTAATATTTCCAGTTTCTAATTTAGTTTTTTTTTTTTTTTTTTTGAGACGGAGTTTCGCTCTTGTTACCCAGGCTGGAGTGCAATGGCGCGATCTCGGCTCACCGCAACCTCCGCCTCCTGGGTTCAGGCAATTCTCCTGCCTCAGCCTCCTGAGTAGCTGGGATTACAGGCACGCACCACCATGCCCAGCTAATGTTTTGTATTTTTAGTAGAGACGGGGTTTCACCATGTTGACCAGGATGGTCTCGATCTCTCGACCTCGTGATCCACCCGCCTCGGCCTCCCAAAGTGCTGGGATTACAGGCTTGAGCCACCGCGCCCGGCTAGTTATTTTTTTTTAATTCATATTTTAATAGGTATTTTTTTAAAGAGAAAATACATTTAATTATTTGAGAGAAATAAGATTTTAAATCAAGTATTTTGTCTTTATAGAAAGCCGAAGTGAATTCTTAGAGAAGTTACAAAGAGCTCGAGGCCAAGTAAAGCCATCCACTTCAAGTCAGCCTATACTGTCAGCACCAGGACCCACTAAACTCACTGTAGGAAATTGGTCACTGACATGTTTGAAAGAAGGAGAAATTGCTATTCATAATTCTGATGGTCAGCAAGCTACAATATTGAAAGAAGATTTACCTGGTTTTGTATTTGAATCTAATAGAGGAACCAAACATTCATTTACTGCAGAAACTTCCCTGGGTAAGTATGTAGATACGTAAGCTTAGCAGGTAAAAATAAATGAATATGTTAAATCATAATAAAGTATATTCTGTGAATGTTCTTTTTTTCCTCCCAAGGTTCAGAGTTTGTGACTGGCTGGACTGGCAAAAGAGGCAGAAAACTGAAATCTAAGTTAGAAAAAACAAAGCAAAAGGTATCTGTTGGATGTGCTTTATTCTTGTCTTTTATACTGACTTGGTGAATTTTCAGTGGTAAAGTATAAGCATTGAAAAAATTGAGCCATAGAACATAAGCAACCCTAATATAACATATTTTTAGTTTTATTATTTTCTGTGTTCATTTTCTTATTTACATATAATTTTTACATATATATAAAATACCAACATTAAAACAGAATCAAAATGGATATTAATATGAAACAAATAGAATTTAAATTGACTTATTAATGGCACAAAAACATTTCAACTGGTTGAAATTATTATAAATGATAGTAATACTTTTAGTGTTACAGTGGGATTGAGAATGACTATTATGTTTTACAGTCTGGGTTTAATACCTTGTGATACAGCAGCTTAACTGCCTGGTTCTAAATTCAGATTATTTTGATGCTTAGATTAATGGCTGTCTCAGCTGAAATTATTACTCAAGAAGATACAGTAGCAGATGCGTTATTCACTGATATTTTAATGCTACTCATCAGGTTTGCATTGTTATTTTAAAATATGGCCAGTGTATTTCCATGTTTATTAATTGTTCTTGCTTTTTTTTTTCATTTTTAAAAAAAGAATTAAGATAATCTCATAGTTAGATTCAACATTTTCTGGTGACTAGCATGTTGATTTTACCTATAATGGTAATATAAAATAGGATTTTTTTTTTTTTTTTTTTTTTTTTTTTTGAGACGGAGTTTCCCTCTTGTTACCCAGGCTGGAGTGCAATGGCGTGATCTCGTCTCACTGCAACTTCCGCCTCCTGGGTTCAGGCAATTCTCCTGCCTCAGCCTCCTGAGTAGCTGGGATTACAGGCACGTGCCACCATGCCCAGCTAATTTTTTGTATTTTAGTAGAGACGGGGTTTCACCATGTTGACCTGGATGGTCTCGATCTCTTGACCTCGTGATCCACCCGCCTCGGCCTCCCAAAGTGCTGGGATTACAGGCTTGAGCCACCGCACCCGGCCTAAAATAGGATTTTAAAAAATTTGTTTTGTTTTGAAACAGTCTTTCTATGTTGCCCAGGCTAGTCAGAAACACCTGAGCTCAAGTAATCCTCCTGCCTCCGGCTCCCAAGTAGCTGGGACTGCAGGCACATGTCATTTTGCCTGGTTCTAAGATAGTTTTTTTTTTTTTAAATTTTTTTTTTTTTTTTTTTTTTTTTTTGAGACGGAGTTTCGCTCTTGTTACCCAGGCTGGAGTGCAATGGCACGATCTCGGCTCACCGCAGCCTCCGCCTCCTGGGTTCAGGCAATTCTCCTGCCTCAGCCTCCTGAGTAGCTGGGATTACAGGCACGCACCACCATGCCCAGCTAATTTTTTGTATTTTTAGTAGAGACGGGGTTTCACCATGTTGACCAGGATGGTCTCGATCTCTTGACCTTGTGATCCACCCGCCTCGGCCTCCCAAAGTGCTGGGATTACAGGCTTGAGCCACCACGCCCGGCCTAAGATAGTTTTTAAATACAGTATGCAAAGAATGCTTGTATTGTGATTGGGATTAGGGGAGAGTTCTTGTGTTTTTATGGGTTTGACCAGAGAAATTGTAATAATGGTGTTTCTTTTTTTTTTAAACAAACAGTGAAACCCTTGTAAAAATGGTTTGTTTGTTTTTGTTTTTGTTTTGTTTTGTTTTGTTTTGAGAAATAGTTTTAGAAAAGTATTCACAGTAGATTTATTTATTTATGGAGACAGTTTCATTCTTGTTGCCCAGGTTGTAGTGCAATGGCGCAATCTCGGTTCACTGCAACCTCTGCATTCTGGGTTCAAGCTGTTCTGCTTCAACCTCCTGAGTAGCTGGGATAACTGGTGCTTCCCACCACGCCCAGCTAATTTTTTGTATTTTTAGTAGAGACAGGGTTTCACCATGTTGGCCAGGCTGATTTCAAACCCCTGAACTCAGGTGATCCACCTGCTTCAGCCTCCCATAGTGCTGGGTTTACAGGTGTGAGCCACTGCACCCGTCCTGTATTAATGGATTTTCTTTGAATCAAATGTTTTATATAAGTATGTTCACGTCTTTATTTTCTGTTTGAATGTGCTTCCCGAAGATACTTGCAAGTGCTACACTTTGGAAATAACATAGTTATTTTAGTTTCCCATTTTTTAAAATGAATATATATATTAACCTCTATAACTAACTTTTAATTTTTCTTGTATTTTTTAAAAAAGTGTGAAGCCGGAGATTTCTTTTTTTTTAAATGCCCCTCCCTGAAATTTCTTCTAACTCAGGATTTATTAGACATTTGAGAAATAAATATCTCTTCAATTCAATATAGCCATTAGATACTATTATATAAGGAATTTGAGCTAAATATGATCAGTTTTCATTATTCACAGTAGTTTATTTTTTGAGATGGAGTTTCACTCTTGTTGTCCAGGCTGGAGTGCAGTGGTGCGATTTCGGCTCACTACAACCTTCGCCTCCCAGGTCCAAGCAGTTCTCCTGCCTCAGCCTTTGGAGTAGCTGGGATTACAGCATCTGCCACCATGCCTGACTTATTTTGTATTTTTAGTGGAGACAGGGTTTCTTCGTGTTGATCAGGCTGGTCTCAAACTCTTGACCTCAGGTGATCCACCTGCTTTGGCCTCCCAAAGTGCTGTGATTACAGGCATTAGCCACTGCACCCTGCCTTATTTTACTTTTTAAGATGGAGTCTTGCTCTGTCACCCAGACTGAGCAAGTGCAGTGGTGCAATCTCACTGCAACCTCCGCCTCCTGGGCTCAGATGATTCTCCTGCCTCAGCCTCCTGAATAGCTGGGATTATAAGCATGAGCAAATGTGCCTGGCTAATTTTTGTATTTTTAGTAGAGATGGGGTTTCTCCCATGTTGGCCAGGCTGGTCTCGAATGCCTGACATCAGGTAATCCGCCTGCCTCCCAAAGTACTGGGATTACAGGCATGAGCCAGCACACCCAGCTGACAGTGTATTTTATAAAGTTGTTGTGAGTATTGAACCACTGCTCATAGAAGAAATACTGGGTTAGATTTCTTCTAGGCCTACAGCCTGTGGTTACAACACTTTTATCATCTTTTTTTTTTTTTGTATGTTTTTGTTTAAAGACACCTTATTTGCTATGTATTGTTTTTTGTTTTTTGATGCAGAATCTCACTCTGTTGCCTATGTTGGAGTGCAGTGGCATGATCTCGGCTTACTGCAACCTCTGCCTCCCAGGTTCAAGTGATTCTCCTGTGTCAGCCTCCCAAGTACCTGGGAATTCAGGCACACGTCACCATGCCTAGCTAATTTTTATATATTTAGTAGAGACGGGGTTTCACCCTGTTGGCCAGGATGGTCTCGAACTCCTTACCTCAAGTGATCTGCCCACCTCAGCATCCCAACGTGCTGGGATTACAGCTGTGAGCCACTGCCTCCAGCCTGATATGTATGATTGATTTGTTAATATTGAGCCGACCAATAGCACTGTTATGGTGGAACAAAGCTTATTTTAGCACGCACTTTTTTTTTCCTGTAAGGTACATCACAGTCTTCTTGTGCTTAGAAACACTGGATAGCACTGGCTGTGTGCGGTGGCTCATACCTGTAATCCAGGCACTTTGGGAGGCCGAGGTGGGCAGATCACGTGAAGTCAGGAGTTCAAGACCAGCCTGGCCAACATGGTGAAACCCCGTCTCTACTAAAAATACAAAAAATCCCAGCCAGGTATGGTGGCATGTGTCTCTCAGGAGGCTGAGGCAGGAGAGTCGCTTAAACCCAGGAGATGGAGGTTGTTGTGGTGAGCTGAGATCGCATCATTGCACTCCAGCCTGGGTGACTGAATGAGACTCTTGTTTCAAAAAAAGAAAGAAGAAGAAGAAGAAAACTGGATAGCCCTTAAGAGCACTATGTTTGGGGGTCATTTCAAACAACAAAATCGGGGGGAAAAAAGCCCCAAAATCAAAAAATGTGACACTAAGTAGATTGTGAATAGGGCACTTGTTTATAGTATGAGACCTGAAGCAAAAAAGAGTATCACCTTTTTGAATTCTGCAGAAAACATGCATATTGGGCACCTTAAATTTATTGCTGTGCTGTGCATGTCTGTGAATGAATGTGAAAGCACTGCAATGATTGATTTTGAAGTTACAAATTTTAACGAATACTCACATTTGCAAGCATGGAATCCTTGAATAAATCTGATTATAAATCACCTATCTCAAGAGTTTTTTGGAATACCTAATATGTTGTATTAACCAACCAAATTTAGACTACAGGGGACTGAATTTTATAACACAAACTACAAAAATTCAATGAAAACATTAGCAATCCTGTGTTCTCATTAAAAACAAAAAGATTATAGGGGCAGTGGAGAGAGGGAGGCAAGGGTTTCAAAATTGTTGGGTACTCTGCTCACTGTCTGCGTTTTGAGATCATTTGTATCCCCAACCTTAACATCACACAATATACTCATGTAACCTGCACACGTACCCCCAAATCTAAAATAAAAGTTGAAATTATAAGAATAATTAAAATTTTTAATTTTTTTTTTTTTTTTTTTTTTTTTTTGAGACCAAGTTTCGCTCATTACCCAGGCTGGAGTGCAATGGCGCAACCTTGGCTCATCGCAACCTCCGCCTCCTGGGTTCAGGCAATTCTCCTGCCTTAGCCTCCTGAGTAGCTGGGATTACAGGCACGCACCACCATGCCCAGCTAATTTTTTGTATTTTTAGTAGAGACGGGGTTTCACCATGTTGACCAGAATGGTCTCGATCTCTTGACCTCATGATCCACCCGCCTCGGCCTCCCAAAGTGCTGGGATTATAGGCGTGAGCCACCGCGCCCGGCTAGAATAATTAAAATTTAAAAAAATTATTACTCCACTTTCTTGATTTGAAATCAATGGCAACTCAGCGAGTAGGTGGCTATTCTTTTGCATGTAAAACCAAGTATGCATCAAAATATTTTAGGCAGAAATAATTTTAACTTAATTTTTTTTTAAAGACAGATTCTTGCTCTGTCACCCAGGCTGGAGTGCAGTTGCACAATCTTGGCTCACTGCTGCCTCTGCCTCTTGTGTTCAAATGATTATCCTGCCCTAGCCTCCTGAGTATCTGAGACTATAGGCATGCACAGCCATCCCCAGCTAATTTTATTTTTAATTTTTAGTAGAGACGGGATTTTACCATGTTGGCCAAGCTGGTCTTGAACTCCTGACTGACCTCAAGTGATCCGCCTGCCTTAGCCTCCCGAAGTTCTAGTATTACAGGCATGAGCCACCACACCAGGTCTTTAGTTTTAATCACAGTTTTTAATTATGAATACTGTTTTATAAAGAGGCAGTTTCTTCAAAGTTGTCTGATATCCGTGACTGCCATCTTTTAATTCTGAAGGGCATACCAAAATAGAATAGAGAGGTATTATTAAATAGTTCAGAGAGATACATTTTTTCTGTTGCATTAGAGTTATGCTGGGTTAGTTTGGGATTAAAATGGCATTAGGTGAATACTGAATTTACATTACTCAAGCATATATTTGTAAATAATATCGTGCTAAATTTCATCAGACTCAGGACATGCATAGGTTGTTTTCTCAAATAACTGTAACTTCAATGAGAGATCATTTGTACCCAAATGACAATACACACGTACCTTTTCATGGTAAAATATGTGAATATGAGTGTCTATAAAAGTGAAGATTTGGTAAAATTGTTAATTGTAGTAAAAATTCACATTTGTTGTGTTTATTTTGGTAGGTGCGAACTATGGCTCGAGATTTATACGATGACCACTTTAAAGCTGTTGAAAGCATGCCTCGTGGAGTAGTGGTAACCCTCAGAAACATAGCAACTCAGTTAGAGTCATCTTGGGAACTTCATACAAATAGACAAGTATGTCAACCTCTAGATTTTAATGATGCGTAGTGAATTTTAGTTTGATGTTTTCCCCTCTATTCTTTATGTCATGGTATTGAGTAGGGGGTCAGCAAATTATGGCCCAGGAGCCAAATCTGGCCTGCTACCCATTTTTGTATGACTTTATGAGGAAATAATGGTTTTTATATTTTTAAATGATTGAAAACCAAAAGGAGAATTTCAAGACACATGAAAATCAGATTTCAGTATCCATAGAATTTATCACATGTAGCCATGCTTATTCATTTACATATTTTCTACTACTTAAGTGCTACAAGGGCATGATTGAATAGTTGTGACATAGAGTATATGGCCTGCAGAGCCTAAAATATTTACAAGAACCCTTTACAAAAACATTTGCTGACCTCTGGTAGACATAATTCTTGTTAATAATTTGAACTTTTAATTTTGCTTAATATCTAAATTATTCTCATAATTGATGTTCTGATAAGTTATTTTAAGAGCTATGTTTATCTTTTTGATTGTCTTCATTAATTTTTTTTCTTCTAGTGTATTGAGAGTGAGAACACTTGGAGAGATTTAATGAAGACAGCTTTAGAAAACCTAATTGTACTTTTGAAGGATGAAAACACAATTTCACCTTATGAAATGTGCAGCAGTGGCTTGGTACAAGCACTTCTTACTGTTTTAAACAATGTAAGTTTATCAAGTAGTAAAGAACAAAAATAGAGTTTTAAAAATTATTTGTAGTTACTCCTTTGATAGGTTGAATGGGTTTTAGTTTGTCAAGAAATATTTAAAAGCTGAATGATGTTAATATTTGTAGTTTCTCCAGCCTTTAAGTTATACCATTAGTTTGAGCCAAATGAATTAAATAATTTTGTTTATTTTGATTTCTAAGTTTCCTAATTATAATTTGTTAAAGGTTTTGCTAACTAAAAACATTTAGTCTAAGATTTATCATAATTCACTGCTCTGATTTTCACATAAGTTATATAATATAGAATATGTGTATAGACCTTAAGTACTTAAGTTATATGTATAAAATTAATGTATGAACAGTAAAAGTTTAGGAAGCTTATGTGAAAATTTGATAAATACTTGCTAATAACTTTATTTTTCAATTTAAGAATGTCTGTTTATTATGGTAAAACTTTTTTCATTTGTTTATTTATGAC
Organism: Saimiri boliviensis; assembly: GCF_048565385.1. Lineage (NCBI taxonomy): Eukaryota > Metazoa > Chordata > Mammalia > Primates > Cebidae > Saimiri > Saimiri boliviensis. Next base: position 54,085,213 of record NC_133450.1, on the reverse strand, counting down.
ACAGTCTCACTTTGTTGCCCAGGCTAGAGTGCAGTGGCGCAGTCTTGGCTCATTGCAGCCTCTGTTTCCTGAGCTCAAATGATTCTCCTGCCTCAGCCTCCTGAGTAGCTGGGATTACAGGCACCTGCTACCATGCTTGCCTAATTTTTGTATTTTTAGGAGAGATGGGGTTTTGCCATAGATCGTCCAGGCTGGTCTCGAACTCCTGACCTCAGGTGATCCACTTGCCTTTTCCTCTCAAGTGCTGGGATTACAGATATGAGCCACTGCACCCAGCTCTTTTTACCTTTATTTTAGAAAGAATTCTTCTCATTTCAGTTCTTATTTATTTATTATTTAAATTTGGAATGCTTCATGAATTTGTGTGTCATCCTTGCCCAGAGCCATATTAATCTTCTTTCTGTCATTCCAGTTTTGGTAAACGTGCTCCTGAAACAAGGACTACTCAATTTAATTCTTTTTAGTGTGTGTGTGTGTGCATGTGTGTTTGTGCACTCCTATGCATGTGCATCTGTGTGTTCGCCATGCTGCCGAGGCTGAGCTCAAGTGATCTGGCTGCCTTGGCCTCCCAAGGTGCTGGGATAACAGTTGTGAGCCACTGTGCCTGGCCAGAGTTGATTTCTTCATCTTAATCATTGTATGTGCTGATACACTCTTAAGATTCATTTTAGGCTGGGCATGGTGGCTCATGCATGTAATCCTAACTCTGGGAGGTCGAGGTGGGTAGATCACTTGAGGTCAGGAGTTCGAGACCAGCCTGGTCAACATGGTGAAAACCTATCTCTATTAAAAATACAAAAAAATTTAGCCAGGTGTGTTGGAGTATGCCTGTAGTCCCACCTGCTGTCCTGTAATTCTGAGACAGGAGAATTGCCTTAGCTGGGAGGCAAGGTTGCAGTGAGCCAAGATCACAACACTATGCTCCAGCCTGGAAGACAGAGTAAGACTCTGTCTCTTAAAAAAAAAAATTTACTTGAACTTCAGTTAATCCCATAGTCCTTTCATAAACTTTACTATTTGCATTTATTCCCATTTATTATAGTGATATATCACATATCGCTTAGTAATATCTGTGGAATCATGGTTTTGATGTAGCAGTTTGTTCCTAATACTTATTAAAGTAAATAGTACTGTTAAAATGGAAAATGTTCATTCATATATTAATGAAAGATGAAATAATGATTTTACTCAGATTGTAGTGATAATTTTATAATATCTTAACATTTGTCTCTTAATTTTTAATAAATTTCAGTAAGATTCTTAAATATCTTTTTGTTTTGGACTTTATACTTTTTGTTTTCTTTAGAGCATGGATTTGGATATGAAACAAGATTGTAGTCAACTGGTAGAAAGAATAAATGTTTTTAAAACTGCCTTTAGTGAAAATGAAGATGACGAAAGGTAAAATACCACATTTCTTTGAATTTGATGTTTGTGATGTTTACACAGTTGGTATTCTTCCTCTAAAATAAGTCTAGAATAGCATTTATGCACACAAAAGAAACTCTTATTTAATAGGAATGTGACATACATGTATGATAAGAGGAAAATTTTTGAAATTTTTTTTAATCTAGTGGAATAATTTAAATTACTTATCTGGTATGAATGAGCCAATCACTTAGTTTACTTATTCATTATTATTATTATTATTATTATTATTTTGTAAATTCAGACAAGATTTCACTCTGTTGCCCAAGCTGGAATGCAGTAATGTCATCTTGGCTCACTGCAGCCCCACTCTCCTGGGCTGAAATATTTCTCCTGTCTTAGTTGCCCAAAGTGTTGGGATTATAGGCATGAATCACCATTCCTGACCTGATCACTTAGTTTAAATTACATGCCTGTTTAAGATAGCTGAAAATTTGAACACTGATAAAATGTTTGCTAATAAGTAATAGTTGTTCTTTTAAAAAATGTAATAATACAGTTGGGCGTGGTGGCTCACATCTGTAATCTCAGCACTTTGGGAGGCTGGGGCGGGGGGATCACGAGGTCAGGAGTTCAAGGCCAGACTGACCAACATGGAGAAACCCTGTCTCTACTAAAAATACAAAAATTAGCCAGGCGTGGTAGTGCACACCTGTAATCCCAGCCACTCAGGAGGCTGAGGCGGGAGAATCACTTGAACCTGAGAGGTGGAGGTTGCACTGAGCCGAGATCATGCCACTGCACTCCAGTCTGGTGACAGAGTGAGACTCTGTCTCAAAAAAAAAAAAGTAATGATAGCATTAAAAAAAAATTATTTTGTTAGATTTATATACAAAGAATATCTCTAGATGAAATAATAAGCTCTTTAGCATTTTTTCAAACTGTATAAGAAGTTGAGTCCAAGGCACGGTGGTTCATGCCTATAATCCCAGGACTTTGGGAGACTGAGGTGGGTGGATCATTTGAGGTCAGGACTATGAGACCAGCCTGGCCAACATGGTAAAACCCTGTCTCTACTAAAAATACAAAAATTAGCTAGGCAGGGTGGTGGGCATCTTTAATCCCAGCTACTTGGGAGGCTGACGCAGGAGAATCCCTTGAACCCAGGAGGCAGAGGTTGCAGTGAGCTGAGATCATGCCACTGTACTCCAGCCTGCCTCCTGGGTGACAGAGTAAGACTCTGTCTAAAAAAAAAAAGGTGAGAATTGGGTGGGGATATGGATATTAATAAATTGGTCATTAGTAGCTAATTGCTAGAGCTGGGTTGATAAAGGTTCGTTATATTATTCTGTGTACATTTGAATGAGATTGCACTTTTAAAATAATAAGATATACAATTTATTCAACTAATTGTGTTAATTTCAAATTTCATTTTTAATGAATGCATATATCTTTACAGTGTATAGTAACATTGAAGTATTACTATATTAAACAATTTAGCTCTTTGCAAACTATTACTATTAGTCAAATATACTAGCCTCAATGGAAACATCGTTTTATGTAAATTTCGTAAGTGGTAATATTGTGCTAAAGGTTATAGGTGATTTTTTTTTGGGGGGGGACAGAGTCTCACTGTCACCCAGGCTGGAGGGCAGTAGCTTGATCTTGGCTCACTGCAACCTCCACCTCCCGGGTTCAAGTGATTCTCCTGCCTCAGCCTCCTGAGTAGCTGGGATTACAGGTTTGTATCACCAGTGGGCCTGGCTAATTTTTGTAGTTTTAGTAGAGATGGGGTTTGACCACATTGGTCAAGCTGGTCTCGAACTTCTGACCTGTGATCTGCCTGCCTTGGCCTCCCAGTGTGCTGGGATTACAAGCAAGAGCCACCATCTACGGCCCCCCCATTTTTTTTTTTTTTAAAGAGATAGAGTCTTGCTGTGTTGCTGAGACTGAAGTGCAGTGGATATTTACAGATGCCGTAATTTTGCACTATAGCCTCAGACTCCTGGGCTCAAGTGATTCTCTTGCCTAAGCTTCCCTTGTAGCTAGGACTCCAGCATGTGCCACCTTGCCCAGCTCTGCAAGACAATTTTTAAAAGTTCTTGATTTCAAATTTTCACATTGTTTTCCAGAAGTGTTATAGCAATTTACACTCCAGTAATGAGAAAGTATATGTTATGATACCCTTGCCATCAAATATTTTTTCAAACCTTTGTTGCTTTATATTTTTTATTTATCAAATATTATACAGTAAAATTGTTTAAACTTTAAAAATAAATCATATATCTACTTTAAATATAGTTGATAAAGTTTTTATTAGAAAAATGAAATATTTTATTTTTAAGTGAAGGAAATTGAGTTGTAAGAGTATTTCTGTCTACTCAAACATAATTTAATACAAAATTAAACTTTGTAGTCATGAAAAATAGGGGCATATATTGAAGTTGATTACTGTGTTTTCTGCATAAACATTTGCATGCAGTTATACAAAAGGTCTTAATAATAATTACTTCTTCACAGTCGACCAGCAGTTGCATTAATTCGAAAGTTAATAGCTGTGCTAGAATCTATTGAACGTCTACCTCTCCATTTGTATGATACACCAGGATCCACATATAACCTCCAGGTAACCATAAAAAATGTAGTAGCTAGTATTGCTGAATGCATCTAGGAACAGTGTTAAACTTTTATTTAAAAAAAATTATTTTTTTTTCACGTTGGATTAAAATAAAAACAATTCTACTTAATCTTTTTTTTTTTTGAGATGGGGTTTTGCTCTTGTTGCCCAGGCTGGAGTGCAATGATGCGATCGCGGCTCACTGCAACATCCACCTCCCAAGTTCAAGCAATTCTCCTGCCTCAGCTTCTGAAGTAGCTGAGATTACAGGCATGCACCACCATGCCTGGCTAATTTTTTGTATTTTTAGTAGAGATGGGATTTCTCCATGTTTGCCAGGCTGGTCTTGAACTCCCGACCTCAGATCCACCCGCTTCGGCCTCCCAAAGTGCTGGGATTACAGGCGTGAGCCACCATGTCCAGCCCAATTCTACTTAATCTTTAAAGATTTTAGCTTAATGGCTTGAAGTCTATTTTGTTTTATCAAATCACTGGAAAATTATGCATTTATTCATTTAATATTTGTTAAAAGAATTATATTTCATAGATCATAAGTGGCAAAAGATATTTTATCTGTGGAAAAAGAGTAAAAGGTTTCTCTTATTCTATAATTATGAGTCAAGTTCTATCATAGTCCATTTGGGTTTCTGTAACAAAATTCCTTAGACAGTGAAGTTAATAAACAAAAATTCGTTGCTCACAATTCTGGCAGCTGAGATGTCCATTATCAAGGTGCCAGCAGATTTGGTGTCTGGTGAGGGCCTCTTCCTCTTAGATGGAACCTTCTAGCTGTGTCTTCAAATGGTAGATGGGATGAACGAGATCTCTCAGGCCTCTTGTATAAGGACACTAATCCCGTTCATGAGGGCAGAGCCCTTCCAAAGATTCCACCACCCAACACCACTGCACTGGGGATTAAGTTTTAACATATGAATTTTTGGGGGACATAGACATTTAGACCGTGGCACATCCCTTCTATATTGTAAACATAAGAAAAAATGTGAAGATATTTTAAGCATAATTTTTTTTCAGGTCTTTATGTCATTGGTTAGAGCCAGATTGGCCTAATTCCTATCAATTACCTGGTTTCATAGCCTGTTCTTTGCCTTCTCTCTTCCTTCCCATATGTTTTTTTTTTTTTTTTTTTTTTTTTGAGGTGGAGTTTCGCTCTTGTTACCCAGGCTGGAGTGCAATGGCGCGATCTCGGCTCACCGCAACCTCCGCCTCCTGGGTTCAGGCAATTCTCCTGCCTCAGCCTCCTGAGCAGCTGGGATTACAGGCACGCGCCACCATGCCCAGCTAATTTTTTGTATTTTTAGTAGAGACGGGGTTTCACCATGTTGACCAGGATGGTCTCGATCTCTCGACCTCGTGATCCACCCGCCTCGGCCTCCCAAAGTGCTGGGATTACAGGCTTGAGCCACCGCGCCCGGCCGTTTCCCATATGTTTTCATATATATTGTGTAACTTCCTATTTACATTCTCATTTATTCAATTATTCTTTTCTTTAGTAGCGGGGATCTAGATGCAAACAAACAATACATTTTAGTAATATCCTAGCCCAGAACTTTATCACATTTTTATGTGGGTTTCTTAGTGTTTCCTGGAAAGGCCTTCTGCTTTGAATTTTGCCTTTATCTAAATTATTCTGCATTCTACTGTGTGGAATAGTTTCTTTTAAATAATAGCCTTTATTTAGTGACTGAGGGTCTATATTTGTCAAAGCAATGCAAAGCTAAAAAAATTTGCCATACCTCTGAGAACCCAATACTGTTACCAATGCCACTAGACTTCCAGACTAGAGTCCTTATCTAGGGAGTTATACAGTGCGGTAGTTTTACCTGATATTCTATACGTAAAAGATGTAGAGGACTACTTTGTGTTTTGTTTCAGACAGAATGATAGGAGCAAGGGGGACTGTTTGGTCCATCGTTTTTAAGCTTTGTTCTTGGTAAGTGAATGAGTTGGAGATAAGTAAGTCTCAAGGACAGTGCACTGATGTCTTTTATTATGCATTTTTCACTTCAGGAGATTGTGTGAGATCCAAAGAGAGGAAGGCCAGGAATGTGCTCTCTGGTAATTTTGTTGTCTAAAACTACCGAAATGCACATATAAGTCTTTAATTGTTTTTATAGAAATTAAGATTTATACAGAAATGGAACTATGTAAAATTGCTAGTCCTATACTTGTTGCTTACTAAAATGTATTGGATTAAAAGCTGTTTTGCATCTTTTAAAGTTATCCTTTCATTATACTGGTTAAGTATTCCTTATCCAAAATGCTTGGAACCAGAAGTGTTTTGGATTTTATAATATTTTGTATTATACTTACTGGTTCAGCATTCCTAATCCAAAATCTGAAATGCTCCAGTGAGCATTTCCTTTGATCATCGTGTCAGTGCTCAGAAAGTTTCAGATTTTGGAGCATTTCAAGATTCCAGATTTTTAGATTAGGTATAGTTATTCTGTAGAATATATTCTAGCTTTAAAGGAGTAAGCTAATTAGCTACTTTTCAAAAACTTACCTGGAAAATTGTGAGTTATAAATTGAAGATACAATACTTTAAGAAGTTTTATAAGTTTATTTAAACTGTATATTTGAAGTTGGTCAGAAATTCTAGAAGTTAACTTTGTCTTTTTCTCGATAACCACTATAACTTACTCAGTGACTGTTTTATAAAAGAATTTTTTGTTTGTTTGTTTTCTTCTTCTTTTTGAGACCAGGTCTAGCTCTGTTGCCCAGGCTGGAGTGCGTCGTGATCATGGCTCACTGCACCCTCTGTGTCCCAGGCTCAGTCGATTCTCTCACCTTAGCCTCCCCAGTACTTGGAACTACAGGCACGCATGCTCAGCTAATTTTTTTTGTTTGTTTTAATATGTAGATATAAGTTCTTACTGTGTTGTCCAGGCTGGTCTTGAATTCCTAAGCACAAGTAATCCATCCTCTTGCCTCAGACTTCCAAAGTGCTAGGATTACAGGTCTGAGCCACCCGTGCCTGGCCTAAAGAATGTTTAATAGGCCGGGTGTGGTGGCTCATGCCTGTAATCCCAGCATTTTGGAAGGCCAAGGTGGGCGGATCACCTGAGGTCAGGAGTTTGAGACCAGCCAATATAGTGAAACCCATCTCTACTAAAAATACAAAAAATTAGCCGAGCGTGGTGGCATGTGCCTGTAATCTCAGCTACTTGGGAGGCTGAGGTAGGAGGATTGCTTGAAGCTGGGAGGCAGAGGTTGTAGTGAGCCAAGATCAATCCATGGCACTCCAGCCTGGTCGACAGGAGTGAGACTCCGTCTCAAAAATAGAAAAAGGGCCAGGCGCGGTGGCTCACTCCTGTAATCCCAGCACTTTGGGAGGCTGAGGCGGGCGGATCACAAGCTCAAGAGATCGAGACCATCCTGGCCAACATGGTGAAATCCCGTCTCTATTAAAAATACAAAAAATTAGCTGGGCATGGGTGGTAGGTGCCTATAAACCCAGCTACTCGGGAATCTGAGGCAGGATAATTGCTTGAACCCAGGAGGCAGAGGTTGCAGTGAGCCGAGATTGCGCCACTGCACTCTAGCCTGGCGCCAGAGTGAGACTCCGTCTCAATAAATAAATATATAATTTTTAAAAGAATGTTTGATAGAAAACAGATATTTGTTCATAATTCCACTATGTTTATACTTAATAAATCTCAGTTGTTTCAGGGTGTATCATTTTTTACAATTCTGAGAAAAATTCTGAGAAAAACCAAGACATTTTCTAAACTATTTTGATTGTTTTTGTGTAGATACTTACAAGGAGATTACGATTTCGGTTGGAACGTGCACCTGGTGAAACTGCATTGATCGACAGGACTGGCAGAATGTTAAAGATGGAACCTTTGGCTACAGTTGAATCTCTGGAACAGTACCTTTTGAAAATGGTGAGTTTCTGGCAAGGGCATGGTGAAATAAGCATTCTGAGCTGTGGTTTAGCCCTTTAGAACAGTAATTTGGGAAGTATATATCCAGAGTTATGATAATACACTTCGGCTTACTAATTCCATTTTTAGAACTGATTTTAATATAATCTTATGTAGACTATAAATGCTTTCTATATGAAGTTGTTTATTATTGTTTTGTACTATTGAACTCAAAAACCTTAATTCCAATCAATAAATGTTAAATAGATAATTACTCATATTAAAAATTTATTTTAATTGACAATTGTGTATGATAATTATTTCTATTAATTTGAATATTATATGACCATAAAAATGTAGAAAGACTAATGATCACAGAAAAATATTTTTGTACAGTATGATCAAGAATTTGTAATGGGCCGGGCGCGGTGGCTCACGCCTATAATCTCAGCACTTTTGGAGGCCCAGGCAGGTGGATCACACAAGAGATTGAGACCATCCTGGTCAACATGGTGAAACCCTGTCTCTACTAAAAATACAAAAATTAGCTGGGCATGGTGGCGCATACCTGTAGTCCCAGCTACTCGGGAGGCTGAGGCCAGAGAATTGCTTGAACCCAGGAGGCCGGAGGTTGCAGTGAGCCGAGATCGCGCCATTGCACTCCAGCCTGGGTAACAAGCAAAACTCCGTCTCAAAAAAAAAAATAGTTTGATTTATCCTATTCATTGAAATAATAAAATGAATAAATACTCTGTGATTATTAATCATGGGGTGCTTTGGTTGTGGGAATTTTTAGTTTTCTTTATATTTTTTGCATATTTTTAAACGAGCATTTGTTATAAGAACAATTCACATTAAAGAGATAGGAAAAAGGTAGGTAACATGCTTGAAAATAGCATTATTAAGGTGACTGTCTTTTATATTTTCTTTGGTTTAGGTAGCAAAACAGTGGTATGATTTTGACCGATCTTCGTTTGTTTTTGTTCGAAAATTAAGAGAAGGACAAAATTTTATATTTCGGCACCAGCATGATTTTGATGAAAATGGAATCATTTACTGGATTGGGACAAATGCAAAGTAAGTCAGTCATTCTACTTTAAGCTGGAGTGACCATATTCATCTGATAAAAGAATTCTAGGAAGTAGAATAAAATTATTAACACTGAGTATTCTGTGGCTTAAGGAATTTTGATTTGCAAGTAGAAGTTAAGATTATCTAAATTACTTTTTATGAGGAAAAAATGTCTAAATTCCTAATTTTAGAATTGTATATAATTTTAATTTAAAACCTTGTGAAAATGAATATATCTTAACATTAACATTAAGATTATCCGAATTACTTTTTTTGAGGAAAAAAATGTCTACATTCCTAATTTTAGAATTGTATACAATTTTAATTTAAAACCTTTTGAAAATAAATATATCTTAACATTAAGATTAACATTAAGATTATCCCAATTACTTTTTTTGAGGAAAAAAATGTCTAAATTCCTAATTGTAGAATTGTATATAATTTTAATTTAAAACCTTGTGAAAATGAATGTATCTTAACATTGTATTTAAAACTGTGAAAATGAAATTATCTTAATATTGTTATTTGCTAATTTTTCTTTATTTTTGTATAGAACTGCTTATGAATGGGTAAATCCAGCTGCCTATGGACTTGTAGTAGTAACGTCATCAGAAGGAAGAAATCTACCTTATGGCCGCTTGGAAGACATACTAAGTCGTGATAATTCAGCTTTAAATTGTCATAGCAATGATGATAAGAATGCCTGGTTTGCCATAGATCTGGGCCTCTGGGTGATACCATCAGCATATACACTTCGTCATGCTCGTGGTTATGGAAGGTCTGCATTGAGAAATTGGGTTTTCCAGGTATCCAAAGATGGACAGAACTGGACTTCTTTGTATACCCATGTCGATGACTGCAGTCTCAATGAACCAGGGTTAGTTGAGGAGTCTTTGCAAGTTGGAAAACTCAGTAAAGAGCTTTGTTTATTTTTATAATTTTACACTGTAGAGGTCTCTTCTTTGTGAAATATTGAAGCAAAATTTTCTTTCTAAAATCAAATCACTTGATACTCTAGGCATTAAAAGTTTGAAATAATGACTTGACTAAAACTTAGTCAAAAGGTTTAGATTAAATAGGAGAAAGCTCAGCTGAGTATATATTTTACACTGGATCTTAGCCAAATGGCTGAGAAGCTATGAATATTTATTTTAAAAGCCAGCTGTACATACACACACACACACACACACACACACACACGTATATATACATATATATACACACACATAACACACTCATAGAAACAAAAAAGTGAAATAGGCTTCCCATAAACTCTCCATATAATCATATAATTCTTAGTAATATTTAACAGTGGTTATTGCTGGCTGTAGAATTAAGGCTCACTTAAAATTTTTATCCTTAAATTTTATATATTGAACTAGTTTTTAAAAGACAAGTCAGTAACTTCTAAAAAGTTAGTTCTACTAAATATTAATTGTACATTTTGGCACATGTCAAGGGGTAAATTATGTACTTAAATTGCTTTTGGCATTGGATCTGGTATTAGGACATTCTTAACGTTAGGATTAATAGATGATGTTTTTACTCCTTTCAAGCTTTGAAGACAAAATATTAATACTATATTTAAAAGCTTGCAAAAAATTTTAAGTTTTTTTTTCTGTCATAAGAGAATTTCTCTTACTCTTTGTAAGCCATGTTTTTTTTTTTTTTTTTAAAAGAGAATGGGGTCTCGTTATGTTGGCTGCTCTCTAACTCCTGGGCTCGAGTGATTCCCCTCACCTCAGCTACTCAAGTAGCTGAGACAATAGGGGCATGCCACTGCACCCAGCGTTTTGTCTTTTATCTTTGAATTATATTAATCATAAATCATTAATGTTATGAATCAAATCAATATCGTACATTTAAACATTTCATTTTTAACTTGTTTTCTTAACTCCTTTTTCCCCTTGATTTCTTGATTCTTGTAATGAACTGTTGAGTGAATATGAAAGTTAGTTTCTTTTTTCTTTTTTTTTTCCTTGGAGACAAAGTTTTGTTCTTGTTTCCCAGGCTTGAGCACAATGGTGCAATCTCAGCTCACTGCAACCTGTGCCTTCCAGTTTCAAGCAATGCTCCTGCCTCAGCCTCCTGAGTAGCTGGGATTACAGGCACCAGCCACCACACCCAGCTAATTTTTGTATTTTTAGTAGAGACGGGGTTTCATCATGTTGGTCAGGCTGGTCAAACTCCTGACCTTAGGTGACCCACCCACCTCTGCTGCCCAAGTGCTGGGATTACAAGTATGAGCCACTGCCCCCACCTGGCAAGTTAATTTTTTCTGCAGGTCTCTGTTATATAAAAAAATCTTCTCTATCTTGAGTCATCTTTTTCATCTGTTTTAAAATATTACATAATTTTTTTCTCTAACATATTAACAGGTCAACTGCAACTTGGCCTCTTGATACACCAAAGGATGAGAAACAAGGGTGGAGACATGTGAGAATTAAACAGATGGGGAAAAATGCCAGTGGACAAACACACTACCTCTCACTATCTGGATTTGAACTTTATGGCACTGTAAATGGAGTATGTGAAGATCAGCTAGGTAAAGAGATGATAAGACGCTTTTCTAACTTACTAAAACAATTACTTTTGTAAAAAGTGATTTGGTTTTTATTTCTCTAATTTCTATCTGATAGGGAAAGCAGCTAAAGAAGCAGAAGCTAATCTTCGACGACAGAGACGTTTAGTACGCTCCCAAGTTCTGAAATACATGGTTCCAGGAGCTCGTGTTATCAGAGGCCTGGATTGGAAATGGCGAGATCAGGATGGCAGCCCACAGGGAGAAGGCACTGTCACAGGAGAACTACACAATGGTGAGTAGGTGCTCTGCACTATTGTGTAGAAAACTGGTAGGTAAATTTTTTTCTTTTATCTTGAAATAATTTATAAATTGCATAAATGTATGAGCACTATTCAGAAGAACTGTTGATATCACATTATAAATGGAAAATGTAAAGGAAATAAGGGAAAATTTTAAGTTCATGGGTTTTGACTAGAAACTTACTGGTAATATTTTGGGAAGTGATCAAACTTTGTGTAAGTTGAGTATCTTCAAGACACACTTCGGTTTTTTTCCCTAGTTTATTATTCTCAAGCTTACTGTGAGTTTTATTTTAATTTATTTATTTAAGTCTCTTATGCTTTATTTTGTTAGTCTCAGAGGAATCAGGCAGTAATTTTTATGGTATCATAAATCATGTAGAAAAAAAGGATTAGCATTTTTACTTATTATTTTTTAATAAGGCATGGAATAAGAAACATCGTCTCTTTATCTGTTAGTAGTTTATTATTGTTTCAAAATGTTTCTCAGCATACCTGCTTTTTTGGGAGTTTGAATTTTCATGTTTTGTAAATGTTGCTATGTGAATCAAGTTTCTTTGATGCTGCACAGTTTACCAAAGTCATCAACTTAATAAATTGCTATTAACTTCAAAGTAACTATAGTGGCTAATTGTTTTCTTCAATCTATGAGGCTGATTTATTAGCACATAATTTGCCTCGTCAGCCAGCCGTGGGTTTGTTTTCATCAATTTTGTATCAGTTTTTAGCATTAAAAAATAAAATGTTTATATTCTCAACTTATACCACATATTTAAAGAACTAGGGTAAATATGACAGTGCTTAGGAGAATGACATTTAATTTCATCTTTTATGTGGTAAAGACATTTATTTGTTGAAATAAACTCTGTTTATATAGCTTTTAAGATTCTATTCCTTGAATTGTTTTACTGCCAAACATATTTAGGTAGTTTCATTCCCTAATTACAAAGCATTGTAATCCAAACAGGTTTACAGTGACCTAAAATTCATAAATACCAGTAATAGTTGAGATGTCAGTTGTACCATTCAACTCAGAAATTTCACATTTTCTTGTTTTTAGGAATCTTGGTGATTCTTATTAAAAAGTTACTATTCTATTTCCTGTAACTGTTTTGGCCTTGAAGTATGTGTCTTGATAGGAAGAGGCTGGTTAGAGACATGTGAATGCAGTTCTTTTTTCTTGGGATGGAGTCAGTTGAAGCAGTTGCATAGAGAAATTAGAATCTTTTTTTCCCCCAAGATATAATGGGACAAAAATTTTAATACAACCACTAGTCTTCACAAAATAATTTTAATACTTTGCGCTTGGAGCAGCAGCATCTTACACTGTGTTGTTCCTATACACACATAAGCGTTTTATTGAAGTACAAATGTTAAAAGCAGAGTAACTTAAGCAATTGCCTATACAAAGGTAAATGGACACTGTAGGTTATTTTTATTCTTGAATCATTTTGCTGCATAGTACATTGCAATTACATGTCAGTATAATGTTACTGATATATATAATACATTTGAACTGTGAGGTGTGGCACCTCCCTATGAGAGAGTGCTAACTTGTAAACCTGAATATTTTGAGTGATTATTATTATTATTAGCTGCCACAGATGGGAAAAAAAATCTAGCATAGAATCTTAATTTCAGAGTTTAGCATTCAAGAAAGGCCTATTTTTGCTGATCTGACAAATGTAGAAATTTAGTTTTGGCTAACCAACATGGCTGTTCCCATCAAGTTATGCCTTTCAGTCTCTATGTCAAAGAGGGTTCTTAGCTTTCAAATGCTTACCCCAACCATTTCTAATGATGGCTAGTCATTACTGACTCTACTTTTTTTTTTTTTTTTTTTTTTTGATCTGTCTTTTGAGTATAGAAGGAGTTGAGAGAGTATTTTTTTGGACCAATTAATACAATACAAAAGTCATTTTTATTGAGTTTGGGATATGTTTTTAAACCTTTTTGTTTTCTCACACATTTCTGTGTAGCAGAAGAGATAGTTAAATGTTGGTTCTTCAGAGATTTTTTCAGCATACAGAAAAAAATAGAGGCAATTGAAAAATCTAAACTACTTATATAGATTTGGGGCAATTACTTTTCCTTTCAAAGAACACCTATGCAGATAATCCCCACAGGTAATTCAATATTATTTCCCTCTAGAGTGCCATCATAAACATATATGAACTTGGTATGTGTGTGTGTGGGCATCTGAGTGTGTGGATGGGTGCGTATGTGAGCTTGGGCCCCTTTTATGTGTGAGTAAGAACTTTATAAAGGCTTGTTATACTTTAATAAAGATGCTTTTTTATATCTTATGTTTTTCCCTGAAATAGCTTATAACACTAAAATAAGCTTGTAAAATTTCTATTAATTTCCTTTTAACAGACAATTTTTTTTGCTTTTGGAAGTTAATTACCTTTTTAAAAAAACAATAAGTATTATTTTTCAACTACAAGTAAATATATAGATTGAATATCATTATGCTCATTAGTTCTGTACATGTTATTAGCTTTAGCACAGTTTCTAATAAAAGGACTCAGTATGCTCTTTAAATTTTCTTTAGAATTTTCTGTGCTTATTCAAATTTATTGAACTTAATTATTTAATACAAGAGAACCAAGGAACCACTGAACTTTGAGAACACAACCGAAATGCTAACTTTAGTGTTTTATTTGAGCTAGCCCAAATTAATGGTGAGAAATTAACAGTAAGCTGGCATGTTTTTCTAGAAAGAACATTTGACCACACATAATTATCTTTAGCAATTTAAAAACTTTTACTTAGATTCTGTTTACTTGCTCAAGTGGCAGTATTTTACCATGTATATCAGTCTTAAAATTCTTAAACAGTTCTTCCATTTAAGAAGTAACCAAGCCAGGTGCAGTGGCTCACATCTGAAACCTCAGTTACTCAGGAGGCTGAGATGGGAGGATCGTTTAAGCCCAGGAGTTCAAGACTAGCATGGGCAGCATAGCAAGACCTCATCTCTAAAAATCGATAATTTTAAAAATGAAAAATAACCCAGTAGATTTAAACATAACCCTTAACATTGCTTTTAAATGTCATAGACGGAATAGTTCAGAAATAAGGGAAATAAAAGGAAGAACTTTAAACACTTCCCAGAAACCTTGTATATAGTACATATTTCTTGTCCTTAACATATTTTTTTATCATGAGAGTTAAATAATACAGACTTTCAGATAGCTAGTCATATAGTCAAATAATTGAGTCCAAAAATTTGCATATATTTTAGTTGGCAGACCTTGATTGACTATAGAAATTCAGAAAAGGACAGCACTGATTAAAAACTGATCCCATATTGTGGAGCTACTGTCTGACACGCTCCTATCTGCTTTCTGCTGGGTCTCACAAACTCCTGTCCCTTTCCAGGCTGGATTGATGTCACCTGGGATGCTGGTGGCTCAAACTCTTACCGTATGGGCGCAGAAGGAAAATTTGACCTCAAGCTTGCACCAGGGTACGACCCTGATACAGTGGCATCACCCAAACCTGTTTCATCCACTGTTTCAGGCACAACGCAATCATGGAGCAGCTTGGTGAAAAACAACTGTCCAGACAAGACATCTGTTGCTGCAGGCTCCTCAAGTAGAAAAGGAAGCAGCAGTTCTGTGTGTAGCGTGGCCAGTAGCAGCGACATCAGCTTGGGTTCGACCAAAACGGAACGGAGATCAGAAATTGTAATGGAACACAGTATAGTTTCAGGAGCTGATGTCCATGAACCAATTGTTGTTCTTTCATCTGCTGAAAACGTCCCTCAAACAGAAGTAGGGTCATCTTCCAGTGCAAGCACCAGCACCTTAACAGCGGAAACGGGAAGTGAAAATGCTGAAAGGAAGTTAGGCCCTGATAGTTCTGTTCGTACTCCTGGGGAGTCTAGTGCAATATCCATGGGAATTGTCAGTGTTAGTTCTCCTGATGTTAGTTCAGTATCTGAATTGACTAATAAAGAAGCAGCTTCACAACGACCTCTTAGCTCTTCAGCAAGTAACAGACTGTCAGTGAGTTCTTTGTTGGCTGCTGGGGCCCCTATGAGCTCTAGTGCAAGTGTACCTAACCTGTCCTCAAGAGAAACATCTAGCTTGGAGAGTTTTGTAAGGAGAGTGGCAAACATAGCACGGACTAATGCCACGAACAACATGAATCTAAGCCGAAGCAGCAGTGATAACAACACTAATACTTTGGGGAGGAATGTGATGAGCACAGCAAGTAAGTGAGCTTTTCCTTCTGGAACCCAATGCTTTTTCCACTTGGAGGGATGCAAAGTAGGGTCTCTTGTTCTGGCTGCAGTTTTTAACTAGATCATTAACCATATTAGATAAAGCTACATCAAATTTAGCGCTTCAGGAATATGAAGTTAAGTTCTCTCGAATCATAATATTTTAAGAATTCAGATTAGGTATGATAAAGAGCCTCTTATTCTAGAAGGATAAAACAATACTTCTGATTTTCACTCCATGATAAATCAAGCAAAGTTACACGAGGAAATAGATGACTATTAAATATTATCATAGTACAGTGAAAGAATCATATGAGTATAGCTTTTATTTAGACTCTACATTGATCTTAGTTTCTTAAATTCAAATTCCAATCTAAGCTGCTAACAGGTAAAAGTAATTCCCTTGGAAAATACATAGGGAATTATTTAATTGCTTGTTTCATTTCTTTAAAAACGTTAGGCATAATATTTAAAAATAGTGCTATGAAAAAGAATTTTTAGTTGGATTTCAGTTGGGTTCCCAAAGTTGTTGCTTTTCAGGAACCATTTAATTATTAGTGTGTTTTATGATCTCACTCTTTAAAAAATATAAAACTTAGTTTTTCTGAGGTTTCTACAGTCTCACCTATTTTTACTGATTTGCTTCATTTTTATCTTTAGCTTCTCCTCTTATGGGTGCTCAGAGTTTCCCTAATTTGACCACACCTGGTACCACATCAACAGTGACTATGTCAACATCCAGTGTTACTAGCAGCAGCAATGTAGCTACAGCAACTACAGTTTTATCAGTTGGTCAATCATTAAGTAATACTTTAACCACCAGCCTCACATCAACCTCCAGTGAGAGTGACACAGGTCAGGAAGCAGAATATTCCTTATATGGTAAGTTATAATTTAAAATCAAAGTATTTAGATACTTAGATAATGATGCTTTTATTAATGTTTTCTCCTGGGATATTTTTAAACTTTTCTTTAAAGATATAAATATGGAATCTTTGGGCCAGGCATGGTAGCTCACGCCTATAATCCCAGCACTTTGGGAGGCTGAGGCAGGTAGATTACTTGAGGTCAGGAGTTTGAGACAAGCCTGACCAATATGGTGAAACCCGGTCTCTACTAAAAATACAAAAGAAAATTAGTGAGGCGTGGTGGCACATGCCTGTAATCCCAGCTACTCAGGAGGCTGAGGCAGGAGAATCGCTTGAAGCTCTTGAGGCGGAGGTTGCACTAAGCCAACATTGTGCCATTTGCACTCCAGCCTGGGCAACAGAGTGAGACTCTGTCTTGAAAAAAAAAGAAAAAAGAAAAAAAAAGTTAGAGCTACTGGTTGGTTTTTGAATTTTATTGTTAGGTTTGACTAGACTTAATTTAGTGTTAGGTGATGAAATTTTTTTAAATATAATTTTTACTTTATATTCGGGATACATGTGCAGGTTTGTTACAGGGGTATTTTGCATGATGTTGAGATTTGGACTTCTGTTGATCTTGTCACTCAGATAGTGAACATAGTACCCAATAGGAAGTTTTTCAACCTTTGTCCACTCCTGCACTCCTTTTGGAGTTGCTAGTATCTACTGTTCCCATCTTGATGTCCATGTGTACCCAAGATTTAGCTCCTATTTATAAGTCAGAACATATGATAGAAGGTTTTCTTTTTTATATTCTTTTTTTTTTTGAGACGGAGTTTCACTCTTGTTACCCAGGCTGGAGTGCAATGGCGCGATCTCGGCTCACCGCAACCTCCGCCTCCTGGGTTCAAGCAATTCTCCTGCCTCAGCCTCCTGAGTAGCTGGGATTACAGGCACGTGCCACCATGCCCAGCTAATTTTTTGTATCTTTAGTAGAGACAGGGTTTCACCATGTTGACCAGGATGGTCTCGATCTCTTGACCTCGTGATCCACCCGCCTCAGCCTCCCAAAGTGCTGGGATTACAGGCTTGAGCCACCGCGCCCGGCTTCTTTTTTATATTCTTAAAGCTGGTAGACTGTTTGAAGACTGATCGGGTGAAGGATCAGAATAACATCAGTCTTATACCATCTGTATATGCAGTGCAAACTTTTACTGTGTTTTGTGGGTTTTTTCTTACAACAGGCATGAGTGCCACACCGTGTTGTGTTTTGAGAGACATTTCATTCTATGATGTGGCCAAATCTCTGAAATACAGAGCATTTTAATGCTGGTAAAAAAGGGAAGATGAGAAAAAAAGTGGACATCTGTCAGTTGTAACATATCAGAGATAGAATTTCAATATATGAATATATATAGATTATGTTCTTTAAAAGATAAATCCAAGTGGAATTGGTTTATTTTGCATACCACCGCCTCATGTTAATCACAGGGTGGCTCCTTACAAGTATTAAAGGGTAACATATTTTATCAAATTTAAGATGTTGTTGATTGTAAGACACTTTTTTTTTAAGTCTAAAGTTAAAAACATTGCCTTTTATTCTGACTTGCCATTGATTGTAAGATACATTCTGATTTCAGAGCATTACAATGTTTTAAAAATGTAGCCCTTTCAACCTGAGAAAATCATTTACAAAAAAAAAAAATGTGTACCTTAGAAACTAACTAAATATAATGGCAGGACTCTTCTACTGTCCATCCAGTAAAAGGTACTGAATATTTAGTCCTGTGTAATTATTGGACTAAAAACCATTTGGTTCAGTGGTCTACAGGTTTAAGTTTCTGAGTAATGATAAATTGTCTTCTGGGTGATCTTTAGGAATATGAAGTATTTTGTTTTTTAT
Source organism: Saimiri boliviensis (assembly GCF_048565385.1). NCBI lineage: Eukaryota > Metazoa > Chordata > Mammalia > Primates > Cebidae > Saimiri > Saimiri boliviensis. The sequence continues at coordinate 54,066,468 of NC_133450.1, read as the reverse complement.
CCTTTGTGCAATTCCAATAGTATATTTGACTTTTTTCTCCCAATCTAGTAAAAACTTCTGTTTTAATCCCTTAAGTCCTCATTTTTTCAGTTTTTATGAAGAATAGTTTGTGAGCATCTTCATTTATGCAGGCCAATGTAATTTGACCCAGTCTCCATTGAAGGCAAGAGATCCTAAGAATGAAGGAGATAAAAATGATTCAAGTTTTTTTGAACTTCCTTATGTGCTAGATAGTGTGGATAATATGAAAGATGATGACACATACGTTATTCCATAGTAAATAGGCATTATCTTAAGTAGTCATTGTTTTTAAGTAACCTGCCAGGTCACGTAGCCAAGCCCAGCTTTTCACTGATTGACTTAATTCTGTTTTTCCTCAATAGATTTTTTTTTTTTTTTGGAGACGGAGTCTTGCTCTGTCACCAGGCTGGAGTGCAGTGTCACAATCTCAGCTCACTGCAACCTCTGCCTTCTAGGTTCAAGTAGTTCTTCCACCTCAGCCTCCGGAGTAGCTGGGACCACAGGCATGTGCCACCAGGCCCGGCTAATTTCTTTGTATTTTTAGTAGGGACGGGGTTTCACCATGTTGGCCAGGATGGTCTCCATCTCGTGATCCACCCACCTCGGCCTCCCAAAGTGCTGGGATTACAGGTGTGAACCACCGCGCCTGGCCAAGATTTTTTTTTTTTTTTGGAGACAGAGTCTCACTCTGTCACCCAGGCAAGAGTGCAGTGTCGCGATCTCAGCTCACTGCAGCCTCCGCCTCCCAGGTTCAAGTGATTTTTCCTACCTCAGCCTCCTGAGTAGCTGTGACTATAGGCACGTGCCACCACCCTGCACCCTAGCTGTTTTTTTTGTATTTTTAGTAGAGACGATGGTTCACCAAATTGGCCAGGATGGTCTCGATCTCCTGACCTTGTGATCCACCTGGCTCAGCCTCCCAAAGTGCTGGGATTACAGGGGTGAGCCACCGCGCCTGTCTTCCTCATAAGATCCTTTACAGATTATACTTATATATTCATTTGTTTACTTATTAAATGTGTCCCTCCCTGTGAGTTTCATGGGGACTAAGACCATGTCTTTGTTTACAACTTCATATACCTGGTGCCTAACACAGTTCTTGGCACATAGTATATACTTAGTAAGTATTTGTTGGAGGAATGAGTAACTCCAAAATGTTCTCTTTTCTGCCATGTTCTGTTTCCTTTGACTTATTCAGAGAATGATGATAGGGTTTTGTTTTGTTTTTAAAGATAGTCCACATGGTTATCCTTTTATATTATGATAACTGTAATTCAGGTTTAGTTTATGGTTGTCCTTTTCCCTTGTTTTTGCCGTGCTTGTGTCAGTACTCATCTTGTATATGTTGACAGAAGGCAACACTTGTCCCTTTTGGATTTTACTTTGTTTTGTAAAAACCTAAAAGGCAGAGTTCCGTTGTTATGCTTTGTTAATTGTGTTGACATAAGGTTGTCGGTTTTGTTCTCAAGATTTCCTTGATAGCTGCCGTGCCAGTACTCTGTTGGCTGAGCTCGATGATGATGAGGACTTACCTGAGCCAGATGAGGAAGATGATGAGAATGAAGATGACAATCAGGAGGACCAAGAATACGAGGAGGTTATGGTAGAGAGTGTACCCTATTCTCTTCACAAAGATAGGATGTTAATAATTGAAATGAAGAAAGGAAAAGCTGAGTCATAATCATACTTTGAAGCAAGGAAATGTGGCACCTATATTAAAAAATATGGTTAATTAAGAAAAGCCATTTTAATCTGAGCATTTATGATTCTCCATTTAAAGAATATAAGTTGCTTACGTTTGAAAAATGTTAGAATGTCACATATTGATGTTTTAAAAGGCTTAACGGTGTGAAATTAGGCTGGGAATAGTGGCTCCTGCCTGTAGTCCCACACTTTGACTCTTGTAGTCCTGGCTACTTGGGAGGCTGAGGTAGAAAACCACTTGGGTCTAGGAGTTCCAGGCTGCAGTGAGCTATAATTACATCAGTGCACTCCAGCCTGAGCCACAGAACGCGTCCCTGACACACACACACACACACACACACACACACACACATGCACGCGCGCACACACACACACACACACACACACACCTTGACACCCCCAACCCCCCACCTCAGCCTGAGCCACAGAATGAGACCCTGTCTCTTTCTCGCTCTGACACACACAGACACGCACGCACGCACGCTATAATTGCGTCACTGCACTCCAGCCTGAGCCACAGGCTCTCTGCACCACCACGCCACACACCAGCTGCTCAAGAGGCTAAAGTAGAAAGATTATTTGGACCCAGGAGTTGGTTTTTAGTACCCTTCGTTTTGCAAGCAGGGTCCATCTTTTTTCTCATTATTTGTCACATGAAGGAATGAAATAGAGGCATTAAAAAAAAAAATTCACTCTTATCAAAAAGTTGTCCGTCTGTTTTCTCATTAATTATCACATGAAGGAATGAAGTAGAGGCATTAAAAGATAATAATAATTTGCCCTTATCATGAGAGTTAAGCAGAAGAGTGGGGACTCAAGCCTAGGCAATGTGATCCAGAACTCTCAATATTTAATCACTAGGATTGTCTTCTAATTGAAAGTTGTGCCTTAAAAATACCCTTTATTGTAACTAACTGTATACTTAAATTTTCTCTTTATAAAATGTTACTAGATTTCAAAAGGATAAGTTGAGTTTTAATGGGGTAAAGAAATTTTAAAAATGCCTTTAGTATATGGTCGGTAAGAAAACACAATAGCATATTTCTTATGAAAGAGGTTAGTATAAAATGTATGATGAATTTAAAACATTGAACACATAACTTTTCTGAAGATGGCTAATGAAAAAGTTTTCAGTGACACTTGTTAATAGAGGTTAATATTTTCAGGTCATGGCTGAAAGGGGGCATATGGGTCAAATAATTAGACATGTATCTCTTGACATTGTTTTGTTTTAGATTCTGAGACGCCCATCTTTGCAACGTCGAGCTGGCTCCCGCTCTGATGTAACGCATCATGCTGTTACCTCGCAGCTACCACAGGTACCTGCTGGAGCAGGGAGCCGACCTATTGGGGAGCAGGTAATATCTTCATGTTTATCTTCCCTACTATATATGTTTTTTCTCCTTTCATAGTAAAACACCAACCAAAATACCTACAAAAATGTGCATTGTGGAAGGGGTGAGAGGAGGGAGCTACCAAACAGTTACAAAAAGAAACTTCCCCTACTGTGTGGGTGCCATATTCCATATAGAATCCATGATTGCTGTGACATAATGCATGCAGGAGTTTAATGCTTGAAACCCCTTTATTTTGGCCTTTGGGTAACAGTAAAAATTTATTAAAATGATTAATATATAGTCTCTAGGAGTTGTAGTTTTAGTAGTAGTAGCAGATGTGGTAGTAGATGCAGTAACAGTAGTTTATTAGTAGCTAACACTTACTGATCACTAATTAAGTGCTAGAGTTGTTTTTGTTTTTGAGACATGATTTTGCTTCATTACCTAGACTGGTCTCGAACTCCTGGGCTCAAGCGATCCACCCACGTTGGCCTCTCAAAGTGCTTAGGATTATAGGCATGAGTCACTGTGCCTGGCTGGCATAGTTCTTAATACTTAATGTATATTAACTAATTCTTTGCAACAGCCTTTTAAGGGTTATTATTGGCCCTAATTTTCAGATGAAGTAATTGCTAAAGGTCACACATTTAATAGTAGTTTTGGGTTGGGTGCAGTAGCTCAAGCCTGTAATCTCAGCACTTCGGGAGGCCGAGGTGAGTGGATCACCTGCTCAGGAGTTAAAGACCAGCCTGGCCAACATGATGAAACTCTGTCTCTACTAAAAATGCAGAACTTACTGGGTGCGGTGGCAGGTGCCTGTAATCTCAGCTTCTAGGGAGGCTGAGGCAGAAGAATCGCTTGAACCTAGGAGGCGGAGGTTGCAGTGAGCCAGGATCATGCCACTGCAATCCAGCCTGGACAACAGAGTAAGACCTTGTCTCCAAAAAAAACAAAACAAAACAAAAAAAAGTAGTTTTGGTTCCAGGATGCAAACCCAAATATTCTGGAACCAGAGCTGTCAAATGTCAATTTGTTTTAGTTAAGTGTTTTAACCAAGGGGTTATGCATGTGCATGTGTGTACTGACATGCTATCTGCCTCATAGTAACTTAAAGCAACTCCCCAGCATTTTATTTGATATGTATGTAATTCAGTATGAAGTGCAATTTACATTTTAAAAACCAACTTATTTTACAATATTTATAGGTTCATAGGAGGTTGCAAAAATACTTCAGAGAGGTCTTATGTGCCCTTTACCTAATTTTTCCCATTGACTAGTTTCATATTACCTAATTTTAGTGCAGTAACAAAGCTAGGAGATTGATAGTGTTTGTGAATGGTTGTTATTTGATGACGTGTAGATTTGTATAACCATCCCTGATGCAACTTTGGGTAAACTGAAATGATTAAGAAGTGTATGTATCTGTACATGTTTAGGTTAGCTCATTTTGGGTTTAAGAAATACGGCCAAGGAAATGCAGTAGTTCTAAGGAACTAATACATTGTTTTGCAACAGTGAAATTTTGCATCTTATGATGTTTGACTGTGTGTGAAATTTTATTTTGATAGGAAGAAGAAGAGTACGAAACTAAAGGAGGACGCCGGAGAACATGGGATGATGATTATGTGCTAAAGAGACAGTTTTCTGCATTGGTTCCTGCTTTTGATCCTAGACCTGGTCGTACTAATGTTCAGCAGACAACTGATTTAGAAATACCACCTCCAGGTATAGGATGTTTTGGTTTTGTGAATTAATTTGAATAGATACTACATCAGATAGTTAAATATAGTTTGAAAAGTAAGGTGCTGCTTGTGTATGCATGTTATAAAAAATTTTTTTTAGGCTTCTGTATGCAGGTTATAAAAATATTTTTTTAGTCAGCCACAAATTATTTAAAAAGTACAAGTTTTTTTAAAGGAGCAAATTACAAATTATTTCAAATTTTAAAAACCAGCATATTGTATTTGTGCAATTTTTAAAGCAAAGTCCCATTTAAAGGTGGGAAATTTTTATTGTATTTTCTACTGGATCAAAATTCCTAAGGATTTATTCCTCTCAACTTTGAAAGGCTGTCCAGTGGTTACAGTTATGCCTTCTAGAGTCAGTTGGCGTGGGTGACAACCTTATACCTTACAACTCTATTATAGAATGTGGTAGGCATACTAATTCTACCCCAAAAACATTCAGGTTCTAACCTGTGGAACTTATGAATGTATTATCACAGCAGGCAAAAGTGATTTTTGCAGATTTAATTAGGGCTCTTGAGAAGGGGAGATTATTCTGGATCATCCAAGCGGACACAGTGGACAAGAGGGAGGAGTCAGAGAAGGACATGTGACTAAGGAAACAGGAGTCAGAGTGATGACGGCAGTGACCCAAGGAATGTGGGCAGCCCCTTGGTGCTAGAAAAGGCAAGGAAACAGATTCTCCTTTAGAGCCTCTAGAAAGAATGAAGCCCTGCAAATCCGTTTTAGGCATTTGACCTCTAGAACTGTGAGATAGTAAATTTGTGGTGGGTTTTTTTTTGTTGTTGTTGTTCTTTTTTTTGTTTGTGTTTTTGTTTTTTTGAGATGGAGTCTTGTTCTGTTGCCCAAGCTGGAGTGCAATGGCACAGTCCAGCTCAGTGCAAGCTCCAACCCCTGGGTTCAAAGAATTCCCCTGCCTCTGCCTCTTGAGTGTTTGGGATTACAGGCACACACCTACATGGCCAGCTAATTTTTTTTGTTTGAAATGGAGTCTCGCTCTGTTGCCCAGGCTAGAGTGCAGTGGCATAATCTCAGCTCACTGCAACCTCCCGAGTTCAAGGGAGTCTCCTGCCTCAGCCTCCTGAATAGCTGGGATTACAGGCACTCGCCACCACACCTGACTAATTTTTGTATTTTTAGTAGAGACATGGTTTCACCATGTTGGCCAGGCTGGTCTCGAACTTCTGACCTCACCCACCCTACCTCAGCCTCCCAAAGTGCTGGGATTATAGGCATGAGCTATTGCACCTGGCCAATTTGTGTTGTTTTAAACCACCCAATTTGTGGTAATATTTTATAGCAGCAGTAGGAAACTGATACATTGGGCAAGTCACCAAAACTATCTAAGCTTGAATTTCTTCATCTGCTACATGAGAGAATAAAGGTCCCTGTTTGACAAGGTAGTTAAAAAGCTTAAATTAGGCCGGGCGCTGTGGCTTACACCTGTAATCCCAGCACTTTGGGAGGCCAGGGCGGGCAGATCACGAGGTCAAGAGATCGAGACCATCCTGGCCAACATGGTGAAACCCTGTCTCTACTAAAAATATAAAAAAAATTAGCTGGGTGTGGTGGTGAGTGCCTGTAGTCCCAGCTACTTGGGAGGCTGAGGCAGGAGAATTGCTTGAACCCGGGAGGCAGAGGTTGCAGTGAGCCGAGGTCGTGTCACTGCACTCCAGCCTCGTGCCTGGTGATGGAGTGAGACTCTGTCTCAAAAAAAAAACAAAAAACGCTTAAATTAAGTAAGGTGTGTAAAGTACTTAGCATGCTGCCTGATATGTGCCTCAATAAATGTCAACTATTATAATCAGTATATTATCCTTAACAAAGATTGACTTTGTCAATTAATTTAGTGTGTGGGGGATATTTTTTAACTGATAGAAAGATACCTGTATTAAATTTTAAAATAAGTATACTCTGTAGTATAAATGTTCTTTGGTAAGGATAGACTGTATCAAGATGTTTGTTCTGAGGTCCCTTCAAAGAGGAAAACCTTGTTTCTTTGGATCTCAGAGAAAAAAAATAAATTACAAAAAAGGAAACCACATTCTAGAGAGTATAAATAGGCACAAACTTTATGTAGAGCTCTTTGCCAGTGTATTTTGTATCTTCTGATAAAGTGTTTTTGCCACTGGTAATTTTAAATATTAGCTCTGTACTCAGTTTTGTACACATAGGTGACTACAGAAGTATTTATATTTTCAAAAAATTGGAAATGACCTTAATTATGTACAGTAACAGGAATATGCCTTGTTTAGGTAGAGTGATACATTGTGCAGTGAAAGAAATAATATTTTAGAAGACTACCATGATAATGAAGAAAATATTATCTCCAAAGATCTCTCAACTTCTATTTGAAAATTTAAAAAGTAAAAAATAAAAAATAAGATAATGACAACATTCATGAGCTAATAAAAAAGGAGAGCATTTGCCACCAAATACATTATGAAACTATATTTGTGTGTGTATATGTGTTTACTTTGTGATCCAGTTATTCAGTGTGATAAAAGGTTGACACATCCAGTTATTCATGATCCAGTTATTCAGTGTGATAAAAGGTTGGCCCAGAGTATATTGTTTTTTCTGAGTATGGATAATTTTAGTTTTCTCATTTACAAAAAAAAATTTTTTGAGATGGAGTCTTGCTCTGTCACCCAGGCTGGAGTGCAGGGGTGTGATCTTGGCTCACTGCAACCTCCACTCCCAGGTTCAACTGATTCTCTGGCCTTAGCCTCCTGAGTAGCTGGGACTACAGGCAGGCACCACTGTATTCAGCTAATTTTTGCATTTTTAGTAGAGACGGGTTTCACTATGTTGCCCAGGCTGGTCTACCCCAGACCTCAAGTGACCTACCCGCCTCAGCCTCCCAAAGTATTGGGATTACAGGTGTGAGCCACTGCTCCTGGCATAATTTATAAAATTAAAATGTTTTCTAAGTATTCATACAGTTAGTATTATTTTCAAATAAAAATGAGCTCTATATCATACACATCTCTTCTGTTCTAGCATTCTTTCAATGACATAGGTGTAATTATTCTCATTAAAAAGAAACAAAACAGGCTGGGTGCAGTGGCTCTTGCCTGTAATCCTAGTACTTTAGGAGGCCAAAGTGGGTGGATTACTTGAGGTCAGGAGTTTGAGAGCAGCCTGGCCAACATGGTAAAACCCCACTGTCTCTACTAAAAATACAAAAATTAGCCGAGTGTGGTGTTGAGCACCTATAATTCTAGCTAACTCAGGAGGCTGACACAGGATAATTGCTTGAACCCGGGAGGTGGAGATTGCAGCGAGCTGAGATTGCACCACTGCACTCCAGCCTGGGCCACAGAGCATGACTCCATCTCAAAAGAAAGAAAGAAACAGAAAACAAAAATGTTGAAGCCTAGAGAGTCTAAAGTAGCTGACATCCTTTAGCTCGTATGTGGCCGAGGATATTGGAGTTAATGTAGTGTTGTTGACCAGTGTAGTATCCTTTCCAGACTGCTTGTTTTAGTATAATTGTTTTTCACACATCTTCCAAATTTTTAGGGACACCTCATTCAGAGCTCTTGGAAGAAGTCGAATGTACTCCATCACCTCGATTAGCCCTCACTTTGAAAGTAACAGGTCTTGGAACGACTCGTGAAGTTGAATTACCACTCACCAATTTCAGATCAACCATCTTTTACTATGTACAAAAATTGCTTCAGTTGTCCTGTAATGGCAATGTGAAATCAGATAAACTTAGGCGTATTTGGGAGCCTACATACACGTAAGAAATTTTAACTTAATGTTTTGGTAGATAATGTCATAGTGTATGAGCCAAGAAATATGGTGTTTGTTTTGGATTATCGGAACAGGAAAGATTTGGTTTTTATTCTCTTGGCTTACAGGAACAGATAATAGTGTTTGGGACTCTTGGTGTAGAACAATTAAGTTTTAGAAATAGACGGATATTTACAGTCTGCACTAGCTTCTTATATAATTGTCGAAAAGAGTGTTATTTGAATACTTTGACTAAGATCATGTATGAGCACTAAGTATCTTCTTTCTGTTCTTTATTTTGGGGGTGTGTAGGTTAATACCTGCCTTTGTTCATTCAACAAATAATTATCAATTACTTTGGGTCAATTTATTTAACAGTTTTGTGCCTCACATTCCTAATCTATAAAATGAGAGTGGTTGTAAGGAATTAATGAATTAATATGTGTAAAGTGTTTTCTTTTTTTCTGAGACAAGGTCTCTCTCTGTTGCCCAAGCTGGAGTTCAGTGGTGTGATCATGGCTCACTGCAGCCCCAAACTCCACAGACTCAGGTGATTTTTCCCATCTCAGTCCCCTGAGTAGCTGGGACTACACGTGAGTGCCACCAGGCCCAGCTAATTTTTGTATTTTTTGTAGAGACGGAATTTTCACCACATTGCCTATGCTGGTGTTGAACTTCTGAGCTCAAGTGATCTGCCCACCTCAGCCTCCCAAATGCTCATATTATCGGTGTTGAGCCTTTGCTTGGCCTGCAAAGTGTTTTCAGTACTCCCTAGGATGTATTAAATGTTCAATAAATGTTATCTATAAAGTAACTATTATTTAATAATATAAATAATTATAATCATGACGTTCTCTTAACATCACTGATAATCTTATATAATGGCCAATAAAAGTAATGTAGGTCCTTTTGAGATAGAACAGAAAATCATAATGGTATTTTCCCTCCCTTCAGTTTTTTTCCCCCCAACTTCCCAAGAGCTAGGAAAACCTTCCTTTAATTTTTATTGCAGTTTAAACATTGATCTCAACTGCCTTATTTGAACATAAGCACTCCTGATCATTGTTATTTCTATTCTTCTTTCCATCTAGACGTAGAGAACCTGTTTCTTATCCTATTGTATTTTTACAACAGTTAAAGCCCTGTGCTGCATAACAACCTTTCAGTCAGTGATGGACCATGTATGACAGGGGTCCCATAAGATTAAAAAACTATATTTTTACTGTACCTTTTCTATGTTTAGATACACAAATACCATTGTGTTACAGTTGCCTATAGTATTCAGTACAGTGATGCACCATTAAGGTTCGTGGCCTAGGAGCAATAGGCTATAACATATAGCCTAGGTAGATAGTAGGCGATACCATTTTGTTTTGTGTAAGTGCACTCTATGATGTTCCACAACAACCAGATCACCTAATGCTGCATAACAGTTGATACAGTCATGTCTTTAAAACTTCTAGATTTGATACATGCTTTTTTGGTAATACTAAATTTATAAATCATAAGAATATGGTTTCTGCTACTTTTCCTTACATTTAACAAATATTTTTTCTTAAAAATCTTCCTTGAGGCTGGGTATCATGACTCACACCTGTATTCCCAGCATTTTGGGAAGCCAAGGCAGGAGCATTGATTGGAACCAGGAGTTTGAATCCAGCCTGGACAACATAGCAAAACCTTGTCTTTACAACAAATATAGTCAAAAAGAATTCTCTTTGAGTTTGATGTTCAATGTAGGCATATGTCTAGTGAGTGACTTTTTTTTTTTTTTTTTTTTTTTTTTTTGAGATGGAGTCTCGCTTTGTTGCCCAGGCTGGAGTGCAGTGGTGCTGCAACCTCTGTCTCCCAGGTTTAAGCGATTCTCTTGCCTCAGCTTCCTGAGTAGTTGGGACTACAGGCACGTACCACCACACCTGCTAACTGTTTTGTATTTTTAGCAGAGATGGGATTTCACCATCATAGCCAGGATGGACATTTATTTTTATTTTTTTTAAAGAATTGAAGCCTTATTGGAAATAATCACAAATCATTTATGAATTAACTTGAATAATATCTTCATGTTTAGAATCATGTACAGAGAAATGAAGGATTCTGATAAAGAAAAGGAAAATGGAAAAATGGTAAGTTATTTTTAGAAAATTGGTCTTACTCTCGGCTATTTAGTAAAAAGAAGAAAAATAGTAAGACTAGCACAGTATTGCAATTGGACATTGATGGGAATAATGACTAACATGGAATTCTTTAGATTAGAGTAAGTGCATGATCTTAAAGCTACCTCATGTAATGCATGTGAAATACCATAGACTTTATAATTGGGAAAGGCCAACATTTGGTTTTTCCTGTTGTAGGGTTGCTGGTCTATAGAGCATGTGGAGCAGTACCTTGGCACTGATGAATTACCAAAGAATGACTTGATAACCTACCTGCAGAAGAATGCAGACACTGCTTTCCTGCGCCACTGGAAATTAACTGGCACTAATAAAAGTATTAGGAAAAACAGAAATTGTTCTCAGCTCATAGCTGCATATAAGGTATATATTGGCATCAAAACACTATTTTGATTGCGAATGGCTTTGTGCTTTGTTTTGCAGCTTTGGAAGCTTCTTAAGTAAAGAACAGCAGTTCATGGAGACATAATTTTTTAAATGAGGTTGAATTAACACTGTTAATGCACAAATTCCAAAATTTCAAATATGGCTTGTAGCATTGGATCTGAATACAGATTTTGACCACAGCTTAGAGTGGTTATATTTTATTGGGAATTTTAATGGTTTAGAATGCCTTGATTTATGTCTTGTGTCATGTTTTTATTTAAAAATAAGGCACTTTGAAAAATTCTAACCTTTTCATGGTAATACTGATAGAATGATACACTGCTTTTCTTTAAAATGTAATTAATGGCCAGTTTTTCTGATTGTTTCTATAGGATTTTTGTGAGCATGGAACAAAGTCTGGGTTAAACCAGGGGGCCATTTCTACTCTTCAAAGTAGTGATATTCTTAATTTAACAAAAGAACAACCTCAGGCTAAAGCAGGCAATGGACAGAACTCTTGTGGAGTAGAAGATGTCCTTCAGCTTCTGCGTATTCTGTATATAGTTGCAAGTGACCCTTATTCAAGAATATCCCAGGAAGGTCTGTAAGAAGCCTTGTTTCATTTCTATAGCAGTTTTAAAGCAAGTCAGTTTATATGTTTATTAATTTTATTAATTAATTTTATAGATGGTGATGAACAGCCTCAGTTTACTTTTCCACCAGATGAATTCACTAGCAAAAAAATTACAACAAAAATATTACAGCAGATTGAGGTAATAAAATCAGATAGCTGAACTCTTTATTCTGTTACTGTTGGACTTTTCCAAATATTCCCTTTACTTTCTTTTCTATCTCTCATCATCTTTCCCTTCCCTCTGATTGGTAATTTGAGCTATATGGTTCTTTGCATGTATTTCCTAATTAAATAGGTTTAGAATTGACTTTTTTTTTTGGTCATTTTTAATAATTGCCTTATAGGGCTAGGTGCAGTGGCGCACACCTGTAATTTCAACACTTTGGGGGCCAAGGCGGGTGGATCACTAGAGGTTAGGAGTGGGAGACCAGCCTGGCCAATATGGCGAAACCCTGTCTCTATTAAAAATACAAAAATTAGCTGTCGTGTGGTGGCACATGCCTGTAATCCCAGCTGCTTGAGTGGCTAGGACCAGAGAATTGCTTGAACCCTGGAGGTGGAGGCCGTGGTGAGCTGAGATTGCACCACTGTACACCAGCCTGGGCAACCGAGTGAGACTCTGTCTCAAAATTAATTAATTAATTAATTGCCTTATAGCACTAAGACATTCTTATTTGTTAATTCACAGGAACCATTGGCATTGGCAAGTGGGGCTCTACCAGACTGGTGTGAACAATTAACCAGCAAATGTCCTTTTCTAATACCATTTGAAACTAGACAGCTTTATTTCACATGTACAGCATTTGGTGCCTCAAGGTGAGAAGGCTATCTTACGTTTTTAGAATAAATATATTTTTATGTTATGTAAGTTCAGAATGTACAAATATACTGTCAGGACTGATAGAGGGAATATGTTACCTTGTATTTTTATAAAGAATAGTCAGAATTCCCTTTGGCCTCAACCATCCATCTTCTAGTAATTCACCAAAATGACGAACCCAAAGGGAAAGAAGAGAGGCACCCAACAGATGTTCTCTAGGCCTTTTAGAAAACATGGAGTTGTTCCTTTGGCCACGTATATGCGAATCTAAAAGAAAGGTGATACTGTAGACAATAAGGGAATTAGTACTCTTTAAAAAGGAGTGCCCCACAAGTGTTAACCATGGCAAAACTGGAAGAGTCTACAGTGTCACACAGCATGCTGTATTGTTGTAAACAACCAAGTTAAGGGCAAGATTCTTACCAAGAGAATTAATGTGCATATTGAGCACATTAAGCATTCTAGGACCTGAAATAGTTTCCTGAAATGCATGAAGGAAAATGACCAGAAAAAGAAGGATGCCAAAGAGAAAGGTACCTGCATTTAACTGAAGTGCCAGCCTATTCCACCCAGAGATGCGCACTGTGTGAAAACCAAGGGAAAGGAATCTGAGCTGATGGAACCTCTTTGTGAATTCATGCATAATAGGTGTTTTTTAAAAAATAAAAGGCCTCTGGACTGTAAAAATTTTTTTCTTTATTGAGTGGAAGTGTAGTGTCCTCTCCCCAAAGAAATATTTAAGGCAAATTTTAATTGTGTTCCTAATCATAATTCATTCTTTACTATTCAAATTTAAAGTATTTCTTGCCGAAAGATGTGAGGTGGCCTATTGTGCAACAGATTACTCAATTGGTTAGAAAATGGCCAGGTATTATTTATGAAATACTTGTACTGGTTTGAAGATTGTCCCTCTAAATCATTATGGGAAAACAAGCATTTAAAAAGTTTCTGTTTCCAGGCTGGGCACGGTGGCTCACAGGTATAATCCCAGCACTTTGGGAGGCCAAGGCAGCCAAACCACCTTGAGGCCAGGAGTTCAAGACCAACCTGGCCAACATGGTGAAACCCCATCTCTACAAAAAATACAAAAATTAGCTGGGTGTGGTGGTGCATTCTTATTATTCCAGGTTCTTAGGAGGCTGAGGCATAAGAATTGCTTGAACCCGGGAGGTAGAAGTTGCAGTGAGCTGAGATTGCACCACTGCATTCCAGCCTGTGCAACAGAGCAAGACTCATTGTAGGTGCTCAATAAATACTTTGTTGAATGATTGTTTACCTTAAGAACTCTCCCAAAATAGTTGTAAAAAAAAAAAAAGTTGCAATTTAAATGATGTGTTTTCTTCCTTGATAGTTACATTTTTGTACCACTTAATGCCATTTACAAAGTATTTATATATATAGAACTATAGGCCTGTTGTGATAAGTGACATTGATTATAATTTCCATTTTATAAATGAGCAAATTGAGTCTGCATGTACTTAGCTAATTTGCCTAAGTTTATGAAAAAATAGTAGCACACATGAGAGTAGAACCTTCAGCTTCTTATTCCTAGTTATAGTAATCTTTCTCCCATCCTAAATGGATTGTCATTAAAAAAATATAATGTGGCTGGGTATAGTGGCTCATTCCTGTAATCCCAGCACTTTGGGAGGCCAAGGCGAGTGGATCTCTTGGGACCAGGGGTTCAAGACCAGCCTAGGCAACATGGCAGAACCCCAGCTCTACTAAAAATAGAAAAATCAGCCAGGTTTGGTAGCACATGCCTGTAATCTTAGCTACTAGGGAGGCTGAGGCAGGAGAATCACTTGAACCCAGGATGGGGAGCTTGCAGTGAGCCAAGATCATGCCACTGTACTCCAGCCTGGGTGACAGAGCAAAACTCCATTTAAAAAAAAAAAAAAAAAAGAAATGTTTTAAAATTATAATTACTGTTTTGATGGTGCTTCCAGATTGAAAGATAGTTTAATCATTTAAAAATTTCTCCGTTAGGAAACATTTGTCCTTTTTTGAATGATGTTGGGGCTTGGACAACAGATTTTTATTTTTATTGAACTGCTAAAATAAAGAGGAGAAATACAGACCCAGTACTTTATCAGTTTGCTTAAGGCAAATTATAATAAAAGGAGTTTCATATATTTTTACTTGTGAAAGGAAGCAATTTATGTAATAAAAAAAGATCACTGTTTTAAAAATCACCTGATAAAATACTATTTTTTAATTTCTTAAATCTTTGAATTCTGTTGCTGGTTTAGTAGTACATTCAGCTGTTAATATATGCTACCGTTACATAGATATTTTTCTATTTCAGAGCAATAGTGTGGTTACAAAACCGACGTGAAGCCACTGTGGAACGAACGAGAACCACAAGCAGTGTAAGGCGAGATGATCCTGGAGAGTTTCGAGTTGGTCGTCTCAAGCACGAAAGAGTAAAAGTTCCACGTGGTGAATCGCTGATGGAATGGGCTGAGAATGTCATGCAAATACATGCAGATCGGAAATCAGTTCTTGAGGTAATCTCGTATAAAATTAGATTTAGGAAACAGGAATGATACTTAGGGAACCAGCCAGTATGTATCTTCACTGAATAAAAACTGGTAGGTAAACATGAAGGGGGGGTTTTCCTGTTCTCTAGGCAGAAGCCTTCTCCTCTGGCAGAGCGTCTTTTTCATAAGAGGATGTCAGTCCACCTCCTCATGGGTTAGGTCTTGCACCATTAATGAGCTACAAAGATGATCTCCATTATTGAGGTTGCAAAGTGCTTGTTCTGCTTGAGGGCCTCCACCCATTTCCTAACAAAATTGGACTAAAATAATAGTACTCACAAGGAACTCTTTTTGATACCCTGTTTTACCCTTATATTAAACTGTGCTATTTGATATTTTGGGAGCACCTGGTTTTGTAGTATTGGTTCACTTAAATTGTCCTTGGTATTGTATCACTGGTCTGTGTTGAGAGATGTTACAGCAAATGGCAGTATGAAATTTAGTATATTTACTTTGGAAATGTTATTGTGTACATTGTTGATTATATTCCATATACATGATATTCCTTATATGAGGAAGAGTGGAAATATCTCCTGTCACAGGTGTGAAAACAGTTGGTTTAACTTTTGGATCATAAACTGATGATAAGAAATATGATACATCTCTAGAAGATGTCCAAGGCTTTACAGCTTTCACTTTATATGCAGGCTTTCATTGTATTCCTCCTACCCTTATGTTCTTTTTTTTTTTTTTTTTTTTTTAAATAGAGACAAAGTCTCGCTATGTTGCCCAGGCTGGTCTCAAACTCCTGGGCTCAAGTGATCCACCTGCTTTTGCCTCCCAAAGTGCTGGGAATACAGATGTGAGCCTCCCTACCCAGCTGCTTACATTCTTCTAATTTAGTCTTTTTTTTTTTTAGCCATACACTATATGGTTTTGATGATACTTTATGCAATCACTTTAAAGGTTTTTGTCCTACTCTTCCCATTCCAAAAATGATTTAAAGTATCTTTAACTCATAATAAGTAGAAGAGGCTGAGCGCAGTGGCCCATGCCTGTAATCCCAGCACTTTGGGAGGCTGAGGTGGATGGATCACCTGTGGTCGGGAGTTTGAGACCAGCCTGACCAACATAGTAAAACCCTGTGGCGCATACCTGTAATCACAGCTACTTGGGAGGCTGAGGCAGGAGAATCGCTTGAACCCAGGAGGCAGAGATTGCAGTGAGCCAAGATCATGCCACTGCACTCTATCCTGGGCAACAAGAGTGAAACTCTCAAAAAAAGAGGGGGAAGAGTTTAGCCTTTGGTGTCACACAGAGACACACAAAAATCTGTATACCATCATTTATTCAAGCAAATTGTTTAATCTCCTTATCTGAGATTTGGTTTCCTTTGATGTAAAAAGGAGATAGTTATTTTGCAGGGTTGTTTTGAGAAATAAATGTATGAATGATGCCCAGCACAGTGCTTAAGCATGTAATAGTGTACAGGTGGTCTCTTGTCTTTAGAAAAATTAAAATAACACTCCTGTGCTGTTTATAGTATACTACACTGCTATATTGAAAAAAGGTATATTACTGGATCATATATGATAAATAAATTTTGGCAAGAATTAGATTATTTTAAAAACACCCAAACTTTTAAGTTTTTTAACTTAAGTCATTTGTTCATATTTTAGGTTGAGTTTTTAGGAGAAGAAGGAACTGGCTTGGGACCCACATTAGAGTTTTATGCTTTGGTGGCAGCAGAATTCCAGAGAACTGACTTGGGAGCTTGGCTTTGTGATGATAATTTTCCAGATGATGAATCTCGTCATGTAAGAATATTTCTCATTTTGTGATTTGAGTTGTGGTTCTGCTTTTTGAAAAGTTTCAAAAATAGAAATGTGTTCAGAACGTAAGCCAAGTTTCTGACTTGACTTTTATTATTGAATAAACTTGATACAATTAAAGTATTTCTAAAGGGATAAAATTTAATCATCAAAAACTAATAAAATTATATACTTTTAGATAGCCAAATTTATAAAGATGTTTAATGTTTATGGATTTTTTTTCTTAGATAAATGATAGGCTTAGTTTCCATTACCTGTTTAATTTTATTTGCATTTCCCCCTCTAAAAAAATTAGGTTGATCTTGGAGGTGGGTTGAAACCTCCTGGATACTATGTGCAGAGGTCTTGTGGACTGTTTACGGCACCATTTCCACAGGATAGTGATGAACTTGAAAGGATCACGAAACTTTTTCATTTCCTTGGAATTTTCTTGGCCAAGTGCATTCAAGACAATAGACTTGTGGACTTACCTATTTCTAAACCTTTTTTTAAACTAATGTGTATGGGTGACATTAAAAGCAATATGAGTAAACTGATTTATGAGTCACGAGGTGATAGAGACTTACACTGTACTGAAAGCCAGTCTGAAGCTTCTACAGAAGAAGGTCATGATTCACTCTCAGTAGGAAGCTTTGAAGAGGATTCAAAATCAGAATTTATTCTTGATCCCCCTAAACCAAAACCCCCAGCTTGGTTTAATGGAATTTTGACTTGGGAAGACTTTGAACTAGTAAACCCACACAGAGCCAGATTTTTAAAAGAAATTAAAGACCTTGCTATCAAGAGGCGCCAAATTTTAAGCAACAAAGGTCTTTCTGAAGACGAGAAGAACACAAAATTACAGGAACTAGTGCTGAAGAATCCATCAGGTTCTGGGCCTCCACTTAGCATAGAGGATTTAGGGTAAGCACTATATGTACATTCTTCAGTCCAATGGATGAATAAGTTCTAAAGCTTTTGTTTCTTTGTCATCACTGATTTGCAATATATGCATAAAGAGTCTGTCAGAAACAGTAATATGCTGTAGGAAATATTGATGATCAGCTCGAAGCTTTGATTTAATATTATAAAGACAATACTCAGGATACTAGAATATTAGTTTATTAATCATCAAACCTTTAGATTACTTGACTTAGTCAATGTGATGAATTTATATGCCTGTGTAAAATGTCCAGAGCCAACAATATTTTGACAAATTCATCTGCTGATATATAGCCCACTTTGCAAAGCTCAAAAATGGGTTGCCGTGTCAGCCTTATCAACAATGGCTGTACTAGCTAAGATGCTGCAGATCTTTTGATAAAATTCTCTTTATGTACATGTAATTATCTTATCTTCAGCTTTCATTTTAGGTTAGCTGCAAGGCTTTTTTTTTTAATGTTTGCTGATAATGTTGGTAAGCTGTATTTAATAAATGGTTATATATTTAAAGCTTTTTAAAAAAAATACATGTTTTTGTACACAGCATGATTGACTTTAGTGAAGCAGTAGTTTCTTCCTAAAGTCTTACAGATATGTTGCTGTCATAATTCAGTGCAAAAATTTTAGTTCATTAATTTTGTGCCATAAGCTAGAAGTAATATAGAAAGGTGGTGGTTTCTTACAATCTTTGCAAAGCCAGACAGATTTGCTAACAGTTGGCCTAGTATATTTTGTCCATAGAATATTGCATTTTAAAAGACGTGAGCTTACTTGTAAGCTGGTGTACTGATTTTGTTGTAGGAAGAGAAGGGTGAGATTTATGGTTTTGATAGCTATGTTATTTTTTTCTCTTGTACCCACTGATGGCAGATGATAGTGTTATAAAAATTAAACATGATTAGTAGTAGCTGCATATTAGTTAAATTAATCTTTTTTGTCCTCCCAGTTTAAATTTCCAGTTTTGCCCTTCCTCAAGAATATATGGTTTTACAGCTGTGGATCTCAAGCCAAGTGGTGAAGATGAGGTAATAAAGTTTTCTTTTTTTTCTTTTCTTTTTTTTTTTGAGATGGAGTCTCCCTCTGTTGTCCAGGCTAGAGTGTAGTGGTGCAGTCTTGGCTCACTGCAACCTCCGGCTCTGGGGTTCAAGCAATTCCCTGCCTCAATCTTCCAAGTAGCTGGGATTACAGGCACCTGCCACTACGCCTGGCTAATTTTTGTATTTTTAGTAGAGATAAGATTTCACCATCTTGGCCAGGCTAGTCTTGAACTCCTGACCTCATGATCCACCCGCCTCAGCCTCCCAAAGTGTTGGGATTACAGGCATGAGCCACTGTGCCCGGCCAAAAGTTTGCTTTTAATATAGCCATAAATTCTGAAACATCCTCTTAACAAGGCCAGTTGTACCAGGCACTCCTGAAATATTCCTAGATATTAACAATAATACTGACAAATTTTCTTTTGCAGATGATAACAATGGATAATGCAGAAGAATATGTGGATTTGATGTTTGACTTTTGTATGCATACGGGTATTCAGAAACAAATGGAAGCCTTTAGAGGTAATTGTAAAGGATTTTTAGCATAATTGTTCTCCTTTTTCAGTTGAAATTAAGGTGAAGAATGCTGGTGGGCAGGTGTAATCTCAGCACTTTGGGAGGCTGAGGCAGGAGGATTGCTTGAGCTCAGGAGTTCAAGACCAGCCTGGACAACATAGCAAGACTCCATCTCTACAAAACATTTTTAAAAAAATTAACCAGATGTGGTGGCATGTGCCTGTGGTCCCAGCTACCTGGGAGGCTGACTTGGGAGAATAGTCTGAGCCCAGGAGGTTGAGGCTACAGTGAACCATGTTTGGGACACTGCACTCCAGCCTGCATAACAGAGGAAGACCTTTCCAAAAGAAAGAAAGAGAGAGAGAGAGAGAGAGAGAGAGAGAGAGAGAGAGAGAAGGAAAGAGGGAGGAAGGAAGAAAGGAATAAAGGAGAAAAGAAAGAAAGAAGAAAAAGAAAAGTGGACATAAGGTTGCATATATTCTAGATTCATCTCATGAATTAAACTATGAAAGAATCATGATGGGAACAAAGCATATTACACTGTAAATTGCTTTTGAAAATGAGAACGCAGTTTTTTACCTGACTTGTATGACAGAAAGAGCTGGCAAACTCCAGACTGAGTAGTAATAAGAATTTGCCTACTGACCATTATGACTGAATGTTACCCCTGTTCAAATTTGTGCTAGTAAGCAGGAATTTCTGATTTAAAACAGTTTTAGTTTCAAGCTATCTTAGTTTATGCTTGTTTGTTCAAACATTTATGAATGTTTTATCTTCTGTCCATTTCATTGGTAATGGGTATTTTTTCATTGTTGCATAATATATATACATGTTTATGTGGCACCCATGATATTTTGATACACAGAATGTGTAACGATAAAATCAATATATAGGATATCCATCATCTTGGACATTTATCATTTCTATGTGTTGGGAACATTCGAATTACTCTCTTCTAGCTTCAGAATATACAATATATTATTGTTAACTATAGTCACCCTACTATTGCTAGAAAACAATAGAACTTACTCCTTTTATTTAAGTTTATATCCATTAACCTACCTCTCTGCATCCACCCCCACATGCAGTGTTCCCAGCCTCTGGTATCAATCATTCTTTACCTTTATGAGATCAACTTTTAAGCTCCCACATGAGTAAGAACATGTGATATTTGTCTTTCTGTGCTTGGCTTATTTCAGTTAATAGATTTCATTCTTTTTTATGGTTGCATAGTATTCTATTGTGTATATATACCACATTTTCTTTAGACGTTCATCGCTTGATAGACATTTAGATTGGTTCTGATAATGGGTATTTTGATTTGAAATTTGGTATTTTGGAATCATAACTTGGAAATTGAGTTGTGTGTTTGTGTTTCTGTTGTGTGTATGACGTAGATGGGTTTAATAAAGTTTTTCCAATGGAGAAATTAAGTTCCTTCAGCCATGAAGAAGTTCAAATGATTCTTTGTGGAAACCAGTCACCGTCCTGGGCAGCAGAGGATATTATCAATTACACTGAACCTAAGCTGGGCTATACACGTGATAGGTATGTGTTACTATTTTCTAAGATCAACAAAATTGTTTATATTCCCCAAGTCAAATGACAGGTTCTCTAAAGAACTGTAACTCAGTGAATTACATTCATAAAGTAAGTGAGAAAGCAGTGGTGTCTCACAATTACCAGAATGCATATCCATTGATAAGGCTGGGAAGATACAGAAAGACAACTGATATCAGGCCAGGTGCAGTGGCTCACACCTGTAATCCCAGCACTTTGGGAGGTCAAGGTGGGCAGATCACTTGAGGTCAGGAGTTCGAGATCAGCCTGGCCAACATGGTAAAACCCAGCTCTACTAAAAATACCAAAAATTAGCTGGGTGTGGTGGCACATGCCTATAATCCCAGCTACTCAGGAGGCTGAGGCAGAAGAATCGCTTGAACCCAGGAGGCAGAAGTTGCAGTAGGTCATCGTGCCATTGCACTCCAGCCTGGGCAACAAGAAGGAAACTCCATCTCAAAAAGAAAAAACAAAACAAAAAAAGACAACTGACATCATAGCTGATGATGATTCCTTTTCTTATCGTGTTTTAATTGTTCATTATTTTAAAAAAATTTAAATTATAAGCTGTTAGGCTATACTACATTTGTATTATTATTATTTTTTTTTTTGACAAAGAGTTTTGCTCTTATTTCCTAGGCTGGAGTGCAATGGCATGATCTTGGCTCACTGCAACCTCTGCTTCCTGGGTTCAAGCAGTTCTTCTGCCTCAGCCTTTTGAGTAGCTAGGATTGCAGGCATGTGCCACCATGTCCAGCTAATTTTGTATTTTTAGTAGAGACGGTGTTTCACCATGTTTGTCAGGCTGGTCTCGAACTCTTGACCTCAGGTGATCCATCTGCCTCAGCCTCCCAAGGTGCTGGGATTACAGGCATGAGCCACCAGGGTATTTTTAAAGTAGCTTGTGTTAGCCCATTTCATACTTACCCAAGAGTCTTTAGATGTGCTGTTCTTCTAATGTGAGGATATTGTTTTTTTTAGGAGGCTTGTTGCTGGCTTACAAAGTAGTGATAGTGATTTTCATTTAAATCTGCTGTCAACTCAATATAACTGTATTTTTGTTCTTTTAGCCCTGGTTTCCTGAGGTTTGTGAGGGTTTTATGTGGCATGTCTTCTGATGAAAGGAAAGCATTCTTGCAGTTTACCACTGGTTGTTCAACTCTGCCCCCAGGTGGACTGGCTAACCTGCATCCCAGGCTTACAGTTGTACGCAAGGTACAAGCTCTCTGGCTAATGGGGAATCCAAATGGAATTTAGTTACTTTAGTTTTCAAAGAAGTATTTAAACTCATGGTCTTCTGTTGTATTTGCTTGCTTTCTGTAGGTTGATGCTACTGATGCAAGCTATCCATCAGTCAATACATGTGTGCATTATCTTAAGTTGCCTGAATATTCTTCCGAGGAGATCATGAGAGAGCGCCTGCTAGCTGCTACAATGGAGAAAGGCTTTCATCTCAATTGAGCTTTGAAGTGCAATGGGAGACATCAGAGACTTTAAAAATACTAGTGAAGCCTCTTGTGTTTGTGTGCAGAGAAGTATATGATCCTCCACACTAATGACACTTGCCTTTTTTTCCACCTTTAAGGCTTTAAGAACATGTGGAATAAGTTTGTTAGCTGCTAATGACAAAACAAATCCTTTACCCAGCCAGCAAGTATATAGCACAGAACACTGTGTTACTTTACAAGGGCTTATGTGACTGGAATAAGGTGGTCCTACTTGACTGTTCCAAAGAGCAGCTTCTCAGATCTTCAGTGTTCACTGGTAAATTTCTAACAGTGTATTTGTGTAAAGTTTGTCATTTCATACTCCATACACTACAGTTGCCGTCACTGATCCCTGTTTTGCTGGCTTTTAAGCTACATGGTCAAAAATCCTGCTTCCTTAAAACTTAGAGAATTAATGAGCATCTCAAGCTTTTTCTTTTCCTTTTTAATGATGCCTGCACTATCAGAGTATTCTAGTGTTCTCTCTTTTGTTTGGCATATAATCATGCACAACCTTTTTATTTCTTTAAGGTGGGAGTATATTTTTATTTCCTAAATGCCATACTATGAAGATCAAAGTCTTAAGTGTGTTTGTGCAGCTCAAAAATAAAGCTATATTAAGGGGGGAAAACACTGGTCTAAGTGCAAGGCACACTTAAAGCAAGTTTTACTTTTGGTTGTATTTTCTTTGTATATTATAAACATTTATTTAACTTGTTGCTGTTTGAAGTAAAAAATTTCCAAAATGTATGCTCAACAATAATCATTAAAATGTTTGCAGCGTACAAAACTGTGTCATGTGACTATTTCAATGCAAGCATCAGAGTGTCAAAGGAAAATACCAAGATACTGCTGTTTTCTGGTTTTGAAGAAGGGGCTGTATTTACAAATTCCAGTTATTACCACGTCTATGGTTATAGGTGAAAGAAATGACACTAGGCCTGAGTTAACCAGCTTTTTTTTTTTTTTTTTTTTTAAGACAGGGTCTTGCTGTGTTATCCAGGCTGGTCTCAAACTCTTAGGTTCAAGCAGTTTTCCCACTGAAGCTTCCTGAGTAGCTGGGATTACAGGTGTATACCACCACACCTGGCTCATGGTTTGTTTTGTTTTTGTTTTTGTTTTTGTTTTTTAACATTGAATGACCTCTGAACTTTTTATTGGCCTCCTGCTCCCCAAAGGGTCCCATGCTTCTGCTGGCCTAATGTCTCAGAACTTTGGTGTCGTTCTCAGACACCACTTTGCCATCCACTATCCAGTGGGTGGTGGTCTTTTGGATGGTTTGCATGGAGTTGCTGCTGTCTAGGGCATCACTAAGACTGAAGTCCTCGCCACCTTCCAGCAGGCGGTGGTAGGTGGCGATCTCAGCCTCCAGCTTGACCTTGCTGTTCAGCAGAGCCTCTTACTCCTGGGCCTGGCGCTGTCTCTCTGCCCAGATCTGTGCCAGCTGTGACTCCAGGTGCAGAAGGATTCTGTTGAGCTGCTCCATCTGCAGGGCGTAGCAGGCCTCCATCTCCCTCAGGCTGTTCTCCAAGCTGATCTTCGTATTTCTCATGGAGTCCAGGTCGATCTCCAAGGACTGGACTGTACATCTCAGCAGCTTCAACCTCAGTGGACTGTGTGGTGACCACTGTGGTTCTCTCCTCAATCAGCTGAGTCCAATACTTGTCCAGCTCCTCTTGGTTCTTCCGAGCCAGCTTATCATATTGAGCCCGTATTTCTGCCATGATCTTGGTGAGGTCCTGAGATTTGGGGGGCATCTACCTCCATGGTCAACCCAGAGCTGGCAATCTGGGCTTGTAGGCCGTTTACTCCCTCTTCATGGTCCTTCATGAAGAGTAGCTCCTCCTTGAGAGCCTCGATCTCTGTCTCCAGCTACAGCCGAGTGACACTGGTGTCATCGATGACCTTGTGGAGCCCATGGATGTCGCTCTCCACAGACTGGCGCATGGCCAGCTCTGTCTCATACTTGACTCTAAAGTCATCAGCAGCAAGACGGGCATTGTCAATCTGCAGAACGGATGTGGTAATTGTCCACAGTATTTGCGAAGATCTGAGCCCTCAGGTCCTTGATGGTCTTGAAGTAATGGCCCCAGTCTCTGATCTGGGGTACCTTCTCCAGGTGCTCCTGGATTTTGCTCTCCAGCTTCCGGTTCTCGGTCTCCAGGCTCCTTGCTCTGTCCAGGTAGGAGGCCGGGCGGTCATTCAGGCTTTGCATGGTCTCCTCCTTGTTCTGGATGCCTCCCATTCCTGCCAGACCCCTGGCCATCCCTACGGCCAGGCCCCCGAGCCCCATGCCACTCTGGAAGCTGGCAGAGTGCGACACGGAGATGCGGGATGGAGATGTGGGAACCAAAGCCCCCGGCACCTGCATAGACACTGGCCACGCTGCTGACTGGCCGGGTGCCGTAGCTGGGCACCTGGACAGAGCCCACGGACCAGTAGTTGGTGGAGAAGGGGGAACAAGTGGTGAAGCTCATGCTGCCTGGGGAGGAGAGCTAGAGGACAGGACTCAGGCTTTGCCGACTATCTCAAATGGTTTTTTAAGGAACCAAAAGCATGTCTGAAATTGCCCAATGATTTACCTCTTTAAAAGGCACATTCCCCAGTGGCTCATGCCTGTAATCCCAGCACTTTGGGAGGCCGAGGCGGGTGGATCACAAGGTCAAGAGATCGAGACCATCCTGGTCAACATGGTGAAACCCCGTCTGTACGAAAAATACAAAAAATTAGCTGGGCATGGTGGCACGTGCCTGTAATCCCAGCTACTCAGGAGGCTGAGGCAGGAGAATTGCCTGAACCCAGGAGGTGGAGGCTGTGGTGAGCCAAGATCGCGCTATTGCACTCCAGCCTGGGTAACGAGCAAAACTCCTTCTCAAAACAAAACAAAACAAAAAAGGGCATATTCCCTTCCTGTAAGAGGTACCTTCTGCTATAATTACAAGTCTCCAAGATGTCTCTCAGTAATCACCTTTTATCAAGACTAGCCTGGCACCAGTTAGCAAACTATGGCCTGTTACCTGTTTTTGAATGGCCAATGGGCTAAGCATAGCTTTAACATTTTTAAATTGTTGGGGGGGGGGAAATAATAATTTTATGTGAAAATTATGAAATTTAGGCTGGGCATGGTGGCTCATGCCTGTAATCCCAGCAGTTGTAGGCTGAGGTGGGTGGATCACCTGAGGTCAGAAGTTTGAAATCAGCCTGATCAACATGGAGCAACCCCATCTCTAGTAAAAATACAAAGTTGGCCAGGTGTGGTGGCACATGCCTGTAATCCCAGCTACCTGGGAGGCTGAGACAGGAGAACCACTTGAAACCAGGAGGTGGAGGCTGCAGTGAGCCGAAATCGTGCCATGGCATTCCAGTGTGGGCAACAAGAGCAAAACTGTCTCAAGAAAAAAAGAAAATCAGGAAATTTAAATTTGTGTCCACGAATAAAGTTTTATTAGAACACAGCCATGCTCCTTTATTTACATGGTTGCTTTTGCACTACAGTGGCAGAATTGAGTAGTTAGCAGAGGCCATATGGCACACAAAGCCTAAAATATTTACTATTTGACCGTCTACAGAAAAAGCTTGCTAAACCCTGGTCTAGCAAGTGGCTACAGCAGATAAATTGATAACTTTACATAAAATTGGGCTGAGCACCGTAGCTCACACCTATAATCCCAGCACTTTGGGAGGCCAAGGCAGGTGGGTCACCTGAGGTCAGGAGTTTGAGACCAACATGGTGAAATGCTGCCTCTACTAAAAATACAAAAATTAGCCAGACGTGGTGGCACATTCCTGTAATCCCAGCTACTTGGGAGGCTGAGGCAGGAGAATCACTTGAACCCAGGAGACGGAGGTTGCAGTGAGCCGAGACTGCCATTGCACTCTAGCCTGGACAACAAGAGCGAAATGTTTTCTCAAAATAAAAATAAAAAGTTTACATGAAATCGGTAGCCGTTTTTGAAATATTAGGAGTTGGCCAGGCATGGTGGTTCACGCCTGTAATTCCAGCACTTTGGGAGGCTGAGATGGGCGGACAAGGTCAGGAGTTTGACACCAGCCTGACCGGCATGATGAAAGCCAGTCTCTACTAAAAATACAAAAAAATTAGCCGGGTGTGGTGGTCCATGCCTGCAATCCCAGCTACTCAGGAGGCTGAGGCAGAAGAAATGCCTGAATCCAGGAAGCGGAGGTTGCAGTGAGCTGAGATCTCACCACTTGCACTCCAGCCTGAGTGACAGAGATTAGGAGTTTCCTCAGAAAAAAATCCCAAGAACAAGGTAAGGCTGACCAAATATAAGTATGAAAAGTCACTTAAAGCATCTTAGTAAAGTTAGATGGTGACACTACCTGTAAGTATAGATATACATGAGTCAAGTGTTCTGAGATACCTAGTGGGGTCTCCACCTAACTGTAAGTTCTTAAATATTGTGTCCTATGATACCTACCAATTTTTTTTTTTTTTAACTGTTACTCTCTCAAGGTTCTAAAATCTGTGCCGAGATGTAATTCAACTACTATTTTGGTGTGACCCAAAAATTAATTTTGTTCACTCCCTAGCTACTTCTGGTGTACCAGTTTCAGCAGTTACGCGAATGTGCTACTGATTAAGTTATCTACCAACTAGGACAGTGTTTCCCAACTAATGTGTCTCAGAAAGACCTCCATAGCACTTTGGTCTAGACTGGGCTTTCCCCAGACCTTGGCTACCTGATACAAAGGTGAATCTGTACACACAACCCACTCCTTGTTCCCACAGGTCAGAAGCCTTCCCTCTGCCTTCCTGAACGAGTCCAAAAACAACTCAGGTTTGGAGTCTACTATTGACTGTTGGTCTGCGTTTTTATAGATATAAACCTTGATATTGCAAGTAGATTTTTAGAACAGGATAAAAAAGCAAAGCCTCCACTGCCTACCCCACACAATACACAGACAAACCAAACAGAACAGTGTTGGATGATGTCTCTGAAATGTGCATTTGGCCAGGCGTGGTGGCTCACACCTATAATCGCAGCACTTTGGGAGGCCAAGGCGGGCAGATTACCTGAGGTCAGTGTTTTGAGACCAGCCTGGCCAACATGGTGAAACCCCGTCTCACTAAAAATACAAAAATTAGTCTGGTGTGGTGGTACATGCTTGCAATCCCAGCGACTCGGGGGACTGAGGCAGGAGAATTGCTTGAACTCAAGAGACGGAGGTTGCAGTGAGCTGAGATCATGCCACTGCACTCCAACTCAGAAAATAAGTGCATTCATGCCCTCTTTTAGAGGCCGGAGTGTCAAAGAAGAACGAACTCTAGAATCATTCCATAGGCTGGCACAATATCTTAATACACCAAAAATAGATTTTGGCCAGGCAGGGTAGCTCACACCTATAATCCTTGCACTTTGGGAGGCTGAGGTGGGATGATTGCTTGAGCCCAGGAGTTTGAGACCAGCCTGGGCAACATAGTGAGACCCTGTCTCTATATTTAGAAAAAGATTTCTACTTTTTTCATTGCACCTGACCTACCACTACTATATAGGGAGAGAGAGAAAGAATGTTTTTTCCTATTACATATATCTATGATAAGGTTTATAAATTAGACACAGTAAGATTAATAACAATAGAACAATTATCACAATATACTGTAAGAAAGCTATGTGAAAGCTGGGCATGGTGGTGTGCACCTATAGCTTCACCTACTTGGAAGGCTGAGACAGGAGAATGGCTTGAGCCCAGGAGTTCAAATCCAGCCTGGGTAACAGAGACCGCACCTCTTAAAAAACAAAAGATGGCCAGGTGTGATAGCTCATGCCTGTAATCCCACAACTTTCAAAGGCCAAGGTAAGGAGAATCGCTTGAGCCTAGGAATTCAAGATCAGCCTGGGCAACAAATGGAGAGCTCATCTCTACAAAAAATAAAAAACTCAGCTGAGTGGGGTGGCATATACCTGCGGTCCCAGCTACCTGGGAAGCTGAGGTGGGAGGATCACTTGAGCCCAGGCCAGGGGTTGAGACTGCAGTGAGCTATAATCATGCCACTGCAATGCAGCCTGGGCAACAGAGCAAGACCCCTGCGTTAAAAATACATATACATGTGAATGTGGTCTGTTTCTCTCAAGAGCTTATTGTACTGTACTCACCCTTCTCATGATCTGTCCATCTGGTAACCAAGACAGTTACTAAATGACTGTCAAGTGAGTAGTGTATACACAGCATGTATATGCTAGACAAAGGGATGATTCACCTCCCAGGCAAGACAGAGCAGGACAGCAGGATGAAGTGGGATGGTGCCAGATTTCATCACACTGCTCAGAATGGCATGCAGTTTAAAACTTGTACATTGTTTATTTCTGGAATTTTCCATTTAATATTTTGGGACCTCAGTTGACCATGGGTAACACCACAGAATGTGAAACAGTGGATAAGGGAGGGACTACTGTACATTCGCCTAAGACAGTTCTGTATATTCTTCTATTACCTGGGTAGCAAAAGCATACAGAAAGGTTTTGGGGGGATGCAGTGCATTGCTCTTCTGTAATGACAGTAATTTACTTCAAGACATTGCAGGAGAAAGGGTTAAAGGAGCAAAAGGAAAGAAGAGAAGGATTCATTTCATGCCTGCTTATACAGAGACGTTTTCTTGATTCTACTATTTTTTAATTTTTTATTTTTTTGAGACAGAGTCTCGTTCTCTTGCCCAGGCTGGAGTACAGTGGCACTATCTCGATCTCGGCTCACTGCAACCTCTGCCTCCCAGGTTTAAGTGATTCCCCTACTGCAGCTTCCTGAGTAGCCGGTATTATAGGTGTGTGCCACCATGCCCAGCTAATTTTTTGTATTTTTAGCAGAGATAGGGTCTCACCATGCTGGCCAATCTGGTCTTGAACTCCTGAGTTCAAATGATTTGCCTGCCTTGCCTCCCAAAGTGTAGAGATTATAGGTGTAAGCCATCGTGCCCGGCTGCATTCTACTTTTAAACTTTGAAATTGGCCAGGAATGGTGGCAGGCACCTGTAACCAACTAGTCAGGAGGCTGAGGCAGGAGAATTGCTTGAACCCAGGAGGCAGAGGTTGCAGTGGGCCGAAATTGCAGCACTGCACTCCCGCTTAGGAGACAAGAGCAAGACTTCGTCTCAAAAAAACAAAAAAACCCAAAAACAAACAAAAAAACCCTTTGAATTAAATTTTATTAACAGTAAGTATATTAATAAGCAAACCCTTTAAAATGTGGCATAAAAAGGCTGGGTGCAGTGTGGCTCAGGTCTGTAAATCCAACACTTTGGGAGGTAGAGGCATATGGATCACGGCGCAGGAGTTCGAAACCAGTCTGGACAACGTGGCAAAACCCTGTCTCTGCAAAAAAATACAAAAATTAACTGGGTGGGGGAGGTGTGTGACTGTGGCCCCAGTTACTTGGGAGGCTGAGGTGGGAGAATCACCTGAGCCCAGGAGGTAGAGGCTGCAGTGAGGCATGTTCATACCACTGTATTCTGGCCTGAGGCAGAGGGAGATGCTGTCTCCAAAAAACAAACAAAAAAGAATAGCTGTAGGGGCTCTCTGGGGCTCCTTAATGTCTGACCTCCCATTATTTGAAAGTAATGTTCTCTATAGAGTTAATTACATAATAGCATTGTAATTACTAAGTGCCCTTAAAATGAGTATCAAAGGCTT
The DNA here is from genome assembly GCF_048565385.1 of Saimiri boliviensis. Lineage (NCBI taxonomy): Eukaryota > Metazoa > Chordata > Mammalia > Primates > Cebidae > Saimiri > Saimiri boliviensis. The sequence continues at coordinate 54,036,447 of NC_133450.1, read as the reverse complement.
TTTTAAAAAAAAAAAAGGCAAATAAAATTGAACTCTGCAAACTTCGTTAGGTACATTACAAAAATCTTTTTGATTTATTTTAAGGCAGGGCTTCACTCCGTTACCCAGGTTTGAGTGCAGTGTTGTGATCATAGTTCACTACAGCCTCAAACACCGCCCCCCCAACCCCAAAAGTTAGTCAGTTACCACCACAGCTAACTTTTTAATTAATTAATTATTTCTAGAGACAGCGTCTTGCTCTGTCACTGAGGCTGGAGTGCAGTGACACCATCTCAACTCACTGCAACCTCTGCGTCCCGGGTTCAAGGAATTCTCCTGCCTCAGCCTCCTGAGTAGCTGAGATTAGAGGCACTTGCCACCACTCTCGGCTGATTTTTTTTTGTATTTTTAGTAGAGATGAGTTGGTCTCTACTAAAAATTTCACCATGTTGGTCACGTTGAGTTCAAATTCCTGACCTCAAGTGACCCGCCTGCCTTGGCGTCCCAAAGGGCTAGGATTATAGGCATGAGCCACTGCACCTGGCTATTTATTTTTTGTAGAGATATGTTCTTGCTGTGTTGCCCAGGCTGGTCTTGAACTAATGGGCTCAAGCAATCCGCCTGCCTTGGCCCCCCAGAATGTTGAGATTACAGGCCTGAGCCACCACACTTGGACTTTTTTGTTTTTGAGACAAGGTCTTGCTCTGTCACCCAGGCTGTAATGCAGTGACATAATCATAGCTCATTGCAGACTTGAACTCCTGGGTTCAAGCAATCCTTCTGCCTCAGACTCCCAAGTAGTTGAGACTACAGATCTGTGCCACCACACCCAGATAATTTTTGTATCTTTTGTAGAGATGAAGTCTATGTTGCCCAGGTGGGTCTTGAATTTCTGGCCTCATGAGATCCTCCTTCCTCAGTCTCCGAAAATGAAGGGGTTACAGGTGTGAGCCACTGTACCAGGCCCACATTACAAAGCTTTTAAGGCCAGGCCCAGGAGGTTCAAGGTTGTAGTGCAACGTGATCATGCTTGTGACTAGCCACTTACACAGGAAGACCCACTTCTCTCTCAAAAAAAAAAAAAAAAATCACCTTACGCCTATAATCCCAGCACTTTGGGAGGCTGACGCGGGTAGATCACTTGAGGTCAAGAGTTCAAGAACAACCTGGCCATCATGGTGAAACCGAGTCTCTACTAAAATACAAAAATTAGCTGGGTATGGTGGCATGCAACTGTAGTCCCAGCTACTTGGGAGGCTGAGGCAGGAGAATAGCTTGAAGGCAGAGGTTGCAGTGAGCTGAGACCATGCCATTGCACTCCAGCCTGGGCGACTCTGTAATCCCAGCACTTTGGGAGGCTGGAAGGGGCAGATCACAAGGTCAAGAGGTCAAGACCATCCTGGCCAACATGGTGAAACCCTGTCTCTACTAAAAACACAAAAATTAGCAGGGCATGGTGGTGCACATTTATAATCCCAGCTACTTGGGAGGCTGAGGCAGGAGAGTCACTTGAACCAGGGAGTTGGAGGTTTCAGAGAGCTGAGATCAGGCACTGCACTCCAGCCTGATGATAAGAGCGAGACTAGGTCTCAAAAAATAAATAAATAATAAAATAATAGTAATAATGAAACCTCTTAAAAACTAAATTTTACTAAGCCTTTTAAAGGAGTAAGGCCTCAGAAGTCGGGTGCAGTGACTGATGCCTGCAATCCTAGCACCTTGGGAGGCCAAGGCGGGTGGATCTCTTGTGGTCAGTTCTGAGAACAGCCTGGCCAACATGGAGAAACCCCATCTCTACTAAAAATACAAAAATTAGCTGGGTGTGGTGGCACATGCTTGTAATCCCAGCTACTTGGGAGGCTGAGGCAGGAGAACTGCTTTGAACCCAGGAAGCAGAGATTGCAGTAAGCCAAGAATGTACCAGGCGACAGAGCTATACTCCATCTCAAAAAAAAAACAAGAAAAGAAAAAGCCTTCAGAAAACATTACTCAAAATGTCTGTTTAAATTTTAAAACTTCATTGGCTGACAGAAAACTGGCATACTTTCTTCTGGGTTACAAATGGTGAGATATATTCCATGGTACTCACATTTCTGATAAATCCATGTTGTCTGAAAGAGACTTCCTTTCAGCTTTCTGACATCTTATCAAGAATTAGTAGAGGGGCAAGAATTCTCGCCCTGTTAGTTTCCACAATGCAGCCATTTAACACCATCTCATCCAAAATGATGTGTACTTTATCTAAATTAAACATTATCTAGGTTTATATTAAGGAAATTAAAGTTATAAAAATGTTAACATTCAGTAAAAATGTATGGCTTAACCTAGACTTTTCCCAGTATAAATTAGCCTAAGCATGAAGTTTTCTTTTGTAGAGAATTTCTGAATTTAAATTTAAAACTGATGCCCATATTAGAAATTGTTACCTTCATATATACATACATACCTAGTTTTACCTTGGTTAACAGGATAAGTAGGCACAGAAATGAAACAACTACATTTTTTTTTTTTTTTGAGACAGAGTTTCGCTCTTGTTACCCAGGCTGGAGTGCAATGGCGCGATCTCGGCTCACCACAACCTCCGCCTCCTGGGTTCAGGCAATTCTCCTGCCTCAGCCTCCTGAGTAGCTGGGATTACAGGCACGCACCACCATGGCCAGCTAATTTTTTGTATTTTTAGTAGAGGTGGGGTTTCACCATGTTGACGAGGATGGTCTCGATCTCTTGACCTCGTGATCCACCCGCCTCGGCCTCCCAAAGTGCTGGGATTACAGGCTTGAGCCACCGCGCCCGGCCACAACTACATTTTTTAACCAAAGGGATAGGAAGTCTACTAAGAGCTAGAGAAAAACACAAGTGTCAATGTGGCAAGAGAATGACCTGAACTCAAGAATAATGTTGTCGCTGGGCACGGTGGTTCACACCTGTAATCCTAGCACTTCGGGAGGCCAAGGTGGGTGGCATGAGGTCAGATCATCCTAGCCAGGTTATCATTCTGGTTAACACTGTGAAACTTCATCTCTATTAAAAATACAAAAAATTAGCTGGACATAATAGCACTCGCCTGTAGTCCCAGCTACTTGGGAGGCTGAGGCAGGAGAATCACTTGAATCTGGGAGGCGGAGGTTGCAGTGAGCCAACCAAGATCACACCACTGCACTCCAGCCTGGGCGACAGAGCAAGACTCCATCTCAAAACAACAACAACAACAACAAAAACACAGTAATAATAATGTTGTCTTCCCAGACAATAATACTAACAGTAACAATGATTTGTTGAATACTCCTGTTCCATTGTGTTGAGTTTTAGCCCTCTACACAAACATGGTGTTGAATTTAAGCCCTCTACATACCTCTGATCTACATGTTGCGTATTATCCTCAGTTTACCCAGGATCAAACAGGCTTAAAGCATGGTCCAAAGTCACATGGCTAGTTAATAGCAGGCTGGAATTTAAACCCAAAGCTTGGGCTTGACTTTCCAGGCTTACAGGCTCCTCAGGAGGGGCTAGACACCCACCACCTCAGCTTCCAGACTCCCCACCAAAATAAATGCCTTGCACCTTCAGTTATCTTCTGTCAGACAGACTAATGTAAAAATAACTATGAGGAGAAAATGAATGAAGAAGGCAGGGCATAATAAAATTTCTGAATTGCAGGACAGTATCTCTTACAAATGGGTACTTCTAAGAAGTTATTTGAGAATTATGGAGCCACTTTAGCTTACAGGTGTTCTTATTGGAAAGTTAGTATAGGGGATGAGGAAAGAAGAAAATATTGTTAGACTATGATGTCTGACAAACTAGAAAGAACTAAATGCTTCCCTCAAGAATCCCTTCAACTGAAAACCTAACTTTTCTTTTGTGAAAGAGGAATTGAAATGAGATGACAATGAATGTTTCTGAATTCTACATTTTAATATCTGAAGTTCTATATCTACTTAAAGAGCATGATCCTGGTCCATTACAAAAACAAAACAGTTGACATATTGTTTCAAATAAATTTCATTCAACGAATAGGTAATTAAATGCACTAGGGGAGTTCAAAATTCTTGGTAAAGTGAATTGTTACCACTTGATTTTTTTTTTTTTTTTTTTTTTTGAGACGGAGTTTCGCTCTTGTTACCCAGGCTGGAGTGCAATGGCGTGGTCTCGGCTCACCGCAACCTCCGCCTCCTGGGCTCAGGCATTCTCCTGCCTCAGCCTCCTAAGTAGCTGGGATTACAGGCACGCGCCACCACGCCCAGCTAGTTTTTTGTATTTTTAGTAGAGATGGGGTTTCACCATGTTGACCAGGATGGTCTCGATCTCTCGACCTCGTGATCCACCCGCCTCGGCCTCCCAAAGTGCTGGGATTACAACCACTTGATTTTTTTCAGCCAGTCCAGATGTTCAAAGTCTACATTGTATTTGCTTAGTGAAGTGCATCTACACAGAATAGAACAAACAGTGAATGACTTTAAAGCTTTTGTTAGGCTCTGTGTGACTATCTCATTAAGCTCTGTGAAAATAGTCCTCCAGCAGAATAAACTGTTTCCCAGGGACCCATGGGAACTGTCCTTAAGTGACCCAGAAAAAAAAAGTGTTACTCTGATATACCTATTAATAATGTCTTCCAATTATGCAGATGATTGCTTTGTCCCAAGGCCAAACTGGGACTGAAATGTTAGCCCCTTGATTCAGACAAGCTCACTAGACCCAGAAGCCAGAACTTGGGTGAGACAAAGTGAGAATGACAGCCAGGTACGTATAGAAAGATACAGCTGAGAAGCACAGGTGGCTACATGAAAATGGCCTGCAAAACTCTCCTGTTGTACTCACTGAGGGCAATGAAAGCCTTAGTGCCTTTGAAAATGTCCCAAGATGACTTTCTTTGAGATAGAAGGAAATCTAATTTTAACACATGAATTGGTTTGGGGATCAAGCTGCTCTGTGGACTGCGCCATCTGTAGCAAGTAGATGATCTGCAGTTCAGATGTCCCCTTGAGCAACTGCCCAATTGTTTTGAAATTCAGATCAGAATTTACTGCTAAATCATATAAATCACTGACATCCCCACATTACAAGGACAAGGTCCTCCAGCAAGTCAATTTCCCAACATCCTGGAAACGAGTTGCTCAATGAGGTCATTGTATACTGGGGGCATGTGACTGCCCTGCCTGTGTATCTGTGTATCTGACTCAAACCCTAATAATCATGCAGTTTTCTGGCACTATATAGGGGAACTACAGACAAAATCCAATGTGAGGCAAAGGGCTGAAAGCTGACTTCCCCCTGGAATTATGTGACTTCTTTAAAATAAGAATCCAGCTGTTGTTTACATCTTGATTTAGTTTATGAGCAACTTGTACACCCAGGTGAGGCCAAGAGTAATGGCATTTAGGCCATATGCCAGGTAAGTAGGGACTAAAAAATACCCAATATGCTAAGCCCATGGAATAAACATGGGCAAACACTCTGCAATGCTGACATTTGAAATAGGAGGAAGCAAGAAAGGCCCAGACTGTTGGTGTATTAATGTAGTGAGCTGAGAATGACTACTGAAAGATGGTCTTACCTTCAGGCTGTAATGACTTGACTGACTCTAAAGATCCTAAAGCAACCTGTTTTCTTTCATGAGCCCCCTAAGGTTAAGCTGACATGAACTAGAAACAATCTCCCAAAGAGCGGAGTTACCGAAGTCCACTTTCTCCCAACCTAGAAACCTAAGAGCCTTTCTGAATTTTCACATAATGTGGATTGCAAATGAAAATCACAAGGCTCCTGGAATATTACTGCCACTTGAAATCAACTTTTTAATTAAAGTAATTGAAATGGGGACGGGTGCAGTGGCTCACACCTGTAATCCCAGCACTTTGAGAGGCCAAAGCAGGTGGATCACCCGAGGCCAGGAGTTCAAGACCAGCCTGACCAATATGGTGAAATCCCATCTCTACTAAAAATGCAAAAATTAGCTAGGTGTGGTGGCATCTGCCTGTAATCCCAGCTACTTAGGAGACTGAGGCAGGAGAAGCACTTGAACACAGGAGGTGGAGGTTGCAGTGAGCCAAGACTGTGCCACTGTACTCCAGCCTGGGCGACAGAGTGAGATTCTGTCTCAAAAATAAACATCAAATAAATCAAAAATAAATAAAATCGAAGTGATTGAAATGTTTATGGGTCCAACATTGGGATTTAATTTTTTTTTTTTTTTGAGACGGAGTTTCACTCTTGTTACCCAGGCTGGAGTGCAATGGCGCGATCTCGGCTCACCGCAACCTCTGCCTCCTGGGTTCAGGCAATTCTCCTGCCTCAGCCTCCTGAGTAGCTGGGATTACAGGCACGCGCCGCCATGGCCAGCTAATTTTTTGTATTTTTAGTAGAAATGGGGTTTCACCATGTTGACCAGGATGGTCTCGATCTCTTGAACTCGTGATCCACCCACCTCGGCCTCCCAAAGTGCTGGGATTACAGGCTTGAGCCACTGCGCCCGGCCTGGGATTTAATTTTTTTTAGATGGAATCTCTCTGTGTTGCTCAGGCTGGAATGCAGTGGTGCGATCTCAGCTCACTACAACCTTTGCCTCCTGGGTTCGAAAGATTCTTGTGCCTCGGCCTCCTGAGCTGCTGGGAGTATAGGCACATGCACCATATCCAGCTAATTTTTTTGTGTTTTTAGTAGAGACAAGGTTTTGTCATGTTGGCCAGGCTGGTCTCATACTCCTAACCTTAAGTGATCTGCCTGCCTCAGCCTCCCAAAGTGCTGGGACTATAGGCGTGAGCCACTGCTCCCAGCCCCAACACTGGAATTTTGAACTCTGGATCATAAAATACTTTTCCATATGAAGATTTTAACACCACAGTGGCAGTCAAATAATCCTTTAATAAGTGAGAAACTGAGCAGCATAGAGTCAAATGGAATCTCAAAAGGAATTCCAGGGCAGAGACAACAGCCTAGAAACTACAATTTTTAACTGCAGACTTGGGTCTCGGATCCCTTCGTTTCTCATTTTATTTCTCTTTTTAAAAAAGATTCTAGCTAAGTAAAGTGTTCTTTAATAAAATAGGTAGGGTGGGAAAACTTGTTCTCTCATTATTCATAAGTTAATTTCCCACCAAATTAGATAAGCTGCCAAGGGCCACTGTGTTCACATTTCCCCCAGAAAACACTACCATATAGAAGGCTATCATCATGAAGATTCAGCATAGTCCTGGAGACATTCTTCTTGTAGTACAGTCTGTTCATTTTTTTTTTTGAGACAAGGTCTTACTCTGTTGCCCAGGCTGGAGTACAGAAGCACAATCTGGGCTCACTGTAGCCTCGACTTCCTGTGTTCAAGTGATCCTCCCATCTCAGCCTCCTAAGTAACTGTGACCAGAGGCATGCACCAACACACCCATCTAATTTTTGTATTTTTTGTAGGAATGTGGTTTCACTATGTTACCCAGTGTGTTCACTAGGTTGCAGTGAGCCGAGGCTGTGCCACTGCACTCCAGCCTGAGCAACAGAGTCAGACTCTGTCTCAAAAATAAATTAATAAATTAAATAAAACTGAAGTGATTGAAATGTTTATGGGTCCAACATTGGAATTTTATTTTTTGGCCTCCCAAAGTGTTGGAATTACAAGCATGAGCCACCGTGCCTGGCCCTGTTCACATTTTGTCTCCTGCTAATTAGACCACTGAAAAGGACTGTTTTCATTTCCTTCCTTCCTTTCCTTCTTCATTTTTTTTCTTTCTTTTTTCTTCCTTTCCTTTCCTTCTTTCCCTCCCTCCGTTCTTCTTCTTTCCTTCCTTTGGTGGAGTCTTCAGGCTGGAGTCCAGTGGCATGATCTTGGTTCACTGCAACCTCTATCTCCCAGGTTCAAGAGATTCTCCTGCCTCAGCCTCCCAAGTACCTGAGATTACAGGCACATGCCACCACGCCTGCCTAGCCAATTTTTGTATTTTTAGTAGAGATGAGGTTTCATCATGTTGGCCAGGCTGGTCTTGAATGCCTGACCTCAGGTGATCCACCCACCTCAGCCTCCCAAAGTGCTGGGATTACAGGTGCAAGCCACCCCACCTGGCTGTAACCCTTTTTTTAAAGTAGGTTTTTGTTAAAGTCCCACCATATTCTGAGAACAACAGGATAGTCAGCTGTGGTTTTGCTTAAAGTTTATGTAGGGTTATGTAAAATTAAATATGAAAATCAGAGTTGGGTCATTATTCTCATTTTTTCCCTAAATCTCTCTTGGTTTTGATAACTTGCTGTCACTATTCCTAACTAGAACAGAATCCAGAATCATGCAACAAAAGGAATAGGGTTAAAGCAGAGAGACCTAGGCCAGGCGTGGTGGCTCAAGCCTGTAATCCCAGCACTTTGGGAGGCAGAGGCAAGTGGATCACGAGGTCAAGAGATCGAGACCATCCTGGTCAACATGGTGAAACCTCGTCTCTACGAAAAATACAAAAAATTAGCTGGGCATGGTGGTGCATGCCTGTAATCCCAGCTACTCAGGAGGTTGAGGCAGGAGAACTGCCTGAACCCGGGAGGCGGAGGTTGTGGTGAGCTGAGATCGCACCATTGCACTCCATCCTGAGTAACAAGAGCGAAACTCCGTCTCAAAAAAAAAAAAAAAAGCAAAGAGACCTGGTAGTGAGGAGTGCTGGAGGATGAATATGGCACCTAGAGGACTCTCTAAGGAAACAGGAAAGTGGTCAAAGCTAGTGGGAGCTAAAAAAAACCTGGAGGCAGAACTGTCAAATCTGCAAGATTCACATCTCCTTCTGGGGTACTGGCTGACTCCTGGGGATTATTCCTATCCAAGACTCCTATCACCCACCACGGCCCTGGCTACAGCTGCCATGCTGGAGAAGGCCCTGGGCCCCTTGTCCCTCAGTGCCTGCCCTTCCCATGGAGAAACGATTGCACACATTCCCTGGGACCCACAGGCCAGTCCTCACTCTCTGGCAATTAGGCTTTCCATTTCACATTTTCAAAAGGAAAAAGGATGTTTAGAAATCTGAATGTGAACTCCACTTTTGAAGAGCATGTTCTCATCAAGACATTCGCAGATACTGTCAAAATTTTTCATCCTTTCTGACTCCTCTAACCAAAGGTATTTCTTTAAAACATCTCCCGTTATTCACAAAAAAGCTTCAACAATACCAAGGCACCATGGTGACAAGTGTTTTATAAATGTTTTATTGGAGACTAAATTGCCACAGTCTACTCCAGATGATTAAGTTTTTAAAAAATATGTTAAATTTAGGCTGGGTGCAGGGGCTCATGCCTGTAATCCCAGCACTTTGGGAAGCCAAGGTGGGCAGATCACTTGAGGTCAGGGGATCAAGACCAGCCTAGCCAAAATGGTGAAACCCTCTGTCTGTTAAAAATACAAAAATTAGCCAGGCATGGTGGAAGGCATCTGTAATCCCAGCTACTCAGAAGGCTAAGCCAGGAGGATCACCTGAACCTGGGAGGCAGAGGTTGCAGTGAGTTGACATAGTGCTGCTGCACTCCAGCATGGATGACAGAGCAAGCCTCTGTCTCACAGAAGAAAAAAAAAAAAAAGAAAGAAAAAAAAAGTCAAATTTAACCTACCCAGTTTATAACTCTAGAGTCAAGAGCCCTGGAAACCCAGAAACTAGTACCAGCTCTGCCCTAAAGTAGCTTTATGGATTGGGACATGTCACAGAACCTCTTTGGGCCTCAGCCTTTTTAATCTAAAAAGTGAGGTTTTAGGCCAGCCAACAGTGACTCACCCAGCACTATGGGAGGCCAAGGCGGGAGGATCACTTGAGCCCAAGAGTTCAAGACCAGCCTAGGCAACATAGTAAAATGCTGTTTTTATTTAAAATTTTTTCCTACATGTATTTTTTTCCTTGACATTTTTGTTTTCTTATTCTGGAAAACGGAGGTGGAACGACTGCTTAAGCCCAAGAATTGAAGCCTGTAGTGAGCTATGATCGCAACACTACACTCAAGCCTGGGCAACAGAGCAAGAAAAAAATTTTTTACATTAATTTAAAGTGAAGTTTTAACCTGATGATTGTGTAAGTTTTCTTCTAGCTCCAAAGTACCTGGCTTCTATGACACTAAATATAACCTTCAGGGAAAGCGGAGCTTGTCTACTCTTTCTGATAATATCAAGCTATTCCTGACTGGGCGTGGAGGCTCATACCTGTAATCCTAGCACTTTGGGAGACCAAGGCAGGTGGATCACCTGAGGTAAGTAGTTGTAGACCAGCCTGGCAAACATGGCAAAACCCTATCTCTATTAAAAATACAAAAAAATTAGCCATGTGTGGTGGTGTGCACTTACAGTCCCAGCTACTCAGGAGGCTGAGGCACAAGAATCGCTTGGAACTGGGAGGTGGAGGTTGCAGTGAGCCGAGATTGTGCCACTGCACTCAGCCTGGGTATCAGAGTGAGACTCTGTCTCCAAAAAAAAAAAAAAATCAAGCCATTCCTGAAGTTGTCACATGCTCCGTCATGCCTCAGAAGAAATTCTTTTGTAATGATTTTAATTAATTAATTACCACTGTAACTTTCTGAGAGAGCATGAAGAAAATTTCAGTTCATTTAGAAGCTGTCACTTCAGTGCTGGATGCCTCCCTGAAGAATTTGTTTGTTCTTGGGGCTGGTATTCCAATAGCCTCAGTTTGAACAAGTATTTTTGCAATTTCTCATTAAATCAGGCTGACGTTTTCTCCTACTTTGAGAAGCCTTATTCTGGTTTCTAGATCTCTAAAAGTATTTCGGATTTTAGGAAGCTGATGGAACTAGAGGTAGAGGCCCCACAGTGGGCCTGATCAAGGCCTGACTGCAAACCGTGGCAGTGCCAATCACTCTTGCCTGCACATCATTGTTCTTCCAGGAAGCACCATGGCAGATGCTAGTGGAGTCACAGAGAGGGCACACAGCATTGAGGTCCTTCCTATGCCCCACCCTCAACTGCAATAAAATGGGCATGAATCAGGGTTCTTTCACACATTTCACCAGAGCTTTAGAGTTCTAGAATCAACTGATCAGGCTTTGAGATTTTAAGAGTTCATAAAATACAGGAATGTTGTAAAGATGATTTTTATTTTTAAAGATAAGGTCTTGCTCTGTTGCAAGACCTTGAAGTGCAGTGGCACAATCATGGCTCACTGCAGCCTCGGCCTCCCAGGCTCAAGTGATCCTCCCACTTCAGCCTCCCTAGTAGCTGGGACATAGGCACACACCACCAATGCCTGCCCAATTTTTAAATGTTTTGTAGAGAGTGGGTCCTCTATGTTGACCAGGCTGGTCTCAATCTCCTAGCCACAAGCAATCCTCCTGCTCTCTGCAAAGTGCTGGGATTACCAGCATGAGCCACTGTGCCCAGCCTAAAGATGTTTTTAAAACCAAGAAAACATTCTAGATTCTAGCCTATATTTGTGGGTCAGGGAGGCACAAGAGTATAAGTAGAGACTCTAGCCTGTTTTTGCTTCTCTCCTGAGGCATGTATGGGGGACCATCCCAGCTACCAGCCTATCCTATCATTCCTGCCCTAGTCTTGGGGTAAAGGTGGAGGATAGGCTTGCAGAGGCTGTTGTGGCAGGCACTGGGCTATGTAGGCACCCTATAAATTCTAGGGCCTAGGAAACTAGAGGTGGTCAACTGCCCATGATGGGGAAGGAGTATTGCGAAGCAGAGCCAGAGTGGGGCCTCTACAGCACAGGGTCCGAGGAGCTCCTGACTGTCCAGGCCTGAAGGCAGTACTGCTGCATTCCATTCTAACCAACATAAACTAAGTCCTTAAGCCTCTTTAAAGGCACCAAATACTGAAAAGGCTGTGGAGGTTTTCTGTACCTTCATGTGTAGAGCAAGTATGCACTGATCTGAAAAGCAGTTGGTGCATCTCCCACACCGTGTTGTTCACTGGTGCCATCTGCTAGCTATTCAGTAGATGGGAGTGGTAGAGACAGCTCCTTTGAATTATGAACTAGCTCCTTTGAATTATGGGAAAAGCAAGCCTGCTGGGGTTCAAGGGCTGAGCCTCTTTTGAGAAGTTCATTAATTGGTTCCTAAAGAAACACCTTAATTCATAAAATTTGAAGTCTTAAATTAATCTACCAAGGTATGTGATGGGGCTAACTCTCCCTATAGAAACAGGCTTCCTGAATCTTCAGGCCTCACTTCAGCCAGGTGGGTAGGATGTGATTGAAGCATGCACAGGAATGTATTCCTAGCATGTGGATGATTTAGGTCACTGACATGTTTGATCCCAAGGGTATAGGCCACTCCACCTGACACCACCGCACCAGAGGATTTCCACTAACTAGAAGGCTTTTCAGCAAGCCAGAGTTTCTTTCTGTCCTGATTTCTTATGCTTAGGTTATTTCTTTTTAAAATCCAGTCTGTCTTGCTCTGTGATGTCAGTCTTACTAGAAGTAGAACAAGTCCATAGTAGGGAGAAATATAAATGGTGCACTGTATTTCTCCAAGTCTAACTGTACAGGCTCTTGGAAACTTCCCTAGCTCTAAAAAATCGGGGGGAAAGACTCTGGAGAAAAAGACAAGGCAGGGACGTTCCTGGGAATTGATGAGGTTTTGGCTTCCTTCTCCTGTACCAAAACCAAGCCTTAAGTCATGTATGTCCCATGTGGACTGACAGCCTAAGCAAACACAAAAAAGATGATATACCATCAGTGGTGGATGAACTAAATCCAGGTTGCCATTACAGTAGTTTGCTTGTTTTCAATCTTCAAGGCCTAAGGAAGCTTTCCTGGCAGAGCATATATAAGCAGTGCTGGCTGCTCCAAGCAGTGCCCAGCTGCATGCTACCACAGAGTGATGTAGAATGTCTATGGCCCTACACAGATGGAGCAGGAACTGTAGTTGAGCCTCTAGAAGGTTCCCTAGTCTTTCTGCTGTGTAACTAGTCTGTAGAGGTCTTCCTTGGACATGTGATGGTTAAAAAAGACTATGTATGAAACAGAGGAGAGTTACAGGTTTTTAATTTGATATTTTTCAGATGGCTGAGGTGGTACCCTTTTAAGAATGTCAACAGTTTGGGAGTCCAAGGCAAGAGGATTGCTTGAGCCCAGAAGTTTGAGACCAGCCTATGCAACAGAGTGAGACCCCATCTCTACAAAAAATAAATTAAAAAATTAGCTGGGTGTTGTGGTGCAAGCCTGTAGTCCCAGCTACTAGGGAGGCTGAGGCAGGAGAATTGCTTGAACCCAGGAAGCGGAGACTGCAGTGAGCCAAGATCGCACCACTGCACTCCAGCCTGGGTGACAGTGCAAGACTCTGCCTTAAAAAAGAAAGAAAGAAAGAAAGAAAGAAACCAGGTAAAATAAAGGGAAAACTGTACCTTGGTGTAAAATTTTAATTCAAACAAGAACGCTGAAGATCATCACCCAGACCTATTCTGCACAGCAAAAGGACACAAAGACAAGTATACCCATCTGTACTTCTAATAAATATCTAGTCAATATATGACACCTCAACACAACTCATCCAACTATAATACATACCCCGTCACCTCTGATTCATGTTTACTCTCTCGATATCTAGGTCTTGTAAGACTCTCTTCCTGTTTTACGTGTAAGGTAATTCAGCTCAGTTAACTAAAGTCATGGCAACACCAACTATTAAGGCTGAGCAGGTGTTAAAGCTCTTCTAATCTTAATTCTCTCATTTTAAGACAGGGGGGTTATGTGTCTTGTCTAACACCCACGTCTGTCCCATATGGGCTGACAAGAAGGGCTTTCTTAAGCATAAGCAAACACAAAAGTGTCAGTGGCAAGACCAAAAGTGGAAATTTGAGTTCTGTACTCCCAGTGAAGTGTCTCTTGGCCCTTGCTATCTTCCTGATGACTTTTTAAATCAAAAAGCTTTTTTTTTACTTGTACCTTGTATAAGTAGGAAAATATTTATTTTGAATTGCTTTGACTGGCTTAAGATAGAATATTACAGGCTGAATAAAAATATACTGTAATATATAGACCACAATGAATGAAAATACACCATAATATACAACGTGGTCTGTGTATCACAGTGTATTTTTATTCAGCATGCTAAAACCTATAAAGGGATTTATTATGATCCCTTCTAGGTCACAGGGATCATAGATTTGGGTCATTCACCACTAGAGGGCACTCAGATTTTCCCAGTTAGTTTACAGAGGCTTCCAACTCCAGTGTACAAAAAGAATTTTATCAATACAGAGACATTTCCTATCAATAGTAACAAGTAAATAGCCATATCCCCAGAAATATTAAGTGAGTGCAAACATACTAGTTCTGGGCATTTATGTAAGTATATATATACATTTAAAAATATAAATTAGGCCCGGCACGGTGGCTCACACCTGTAATCCCAGAACTTTGGAAGGCCAAGGCAGGTGATCACCTGAGGTCAGGCATTTAAGACCAGCATTGCCAACATGGTGAAACCCAGTCTCTACAAAAAAAAAAAAAAAAAAAAAGTTAAAAAAATTAGCCGGGAGGCTGAGGCAGGAGAATCACTTCAACCCAGAAGGTGAAGGCTGCAGTGAGCTGCAAGCACGCCACTCCACTCTGGCCTGGGCAACAGAGTGAGACTATATATAGATATAGTATGTATATGTATGTAGGTGTATTTTATATATGTTTATAGATAATATATATATATATATAAATATGTGTAATATATAATATATATATTATATATAAAATACACCTACATACACATACATACACACACACACACACACGCACACACAAAATTTTTTTTCTTTTTTTTTTTTTTTGAGACAGAGTCTCACTCTGTCGCCCAGGCTGGAGTGCAGTGACATGGTCTCAGCTCACTGCAACCTCTGCCTCCTGGGTTCAAGCAATTGTCCTGTCTCAGCCTCCCAAGTAGCTAATATTACAGGCACCCACCACCACACCCAGCTAATTTTGTATTTTTAGTAGAGACAGGGTTTCACCATGTTGGCCAGGCTGGTCTTAAACTCCTGACCCTCAGGTGATCCGCCTGCCTCGGCCTCCCAAAATGCTGGGATGACAGGCATGAACCAATGCACCCAGCCTTAAAATTTTTTTTGGAGAGTGTCACTCTGTCACCCAGGCTGGAGTGCAGTGGCACGATCTCAGCTCACTGTAACCTCTGCTTCCTGGGTTGAAGGGATTCTTGTGCCTTAGCCTCCCAAGCAGCTGGGACCACAGATGCGTGCCACCATGCCTGGCTAACTTTTGCATTTTTTTTTTTTTTTGAGACGGAGTTTCGCTCTTGTTACCCAGGCTGGAGTGCAATGGCGCAATCTCGGCTCACCGCAATCTCCGCCTCCTGGGCTCAGGCAATTCTCCTGCCTCAGCCTCCTGAGTAGCTGGGATTACAGGCACGCGCCACCATGCCCAGCTAATTTTTTTGTATTTTTAGTAGAGACGGGGTTTCACCATGTTGACCAGGATGGTCTCGATCTCTCGACCTCGTGATCCACCCGCCTCGGCCTCCCAAAGTGCTGGGATTACAGGCTTGAGCCACCGCGCCCGGCCAACTTTTGCATTTTTAGTAGAGATGGAATTTTGCCATGTTGGCCAGGCTGGTCTGGAACTCCTGATCTTACATGATCCACCTGCCTTGGCCTCCCAAAGTGTTTGAATTACAGGTATGAGCCACTGAGCCCATCTACATACACACATGCGCACACGTGCGCACACACACACATATATAATACACCTCTATACACATATACACACACATATATATAATTTTATATATATGTGTATATATATAATTATATATATATATATGTGTATGTATATATATATATAAATTAGACACTATGCCCAGAACTAGGTTTGCATCCACTTAATATTTTAATACTTCTGGCAAAATGTGAAAAATAGGTGTTTGTGCATGTACACACACATACATATACATGTATTATATATACATATAAATATATAATTCATATGTATTTGTTATATTCTAAGGATATTTTATATATATTACTAAACATTTGTTATAATTAATTTACTATTTTAGTAAATTAATTGATGTGTTCTTTTTCTTCTTCTTTTTTTTTTTTTTTTTTTTTTTGAGATGGAGTTTTGCTCGTTACCCAGGCTGGAGTGCAATGGCGCAATCTTGGCTCACCGCAACCTCCGCCTCCCGGGTTCAGGCAATTTTCCTGCCTCAGTCTCCTGAGTAGCTGGGATTACAGGCACGTGCCACCATGCCCAGCTAATTTTTTGTATTTTTAGTAGAGACGGGGTTTCACCATGTTGACCAGGATGGTCTCGATCTCTTGACCTTGTGATCCACCCGCCTTGGCGTCCCAAAGTGCTGGGATTACAGGCGTGAGCCACTGCGCCCGGCCCCCTGATGTGTTCTTAAAGGACTAAAGTGGTAGGTAGATTTTTGAAGTAAATAATTGGCTTAAAAGTTAACTTGCCTCCCAAACACTCACACAAAATCTAGAGGGCTCCTGCCAAAATCTGTGGGCCTGCAGTATTCTAAGTAAATCATGCTTGTTTTGAGGGTCCTTGGATATTGTGTTTTAAATGAGATAGAAGAAAAGGACAAACGGAGAACTTTCTCTGCTATCAAGGAAATGAATGCAAGCCAGGCAATTTCTTTAACCTTCCAGTTTATCAATACTGAAGGCCTTATCCAGTCACTAGGGCATTTCTAGAGATTTATACCTGGAACCCTAGAAATTCAGTTTCTGTAGGGGGACTAAACACTTTTTTGGCTGTGTTAAATTTTGAAAAAGCCTATTTTGTATGCTTAAAGGAAATTAAATTAATAAGCAATAGTTATTAACTGCTATGATAGCACTGTCCTGCCTGGAAAAAAAAAATCTTAAGAATCGTCTTGCTGGGTATGGTGGCTCATGCCTATAATCCCAGCACTTTGGGAGGCCAAGGTGGGTGGATCACCTGAGGTCAGGAGTTTGATACCAGCCCAGCCAACATTATGATATCTCATCTCTACTACAAATACAAAAATTAGCTAGGTGTGGTAGCAGGTGCCTGTAATCCCAGCCACTTGGGAGGCTGAGGCAGGAGAATCGCTTGAACTCAGGAGGCGGAGGTTGCAGTAAGCCGAGATCTCACCATTGCACTCCAGCCTGGGCAACAAGAGCGAAACTCCACCACACACACACACACAAATCATCTTGTTGAAGAAGGGTGATAAGGTGGGGGAGGCATTCTGCAGAACACCTGTACCTCCAGCTGTCTGGTCATGGTTGTTGGTAATGAACACTCTGGATTCTGCTGAACAGTTTTCCTGCCCCACAGCACTTACCTCATAAGTACTAGAATGTGCTTGCCAAGTACTGTGGAAAACGGTATTGTAAAAGGATACATCTAATTCACTCTGAAAAAGAGAAAAGGAGTGCAAGGGTGAGAACAAAGATACTGTGATCCGTTGCTCTTAGCAGAGTCAGAATGAGGAGACTTCTGCGTCCATAGCAGTGACATCTCCTACCTGCTTCTTGGCTTGGAGGCCACAGCAGTCTGACTCTGCAAAGGCCCCGAGTTTGGGACTGTAATTTTTTTGAAATTGGCTGTAGTTCAAAGGAATTTTACAAGCCAGTACGATTCATCTTTAGAAAGTAGAGAGAAAAATAAACTAACTTAATCTTTACAGATATAGGTAATTTGATGTGTAAATCTGAGACCTTAACAATGTGCCACACCCTTTCAACCCACTGATGTTACTTCTGGGAGTTTATCCTAATGAAAAAATTAGACAATGGCACAATGATATACGACAGGATATTCAGGGTAATGGTGTTTGTAATAGCAAATTATTGATAATAACCTAAGTATCTATCAAAGGGCATATCCACAAATGACGATGTAGACATATAAGTACTCACATATTGTTAAATAAAAAAGCAAGTTATAAAATGCATACATAGTATTATCCTTTTTTTTTTTTTTTTTTTTTTTTTTTTGGAGGCAGAGTCTTGTTCTGTTGCCAGGCACCAGGCTGGGGTGCAGTGGAGTGATCCCGGCTTACTTCAACCTCTGCCTCCAGGGTTCAAGCAATTCTCCTACCTCAGCCTCCCCAGTAGCTGAGACTACAGGTATGTACTACCACACCCAGCTAATTTTTGTATTTTTTAGTAGAGACGGGGTTTCACCATGTTGACCAGGTTGGTCTCAATCTCTCGACCTTGTGATCCACCCACCTAGGCCTCCCAAAGTGCTGGGATTACAGGCTTGAGCCACCGCGCCCGGCGGTCTTGATCTCTTGAACTTGTGATCCGCCCGCCTCAGCCTCCCAAATTGCTGGGATTACAGGCGTGAGCCACTGCGCCCGGCCATAGTATTACCCTATATATGTATGTATAAAGGTCAAGATACATATGATTATATAGCTACAAACAGACACAGAAAGTCTAAAAGGAAATGTACCTAACAGCAGTTAGCAGTAACTGATGAGCTTACTGATGATTCTCTCACTTAAAAATTTTTATTTTATTTATTTATTTTGAGACAGTCTAATTATTTTGAGACAGTCTGTCACCCAAGCTGGAGTGCAGCGGCATGATCTTGGTTCACTGCAACCTCCGCTTCCTGGGTTCAAGCGATCCTCCCACCTCTGCCTCCCAAGTATCTGGGACTAGAGGTATGCATTACCACACCCAGCTAATTTTTGTATTTTTTTGTAGAGACAAGGTTTTGCCATGTTGTCCAGGCTGGTCTTGAATTCCTGAGCTCAAGCGATCCACCTGCCTTGGCCTCCCAAAGTATGGGATTACAGGTGTGAGCCATCATCCCTGGCCAAAAAATACATTACTTTCTTTAGAGCAGTTTTAGGTTGACAGCAAAACTGAGGGGGAGATATGCAGACATCCCATGCCCTCTGCCTCTCTGAGTGTGCAGCCTCCTCCCATGGTCAGCATCCCCCACCACAGTGGTACATTTGTTAAAATGGACAAACCTGTATCATTCTCACCCAAAGCCCACAGTTTACAATAGGGTTCACTCTATTAGGGTGTTGTATATTATATGGGTTTAGACAAATGTATAATTACATGTATTCACTTTCCTCTTTCTCTTTGTGCATATATAATATATATATATATATATATATATATATATATATATATATATATGGAGAGAGAGAGAGAGAGAGAGAGAGAGAGAGAGAGAGTCTCACTCTTTCGCCAGGCACCAGGCTGGACTGCAGTGGCAAGATCTCGGCTCACTGCAACCTCCACCTCCCAGCTTCAAGCAATTCTTCTGCCTCAGCCTCTCGAGTAGCTAGGACTACAGCCACCACACCCAGCTAACTTTCTTTGTATTTTAGTAGAGATGGGGTTTCACAATGTTGGCCAGGATGGTCCCAATCTCTTGACCTGTGATCTGCCCACCTTGGCCTCCCAAAGTGCTGGGATTACAGGCGTGAGCCACAGCGCCCGGCCTGCTTATGTGTTTTTTTTTTTTTTTTTTTTTTTTTTTTTTTTTTTGAGACGGAGTTTTGCTCTCGTTACCCAGGCTGGAGTGCAATGGCACGATCTCGGCTCACTGCAACCTCCGCCTCCTGGGTTCAGGCAATTCTCCTGCCTCAGCCTCCTGAGTAGCTGGGATTACAGGCATGCGCCACCACGCCCAGCTAATTTTTTGTATTTTTAGTAGAGACGGGGTTTCACCATGTTGACCAGGATGGTCTCGATCTCTTGACCTCGTGATCCACCCGCCTCGGCCTCCCAAAGTGCTGGGATTACAGGCTTGAGCCACCGCGCCCGGCCTGCTTATGTGTTTTAAAATTTTTTTAATAAAATAGATATTTATGTAATGAAAAAAGCATGGAGGAAGAAAAAAGTAGAGAATTAATTTAAAATATGAAAGGACTTAAGGTTTGTCAAATCAGCACTAAAAAATCCCTGATACCACTTCTTCAACAGCAGCAACCCTCACCTCTGGCAAAGCCGCCTCCTTTGAAGCTAACTGGATTGGATTTTTGTTTTAAAAATGTAATGCTGAGATGCTTCTCTCAGCCCCAGACAGCATGAGACTGATCTCCAAATTTAAGATTTGGAAATTCTGGAAGAGTAAAAATAGCCACAGAAAGAATGTTTAAAACTCACAAACCTAAAAATAAATCTAGATGACAAGGCCTTCTCTGTGAGGGGACAGATCCTATTTCTTTCCTGTAGTGTTCTTTTTCCTCTTCCTTTTCTTCTTTTTGTGATGGTTTGATCCTAAGCCAAGTCATTCCTTGGTACCATCCAAGTCCTGCATAATCACCTGGCTGAAATTAAATTCAAATCTTTACTTCTGTGGTTTATGTGGTCACTGACTCTCCCTAAAATTATACCTATAATTCAGCAATGTGCTATTTATTCTCAGTTACTGAATATAATAATAATAATTGTAAAAACCTTAGCAATGATAGTACTTGTACCCACTTTTATTCTCCTAGGTTTAGAACATTATTATTTTGGGAAATTATATTATTCTTCAAGGGTGTCACCTTGAAATGGCTAATCATGGTCAGCTCTGATCACAGAGCAACCAGTCCGTCTAAACAAGAGAGGTGTCATCACAAGATAAGCAGAAGCTAGAGCTACACTGTCCAATATGGTAAACACCAGCCTCATGTGGAGATTTGTATTACGTAAATTTAAAACTTCATTTCCTCAGGTATACTAACTGCATTTCAAGTGCTCAAGAGCCACAACTGGCTAATGCCTACTGTACTGGATGGCACAGGTACAGAACATTCCTATCTCTGCAGAAAGTTTTACTGAACAGTGCTGGTCTATGGTGTTGTTGCCAAGCAATCGGGATACATGTGATATTTTAAAGCCCATCTCTATGTCCTCTGTGTAGGCCGGTCTTTGGAATAAAACCCTATCATTTGCAGAAACATGTATGGAACTGAAGGTCATTATGTTAAGTGAAATAAGCCAGGCATAGAAAGACTAATATCACATGTTCTCATTCATGTGGAAACTAAAAAAGTAGATCTCATGAAGATAGACAGTAAATTGGTGGTCACCAAAAGCTGGGAAAGGAAGAGGGAAAGAAGAAATGAAGAGAGGTAGATTAATGGGTACAAATATGGAATTAGATAGAAGAAATAAGACCTAGTATTTGATAAATCAGTAGGGTGACTATGGTTAACAATAATCTATTGTATATTTCAAAATAGCTAAGAGAATAATTCAAATGTTCCTAGCATAAAGAAAATACAAATATTCAGCCAGGCACGGTGACTCATGCCTGTAATTGCAGCACTTTGGGAGGCCGAGGCGGGTGGATCACCTGAGGTCAGGAGTTCAAGACCAACCTGGCAAACAAGGTGAAACCTCGTCTATATAAAAATTAGCCAGGTGTGGGGGCATGAGCCTGTAATCCCAGCTATTTGGGAGGCCGAGGTGTGAGAATTGCTTGAACCCAGGAGGCAGAGGTTGCAGTGAGCCGAGATCGTGCCTTTGCACTCCAGCCTGGGCAACAGAGTGAGACTATGTCTCAAAAAAAAAAAAAAAAGTCAGAAATATAAATATTTAAGGTGATGGAGATCCTAATTATCCTGATTTGGTTTATACATTATATGAATGTATGGAATTATCACATGTATCCTGAAAATATCTACATCTTTTATGTATCAATATAAAAAATAAAAATAAAAAACTTACTAAGAAAAAAAGAAAGACCAGTGGGTAGAGGGGGATAATGAGGGGGAAATGCTAACGGGTATGATGTTTCTTTGTCAGGTGATGAAATTTCCTAAAATCCTCCCACTTCATCCTCCTACCTGGCACTACAGGTGCTTGCCACCATAGCCAGCTTAATTATACACTTTAAATGGGTGAACTGTATTATACATAAAATATATTTCAATACAGCTATTAAAATGGCTTTAAAAAAGACTTTTGAAAAAGAGCTCACATATTTCCTTAAGGGTTTGGATGGAAATGTTTCTTGAGGTGAAAAGGGTACTGGTGTCTTAGGAAAGAAAGCAGAAAGAAGAAAAGAGACGGCAAATTAGATCGCAAAAGCTCCTAACTGGGAGAAAAATAAACGAGGGTTTTTATTCTGGCTCTTTATAAAGATCGCAGGCGTATATAGGCTTGTAACACTTTGGATAAACCAGAAGGAAAGATAAAGAAAATTTGGCATAATTTAAATTTTAACTTTTACTTATTAATACTCTGTACACACACACACACACACACACACACACACACACACACACACACACTTTTTTTTTTTTGGTGATGGAGTTGCCCAGGCTGGAGGGCAATGGCATGATCCTAGCTCACTGCAACCTCCGCCTCCTGAGTTCAAGTGATTTTCCTGCCTCAGCCTCCCCAAGTAACTGGGACTACAGGTGTGTGTCACCATGTCCAGCTAATTTTTTTTTTTGTATTTTTAGTACAGACAAGGTTTCACCATGTTGGCCAGGCTGGTCTTGAACTCTTGATCTCAGGTGATCAATGTGCCTCAGCCTCTCAAAGTGCTGGGATTACAGGCATGCCTGGTCTTAACACATGTTCTTGATATAGATCCAAAGAGACTCAATTTCTCGGAAACTGGGTTGAGGAAGTAAACCATTTTTTAGCTATTAGACTTACCACTCGGCTGAAATACTCATCTAAAACTTCCACAAAGTTATGAATGAATTCATAAATAGCCATCTCGTTCTGAAATAAAAGAAATAAGGTACAATCAATTTTAGTGTGGCCCTCATGTAAATCAGACATAGAACTTCCCAGTCAGCTTCCAGGTTTTAGAGCATGTGGCTTAGTGAACTGATAATGTGAGGAAAGCAGACTCCACTGATAAATATTCAGAACCACTCTATCACTCCTTTAAAAAATGCTTATCAATCAGGGAAATGTACATAAACCTTTATCAATAGGAGAAATGTAGATAAGCCTTAACCTTTAGGATTTTTTTTTTTTTTTTTTGCCAGGTGTGGTGGCTCATATCTATAATCTAGCACTTCGGGAGGCCAAAGTAAGAGAACGGCTTAGGGCCAGGAGTTTAAGACCAGCCTCGGCAATATAGTGAGACTCAGTCTCCACGAAAAATTTAAAAACTAGCCAGGTGTGGTAGTGTGTGCCTGTAAGTCTCAGCTACTCAGGAGGCTGAGGCAGGAAGATGGTTTGAGCCCAGGAGTTCAAGGTTGCAGTGAGCTATGATGGCCCCACTATACTCCAGCCTGGGAAACAGAGTGAGCCTGGAAACTGAGAGTGGTGGCTCACAATTGTCATCGCCACCACTTTGGGAGGCCGAGGTGGAAGGATCACTTGAGCCCAGGAGTTCAAGATGAGCCTGGGCAACATAATGAGACCTCTTCACTACAAAAAAAATTAAAAATAGGCCAGGCACAGTGGCTCATGCCTGTAATATTAGCACTTTGGGATGCCAAGGTGGGCAGACCACTTGAGGTCAGGCGTTCAAGACCAGCCTAGCCAACATAACCTCATCTCTACTAAAAATGCAAAAATTAGCTAGGCATGGTGGCATGTACTTGTAATCCCAGCTACTAGGAGGCTGAGACAGGAGGATTGCTTGAACCCGGGAGGATCACTTGAACCTGGGAGGCTGAGATTGCAGTGAGCCAAGATTGTGCCACTGCACGCCAGCCTGGGTGACATAGTGGGACTCTGTCTCAAAAATAAATAAATAAAATAAAAACATAAATAAAAGTAAAAATAGCCAGGTATGTTGGTGCATGCCTGTAGTCTCAGGTAGTCGGGATCGTGAGGCTGAGGTGGAAGGATCACTTCAGACCAGGAGGTCAAGGCTGCAGTGAGACCTGAAGGCACCACTGCATTCTAGCCTGGGTGACAGCCTGTCTTAAAAAAAAAATTAAAGAAATATGTATTTTTAAGTCCATGATGCATCTAGCCAGATTAAAATCTTAGTGTCTAGTATTTAGAGTTCTTAGCGACGTTTCCTGACTTTACCACAAATTGGCTGAAGCAATTTTTCAGATTCTTCATGCCATCATTTTTCTATCTATGAAGATGGGGAAACCACTTCAAAGTTTGGTTCGTGGATAAAAACAATGAACCAGTATTTCAGTTAGATCTAAAACATCCTTTGAGGTATTCCACGGTCATAAGTGCTATTGATCAGGGACTGGCATTTGTGAAATAAATCTGAGGAGACGTAATTACAATACAATCATCTTTATAGTTTTCTCTGGCTTTTGATATGTCAGCCCATGTTTAATGCCAAAATCAGTTGGCCCCTATACTTATCTGAGCTGTTTCATTGTGCAAGAGAACAAGGGCAGGGCACTGGTATTGCTTAGGACAGGAGAAGGCATTCTGTGTTTTGGGGATTCTCTATTTTGTAAGCTGCTCATATAATCCAAGAAATATCCCAGATATTTCTCTTCCACACAGCTTTCCCCATCCTTGCTAGAAACCAAGATCCGCTGGGCATGGTGGCTTACGCCTGTAATCCCAGGACTTTGGGAGGCCAAGGCAGGCAGATCATCTGAGGTCGGGTGTTTGAGACCAGTCTGATCAACACGGAGAAACCCTGTCTCTACTGAAAATGTAAAATTAGCTGGTTGTGGTGGCGTGTGCCTATAATCCCAGCTACTCCAGAGTCTGAGGCAGGAGAATCGTTTGAACCCAGGAGGCAGAAGTTGCAGTGAGCTGAGATGACGCCATTGCAAGCCAGCCAGGGCAATAAGAGCGAAACTCTGTCTCAAAAAGAAAAGAAAAGAAAAGAAACCAAGATCCTAGCCAGGCACAGTGGCTTGTGACTGTATTCCCAGCTACTTGGGAGGCTAAGCCAGAAAGATTGCTTGAAGTCAGTTCTAGACCAACCTGAGCAACACAGTGAGACCACATCTCTAAAAAAAATAAAAGGAAAAAATTAGCTGGGCTTGAAAGTGTCAGCCTGTAGTCCCAGCCCAGCTAGTCAGGAGGCTGAGATGGGAAGACTGCTTGAACCCAGGAATTCAAGGTTGCAGTGAGCTATGACTGTGCCATTGCACTCCAGCCTGTCTCTTGGGGAAAAAAAAAAAAAAATCAAGAGAGTCATAATTCTTAAGGAGGCAAATAGAAATTCTTGCATTTTCCAAGGACTGTTCTGTTACCTTACCTCAGTGTCATTAACTCCAACCACAATGAAGAGAGCTGCATACTGCCGATATATCAGCTTAAAATCTTTATATTCAATGAAAGAGCACTAGACAAAACACAATATCAATTACTATGGTTGAGAGAGAGTTCTTTAAAATGTCATGCACAAGTTCTAGGTTCTGATTTGAGTATCTGACAAACATTCCTAGAAATATAGAACATTAAGATGTGACACAACCATTGATGGCCTTCTCACAACATTCAGGGGACCACTTGGAAGCACTTCTAGCGGGAACTGGAGAAGTCCTGGAAAAAAGTCTGAGTGTTCAAATGGGTTCCAACTTGTACTCCTTCTCATTCCTTTGCCTGGCTCTGTGTAGAGCTCAGCAGGCAAAGATAATTAATAATCAGCATTTTAAAGCTCCTCTGAAGCAAAACTAAGCAAATATTAATAAAGAAGATTTTCTTCTGCTCACTTCCTCAAGACTTTTTTGGAAGCAATTAGATATTCTCAGTTTTGTACTACTTAATAGTCATTGAGGAGCCAAATACACAGTGTAAACAAACAAACAAAAATTGTTTGCTTTTCCCTAGGCCCATGAAAAGAACCCATGTAGATTATTTTATATATTATTTAAAGATGCCCTTTTTGTGGCAGACACTAGACAAAAATCTCCCATTGTAAACCTTGCTTCATATGAATTAGTAACTAGCCTACCACCACTGACACATGGATAAAACTCCCTTCTCATTCATTCCTTTTTTTTCTTTTATTTATTTTTATATAATTGAGACGGGATTTTACCATGTTGGTCCGGATGGTCTTGAACTCCTGACCTCAAGCAATCCACCCGCCTCAGCCTCCCAAAGTGCTGGGATTACAGGTGTGAGCCACTGCGCCTGGCCTCATTCATCCCTTCCCTATAGCCTTTGTACAAAGAGCTACAGGAAGGCGCTGAGTGGATGTGAGGTGGAAAGAGGGCAGAAGCACAGGGTTATTCTTCTTCTGGACTTCAGGGTGTGCTTGACCAAATGTGATCGAATATGAACTTTATGGCTTTATGTATCAGGATGTGGTGCTCTTGGGTGCCCAGATGCACCTGGGAATGAAGCTGCAAGTTTTGGTCATGGAAATTCCTCTATGGGAAAGCCATCTGACAGTCTACAAAATGGAAGAATTCAGGCTTTTATTTAAAATTAGGATAAAGGTAAAGAGTACAGAAGCATTCTGTAGCTTTGGGCTCTCTGTAGAGCCAGGGTGATCTCTGCTCAGCTGGATCTTTCAAGGAAAAACAATCTATTTGAAATTTTCTTTAAATTTTTTTTTTTTAGTAGAGATGGGGTTTAACCATGTTGGCCAGGCTCGTCTTGAACTCCTGACCTCTGGTGATCCACCTGCCTTGGCCCCCCAAAGTGCTGGAATTACAGGTGTGATCCACCATGCCTGGCCTTAACCTCCATTTTGGAAGATGGATAGATACGTTGTTTCATATGAATTTTTAATTTCCATTTTCCCCACCTATATAATAAAAGAAGTTAAAATCAAATTTGTTTTTTTTTTTAAATCACTGGCTTCGGCCGGGCGTGGTGGCTCACGCCTGTAATCCAAGCACTTTGGAGGCCAAGGTGGGCAGATCACCTGAGGTCAGGAGTTCAAGACCAGCCTGACCAACATGGTGAAACCCCGTCTTAAAAAAATAAATAATAAAAATAAATAAAATCACTGGCTTCAGTATTATATTGGTGGTATATTTACAAAAATAATAAGCAGAATAAAACCATCCCATTTGAGATTATTATCCTCTGGCACAAAATGGATCTTCAGTATTCACCTCTATACCAATCATCTGACACCTTTATTTTTTGGCTTATAGAAAGCCAGCTGCTACAGGCACTCATCAGAGTTCCGAGGGCTGAATTAATATGAACAAAAACAGAAGTTCATTAGCAGAAGGAAATTTTCTTGTCATTTCTGAGGTGCACTGAGACAAGTATACTAACTTAAATAAGAACCCAAGATTCTTTCAGGTTTTCCTTATTTTTATTTTCTTTTTTTTTTTTTTTTTTGAGATGGAGTTTCGCTCTTGTTACCCAGGCTGGAGTGCAATGGCACGATCTCGGCTCACCGCAACCTCCGCCTCCTGGGTTCAGGCAATTCTCCTGCCTCAGCCTCCCGAGTAGCTGGGATTACAGGCACACGCCACCACGCCCAACTAATTTTTTGTATTTTTAGTAGAGACGGGGTTTAACTATGTTGACCAGGATGGTCTTGATCTCTTGACCTCGTGATCCACCCGCCTCGGCCTCCCAAAGTGCTGGGATTACAGGCTTGAGCCACCGCGCCCGGCTTATTTTCTTAAATGGATGTAAAGAGAGCTACGCGGATCAGTAGCTGCTACACCGGAAAGATGGCAGAGCAAGAGCAAAGAAAAATCCCTTTGGTTCCAGAAAATCTCCTGAAAAAGAGGAAAGCTTATCAAGCCCTCAAAGCCACTCAGGCAAAGTAGGCACTTTTGGCAAAGAAGGAGCAGAGGAAAGGAAAAGCACCCAGGTTTAAACGATTGGAATCATTCCTGCATGATTCCTGGCGGCAGACACGTGACAAGGTGCCCGTCAGACGACTAGAAGTCAAGCCTCACGCCTTGGAACTGCCAGATAAACATTATTTGGCCTTTGTTGTACGCGTCGAAAGGATTGATGGTGTCCGTTTACTGGTGCAGAGAACCACTGCAAGACTTCGCCTAAAGAAAATTTTTAGTGGTGTCTTTGTAAAAGTTACTCCCCAGAACCTAAAAATGCTGGGTATAGTGGAACCTTATGTGACCTGGGGATTTCCAAGCCAGGGTCAAGAATAAGACCATCCATCCCTCTGACAGACAACATTGTGATTGAGGAGGACCTGGGGAAGTCTGGTGTCATTTGCTTGGAAAACCTCATTCATGAAATTGCCTTCCTGGGGAAGCATTTCCAGGAGATCTCATGGTTCTTGCGCCCTTTCCACCTCTCAGTGGCCCGTAATGCTACCAAAAATAGAGTGGGCTTCCTCAAGGAGATGGGCACACCTGGCTATCGGGGTGAATGCATCAATCAGCTCATCCGCCAGCTGAACTAGAACTAGGTGCCAAACTGCAATAAATTTTTATCAATGAAGTGGAAGCATGTGTTTTTGGGTTTGGAGAATTTGTTACAAGTATCTTCAGAGAAGATTATTTCCTGCTTTATCTTTAAAACTGGAAAGGAAGGGTCAAAGAAAAGACAGTAGCTGGTCAGGCCGGTGGCTCATGTCTGTAATCCCAGTACTTCCTCCTGCTGAGGAGGGCAAATCACCTAAGGTCAGGAGTTCGAGACCAGCCTGACCAACATGGCGAAACCCTGTCTCTACTGAAAATACAAAAATTAGCGGGCATGGTGGCCCATGCCTGTAATCCCAGCTACTCGGGAGGCTGAGGCGGGAGAATCGCTTGAACCCGGGAGGCAGAGGTTGCTGTGAGCCAAGATCGCACCATTGCACTCTAGCCTAGGCAATGAGCGAAACTCTGTCTCAAAAGAAAAAAGAAAAGAAAAAAACAGTAGCTTATGTTCATGGCAAGCACCTCTTATCACAGTCCAGTTCCAAGGAAGAATTCCAGCGTGTTCTACATTGGCTGCTGCCTCGTCTGAAATCAGCACATTCCATGGTGGAAGGAGTTCTGCTTTGCTGCACCTCTTATCCTAGGGTTTAATGTTGGTAATCGAGTAACTCTACCATTTGTACAAGGCTCTCTAAGACTCCTGCAGCAGTGGACAGGCCCAGGGACATAATTGAATCTGGTGATTCCTGGGGCCTTGTGAGAAAGACTTGAAATACACATAAGAGGAAAGGTACAAAAATAAATGTTTACTTGTCTCTAAAAAAAAAAAAAAAGCTATGCTTATTTTAGTTTTCATTTCACATCACTTCTTATTTCCTGTAGAAGCTGTTGAACGAATATAGCTCAAAGAAAATGATGGCCTCTGAGACTCAAAGAAAATGATGGCCTCTGAGACTAATAACCAATCTGCAAGGCCGAGCTGAATGCAGAGATAAAAGAGAGGACCAGGGACTTACTTGCTCATTGGATCGAGAGAGACAGCTCTTTATGACTTCTGTTTCCAGAAGCGTACGCTTATTAACATCCACATGTTCATAGTACTTAGAAAGTCGCGTCTGCCCTTGTTTATTCACCATGAGGAAAAATTTTATCATTTTTCTTTCTTGGCCAGTATTTTTCCAAATATAGTTCAAAAGTTATATAAGGGATGGTTGTAATTGGAACCTTGAAGACAAAACAAAACAAAACAGAAAGGCAAGATCAAATTTCTCAAAGAATTATATTAAATCTGTTTTATAGATAAACAGTAAATAAAGTAGTAGTAAATATCATCTGATAATATCACACTTCATTCCTATGAATTGAGGTTTTAATAAATAAAAAACATTTTCATCAGGTATCCTCTAAAACAAATTTTTTTTTTAGTTTTTTATTTATTCCCTCTAAAACAATTATGAGCAACTGCAGTACTTCCATTTATATTCATTCAATTTACTCATCGTTTTTCTGGGTAAAAAAGATGTGTCAAGCACCAGAAGAATATGGAAATGAGGTAGTAAGGATTTCTGATCTGATTTTTACACCTAGCAAAGGTGCTAGGTAGGTAAACAACAGCAGTACAAGGTGACGAGTGATAACTGAGACAGGTTCGCTTCCATGGGTGTAGAGGAGGGACAAGGATTGTCACAGGAGAGTGAAGAACTGCTTCTCAGAGAAGGGACACTGGTGTGAGGTCCTGAAGAATGAGTTACAGAAGACTGAGGCAAAGAAAACGAGTATGAAAGCTCTGGAAAGTTCACTGGGGCTGCAGTTTAGGGCGTGGGAAGAATAGTTAGCAGGAAATTAAGCTACTCGAATATGATATAATTGGCTTTAGAAGTCATGCTAAGGAATCTGAGCTTTATTTTATGGGCAATGGAGACAAGATCTATAGTAAAGCTTTTCTGTCCTTAGTGGTGGAAATAATTGTAGTAATATCAATTTGTCAAATTCCTGCAGGCCCTATAACAAGCTCCGTGAGGTTCTATGCTGAGCAATTCTCACAACTGTTTGAGGCAGGTACTTTTTATCCTTATTTTATTTTTGAGACAGGGCCTCATTCTGTCACCCAGGCTGGAGTGCAGCAGAGCAATCTCAGCTTACTGCAACTTCTGCCTCTGGACTCAAGTGATCCTCCCATCTCAGCCTCCTGAATAGCTAGGATTATAGGCATGCACCATCATGCACAGCTAATTTTTTAACTTTTTGTAGATATGAGGTTTCACTATATTTTCT
This sequence comes from Saimiri boliviensis, assembly GCF_048565385.1. Taxonomy (NCBI): domain Eukaryota; kingdom Metazoa; phylum Chordata; class Mammalia; order Primates; family Cebidae; genus Saimiri; species Saimiri boliviensis. The sequence continues at coordinate 54,006,129 of NC_133450.1, read as the reverse complement.
AGGCTGGTCTTGAACCCTTAGGCTCAAGTCTTCCTCCTGCGTTGGACTCCTAAAGTGTTGGGATTATGGGCATGAGCTACTGTATCCAGCCTGTTATCCTTATTTTAAGGTCAAGCAGATTAAAGTTTAGAAATAAGACACCTAGCCGGGCGTGGTGGCTCACACCTGTAATGCCAGCACTTTGGGAGGCTGAGGCAGGCGGATCTCTTGAGCTCAGGAGTTTGAGACCAGCCTGAACAACAAAGTGAGACCCCGTCACTACAAAAAATATAAAAATTAGCCAGGCATGGAGGCGTGCGCCTGTGGTCCCAGCTACTCAGGAGGCTGAGGCAGGAAAATCGCTTGAACCCCAGAGGCGGAGGTTGCAGTGAACCGAGATGGCACCACTGCACTACAATTAAGGCAGGAGAATCGCTAGAGCTGGGGAGGTGGAGGTTGTAGTGAGTGGAGATTGTGCCATTGCACTCCAGCCTGGGCAACAGAGCAAGACTCTGTCTCAAAAAAAAAAAAAAGAAAGAAAGAAAGAAAGAAAAGAAATAAGACACCCAGAGTCACTCCATGACTTTGTGTCAGAGGTGGACTGCGGTTCAAAGGCTAAGCACACACATGGTCCATGACACCCCTAACTTATCCTCATCATTCAGGGTTCATGCTTGTGCTGTTATGTCTAACTCAATTGTATTGAACCTTGTGTTTGTTTCTCTTAAACTCAACAAAGATTTTGGAAAAATCAATCCAAGTGAGCATAATATTAACCAATGGCCAGTCCTTCTTTCATCATGACCACCAGAGCTGGCTGGTTTGGCTCAGCAGACAATATTGTATTCACGTTTTGTAACACCTGTGAGAATTAGTGCAAAAAACCAAGATGAACGATAGTTCTTAAATGAACTTTAACATTTGAAATTTTAGATTTATAGTAAAGTTGCAAAGATGGCCATTGTTAGCTCCTCACATTACCATGATACATTTGACAAAACTAAGAAATCAATATTGGTGCGTTATTATTAACTCCAGACTTTATTTGGAGTTCATTAATTTTTCCATTAATGTCCTCTTTTTGTTCCTGTATCCCATCCAGGATACTATAGTACATTTAATAGTCATGTTGCTTTAGTCTGTTCTGGTCTGTGACAGTTTCTCAGTCTTCCTTGTTTTTCATGACCTTGACAGTCCAGGCTGGAGTACAGTGGTACAATCATGGCTCACTACAGCCTTGAACTCCTAGGCTCAAGTGATCCTCTAGCCTCAGTCTCCCAAGTAGCTAGGAGTAGCTGGGACTAAAAGTACATGTCACCATGCCCAGCTAATTTTTATTTTTATTTTTGAGATGGAGTCTCACTGTGTCACCCAGGCTGGAGTACAATGACATGATCTCAGCTCACTGCAACCTCTGCCTCCCAGGTTCAACCAATTCTTCTGCCTCAACCTCTCAAGTAGCTGAGATTACAGGTGACTGCTTGTGGACAGATCACCTGAGGTCAGGAGTTCCAGATCAACCTGGCCAACATGGTGAAACTCCACTGTCTACTAAAAATACCAAAATTAGGCCGGGTGCAGTGGCTAACACTTGTAATCCTAGCACTTTGGGAGGCTGAGGAGGGCAGATCATTTGAAGTCAGAAATTCAAGACCAGACTGGCCAACATGGCAAAATTCCAACTCTACTAAAAACACAACAAAATTAGCTGGGTGTGGTGTGGTGGCATGCAGCTGTAGTCCTAGTTATGTGGGAGGCTGAGGCAGGAGAATCACTTGAACCTGGGAGGCAGAGGTTGCAGTGAGTTGAGATCACACCACGGCACCCTAGCCTGAGAGACAGAATGAGACTCTGTCTCAAAACAAACAAACAAACAAACAAACAAACAAACAAAAACCAGTAATTATCCAGGTGTTGTGTTGAGCACCTGTAGTCCCAGCTACTCAGGAGGCTGAGGCAGGAGAATCGTTTGAACCTGGGAGGCAGAGGTTGAAGTGAGCCGAGATTGTGCCACTGCACTCCAGCCTGGGTGAAAGAGGGAGACTGTATCAAAAAAAAAAAAAAAAAAAAGCCGGGCGCGGTGGCTCAAGCCTGTAATCCCAGCACTTTGGGAGGCTGAGGCGGGTGGATCACGAGGTCAAGAGATCGAGACCATCCTGGTCAATATGGTGAAACCCCGTCTCTACTAAAGATACAAAAAAATTAGCTGGGCATGGTGGCACGTGCCTGTAATCCCAGCTACTCAGGAGGCTGAGGCAGGAGAATTGCTTGAACCCAGGAGGCGGAGGTTGCGGTGAGCCGAGATCGCGCCATTGCACTCCAGCCTGGGTAACAAGAGCGAAACTCCATCTCAAAAAAAAAAAAAAAAAAAAAAAAAAAAAAAAAAAAGTGGAGTCAAGACTCTCCTTTATGATTCTCCCTATTTCACTAGATGCCTGAATGTCCTTTATTCACGTGTCATCCCATGTACCTAGTGAAATAAGCAGACTGTATGGAAGAATAGGACCTTGGTCGAATGAGTGGTTCTTGGACTAATTAGAATCCTACCGAAATAGAGGCTGGGCCACACCATGATAGAGGGTGGGTCGCACTGTGCACTGAGCTAAGCAGCTAAGGCAAGCTGGAAACCAGCAAGTATTTTTCTTTGGGGATATTGCTTGCTTGAGGAGATAGGAGAATGCACTGCTTAAAAACTCAGACTTGAGTAAGACAGACCTGGCTCAAGTCTTGGCTTTGCCACATACCTGCCATGTGACTCTTAAGTTGCTTGCTTCTGAACTCCAGGGGGATGGCTACCTCTGAGATGTGAGAATGCGATAAGGTAACACAAACAGCACTTAGCAAAGGGGCTGGTCTACAGTGAATGTTCACTTTACAACTGAGCTGTTTTCATTACAGTCATCTCTTGGCATGCAGGGTACTGGTTCCGGGACTGCCCTGAGTACAACCAAATCTGTGCATACTCAAGTCCTGCAGTAGGCCCTGTGGAACCTACATACACAGAAAGTCAGCCCCCCATATACTGGGGTTTTGCATGCCACAAACACTGTATTTTCCATCTGTGTTTGGTTGGGAAAAACAGCTGCATATAAATGGATCTGTGCAGTTCTAACCTGTGTTGTTCAAGGGTCAACTGTATTATTTCCTTGCTGCAACTGGAAACAACATTATGGTATAATACTTGGACTAAGTTTTATATATATATATTTTTGTCTTCCCAGCTCATCTCATTTCCTAAGCCCTATCAGACAGGTGGTTATCTTACAGCAATTCTAAACTCTTAAGCCGTAAAGAGCCAGCCCCAGTGTGGCCAAGCCTGGGGTTGCTGTGTCCATTCCCTGTGCAGAACAGGATGTTATTTAGACCAGCTCAACTGGGGATATAACAGCTGTGCCACGAGGGAGGCCTGTGGCCATTCACTCCCTTTTCCAGGAAGATAAGCTCATGGCTGTGGGTGGGATTGCAACATACTCTGTGGTGTTTAATCATTTGGTATCATGTGCTGCTTTTGTTTGCCTCACAAATTATTGTCAGTAAATTATGGCAGGTTACCAGGAAGTTAAGATTACCATCCTTTCTTTTACTCCCTTTCAGCAAAGTTATTTAAAAACAATCTTTATGATAGTTAGAAATTACAATCCTATACCTTGGATTTCAACTGCCAGGTAAAAGGAAAAAAATGTCTCTAAGGTACTCATGGCCAAACCTTTGCCTTTAAATGTCCTGCTTGCATTAAGTGGTAAAATGAGACGTAAGAAGATCTCACTGAGGTGTTACATCAAGGGATCAAATTGGTTTCTACCTTACAAGCACAGCATTCCTTACCACTGACTTCAAGAGCAAGGATGACAAATAAGGACATGTTGAATTGATACTCATTAGGATGTAAGTTTTGAAAAGAGTAAATGAAGGCTTCTAAAGACTTGGATACATCTTTTTTTTCTTGCATGCTCTTAAACATTTGACAGTTTTACCTGTAGCATGATGCAGTGGTAAAAAACTAGAGAAACACAACTGTAAACTAGTTCTACTATAAAATATACAACGCCAAAATAAACAATGTGGAGACTCAAGAGACAGCACATTATCTGAGAACTAAAGATGAATGCTGTAAGCACCTATCATGGTTATTAATCACTAAGGAGGAGGGAGATGAAATAATTATGAAACTGAGATAGGACAGTAAGAAGGAATATGCTTAGACAAGTGTTGGGAGTGGTCAGGAAGCAGGTATGAACTTCCTGTTTTAAACTATTTGCATTCAGGCCAGGCACGCGTGGCTCACGCCTGTAAATCCAGCACTTTAAAAGGTCGAGGCAGGCAGATCACAAGGTCCGAAGTTTGAGACCAGCCTGGCCAATGTGGTGAAACCCCGTCTCTACTAAAAATAGAAAAAAAATTAGCAGGCCATGGTGGCGCATGCCTGTAATCCCAGCTACACAGGAGGCTGAAGCAGGAAAATCGCTTGAACCCAGGAAGTGGAGGTTGCAGTGAGCCAAGATCATGCCACTGCACTCCAGCCTGGGCAGCAGAGTGAGACTGTCTCACCAAAAAAAAAAAAACAAAAACAAAAACAAAAAAAAAAAAAAACACACACACACACACATACACCAAAACACCAACAACAAAAAACAACTATTTACATTCAGTGACACATATGGGCCAGGTGCAGTGGCTCATACCTACAGCACTTTGAGAGGCCATGTCATCTCTACCAACAAAAAGAGGGGAGAAAAAAAGCAAGGCATCATGGTGTGCACCTATAGTTCCAGCTACTCAGGAAGCTGAGTTGGGAGGACTGCTCATGCCCAAGAACTGGAGGCAGTCGTGAGGTATGATCACACCATGCCCACTCTGGCCTGGGCTACAGAGTGAGATCCTGTGTCTAAAGACACACACACACACACACACACACACACACACACACACACACACAGAGCTGGGGAAGATATTTTGATGACCAGGAAGGAAGTCAGGAGATGCTACACCCAAAAGCTTGTGTGAATGCATGTATATATACCAATGAAGAAGAAAGAAGGCAACTTCATAGGGGAAAGCGTTACACAAATGGTGCTAGGATGCCCTAGCAACAGAATCTAGAAAACCCCAAGAGGAAAAGAAGGTTAAGATTACTTACAGTAGGAATCAAACAAGCATTTTCCTTGGATTAGCATGAACATGCTTTCAAGACTAGTGAGGTTGGTAGGTTCAGAGTAGAATATGGGGCCAGGCGAGATGGTTCACGCCTGTAATTCCAGCACTGGGAGGCTGACGTAGGTTGATCACCTGCCACTAAGAGTCGGAGATCAGCCTAGGCAATATAAGAGACCTTGCCTCTACAACAACAAAAACAAAACAAAACAAAAAACTGAGCTGGGTTTGGTGGTCCATGTCTGTAATCCCAGCTACTTGGGAGGGTAAGGCTGAGATCAGGAATTCTAGGCTACAGTGAACTATGATTGCTACAGTGAGCTATAGCATGGGTGACAGATGAAGACCCTATCTCTAAAAACCAACCAACCAACCAAACAAAAACAAAAACAAAAAACCGGCTGGGTGTGGTGACTCATGCCTTTAATCCCAGCACTTTGGGAAGCCAAGGTGGGTGGATCACCTGAAGTCAAAAGTTCAAGACCAGCCTGGTCATCATGGTGAAACCCCATCTCTGCTAAAAATACAAAAAGAATTAGCTGGGCATGGTGGCAGGCAAATTTAATCCCAGCAACTCAGGAGGCTAAGGCAGAAGAATTGCTTGAATCCAGGGGGTGAAGATTGCAGAGAGCCCAAATCACGCCACTGCACTCTTGCCTGGGCAACAAGAATGAAATTCTGTCTCAAAAACAAAAACAAAAAAAGACAGGTGTGGTAGCTCACGCCTAGCACTCTGGGAGGCGGAAGCGGGTGGATCACCTTAGGACAGGAATTCGAGACCACTCTGGCCAACATTGTTAAACCCCTTCTCTACTGAAAATACAAAAAAATTTGCCAAGTGTGGTGGCAGGCACCTGTAATCCTAGCTACTTGGGAGGCTGAGGCAGGAGAATCACTTGAATCCAGGAGCCGGAGGTTGCAGTGAACCGAGATTATGCCACTGCACTTCAGCCTGGGCAACAGAGTGAGACTCCATTTCCAAAAAATAAATAACATAAAGTAAAAACAAAATAAAACAAACAAACAAACAGTAGCGTACGAACAGATCCATGTCCCAGCACCCACATAATATAAACTTAATGCCCAGAGAAAAGAGAGATTAAAAAGGCTGAATGCATGCTGAATTCAGCAAGTATCATACTTCTGATGGCATATTTCTGGGAGTTAGACCTAGGAGAGTCTTTACAGATTGTCATATCGAAAGATGGCAAATGGGTTTCTATTTGGGTGTCAACTGTGACTAACTGTAATAGCTGCTTTGGAAAGGATTCTGGAGCTGCTTCCAGGTTCAAAACAAAAGGATGACATGCATGATTACTTGTCAGTTGTTGGTAAGGAAGCAGGAAGTGGCAATGTATACACCTTATATGTGTCATCCCTGAGGTGTACTCCCTTCATTTTGTAGATGGGAAAACTGATCAGAGATGTAGAGTGAAGTCCTGAATTCTGCTCCCCTGAATCATAATATAATGCTATCTTTAATCTATTACATTGTGTCATCACTTGCTGCATATCAGTGTCATTAAATGTTCACTTAAGCTTTTTGTTTGTTCTGTTTTTTGAGACAGGATCTTGCTCTGTCACCCAGGCTGGAGTGCAGTGACACAATCACAGCTCACTGCAGCCTTGACCTCCCAGGCTCAAGAAATCTTCACACCTCAGCCCCCAAGTAGCTGGGACTACTAATTTTTGTATATTTTGTAAAGGCAAGATTTCACCATGTTGCCCAGTCTAGTCTCAAACTCCTGAACTCAAGTGATCCACCTGCCTTGGCCTCATTAAGTGCTAGGATCACATACGTGAGACATCGCACCCAGCCAAATGTTCACTTGAGCTTAGTGAGCATTAACTTCAGGTAGCTTTGGATGTGATCAAGTCATTATTCTCCTTTCTAATGCTGTTGCACAGTTAATCTATAAAATGCCAAACAAACCATGGCATGAAAAAGTACAGTATGTAGCTAGGTACATGCATCCGTATTATTAGCTACCTCGGGAGGCTGGGATGGGAAGACTGCTTGAGCCCAGGAGTTTGAGGCTGCAGTACGCTATGATCATGCCTGTGAATAGCCACTGCACTCCAGCTTGGGCAACAGAGAAAGACTCTGTCTCTAAAGAGAAAACAAAAAGTAGAGTATGCAAATTTAGAATTGAAAATGATAAGACTGGTCATGGTGATTCATACTTGTAATCCTAGCACTTTGGGGGGCTGAGGTGGGCAGATCACTTGAGGTCAGGAGTTCGAACCCAGCCTGGCCAACATGGTGAAACCTTGTCTCTATTAAAAATACAAAAAAATTAGACCAATGTGGTAGCAGGTACCTGTAATCCCAGCTGTTTGGGAGGCTGAGGCAACAGAATCGCTTGAACCTGGGAGGCGGAGGTTGTAGCGAGCCAAGATTGTGCCACTGCACTCTAGCCTGGGTGACAGAGCAAGAATCCGTCTCAAAAAAAGAAAATGGGCCAGGCACAGTGGCTCATGCCTGTAATCCCAGCACTTTGGGAGGCCGAGGCAGGCAGATCACGAGGTCAAGAGATCAAGATCATCCTGGCCAACATGGTGAAACCCCGTCTCTACCAAAAATACAAAAAAATTAGCCAGGTGTGGTGGCACGAACCTGTGGTCCCAGCTACTTGGGAGACTGAGGCAGAAGAATCGCTTGAACACAGGAGGCGAGGTTGCAGTGAGCCAAGATTGCGCCACTGCACTCCAGCCTGGTGATAGAGCAAGACTCTGTCTAAATAAATAAATAAAAAGAAAATGGTATTTGATGATAATTAACATTCTTTCTAGCTCTAAATGCTGTTTATGTACCCCCAAATCATAATATTGTAATATATACACACAAACACTTAGGTAATATCAGACAAAAACATTTCTTTTTTGCCTCCTGAAAAGTGATTTAAATAAAATCTCCAAAGTCAAAAAGCAAATTTTCACCCAGAAAATATGTAGTACTAGCACAGTATAGTGTAATAATCAACAGCATGAACTGGAGTCTGACTGCTTGGCTCTACCACTTAGTTGCTTTGTGACCTTGGACAAGGTACTTAATCTTTTGAACTCAGTTTTCTGTACGATGGTCACAGTGACAGTACTCACTTCCTAGGTTTTGTGAGGATTAAAGGAGTTAGGATATGTAACACTCCTAGAACAGGCTAGGCAGCTGGCACACAGTGAGTGCTACACAAGGGTTAGCCAGTGTCATGATAACATGTCTTTTCCCCAGTGAAGCTTTTCCTGCCTATTCCAATCCTCTTTTCCCAACTATAAAGAGCGACAATCCCGTCTATAGTCTACATAACAACCATTTTATTGCATGTTAAGATCCCCTACCAGAAAAGTAATTTATACTTTTAAAGCTGGGACTGTAAGAGAAAGATTTTACATTGTGACCCAGTATACAAATATATGTATTGTAAATATAAAACGTAATGTATGTATTACATTATTTACATGATGTACAAAGACCTTGACAGTTTTGAAGAGTACTGGTCAGGTAGTATAAGGAATGTATTTCTATTGAGATCTGTCTCATGTTATTCTTATTATTAGACAGAGGTTATATCTTTTTGGAAGAAAGAACACAGAGATAAAGCGCCATTTTCATTGTATCATGTTAAGGGCACATACTATCAATATGACCTGTCACTGCTTTTTTTTTTTTTTTTTTAGACGGAGTTTCGCTCTTGTTACCCAGGCTGGAGTGCAATGGCGCGATCTCGGCTCACTGCAACCTCCGCCTCCCGGGTTCAGGCAATTCACCTGCCTCAGCCTCCTGAGAAGCTGGGATTACAGGCACGTGCCACCATGCCCAGCTAATTTTTTGCATTTTTGGTAGAGACGGGGTTTCATCATGTTGACCAGGATGGTCTCGATCTCTTGACCTCGTGATCCACCCGCCTTGGCCTCCCAAAGTGTTAGGATTACAGGTGTGAGCCACCGCGCCCGACCTTTTGTTTCTTTTAAAACAGAGTCTTGCTCTGTTGCCTGGACTAGAGTGCAATGGTGCAATTACGGCTTACTGCAGCCTTGAGATCCTGGGCACCAGTGATCCTCCCATATCGGCCTCCTGAGTAGCTGGGACCACAGGCATGTACCTCCATCTGCTGCTAATTAAAAAAAATTTTTTTGCAGACATGGGTCTTGGTATGTTGCCCAGGCTATTTGTTTCTTTACTCAATTATTAATTTATTTAAGTATGGACTCAGATATTTTATTTTATACCATTGGTTATAATATAATATGACTGGCACAGTGGCTCACGCCTGTAATCCCAACAGTTTGGGAGGCTGAGGCAGGTGGATCACCTGAGGTCAGGAGTTCGAGACCAGCCTGACCAACATGGAGAAACCCATCTCTACTAAAAATACAAAAAATTAGCCGGGCGTGGTGGTGCATGCCTGTAATCCCAGCTACTCAGGAGGCTGAGGCAGGAGAATCGCTTGAACTCAGGAGGTGGAGGTTGCGGTCGTGGTGAGCCAAAATTGCACCATTGCACTCCAGCCTGGGCAGCAAGAGAGAAACTCTGTCTCAAAAATAATAATAACAATAGTAAAATATTATGACCGACTGATTTCTAATTTCAGAACTTGCTAACAAGACTGAGTCAAAATTTGAAAAACACTATACCAGAACATGAACTTCTTCTAGTGGGTAGAATCTATCCTTACTTCAGATCCTCGCACAGTGCTTAATATACAGTGATCATTCAATAAATTTTTACTGAATAAATGAAAGAATGAATTAAAACTTTTTCTAGCAATAATTTTTCCTTTAAAAAAGACACACAAGTATTCTAACAAAGCAGACATATAAAACACCCTCATATCCTAATTCCTGCCCCAAATCCCATTCATTTTCCCAAAGATACATCCACTGTTTTTAAGTTTAATGCATATCCTTTTAGACCTTCTCTGTATATCATGCAAATATGTATGCAAATGTAGTAACTTTAACATAAATGTGATAGATTGATGATCTCTAAAATGTCTTAGTAACTATTCTCTTCTGGTGTCTTTAAATGAACCCATTCCACTCACAAAGTCCTGGCTGGATCCCATGAAAGGTCACTAATGGTCAGACATGGTAGCTCATGCCTTCGATCCTAGGTTCACTTGGGAGGTTGAGGTAGTAGGATCACTTGAGGCCAGGAGTTTAAGACCAGCCTGGACAACATAATGAGACACTGTCTCTACCAAAAAAAAAAAAGTCACTAAAAAGATGTGTTTTAGAATTTAGAGTTCATCCAAAGGTCCTCCCATTTCCCAACTTATTCAGACTTTCTGGAGTTTTTGTTCCCTTCATTTGATGCAGTGCCCTGGCTCCCATTCCTTCTCTGGCCTCTCTTCTTCGTGACTTGGTTTGGATTTTTTCTTCTAGCTCTGGCTTGGGCAATATTCCAGGACTTGACCTTTGGTATCTGCTCTCTGGCCATCATCCCAGAGCCTATGGCACCCAGCCCTTGCACTGTCAACTGGGAGTAATATCTACCTTACTGAGTGATGCAGAAAATTAAATGAGGCAAATGACATAATTATTGTGAACACATTTAGCACAAGGCTGGGTGCAGTGTTTCATGCCTATAATCCGGGCACTTTGGGAGGCTGAGGTGGGTGGATCACTTGGGGTCTGATGTTTGAGACCAGCCTGGCCAACATGGTGAAAACCTGTCTCTAATAAAAATATAAAAATTAGCCAGGTATGGTGGTGGGTGCCTGTAATTCCAGCTACTCAGGAGGCTAAGGTAGGAAAATTGCTTGAACCCAGGAGGCAGAGGTTACAGTGAGCCAAGATCACGCCATTGTACTCCAGCCTAGGCAACAAGAGCAAGACTCCAACTCAAAAAAAAAAAAAAGAAAGAAAAAAAAAGAAAAAAGAATTCATAACAGGAAGACAAGCAACACAATTAAAAAAAAAAAAAGACAATGGATTTGGAAATAAATTTGAATAGGATATATGAATGACAAATAAGCATATGAAACAACGTTCAACATCCTTAATCATTGAGAAAATGCAAATGTGGTTTTAAACTCCAGTAAGATACAATTTCACACTCACTAGTGTGGCCATAATAAAAAAGGCAGACAGTAACAAATGGTAGGATGTGGAGATCCTGGAATGTTCATACATTGCTGGTGGGACTGTAAATGCTACAGACACTGTAGAAAACAAATTGGCAGTTTTCAAAAAACTTAAACACAAATTTACCATATTATCCAGCAATTCTACTTCTAAGTATATACCTAAGAGAAATGAAAACATGTCTATCAGCTAATGAATAGATGAACAAAATATAGCATATCTGTACAGTAGAAAACTATTCAACGATGAAAGGGAACATGTATGAACCTTAAAAATGGTAAGTGAAAGAAGCCAGATGCAGAATACTACCTATCATAAGATTCTACTAATAAGAAATGTCCAGAAAAAGCATATCTATAGTGATAGAAAGTAGATTAGTGGCTACTAGGACCAGGAGAAGAAAGGCTGGGGTTTGTTTGGGGGATTTAAAAATTTTCTGGCTGGGCGTGATAGCTCATGCTTATAATTCCAGCCCTTTGGGAGGCTGAGGCCGGCTGATCACCTGAGGCCAGGAGTTCAAGACCAGCATGACCAACACGGAGAAAACCCATCTCTACTAAAAATACAAAATTAGCTGGATGTGGTGGCACATGCCTGTAATCCCAGCTACTCGGGAGGCTGAGGGAGGAGAATTGTTTGAACCTGGGAGGTGGAGGTTGCAGTGAGGCAAGATCATGCCATTGCACTCTAGCCTGTGCAACAAGATCAAAACTCTGCCTCAAAAAAAAAAAAAAAAAAAAAAAAAAAAAAAAAAAAAAAATCTAACACTGGATTGTGGTAATATTTGCTCAACTTTGTAAATTATGTAAAAGTTTGTCAAAACCAAAATGGAGTCACTAATGCTAAACCCAAAGCAAAGTGGAGTGGGGAGGCCATTCAGAAGGGGCTGTCACATACACTGGCCTATAATGAAAACTGTTACAAGGACTCTCTGAAAACCACAACCTTACACAAAAAATACTGCTGCCAGGATGTCTACCCAGTAACTGCCTGCTGAACTTTGGACTGTACCACCCTCATTATTGATACTTGTAGCCTTATATAACCTTCCTAATTTTTCCTTTAAAAGTTTTCCCTAGGTTGGGCAAGGTTGCTCGTGCCTATAATCCCAAAACTTTGGGAGGCTGAAGTGGGCCAATTGCTTGAGCCCAGGAGTTTGAGACCAGCCTGAACAACATGGTGAAACTCCATGTCTACAAAAAATTAGCTGGGTGTGGTGGCATGAGCCTGTGGTCCCAGCTACTCAGGAGACTGAGATGGGAAGATTCCTTGAGTGTGGGAGGCAGAGGTTGCAGTGAGCCAAGACGGCGCCACTGTACCCCATCTTGGATAACAGATCCAGGCCCTGTCTCAAAAATAAATACATAGGCCGGGAGTGGTGGCTCACGCATGTAATCCCAGCACTTTGGGAGGCCAAATCACCTGAGGCCAGGAGTTTGAGACTAACCTTGCCAACATGGTAACACCTTGTCTCTACTAAAAATACAAAAAAATTAACCAGGTGTGGTGGTACAGTTCCAGCTACTTGGGAGATTGAGGCAGGACAATTGCTTGAACCCGGGAGGCAGAGGTTACAGTGTGCCAAGATCATATCATTGCACTCCAGCCTGGGTGACAGAGCGACACTATTCTAAAAAAGAACAAAAAATAAAAATACATACATACATAATAGAATAATAAAAGTTTCCCTTTGCCCAATAATCTCCTCAGGCATGACCTGTGATAGCATGCAATCCCAGATTATAATTCTGTCATTCATTCCCAAACAAATGCATTTATTTTCAGAGCTACTCTCTGTTGTTTTCGGTTGACATTACTTAAAAAAAAATCATTGAACTTGTAAAGGAAAAAAGAAACTTTTTTCTCTTTATACTCACACTAAACATATTTGTGTGTCCAGATGTCTGGGTATTTTCCACACAAAGCAATTTTCCAACTCTCTGACTCTGAACACTAGCTGCATATCCTATAATTCAGTTCAATTCTGAAACCACCCATCTGAAGTTAAAGTCAGATCCCACAGGTTGAGGAGTCAGTCTTATAAGACTTCACAAGTAGAAGGTTGTCATCTATGCTTCTGAACAACTGGCTATAAATCAGGGATAAATTATTAAACCTCTTCAAGTTTGATAATTTGCTAGAGCAACTCACAGATCTCAGGGAAATACTTAACTTATATTTAACAGTTTATTGGCCAGGTACATGGCTCACGCCTGTAATCCTAGGACTTTGGGAGGCTGAGGCGGGCAGATCATGAGGTCAGGAGTTCGAGAGCAGCCTAGCCAACATGGTGAAACCCTGTCTCTACTAAAAATACAAAAATTAGCAGGGCATGGTGGCACGTGCCTATTATCCCAGCTACTCAGGAGATTGAAACAGGAGAATCGCCTGAATCCAGGAGGTGAAGATTGCAGCGAGCTGAGATCATGCCACTGCACTCCAGCCAGGGCAACAGAGCGAGACTCCATCTCAAAAAACAAACAAAAAAACAGTTTATTACATGTGATAAAACCCACTGGCTCACACCTGTAATCCCAGCACTTTGGGAGGCCCACATGGGTGGATCACAAGGTTAGGAGTTCAAGACCAGCCTGGCCAAGATGGTGAATCCCCATCTCTACTAAAAATACAAAAATTAGCTGGGCATGGTGGCAGGCATCTGTAATCCCAGCTACGTGGGAGGCTGAGGCAGAGAACTGCTTGAACCCAGGAGGTGGAGTTTGCAGTGAGTTGAGATCGTACTACTGCACTCCAGCCTGGGAGACAAAGTGAGACTCTCAAAAAAAAAAAAAACCAAAAAAAAAAATACACGTGAGGCCAGGAGTTCAAGACCAGCCTGAGAAACATAGCAAGACCCCATCTCTACAATTTTTTTCTTTAAAAACTAGCAGGGCCAGTTATGTGGTTCAGGTCTGTAATCTCAGCACTCTGGGAGGCTGAGGTGGGCCGATCGCTTGAGCCCAGGAGTTCAAAATCAGCACAGGCAACATAGCAAGACCCTGTCTCTATGAGAAAAAAAAAAAAGCCTGGCATGGTGGCATGTGCCTATAGTTCCAGCTATTCAGGAGGCTTTGGAATCTATGATTATGCCACTATACTCTAGTTTGGGCAGCAGAGTAAGACTTTGTCTTTAAAAAAAAAAAAAATTACTAGACATATAATGTGTTCCTCCTACGCCCTGGAGCACTTGTGAGCTACTATTTAGAAACCCTACCTCTGCAAAGTCCAGCACTACTATGACATAATAAGTAGAAAAGGAAGGGTTATAGTAAGATGCATTTTGCTTAACTCTAGATAGTAGGATTGGGGGCAATATTTATTTTATATTGTTACTTGGTTTTAAATTTCCCAAATTTTAAGAGATGTGTTACTTTTTGTTTCACATACATATATACATCACATACATACATACAGTTTGTTTAAAAAATGTTGAGTTAAATTACATAATTTTACAAAGTTATCCAGCTGTAAAATAAATGTTTACCCTAAATAATGAAGCTACGGTTTCATTTACTGTGACATTTCTAAATGCCATATGTCTTTAAAATATGGGCTGTTTCTCAAAACGGATGTGCTAAGAGTATCTAATCAGCATGTCTTAAACACAGGAAACATGGAAATGGCAACTGCAAGATTCTTTTTGCCATGCCGTATTGATTCATTCCATCAGCTTCCAAGTATTAATAATTTAGCAGTTTCTGAATTTCTCCATCCATAAATAGGAGGAAATAATACTGCTCAGTAGCCAATTTTCATCTAATTTGTAGCACCTCCCTCAGTTTGTAATATATATTATGTTTGTACACAAGAAAAACATTGTTTCTTTGTCTCAGAATTTACCTGAATTCTACAACAATTCAGTTTCCTCATCTGTCAACTGGGAATAATGCTAACTCTGTCGCCGAGTTATTGTGAGGACTAAATGAGATAAGGAAAATGTGAAACACTCCAGAGCCTTCCTTCTCTCCTCATCCTACTCTCCAGTGTAGGTAAGATTGTCTTCCCAACAGATTCTCCTGACTATAGTCCTAAGATTACTGAAATTTGACTTCAAGAAACCTGTCACTCATTCTACCTATTTTCCCCATTCAGTACCCCTCTCTCAGTCTCTCTTTCTCTCTCTCTCTCACTCAAAATCTCTCCTTTATGATTCAAAATATATTTGAAGTAGTTTGGAAGCAACTTTTTCTTTTTTCTGTTAAAGTCCTGGGTCACTCAACAAATATTTCAGCCATATTTGATTAATTTGGCATTAAACACTTACGTATGTGTGTTGCTTATTTTCTTTTTTGAAACAGAGTCTCACCCTGTGCCCCGGCTGGAGTGCAGTGATGCAATCTTGGATCACTGCAACTTCCACCTCCAGAGTTCAAGTGATTCTCCTGCCCCTCTTTTCCTTAGTAGCTGGGATTACAGGCATGCACCATCGTGCCTGGCTAATTTTTGCATTTTTAGTAAAGACGGGGTTTCACTATGTTGGCCAGGCTGGTCTCAAACTTCTGGCTTCAGGTGATCCACCTGCCTGGGCTTCCCAAAGTGTTGGGATTACAGGTTACAGGCATGAGCCACTGTGCCCGGCTACATCTGAAAAATTTATAAAACTTCATATGGCTGTCAGATCTTGATCTAAAACCATTTTGGTAAATTGACCAAAGAGTCTCATCAAATTCTGGTCTGAGATACAATTTAAATCCAAATAAGTGTACTTATTTGCAACTTTAAAGTACACATTCATAAAGCAGAGGGAAGCCAAAAGTTTTATTGAAAGAGGTATTGTATTTTCAAAGAAATGAAAGTCGGACTTTCTATCCTAAATTAGAAAGGTGAATTAAGGATTTTTAAGATTTTTACAGGAATATGATCCAGGTTGGGAAGAAAAACTGAGGATGAGGAATTTATATGCTATAAATAGACCATTACACTGATTGATTGAAAGTACTTGTTTTATTTTTATTCCTTAGTCATCTCTGTGTCTGTGGAGAGGGGGATGGAGAGATTGAGAGTAGACTGTCAATCAAGCATTTGCCAGAGAGGAACTGACTAGTAGAATCTCCTGATGGTACAAGAGGTAAGAACAGTTTAAAAAGATATAAAGTGCTGGGTGTGGTGGCTCACGTCTGTAATCCTAGCACTTTGGGAGGCTGAGGTGGGTGGATTGCTTGAGGTCAGGAGTTTGAAACCAGCTTGGCCAACATGGTGAAACCCTGTCTCTAAAAAATAAAATAAAATAAAGTAAAAGAGATAAAGTGGTAATGGCCAGAGTGTGTATGTACCTGTGTGTCCATGTTTGTGTGTGCTGTTGTTGCTATCTATTCCCTACATTTAAAGTTAAAAGTAACTTGGATCATCATATTCTACCTTCCACTCTTTGGACAGAAAAGCTAGTTGCAAGCAGACCCAAGCTTCCCATTACTGTTCATAATGAAGACAACAATCTCTCTCAACATTAAAATAAAATTTCTTCTTCTAAAATTACCTTTCTTCTATTTGGTTCTAGTGCCAAGGGTAATTTATTTAGATATTTAAAGTAATGTTGGCTGGGCGCGATGGCTCATGCCTGTAATCTCAGCATTTTGGGAGGCCGAGGCAGGTGCATCACTTCAGGTCAGAAATTTGAGATCAGCCTGGCCAACATGGCAAAACCCTGTCTCTACTAAAAATACAAAAAAATTAGCTGGGTGTGGTGATGTGCACCTGTAATCCCAGTGACTAGAGAGGCTGAGGCAGGAGAATTGCTTGAACCTAGGGAGTAGAAACTGCAGTGATCAGAGATCGCACCACTGCACTGCAGCCTGGAAAACAGAGTGAAACCCTCATATCAAAAAAATAAAATAAAATGAAATAAAATAATGTTAAAATAGGGAATTATTCACTTTGACAAACTGTAGGTATATGTTAGAAATGGCAAAGAAAAACACCCTGTATGAGGAATCTTATTCTAAATTGTTATAAATTAGCCACACAACTGACATATTTGTGCTTAGTGGTAAAAACTCTTCATCAAATTTTTGGATTAACCAGAATATACAATATCTTAATTTCAGAGAAAGGCAGTGGGGACCAGAGATTGTTGTGCCTGGGATGCTCCCAGGAGGTGCTATAGTGATGCTGCAATGAGTTGTGATACATGTGACATTACAAAGAAGAAACTGTAGAGGTTTAGAACTAGGATTACTACAGATTACTTCCCATTCTTAATTAACAGTGAATCAAGTTTTCCTCTCTAATTAAACATATTTCAAACCTGTCAGGCACAGTGGCTTACGCCTATAAACCCAGCACTTTGGGAGGCTGAGGCAGGTGGATCGCCTGAAGTCAGGAGTTTGAGACCAGCCTGGCCAACATGGTAAAATTCTGTTGCTACTAAAAAGACAAAAATTAGCTGGGCATGGAGGCAGGTGCCTGTAATCCTGCTAGAGGGGCTGAGGCAGGAGAATTGCTTGAATCTGAGAAGTGCAGGTTGCAGTGAGCTGAGATTATACCACTGCATTCCAGCCTGGTTGACACAGTGAGACTCCGTCTCAGTAACAAAACCAACCAAACAAACAAAAATTTCAAACCAGATGTTCTGTATTCTGATATATTTAACTTGTGTACTTCTTGAGTTATCTAATTTTGTTAATCCTTATTAGATATCTAATTTCCAATGAAAACTGTGAAAGAAAACTGTTCTATCATTTTTCTAGTAGTATATCTGAAAAATTTATAAAGCTTCGTGTGGCTGTCAGATCTTGACCTAAAGCCATTTTGGTAAACTGACCAAAAAGTTTTATCAAATTCTGGTCCAAGACACAATTTAAGTCCAAATTGTTTTATGATAGCCTCGAAAATTAATAAATCCAATAACAGAAAAAAAATTGTGGAAGACATACAAAGACAAAGATTTTTCTTATATAGTACATTTTTCTCTTTATTTAATGGGTAGTGATCACCTAACAGCACTGCCTTAGTATTCATATGATAAGTCTTTTAGTATTCTTTTTTTTTTGAGACGGAGTTTTCGCTCTTGTTACCCAGGCTGGAGTGCAATGGCGCGATCTCGGCTCACTGCAACCTCCGCCTCCTGGGTTCAAGCAATTCTCCTGCCTCAGCCTCCTGAGTAGCTGGGATTACAGGCAAGTGCCACCATGCCCAGCTAATTTTTTGTATTTTTAGTAGAGACGGGGTTTCACCATGTTGACCAGGATGGTCTCGATCTCTCGACCTCGTGATCCACCCGCCTCGGCCTCCCAAAGTGCTGGGATTACAGGCTTGAGCCACCGCGCCCGGCAGTCTTTTAGTATTCTTAAGGTCAAGTGCCATGTTATAGATTTTAAGTTCAAATCAAATCAAAGGAATTTAGAATTAAAATGTAATTTACCAGTGCTTCCTATAGCTTTGTGTTATAGTAGAAACAAATAAATGAGAACAATTTTCTTTACTTCTCTAATAAACTTGCTTTCATTGTAAAAAAATAAAAATAAATGAAAGCTTACTAAGATGTGGAGGACTAGCCCAAGCAATATGGTGAAACCCCATCTCAACAAAAAATACAAAAATTAGTCAGGCATGGTGGTACCTTCTGGTAGTTCCAGCTACTTGGGAGGCTGAGAGGGGAGGATCACCGGAGCCTGGGGAGGTGGAGGCTGCAGTAAGCTGTGACTAGGCCACTGCATTTCAGCCTGGGGACAGAGTGAGAGAGACCCTGTCTCAGGAAATAAAATAAAGATGCAGAGGAATTTGACTTTACACAAAATGTATCTTTGACAAGTTGACTGGTAGACTATAAGTGAATTTTTAAGTGCAGTACTGGGATTATGGAGACTGTTTCTATGAAACAATTGTTCATGATTTATGTGACATTAATTTGTTTCAACATTACAAAGTCTTTTACTCTAATGCTCATATTGCTTGAGGAAAAATTAATTACTATGTGAATTTTTCCCTAAAAATACACCCAAAAAATACCATAAAACTAGCGGGGGTGGGGGGGGTTAGGAGGGTGGGAGAATTAAAAGAAAAACTACACCTATTTTAGTTAAGATCTTCCTAATTAAATAAAGTATTTCCTGAGTTAAAATCAAGTGCTTTTAAAAGCTACATTAGGGCTCATGCCTGTGATCCCAGCACTTTGGGAGGCTGAGGCAGGCAGATCACCTGAGACCAGGAGTTGGAGATGAACCTGGCCACACATGGCAGAATCCCATCTCTACAAAAATTAGTTGGGCATGGTGGCTCACGCCTGTAATCCCAGCTACTTGGGAGGCTGAGGCAGGAGAATTGCATAAACTTGGGAGGTACAGGTTGCAGTGAGCCAAGAGCATGCCACTGCACTCCAGCCTAGCAACAGAGCGAGACTGCATCTCAAAAAAAAAAAAAAAAAAAAAGTAAAAGCTACATTAAGGCTAGGCTCCGTGGCTCTCACCTGTAATCTCAGTGCTTTGGGAGGCTGAGGTGGGAGGATCACTTGAACGCAGGAGGTTAAGGTTGCAGTGAGCTGAGATGCCACTGCACTCCAGGCTGGGCAATAGAGCAAGACTGTCTCAAAAAAGCAAACAAGCAAAAACAACAACAAAAAAAATCCTCTACATTTAAAGAAATAAAAACAAATGAGTCATTAATGCTCCCAGTGTTTGTTGGTGGCCATGAAAGACTTCCACTGATTTAACTTGGGAGGCATTATTACTCACTCTTGGTAATATAATATGCTCATACCGCCCAACTCACCAACTCAGGAACAGAGGACAGTAACAATAGGAAGTGCTTACAGTGCTTACTAGGTGCCAGGCATTGTTTCGAATGCTTTAACTAT